>NC_066584.1:159790199-160474574 GCF_024323335.1 Lathyrus oleraceus | reverse complement strand
CCTCGACACCACTCGCCGTATGGATGAGCTTGCTGAGAAGCTCAAATCTTTGGAGTCTCAAAATTCCTTAGGTTTTGATGTCACCAATCTTGGTCTGGTTCAGGGAGTAAGGATTCCTCACAAGTTCAAACCCCCTACTTTTGAGAAATACAACGGGGCTTCTTGCCCACGCACTCATCTCCAATCTTATTTGGGAAGGTTGGGAGCTCACACTGAAGATGAAAAGTTGTGGATGTACTATTTTGAAGACAGTTTAACTGGAGCTTCTCGTGAATGGTATTCTCATTTGTCTCGTATTACCATCAAGAGTTGGAAAGACTTGGCAGAGGCTTTTGTCAAGTAATATCAATACAACTTGGACATGGCTCCAAATCGGACCTTGTTGCAAGGAATGTCTCAGACTGCCAAGAAAACCTTTAGAGAATATGCTCAGCATTGGAGACAGATTGTTGCATCCGTCCAACCCCCTATGTCTGAAAGGGAGATGGCGGACATGTTCATGAACACTCTTCAAGGAAATTATATTGAGAGATTGGCTGCTTGCCCGTCAATCAGCTTTGCAGAGATAGTGATTGCTGGAGAAAGGATCGAGAGTCTGTTGAAGATGGGCCGAATTCAAGACAACAGTGCTTCCAACTCATCTGTTCCCAAGAAACCGTTTGCTGGTAACGGTCAGCGAAGAAGAGAAGGCGAGACGAGCGTTGTATATGCCGGCAGAGGCAGGGGCAGAGGACGCCCTAATTATTATCAAGATCAAGTGGCCGCAGTCACTATTCCAACACCTTTTCCTCAACCGCAGTATCATCCGCAACAGCAACCCTGGTACAACAATCAACAACAAGGAGGTAATCCGGGTCAGCAGAGACCCTATCAACAACGTCCAAGGCAGGCGGACCGGGTCATTGAGCCAATCCCAATGCCTTATTCTGTATTACTTCCTAAGCTGATTGACATGAATCTGGTTACGTTGAGAACTCTGGCCCCATCGGTCGATCCCAACAATCTGCCTAGAGGTTATGATGTCAACGCCAGATGTGCTTTTCACTCCAACGCACCTGGTCATACTACAGATAATTGCAAGGCTCTCCAACTAAAGGTACAAGATTTGATAGATGCCCAGGCTATCAATTTTTCTCCAGTGCCTAATGTTATCCAAAACCCGATGCCAGCTCACGGCGGGCAGAGGATTAATGTTGTTGATAGTGGGGAAACTTTGAATTTGGTTTCTGATGTGACTAAAGTGAAGACTTCGCTATCGGTGGTCAAAGACCGACTCTTGAAAGGACGGATCTTCCCGGGTTGTGGGGAAGAGTGCAGAAATTGTCAAGCTGCCGAGAACGGATGTGATAGTTTGAGAAGGGGTATTCAGCAACTGATAGATGAAGGTTGTCTTCAGTTCGATCAGACTCGCCCAGTGAAGAATGATGTGTCGACCGTAACGTTTTATTTCACTCCTGAAGAAATATATGTTCCCGAGAGACCCGCTCCGACAACAATATATTTCCCAGAAAGTCCAGCACCAATTTACTCTGACAACCCTCAACCGACTTTGATTGGTCCGGTCACCATCACGGTACCAGGACCTGTTCCGTATGAGAAAGACAGTGCTATCCCGTGGCACTATGGGGCTGATATCTACTGCCAGGGGCAGAAAGTTAACGAAGAAGACATTGACATTGGTAGCTCCGCTGTAGACAATGTTGGAGGAATTGGTGGCTTCACTCGCAGTGGGCGCCTATTTGCACCATCAACATTGCGCACGAATGCTGAAGTTGAGGCAGCTGCCAAGGCTAAAGGAAAATAGGTAACCACCGAAGAGGTTACTACCGAGGAAGCTCCTCCTAAGACCGCATTCGAGAAGGAAGTGGATGAATTTATGATGATTATCAAGAAGAGTGACTACAAGGTAGTCGACCAGCTAAATCAGACACCCTCAAAGATCTCCATTCTCTCACTATTGATGTGCTCTGAGGCACACAGAGCAGCCTTGTTGAAAGTACTGAATATGGCTTATGTTCCCCCAGAGATAAATGTTGACCAGCTGGAGTCGGTAGTTTCGAATGTACACACTAACCATGCGCTAGGTTTCACCGATTATGACCTGACGTCTGAGGGCGGGAATCACAACAAAGCCTTGCGCATCACAATGCAATGCAAAGAGACAGTGCTTTCCCATGTTTTGGTTGATACAGGTTCTTCTCTGAATGTTCTCCCAAAGAAAGCCTTAACGAAGTTGGATTGCGATGACGCCACCCTGAGGCCGAGTAATTTAGTTGTAAGGGCTTTTGATGGCTCTAAGCGAGCTGTTTGTGGCGAAGTTGAGTTGCCAGTTAAGATTGGACCGCAGGTATTCAAGAGTACCTTTTATGTGATGGATATCCAGCCTGCCTATAGCTATCTGCTAGGTCGACCCTGGATTCATGCTGCCGGTGTTGTTACTTCTACTCTCCACCTAAAGCTCAAATATGGACAAGAAGGTCAGATCGTCACCGTCTGTGGTGAAGAGGATATTTTTGTTAGCCACCTGTCTACATTTAAGTATGTGGAGATGGATGGCGAGATGCATGAGATGCTGTGTCAGGGCTTCGAAGCCATAAACATCAGTGAGGTCGCGCCCGAAACTATCTTTTCACCTGAGTCTGAGAAGGTCGGGACTTCTATCTCTTCATACAAGCAAGCTGTTGAAGTGGTTAAGGCTGGTAATGCCCAAGGCTGGGGAAAATTTGTGGAGCCAATCATAAAAGAAGACAAGTTTGGATTGGGGTATACTTCGGGGTCTCAGAAGAATGAAGTCGGTACTTTCTCCAACGGGGGTTTGGTTTCTCCCCACACCGTCAATGCTGCAGATGAAGACAAGGCTGACAGCGACTGTGACTTAGATAGCTGGATTCGCCCGTGTGTCCCAGGAGAAAAGCTCGACAATTGGTCGTCTGAAAAAGTCGTCCGGTTTACTCTACTGAAGGAGTAATTTTTATTGTTTTCCTTTTATCACATGCATAATAAAGTCTTACACTTTGACCAAGGTGTAATGACTCATCTGTAGGGCCATCCATTTAGTTACATTTCGCAATTATTTTCATCATCAATAAATGACAGCTTTTGCAAACAATTTTGTGTTCTCTTTCTTTCAATTATTTTTACTTTTACAAAAACGTCAATGTTTCTTTTTCGTTTTTCTTTCCAAAAAACACCTCGTAAAACTGATCACCCGGATCTCACTGCTAACGACACTGCTATGGCCAAGTATGACTTCGATAATCCTATCTATCAAGCCGAAGAAGGGGTTGAGGAAGATTGTGAATTGCCTGAGGAGTTAGCCAGGTTGTTGAAACAGGAAGACCGAGCTATCACACCTTATCAGGAGGTGGTTGAGACCATCAACATTGGTACCGAAGACGACAAGAAAGAGATCAAGATCGGGGCCAGTCTACAGGCCGAGAGGAAAAGACAGTTGATCATGTACTTGATTGTGTTAGAAAGGTCAATAGGTTGTGTGCTCGGTCAGCATGACGAGTCAGGTCGAAAAGAGCATGCAATAAACTACCTTAGAAAAAAGTTTACCGACTGTGAACAAAGATACTCACTGCTCGAGAAAACTTGACGCGCTTTGGCATGGGCTGCTCGCCGACTAAGACAGTATATGTTGACTCACACGACTCTATTGATATCAAAGATGGATCAAGTCAAGTATATTTTTGAAAAGCCAGCAGGGTTGCTAGGTGGCAAATGATGCTGACAGAGTATGACATCCAAAACACTTCACAAAAAGCCATCAAAGGAAGTGTCTTGTCAGACTATCTTTCCGCGGAACCGATTGATGATTACCAACCTATGAGGTTCGACTTTCCTGATGAGGATATCATGTTTCTCAAATTGAAAGATTGCGAGGAACCACTCCCGGAGGAGGGGCCTGACCCTGAATCCAAATGGATTATGATGTTTGATGGGGTGGTCAACGTCAATGGTCGCGGAGTTGGTGCAGTGTTGATCACACCGGAGGGGGTTCATATGCCATTTTGTTCCAGAATAACTTTTCCCTGCACCAACAATGAAGCTGGACGAAGCAGAATGGGTCCGTTCTCGATACAATCAGCTAAGCCTAGTTGAGGAAAAGAGACTAGCAGCTATATGCCATGGCCAGCTATATCAGAGACGGACGAAGAGAGCGTTTGATCAGAAAGTGCGCCCTCGGGAGTATCGAGTCGGTGAATTGGTACTCAAAAGAAATCTTCCTCCCAACACAGATCACATGGGAAAATGGACACCGAACAACGAGGGTCCATACGTGGTTAAAAGAGTTTTCTCTGGCGGAGCTCTGATGCTAACAACCATGGATGGTGAAGACTTCCCATCCCCTGTCAACTCAGACGCAGTTAAAAAAATACTTCGTATAAAATAGACCCGCTGGACAGTAAAAAGAATAGTCCAGGCAAAAGAGGGGCATCCCGACGAACCAAAAAAAGAATGAAGAGGTTTGGGCAAAAATTAGGGATATAAAAATCAAAAAAAATGTACACCCGGTGAGTCGAAAACCCGAAAGGGCGGCTCAGGCAAAAAAGGGTATCCCGGTGGATTGAAAACCCAAAAGGGCGGTCCACGCTAAAGTTAGGGAATAAGCGAATAACTGTGATCTGAGTTCATCCGTGTTATATCACCGTTTCATTCAATCCGGCAATCTTCGAAGGTTAAAGATCGTATAACCATCCACTTCAGAAAGCAAGATGAGCAGAGCGTCTTGAGGAGATACGAGCCATAGCAGAGTCGAAACTCAGTGGGACCCCGTTTCCACATTGCCATTAGGATAGTTTCTCTTGTTCAATTTATAGCGATCGCCTCTTTCCAGGGATCAGCTTCCTGATGTACTCGCCTATTCCTGGCACAAATTTTTCAACCAACAAAAGTCTAATAATTCAGTTAAAAAGCCTCTTTACTTTTCATTTATCAGTTTGTTTGCAAAAGATGTCTGAATTATTGAGGAAACATATTGCATCTGAATGTAATGGTGGCTTTTGCAGATGACTTGCGCATGAAAACACTCAAAATTGCTTTGAATGTGCTTAATCCCGGACGGTGAATTCAAACCGAGTAATTCCCCGGGGCAAACATGTATTTTTTGGTTACAGGTCACAAGAACCGGATGCCAAGTCATGAATCCTCACCCCCAAGCGGTTGACAAAGCCTCTCCTCTACAGAGCAGGTTCCCCAGTAGAGTTGACAGTATCCTGACTGTATATCCCCAGTAGAGTTGACAGTATCCAGACTGTATATCCCCAGCGGAGTCGACAGTGCCAGACTGTATCTTCCCAGCAACAGCGGAGTAGTCGCATACCCAACAGACAAGAGGGCGGTGTTCCTAGTGTTCATCTCGTCCCCAGTAGATTATTTTTTTTAACAGATTTATTTTAATCCCCAGCCTGAGGACGATTAGCAAGTTCATATCCCTAGCAAAGGTCGATTCCTACGACATTTCCCCAAGAAGTGCTTTCCTCACAGACTCTCCTCGCAGAGCCTCGCCAAGCAAAGTTTCCATAGTTGATACTTCCCCAGCAAGGTCAACTTTTCAAAAAGGCCAATTTATTTTCGGTGGCTCCCCGGTCCCGGCAGACAGATCGTTCCCCATAGAGCATTCAAGGATTGATACAGCGATCCGCTCCCTGCCAGAGTTGCTTCCCCAAGCAGATTTCTTTTTTCTTTTGCACCATGCATAACATTTGCATTTGCATTTGCATGCATATCAAACATACACATAAGCTGATAAACAGGTTCTTCAAAGCAGACTGAAAAATTACTTTACAACCAAAGTCATGAGATTCGGCCAGAGGATCAAGTGTGTGTGTGTGACCCAGCATGAGGGTCATTTCGAAGATTCAGCCTGAGAATCGTTTTCCAGAGATCCATCCTGAGGGTCATTTCGAAGATTCAGCCAGAGAGTCGACTACGAGCGTTATTTACCCAGCAAGCCAGCTGGAGGAATAGATTGACAGCTCAATAGAAAATCAACCTACAAGAGGATCCAGCCCGCGGATCGCATTTAAAAAACAAAGTCTAATCGAAGAGTCGTTATAACATGTTCTAGCCTGAAGAATATGTACGAAGCCCAAGAGTAGGATATTCTCGAAGCTGCATATCTAACATGAAGATTGAGCGCAGATTTCGAAAGAGAGTCAACCAGCGCATGCCTCAGATGCGAGATCCTGATGATGGGAATTTATCATCAAATCAATCCAGATCTAGCTAGAAGATCGAAGTCAGGTCTAGCCCGAAGACCGGAAATAGATTCAGCCAGAGAATCGAAACAATTCAGATCTAGCCAGAAGATCGAAGTAGATTCAGCCAGAGAATCAAAGAAAATAGATTTAGCCAGAGAATCGAAACAAAGGAGATCTAGCCAGAAGATCGAAGAAGATCTAGCCAGAAGATCGAAGAAGATCTAACCAGAAGATTGAAACCGTATCCATCCTGAGGATCAAAATTAACATTCAACCAGAGGACTAAATTGAGTATAGATTCAGCCAGAGGATCGAAACTCCAGATTAAGTCAGAAGACTGATTCAGATTCAGCCAGAGGATCGGAAGAGAAATAAACAGCGCGGTGTATTTCAGCATTTTTGTGGTGTTCTCGGAGCGCAAATTTTCGGTCTGTCTTTGGTATTCAATCACAGCTCACCCTGTTTGTCTGATAAGCTGTTCGCTTTCATCCTGCTCGGGTTAGCTGATGATCGAATAGGGGCAGCTGTAACACCCCAAAATTTGCCCTCCTCATTCATGCATTCATTTTTAGGTCATTTAACATTTCATATTGCATTTCATCATGTCAATCAGAATCAGATCCAAGAAACTTTATTTAAAAAAAAAACGAAATAAAAAATAAAATAAATAATAATAATAATAATAATAATAATAATAATAATAAAATTTAATTAATTAAATAAATGAATAAATGAAATATAATAGAAAAATCTTGGACTTGGACCTCTCTCATTTGAGCCCACAAAGCCATGAAAATCAGGTTATAAAAGAGGGAGAACAGACAACAAAAGGAAGAGAAGCAAAACACTTTGAGGTTTCCTTGGAACAAAACCCTGGACGAAAACCTGGAGAGAAACCTAGACAGAGAGAGTGAGAATTAATCTGCAGCAACCACCAGGCAACTCTGAAAGGTTCATTCTGACTCACACACTTTCACCCCAAGCAAACCCTAACATTGGTTTACAAATCCAGTCGTGCCATTTGATTTCAACCGATCTCTCCAATCAGGTTTGCCCTATATCCATCATCTTTATGCCTTTAATTTGAATGCTCTAAATGTATGAGGTATTATGGGTGAATTTGATACCCTTTTGATGCATGTGTTTGACAAGAGGTTTTGGCCTCCTACCCTTGGTTGCTTTTTGTGAGCTTTTTCTGAATTTTAATGGCATGATTCATGTGGTTACATTTTGATTTGGGGGCAACTCTTGGTTACCCTATTTTGTTTCTCTAACCTGTTTGTTGAGTTTTGTTTTGTGAGGCCTCATATGACTCTTGCAGAGATGGTTTGCCTGGTGTTCCACTTTATTTGTGGGATACCGCCTGGAGGTTTTATTCCGATTACCTGTACTGACTCACTTTCTTTGTTGGTCTTAGCTTGGAAGGATCTTAGGGTTTCCTTGTTCCGTTAATTACTGTTACTTTGGATCTTTATCCGTGTGGTACTTTTACATTTTCCCGTATTTTTACCGCTTTCTTAGTTGGAAGACCTCGATAGGAGGCAATGGTTTGTGTGTTTACTTTATGTAGGTTCCTTCGTCTAGGATTTCCCTTTTGCATGAGCGTTCTTAACCCTACCAACTTATTGATTTTTCTTCTCCTAAGAACACATTAACTCCTTCTACTACAGGCGAGTAAGTCTCCAAAGGTCGAGTATCCGGTAGATTGCGTAGTAACGTCGTTCGTCCAAAACCCAATCCATAACCTCGTAGTTAGCCGAACTACGGCTTGCTCTGATTCTCATTCCAGATGAGATACGTAGGCATAAGACGCGATGTCTTAGCGAGCACAATTACCCTTAACCCCTAGGTAGCTGTGCTACGAAGACTCTAATTCTCATATTCAGATGAGATACGTATGTAGTGGATGCGACATCCGTGCGAGTCATTTTATTTTGACCCCTTTTTTAGTAAACAACACAAGATAAACTCACACCCTTTAGACAAGAACTATAAAAGTGGATCCCGTAGAGTACTACGGATGCGTAGGGGTGCTAATACCTTCCCTTCGCATAATCGACTCCCGAACCCAAGATTTGGTTGCGAGATCCTGTCTTGTCCTTTCCTTTTTCCAGGTTTACTTCGAGCGTTTCCTTTCCCTCCTTTGGGATAAATAACGCACGGTGGCGACTCTCCTGTCTTTCTTCGCCGGT
Organism: Lathyrus oleraceus; assembly: GCF_024323335.1. NCBI lineage: Eukaryota > Viridiplantae > Streptophyta > Magnoliopsida > Fabales > Fabaceae > Lathyrus > Lathyrus oleraceus. The sequence continues at coordinate 160,466,173 of NC_066584.1, read as the reverse complement.
TGTTTTTTTTCGCATTCCATTTTTCAGGTTGCGGCAGTTATGACCAGTTGAATTTGATAGAAGAAAAGAGATTGACTGCCATGTGCCATGGTCAATTATATCAGCAAAGGATGAAGAAAGCCTTTGATAAGAAGGTCAAGCCCCGTGTGTTCCGAGAAGGTGACCTTGAGCTCAAGAAAGTCTTTTCTTTCGCGCCCGATTCCAGGGGCAAGTGGACTCCAAACTATGAAGGTCCATATGTTGTTAAGAAAGCCTTTACAGGCGGTGCATTGATACTTACAACTATGGATGGGGAGGATTTCACTTGTCCTGTGAATTCAGATGCAGTCAAGAAATACTTCGCCTAAAAATAAAAACAGAATAGCTCGCTAAGTTGAAAACCCGAAAGGGCGACTTAGGCAAAAATGAGTGTCTCGGTGGATTGAAAACCCGAAAGGGCGATCCAGGAAAAAATTAGAGACATATAAAAAATTGAATATGTGTATCCCGCTAGATTGAATACCTCACCCTATGGCAATCTAGGCAAAAATTAGGGATTTGGCAAGTAACTGCATCCTGACAAGACTTTATTCTACAACTGTCATTCGTCAGAGGTTCTCGCTCATTCATCATCAACCAAAGCTTCAAATACATCGAATTCGGAATTTGTGGAGAAATGGTCATTATGTTCAATGTAGCCCTTTTCCAATATATATCACTAATTTCAAATTTTGAAAAGATCTATGGAGTCTTGCCATTTGCAGACTACCATTCCATCAAATAAATTTGAGCCTTTATCCAATTGTTTGCATTCTTATTTCTTTCTATTTCAACAAATGTTTTGCATGTTTTAATTGAAAAATATCATTGTTTTATCTAAATCTTTCATGATTTGTTTTTAAACAAAGTGAACATTCACAATGATGAGGGGATGCTAAGGATGTCTTCAGTGCTCTCCCAAATATGGTAAGATTCTTGACAAGGTAAGACATGTGTTCGTTCCTGGCATGCTTGTGTCCTCTTCCTCCGGAGCCTTTTGTTTTTCCCCTAACGGAGTGTGAAGAAGGATTATCCATTCCTCTTTCCTGCAGCAAAGTAGTGATTCTGCCTCATCAGCAGATTTGATATCATTATTTGGGACAGTATTTGATGACCCTTGGAAACTTCTGATTTGGTGGTTGTTCCCCACAGAATTCCATGGCCCCCTCTGATGAGTTCCCCAGTAGAGCTTCCCATGGCGGATTTCATTTGTATGATGATCCTTGTCCCAGTTGGAATGACTGATGCTCATTCCCCTGCAGAGATCTTTGTGGTCTTGGCTTTCTCCCTTGAGATGTAGTACCGGATGTTTGTGTACTTGATCGCTGGACTTGTTTGTGTTAGATATGTCTGTTTGTCAGCATTCATCATACATAAACCATGCATATGCGCATATTGATAACATTCATGTCGCATTTGTTTGACTTATATCTTTGTTTGTTATCTCTTGTTTGAGGGTATTCATGTTTCCCCAAGCAGATGTTGGTGGTTGATCTCTCCATATAGGGTCAGCCCATAAGCAGAAAGTGTTCATCTTTCCTTCCATGTTCCCCATTGAGTTATACCCTCGTGGATGATGGTTGCTTTTGTTTCCTCCCCAATACATATATTGGGATGGAGTTCCCCCTTGAGTTATATCCTCATGGGGACAAATTTTGTTTCAGCGTGCCCATCTAGTTCGATCCTAGATTGGCCTCTTATAACTGTTTCTTGCACTCCCCTATGGTGTAAATGAATGATTGCTCAGTAACCAATAATCGTTCATCTCATCCCGACGGAGTTTGTGATTTTCTACCTTCATACCGGTAGTTGTAAACCCTATTTCATCCCCTTGCAGAGTTAATTTTTTTTGCTCATCCTAACCGATGACGGTTACTTCTCCGTGGTTTTCTACCCAGTATCCGGTAGATGTAATCCCCTCCTTGACGGTTATCATTATCCAATATTCGGTGTTAATATTCCCTCCTCTTTTGGAGAATTGCTCTGATCAAGCAATTCATCCCCAGTAAGTCATCTCTCGTCTACCCTTTGTTGGTGGTAACGATTGTTTCTCCCTTGGATTGGTCATCATTATATACCTAGTTTCGGTATCCCGATGCCTTTCTTTGTCGGTCGATTTATCCTTTATTAACCCAGTAACCGGTTGTGGATAATCTTCCATGCGAGCATATTATCTACGTTCTGACGGTAATAGATAATATATCTTATGTAGTCTTTGGTCGAAGCCTTTTGTTCTTCCCCAGTCGAGTAAGATTCGTATCCTTTTTTTTGGAATCGAATGTCCATCCCATAATCGAGTTTTCTTTTAGCCCTCTCTTGGATGAGTAGTGTCTTGGGAATATTCCCCAATTCACGCTTTGGTTGGTCACCTATTATATGCCCAATAACCGGTATCCCTGGTGTTCCTTCCCTTCTGCTCCCTATTATGACATTTTGTCCCCTTGCGGAGTCAGATTTTCCTGAAGCTGAAGTATACCTTTTTAGGCCTTCCTCAGATGATTTTGGATGTTTGTTATCTCTCACCTTTATACTGGTCTTAGATATTCATTCCCCCGAGCATGTTGTTCCCTCACCCTTATACCAGTGTTTGGATCACATGTCTCTTTGAGCTTATTACCCAGTAACCGGTAATACCTCATCCCGTTGCTTCCTCAGAGGAGTCTTTGTTCTGGTCTTCCCCAGCGAAGTCCCTTAGTGGATAATCTCTGTTGTATTGGCATATTCCCCAAATACATGCGCCTTTGAGTCAGCTCGGGTCTTTCCATGGATTTACTCCTTTTGGAATTCTGCTCCCCAAGCTTTGAGTCGTGCCCTGCTCACGCAATGTATCCCCTCTTCTATCCCCGTCGAGACGAAGATTTTAACCTTCACTTCTCCGGCTAGAATGACCTTAAATAGGGGCATCTGTAAGACCCCAATTTTGACCCTAAGATCCCTCATGGCATCATAACATTGCATTTGCAAAGCCTCAAGGATCATAAGCATCTTGGTTCCACTTGCCTTTGGGTGGGACCTCTTGTGAGTGGTTTGAGATCACCAAGCATGCTTGGAATTGTATATTATTGCTTTTCTCATCTTTATTCACTAACCAAAAGCACAAAAATATGTCACTAACATTTCTTGTTTGTAGCTTGAGCAATCATAAGGTCAAGAGCTTCAAGGAGATCCTTTGTGCAAAGATATGGTCAAGAGAGGATGAAAACAAGCATGGTAATGGTTCCCAAAGCTCTCATCCATCAAATATGCCTCCCTAGTATCTCAATTCATCATTTTGATCAAAGCAAGTCAAAGGGTTTGAGGTTTTGTTTCTCAAGGAAACCCTAAGTTCATCTGATCACCTACAATGCCTTGCTAGTGAAGCAACCTAGCCCATGGTCAAATACAATCAAGGGAAGTTCTCTAATTCATCATTTCATGCATATTTGAAGTTATTTGAGTATCCTCAATCATCAATTCATCAAGATATGGGTTGTGGACTTGGAAAGTTGATCAGTCAATTCATCTGACTATTTTGAAATGCACTGAGACCTAACTTTTTATGTGTTGGTAAAATGGAGCTGATCCCAAGAGAAAAAATGTTATTAAGGACAATATTAACAACTTTCATGTTCATCAAAAATTGATTTGAAGCTTGGAAGGTCATCTCCCATTCCAAGACATTATAGGTCATTTTGACTGAAACCCTAATTTTGGGTCAATTTCCCAAGAACATAACTCATTCATTTTTTATGATTTTGAGGTGGGATCAAATTAATTGGAAATCTTAAGATGTCTACTTAAAATGTTATGTTGAACAAAATTTCAAAATCTCAAAATAAATACATGTGATAATGCAAAACATTATAGGTCACTTTGGACCCAAATGCATTGAAAGGTAAAAAAGTCCAACTTCTAGTGCCCATAACTTCTTCATCAAAAATCCAAATGATGCAACATTTAAGTCCATTTTGATTGTCTTGAAGAGATCTACAACTTTGACGATGAAGGTTGTTTCATTTGAAGTTTGCATCATCAAAACAGAGGGGCTTGAATTTGGTTCAATTTGACAAAATTCTCAAAGGCATGTTTTGCACTATGAACTTCATCGTCTGTTTTCATAAATTTCCACATTCCAAATGAGTTTTTGCTCAACATAACATTTGTTCCTTATGTCAAGACCTTTCCAACCATTACCCACATGCCTATGTTTCAATTTTCTAAGTGGCACTTTCGAAGAGGTGAAGTTTTAAGCTCAATTATGGAAACTTGGTTGAAACTCATTGCACAAGCCATTGCATTGCCATCTGCACGTCCATTTCAAGTGGTTTGGTCATCAGCATGCAAATGCAATTGAATTTGGGCCTTCTACATGATCATGCAAGCCCATGCAAGGAGAATCCACTTGGCATGCACACGAGAATTTTCACTTGCTCAGCCAATTCCATCTATAAATAGACATGCTATGCTTCATAATTGAGGACCTTGAATCAATCTGAAATGCTGTAGAAATCAAAACCTAGCCATACCTAAAGGAACTAGTTCACATTTCATAAAATTTTCAGATCTGAAATTCAACTGAATTTGGTTCAATCTTTAGATCTAAAGTTCCTAGACCTTTATCATATGATCCATTGAACTTCTTTTTTGACAAAAGAACCAAGGAAATGAGCTCAGATCTTCACAATTCAGAGGTTTACTTCAACTGGTTTTTTCTTCGAAACTCATTAATCTTTGATCCATTTGCTTGGCTATTGTGTTGTCTGAAGTCCTCTTCATAGAGGCAATTGTTTTGAATGCTCAATTGTTGAAATCCATGAAGTTCAGTATGAACACCATGATTTTCTCTCTCTAATTTCTCTCTCTATTAGGATCTAGAGGAGAAACCAATGGTACAGGGGTGATGTACATCACCTCAGCTTTCCAATGATATGAGGATCGCTTCATTTGGTTAAGTTTTTATTGCCTGCAACTTTGGCCGGAATCTTCATGCTCACCGGAGAAGACGGTGGCTCTGGCCACCGTCCCTTTGCCAGATGGATTGTGGACCGTGTGATGGCATCTCCATATCTAATCTCCACGCTTGGATCTTATGACTTTTTTAAATACCACGTGTTTCTCATTGACTAAACCTACCATGAGCGCGCGCATGTGGAGCGTTTGATCAGCCACGTCAATTAATGAGGCTTGATCAAACGCTCCTGGTTTTTTTGATTTTCTTAATTTCTGATTTTATTTCCTTTATTTTCAAAAATTCATAACTTCTTTATTTTTAATCCAAAAAATATGGGACCAATTGAATTCTTCTCCATTTAAATTCTAGTTTCTAAAATTGATTTTTAATATTTTTTATTTTGTCATTTGATATTTTTTGTGAATTTTCTCTTTTCTGGTCATTTTTAATTCATTTTAAATAGTTTTCAATATTCAAAAAATACAAAAATATTTTCCTAACCTATTTGAATGATGATGGATCTATGAAAAATATTCTCATCAATTTATTAATTTATTTGAGATTTTAGTTCAATTAGGTTATTTTTATTCATTTTTAATTGATTAAAAATAGTTTCTGACTTTTAAAAATGCTGAAACTTTTTTGTCAAACTTTGTTTGACCTTGTTGAACTTGGGATAAATCACTTGGACCTTTCAAGGTTGATTTGAAGTGATTTTGAAGTTTGACCTTTCTTTATTATTTTAGTTCAAGTTTATTTTAAATATTAAAAAACGCCAAAAATATTTTGTTCATTTCTTGACTTCCAATCTTCATCTAACTTCTGGTTTTGATTGTTTGACCATGATCCTCAATGTCATTGGTCAACACTTGTTGGTTGGTACATTTTATTCCATTTAATGCACTTTATTCTTTCCTTTTCCATTTTTCATTATTTATCTTCCTCTTCTTCTTTCTTCTTTTTGATCAATGAGTTAAAGGTTGATAAGTTAACATTGATTAGGGAGGTTTAATCTTCCTTGATTCAAATCTAATTCATCTTGATCAGTTGATCAAGTGAATGGCTTTGCATTAAGGATAGGTTGCTTCCTAAATCATGCAAAAGACTTAAACCAATACGAGATCAATTCTCTTCTTCTTTTTGGCATGGCAAGTTGTTGGAACTTGATTCACTAATCAAGACTTCTAACTTGTGTTGTTTGCCTACATTATTATTGACCGGCCTCAGATAGTTGTGACTTCTACATAAGTCCAATTACGATTGCTTAACATAGCGCTAAATTTGCCTTATCGCATACTAACTACTAACACTAACCATTAACCATTAACATTTACTTTTTGCACTTTACATTTATGCAATTTATTATTCTTGTACATATTATCCATTTTCTTTTTCCTTTGCTCATTGGAGCACATGTTTATGTTAATGCCATTTGCCTTTTGCTCACTTGAGCACATAATTGTGTATATATCTTTTGTGCTTGTGTTTTGTTTTGATTGTTGTGGACCAAATGCAAAGAAGTGGACAAAATGGACTTAGACCTTAGGACTTTACCCAAGCTAATGGAGTTTGAAGAGCAACTAGGCCTCATGCCTTTAGAGTGCTTAAATGTCAAAGAGAAACTAGGCCTCATGCCTTTAGAATGCTTAAAGCTTGAAGATGAACATTGAAAGGACCATATTCTAAACTCTCTCTTGTCCATTCTTTGATTGTTAATAGAACCTTTTGATGTGTATGTTCTTGTACTAGGGATTCCCATATTGAGCCAAATTGAGGAACCATTGCCATGAGCTTCTAAGAGAGAGGGATCTTCCAAGAGTTCATTTGATTGTTGATTGCTTGAGTTTATACTTATGTGCTTGCTTATTCCAAAGGATGGGAGCTACTTGGATCATCAATATGATCTCAAGAGAGGAATTCCATGTGTGGTTTTGCTTCTTTATCCCTCATCACTTGTATGTTTAGGACCTTAGCCATTCTTCTTCTTCTCTCCACTCTAACCCAAGCCAAAACTTTTGTGCAAACATTTAACAATTATTTTCAAACATTAGAAACCTAAGCCTTATGCTTTTGATTTTCAAACTTTCTTTTCATAACACTTATTCTGAATTAAACTTCTAAGTCAACTTTGACCATATTTTGTACATACTTTTCATTGGTAAATACAATCCATTCAAATGTCTTTTTGTGGTTTCAAGGGCCACTTTCTTAATCAATTTTTTTATAACCTTTAGCTATTAGGTTTGAGTTATTCTCGAGATAGATATAATACTCACCTATATCCTTAGTGATGGACAATGAGTCTTCCATGCTTATTATAGGGTTAACCCTTCACTAGCATGTTGAAGCTATCCTCAGATGGTGGATTTGTGGTTTTAGGTTGAGTTTTCTCCCTTGGATAACAAAAGACCTTAAGGCTTTTGGACCAATCAATTCACCAACTTGTTTTTTTGAGATTTTTACCCCGAACTACGAGGTTTTGATCCTAATATTTTTTTTAAGATGGTACGTAGGCAATGGGTTCATCCATCCAAACATAAAAAATGTAAATAAACTTATATATTCTTTTCTCATATCTTCAATCATGTTTGCACAAATAAATTTTCACAAAACACCAACCTTACAACAAGTATGAAAAGGGCTCCCTAGGATTACCTAGGATGTTTTGGGTGCTTAAAACCTTCCAATTGCATAACCAACCCCCTTACCCAGATCTTTGACATTTTTACTAGTTTTTTATTCGATAAAACTTTTAGGTTTTTGTTCGCTTTCTAACCATTCCTTTGGATAAATAGAAGTGCGGTGGCGACTCGACTTGTATGGTTTACCTTAGATTTAGTCAATATCTCTAATGGTAACGAATACCCCGCTACAAGAATCCTTACCATGCTTGCTTTCATCTTCTCTTGCCCATATCATTGCACAAAGGGTCTCCTAGAAGCCTTTAGACCTTGTGACTGCTCAAGCTACAAACAAAAGAGATTAGTGACATATTTTTGTGCTTTTGATTAGTAAATTAAATGAGAAAAGCAATAATATACAATTCTTGTATGCTTGGTGATCTCAAACCAAATCTCAAGAGATCCCACCCAAAGGGCAAAGGGAACCAAGATTCTTATGATCCTTGAGGCAATGCAAATGCAATGTAATGATGCCATGAGGGATCTTAGGGTCAAAATTAGGGTCTTACAGATGCCCCTATTTAAGGTCATTCTAGCCGGAGAAGTGAAGGTTTAAATCTTCGTCTCGACGAGGTAGAATGGGCTTAAATAATAACAAAGAGACGAATTTTGGTCCCTAAGAGACCTCATGATGCAGATGTATGTATGCAAAAGGTAATACTCTGTGGGGATATGTGTCCGCAAAGAAGAAAAGAAATCTGGAGAAACTGCCAATCTGTATGAGTAATACACTCCATGGGACAGAGACTCTGGGACTCTTATGGGGATAAGAAAGGAGATAAATTGCGTGAGCAGGTCACAACTTAGAACTTGCTAAGGCACGAGAGGGATTCCATGAAAATAAATCAATGGAAGGACTCAAGCCGACTCAAAGAGGCATGTATTGGGGAATATGCCAATACAGCGGAACTATCCACAAAAGCTACTTCAGATGAAAATCCGGACTCAGATGGGGGAAATCCACTAAGGGACTTCACTGAGGAATGTCCAAACAGGACTCCTCTGGGGAAACACCAGGGCGAGGTATTACCGGTTACTGGGTAATAAGCTCAAGGAGACATGTGATCAAAACACCGATATGAGGGTGAAAGAATAACGTGCTCGGGGAGAATGAATATCTAAGACCGGTATAAGGGTGAGAGATAGCAAACATCCAAAATCATCTGAGGAGAACCTAAAAAGGTATATTTCAACTCAGGGAAATCTGACTCCACAGGGGACAAAAAGGCATAATAGGGAGTAGAAGGGAAGGAACACCAGGGATACCGGTTATTGGGCATATAATAGGTGACCGACCAAGGTATGAATTGGGGAATATTTCCAAGACACTCATCATCCAAAAGAGGGCTGAAAAGAAAACTCGATTACAAGATGGATATTCGACTCCGCAAAAAGGAATACGAATCTTACTCGACTGGGGAAGAACAAAAGACTTCGACCAAAGAGCGCATGAGATATATTATCTATTACCTTCAGAACGTAGATAACACACTCGCATGGAAGATTATCCACAACCGACTACTGGGTTAATAAAGGATAAATCGACCGAAAGGAAAGGGGTATCAGGTTACCAAAACTAGGTATAAAATAATGACCGATCACAAAGGGAGAAACAATCATTACCGACAAACGGAAAATGAAAGATGACCCGCTGGGGATACATTGACAAAGGCAATGATCCGGGAGATATATCACCGGTTACTGGGAGATATACTCAAAAAAGGGGGAAGGACTATCAATACCGAATATTGGATAAAGATAACCGTCAAGGAGGGGATTACATCTACCAGATATTGGGTAGAAAACCACGGAAGAGTAACCGTCATCGGTTAGGATGAAGGAAAATAAGGTTAACTCTGCAAGGGGATAAAAATAGGATTTACAACTACCGGTATAAGGGTAGAAAACCACAGACTCCGCCGGGGAAAAGATGGACAATTACTGGTTACTGAGCAATCATTCATCTGAACTACAGGGAAACGCAAGGAAAGACGCAAAAAGCCAACCTAGGAACAAACTAGAGAGGCACGATGAAACAAGACTCATCCCTATGAGGATATAACTCGGAAGGGAGCTCCATCCCAGTATATGTGTTGGGAGGAAACAGAAACAACCATCATCCACGAGGACATAACTCAGTGGGGAGTATGGAAGAAAGGATAAACACTTTCTGCTTATGGGGTTGACTCTACATGGGGAGATCAGACACAAACATCTGCTTGGGGAAACATATTACCAACTAGCAGGAGATAACAAATAAAGATATATGGCAAAGAATGCAACATGGATATCTGAATGTTAACATTATATGCATATGCGTGGTTTATGTATGATGAATGCTGACAAAACAGACATATCTAACACAAACAGGTCCAAGAATCAATGAACAAAAATCCGGTACTATATCTCAAGAGAGAAAGCCAGGCCCAATGGAGAATCATCCAATCTGATGGGGGGAAAGAGATACCAGGAAACAAAGACCTCTGCAGGGGAATGAACATCAGTTATTCCGGCTGGGGACAGGATCATCACATGGATCAAATCCACTGTAGAAGCAACTCTACTTGGGAAATTATCAAAGGGGAATAATGGAACTCTGTGGGGAACAACCACCAATCAGAAGCTTCCAAGGTCACCACTAAATATTGCACTACCAAATAGATCACATCTGCTGAGGAGGAAGGATCACTACTCTGCTGAAGGAACAAGGGATGAATATCTTTACCAAACACTCTGCTCGGGAGAAAAAACCACAAAAGGCTCCAGAGGAAGAGGATACAAGCAGGCCAGGAATATGAACAAATGTCTTACCATGTTGGGAATCATACCATCTTTGGGAGAGCACTGAAGACATCCCCAATATCTTTTTTTATCATTGTGAATGTTAACTTTGTTTAAAAACAAGTCATGAAAAATTTATTTATTTAAAACAATGATATTTCTCAATTAAAACATGCAAAACATTTGTTGAATAGAAACAAATAAGAGTGCAAATAATTGGATAAAGGCTCAAATTTATTTGATGGAATAGTAGTCTGCAAATGGCAAGACTCCATAGATCTTTACAAATTTGAAATTGGCGATATATATTGGAAAAGGGTTACATTGAACATAATGACCATTCCTCCACAAACTCCGAATCCGATGTATTTGAAGCTTCAGTTGATGATGACTGAGCGAGAATCTCTGACAGATGACAGTTTGTAGAACAAAGTCTTGTCAGGATGCAGTTACTTGCCAAATCCCTAATTTTTGCCTAGATTTCCCCAGGGTGAGGGACTCAATCTAGCGGGATACATATTCATTTTTTATGTCTCTAACTTTTTCCTGGATCGCCCTTTCGGGTTTTCAATCCACCGAGACGCTCATTTTTGCCTAAGCCGCCCTTTCGGGTTTTCAACTTAGCGAGCTATTCTGTTTTTAATTTTTTAGGCGAAGTATTTCTTGACTGCATCTGAATTCACAAGACGAGTGAAATCCTCCCTATCCATAGTTGTAAGTATCAAAGCACCGCCTGAGAAGGCTCTCTTAACAACATATGGACCTTCATAGTTTGGAGTCCACTTGCCCCTGGAATCGGGCGCGAAAGACAAGACTTTCTTGAGCACAAGGTCACCCTCTCGGAACACACGAGGCTTGACCTTCTTATCAAAGGCTTTCTTCATCCTTTGCTGATATAATTGACCATAGAACAGGGCAGTCAATCTCTTTTCTTCTATCAAGTTCAATTGGTCATAACGACTCTGAACCCATTAAGCATCAATCAACTTGGCTTCCATCAAGACTTGTATTGACGGGATCTCCACCTCTACTGGGAGCACAACCTCCATGCCATAAACAAGAGAGAAAGGGGTTGCCCCTGTTGAAGTGCGGACAGACGTACGGTATCTATGCAAAGCAAATGGCAGCATCTCATGCCAATCTTTGTACGTAACAACCATCTTCTGGATAATCTTCTTGATATTCTTATTAGCAGCTTCAACAGCCCCATTCATCTTGGGTCTGTAAGGAGAAAAATTATGATGTGCAATCTTGAACTCGCTACACAGCTCTTTCATCATCTTGTTGTTCAAGTTAGATCCATTATCAGCAATGATCTTGTATGGCACACCACAACGGCATATGAGTTGATTCTTGATAAACTTCACGACCACCTGCCTGGTCACATTTGCATATGACGCCGCTTCGACCCACTTGGTGAAGTAATCAATTGCTACGAGAATAAATCTGTGACCGTTGGACGCTTTCGGCTCTATCATGCCAATCATGTCGATTCCCCACATGGAGAAGGGCCATGGTGATGAAATCACGTTCAGAAGTGTCGGGGGAATATGAATCTTGTCCGTATAAATCTGACACTTATGGCATTTCTTCACATATTTGCAGCAGTCGGACTCCACTGTCAACCAATAGTAGTCTGCTCTCAACATCTTTCTAGCCATGGCATGTCCATTGGAATGAGTACTGAATGAACCCTCATGGACCTCAGTCATTAACAGGCCTGCTTCGTGTCTATCCACGCATCTGAGCAGAACCATGTCAAAGTTTCTCTTATAAAGCACATCGCCATTGAGGTAGAAACTGCCTGATAATCTCCTTAAAGTCTTTTTATCTTTCACAGATGCCCCAGGCGGGTAAATATGGCTCTGAAGAAAGCACTTAATATCATAGTACCATGGCTTATCATCTTGCACCTCTTCTACTGCAAATACATGAGCTGGTCTGTCCAAGCGCATCACAGTGATATTGGGAACTTCATTCCAAAGTCTAACCACAATCATCGAAGCAAGTGTAGCAAGCGCATTTGCCATCCGATTCTCATCTCTAGGAATATGATTGAAATCAACCTCAGTAAATAACATTGAAATCCTCCTCGCATAATCTCTATATGGGAAGAGGCCAGGCTGATTCGTTTCCCATTCACCCTTAATCTGACTAACAACGAGGGCCGAATCACCATAAACATCAAGATGTTTGATCCTCAGATCAATACACTCTTCCAATCCCATAAATCAGGCCTCATACTCAGCCATATTATTCGTGCATTTGAAAGTTAGCCTTGCTGTAAAAGGAAAATGTGTGCCCAGAGGAGTAATAATCACTGCCCCAATACCATTTCCATATTGATTCACAGTGCCATCAAACACCATGCTCCATCGGGAACCAGGCTCTGGTACTTCATCGAGCGTAGGCTCATCACAGTCTTTCATTTTCAAATACATAATCTCCTCATCTGGGAAGTCATACTAAACTGACTGATAATCCTCAATTGGTTGATGTGCCAAGTGGTCAGCCAAGATACTACCCTTAATCGCTTTTTGAGCTCGATACTCAATATCATACTCAGATAACAACATTTGCCAACGGGAAATCCTCCCAGTTAAAGCAGGCTTTTCAAATATGTATTTGATTGGATCCGTTTTGGATATCAACCAAGTTGTATGATTTAACATATATTGGCGTAAGCGCTTAGCAGCCCAAGACAAAGCACAACATGTCTTCTCAAGCATCGAGTATCGATACTCACAATCAGTGAACTTCTTACTCAGGTAGTAGATAGCATACTCTCTCTTTCCTGATTCGTCTTGCTGACCAAGGACACAACCCATTGAGTTTTCAAGAACTGTCAGATACATAATCAACGGTCTCTCTTCCACAGGCGGAGACATAATCGGAGGCTCAGACAAATACTCTTTAATACTGTCAAAGGCCTTTTGGCAATCATCGATCCAATCATGAGACTGATCTTTCCGGAGAAGCTTGAATATTGGCGCACATGTGGCAGTCATGTGGGATATGAATCTGGAAATATAATTCAAGCGGCCAAGAAAACCTCGGACTTGCTTCTCAGTTTTGAGCACAAGCATCTCTTGTATTGCTTTGACCTTTGCAGGATCAACCTCAATACCTCTTTCACTGACAATAAAGCCCAATAACTTGCCGGAACGGACTCCAAATGTACACTTGTTAGGATTCAGACGAAGCTTATACTTCCTCAAACGCTGAAAAAGCTTCAACAAGTGCTCTACATGTTCAACTTCCATTTTCGATTTTGCAATCATATCATCAACATACACCTCGAGTTCCTTATGCATCATATCATGAAACAAGGTAGTTGTAACACCTCAAAATTTGCCCTCCTCTCTTGGGACTAGCTTAACATATTGCATATCATTTTTAGGTCATTAGGCATTGCATATTGCATATCATGTGGTTATATTGTGCAAGTTATCCTCCCAAGTCTTGATCAGAGGATAGGAGGTTATGTGCAAGCTAGGGTTTCATTGGACTGGTCATTAATCATCTGAGGATGTGGAGGTCCAAATTAGGGTTTTTGATTCTCAAGGAGATTGGTCTTCATCTTGATTGAAATGATACATCATCATCATCATGGTTTTGTTATCATCCAAGAGGTTCAGAAGATTGAGCGGATACCTTGAGATTAGGGTTTTGACCATTGGTCAACCCTAATCAATTGCATTGGGCCAATCAGGGCATAGCAAGGAGATGGGGTCTATGATGGATATGGGGATCATCCCATGGTTTTATGGAGCTTATTGAGGCTAGGGTTTCACCCTTGAGCCATTTCATCAGAAGATTGGGGCTCAGATTGATCAGTGCATTGCCAAATTCATCTATCAGTTGAAAAAGTCAACTGTGGTCAACTGTGCTTGATTTTATGGATTTGGAGGTGGGAGAGAGTTGGATACACTTCATCCATGTTGGAACAAGTGTTATTGGACATGTCAAAGCTTAAGAATGGAGAAAATCAAGTCAGACAAGAAATTGCCAAAAATAGAAAGTGACTTGTAATGGAAGTTTCCAAAAATGGAAAGTTTTTCACCACAAATTTACATGTCCAAGGAAGCTTCAAATGAAAATTTGTTAAACATGAAAGTTGTAGATCTTGGTCTCACCTTTCCAAAAAGTCCAAGAACTTGAAAATCCCATGTATGGTTGGCAAGTTATGGTCCATTCAATTTCAAAAAAGACCTATAATCAGGGGGGCATAACTTCCACATGGAGTGTCCAAATTGAGTGATCTTTTATGTGCAAATTCCATTTGACATGTACTTTCATGGTGCATAATTGGAATTCATCAAAAATGGTCAATGCAAAAAGTCATTTTTCAAAGTGCACAGTTAAAAATCCAAGGGCAAAATGGTCCAAGTTAAGAAATAATGGGAATTTTGGCATGGGGATTTTTGCAACACCTCACAAATGCAAATTAGAAATTGTCTCAACTGTCATAAACTTCCAAAGTCCAATATTTGGCAAAGGCATTTTGAACTTGCACTTGAAATTACACAATTTGGCATGACATAGTGAAATTGGAAAATACAAAACCAATTGCCATGAGACAAGTTGCAACACATCACAAATGGAATTTGGAGAGTGTGTGAGCTGTCATACAGCTGTCATGGGCCCCAGGGTGAAAAGTCCATTTTGCCCTTGCTTAGTAAAATGCATTTTTGCTAATCACATTTCATTTTGGTTAATTGGATGATTAAGAGTGTGATTAAGTGGAAGTATAAATACTTAATCATAACTAACTCTTGATCAGAATCACAAATCTCAAGAACCTAACTGTTTTTCCCTCCATTTTCTCCCAAATTCATCAAAAACCTTCATCACTTTTTTGACAAAATCTTCACCAATTCTCAATCATTTTGAGAAATTCTTTTTGATTCAATCTCCATAAGCCATAAGCTTGGACTGTTTTGACGATTTGGAGCCAAAAAGCATTGGAATCGCAACTGTTCATCCTTGGTGCAACAATGGCAATTGGCAATTTCTTCCACTAGAAGCAATTTCGAGCGAACCTAACATCTCCGGTCAACATCCTGAAGCTTCTCTTGCATCTGTTTTGGATCAACACGCGCCAAGGCTTCAAGATTTATCACTGCTCCATTCAAGGTACCTAAAATCGAATCTCATGGTTTCTTGAATTGTGATATGCTTATTGTAGTTCATCCAACGTAGATCAACATGCTAGGTTCAGTTTTTGATTTGGTGAACTGCTGAAGAAGTAATCGTGATTTTTAGTTTTGATGTTGTTTCTTTAAATGCTCGATCCGGATTATGTAGTGAGAATTAGGCAATTTAGGTTACATATTTGTGATCCACGCACTTAGACCTTTCCAATGACTATAGGCTTGTGAATTTTCATGGAGTTTGGATGTTCATGTGTTCTTGAACCTTGCTGGGAAATTGATGATGATTTCTGGAAAAAAGGATCGTTTGATCCGTTCATTTGCAATGCCATTTTTAAATCTTGTTTGCCGCGCAAATTGGACGAATGACACGCTGACACCACATTAGTGAAACGCCTGCATTTTGGCATGGCTGGTGATAATTGTAACACCCCAATAATAATATGGTAATTATTTAAATTAAGTTAATAATATATTTATTAATTTAATTAGATAATTGGATTATTATTATTATTATTTTGGAATTATTGAATTATTATTATTATTGGAATAATAATTATTTGAAAATATATATAAGCTGGAATAAGTAAAAAGAGTTCATTTTGGAAAATAAGGTTTTCACGTGAAACTCAGAGAAGCGGCTGAAAGAGGCAGAGCAAGAGGTAGAACCAGAGAGCAAAGGTTGGAGAAGAGAAGAGCTTGGAGCTCAAAGATTTGCCGGATTAATCAGGTAAGGGGGGTTTATCGTCGTTTAATGGGTATTATGGGTTAGCATGTAATGGGTAGTGATAAACCGTTGAATTGACCCTAATTGGGATTGTCGAATGCTGAAAAATTGTGATGGATATGTTGTGTGAAAACTGAAATTGAACCTGTAATTGAGTGTGTTGTAATTTCCCTAACGTATAGCTTTTTACGGAATTGGAATCGGAGGTCCGGAAGTCCTCTAACGGCGGAAAATGCGGAGAATTCTGCATTCTGCCTTGTGTTAGCGCAGGAACTGCTGTTTTGTCTGCGTTAACCGGTTAACCCAGGGTGTTAACCGGTTAACACTGTTACGAATTGAGAATTTGTGCTGTTTTGCCTGCGTTAACCGGTTAACCCAGGGCGTTAACCGGTTAACACTGTTAAGTTTTGGGCAGTAAGCGTGTTTTGCCTGCGTTAACCGGTTAACCGAGGGCGTTAACCGGTTAACACTGTTGCAGAGTGGAAAAATTGTTAATTTAAATGTTGTGTGCCTAATTGGTGGTTGCCTATATCAGTGTGTGATATGGTAGGGATTATTTCCCGCTGTTTTGAGCAGTATAGGTATTAGTAGAGTGTGCTAATACTGTGTTTAATTATTTGACATGATATGATGTGTTGATACATGTGTCGATGATGTATGATGATATGCATAATGCTGTGAATGTATATATTATGCATGTATTTGTGAATGGACTGTTGTATGGCTTAGAGTGTGAACATATGTCCATTGTGGATTGTTGTTGATGTTGCATTGCTAGATGATTAGTGTGCATGGCATAGCCTATGGGGCTGTAGCTAATTCCCATGGTGAGGAATTAGTGAGTGAATCATTGTGGATTTGTTGTTGATGTTTGCATGCTAGATGATTAGTGTGCATAGCATAGCCTTTGGGGCTGTAGCTAATTCCCATGGTGAGGAATTAGTGAGTGAGTCACTAGGTCTCAAATGAGTGGGACTAGTGAGCTTAGTAGCCGTATCTGGATTTGATCGGTGAGCTTGAACTATATGTTCAAGAATAGTCGGTACCGCATGTGTGGAGTCTCATTGCATAATGTATGTATGGCGTATAATATGAATGGATGTATTCCAATATTATACGTGTGGTTGTGTTGACATTGAGTATGAGTATGATTGAGTTGATATTGCCGTTGCTGAATGTGTAATCTGATTTGGGTGATGAAATGTGTTATTTACTTAACATGACATGATAATTTATAATGCTTATTATATCGATTGAGGAACTCACACTTACAACTATTTTTCAGGTAACGAGCAATGAGTTGAGTAGAAGCTAATGCTTGGAGTCTAGTGTAGTTTCCCTAGTGGTTCATGCTCTGATAGATGTAACATCGGGAGGGAACACTTTAATTGTGTTGTTGATGATTGTTGAACCAGTTTACATGTAGTATGTTGCATGTTTTGAATGATCGATTTGATCTCTATCCGCTGCGTATTGTGCAATACTTTATGTTTTGAATTAAATAATGAGCATGACTGAATATTATGGCGATTGGTGTGAAAGTAATTGTGTGACACCCTTGATTGCATATTACTCTGATTGATATGTTGTTATTTTAATTAAATATTTGGGGTATTTTAGAAGGGTGTTACATTAGTGGTATCAGAGCCTGGTTGGTCGAGTCGAGTCGTAATTATTCTGTTTCCCCTGTACGGGATAGGTGTTGTGTAACCCTATCAGTACTTATTGTTTTATCTTGTTGGGTTTTCAGAATAGAGATGGCTAGAAGAGGTAGAGATGATGCTGCGATTGCTGAGGCTCTGGGTATGCTAGCTGGAGTACTTGGAGGAAATCCGAATGTTGTGGGAATGGGAGCTGCTCGTCAACTGAGTGAGTTCCAGAAGAACAATCCTCCAATGTTCAAGGGAGCATACGATCCAGATGGTGCTCAGAAGTGGTTGAAGGAGATCGAGAGGATCTTCCGAGTGACTGAGTGTGCCGATAACCAGAAAGTCAGGTTCGGTACGCATATGCTGTCAGAAGAAGCTGATGATTGGTGGGTTGCTACCCGCACTGAGTTGGAAACTGCTGGGAATGCTGAAATCACTTGGGCTGTGTTCAGAGAGAGATTCTTGAGGAAGTACTTTCCAGAAGATGTCAGAGGAAAGAAAGAGATAGAGTTCTTAGAGTTGAAGCAGGGTAACAAGTCTGTTACGGAGTATGCTGCTAAGTTCACAGAGCTGTCGAAATATTACACTCCCTATAATGAGACTGTTGGAGAATTTTCGAAATGTGTGAAGTTTGAGAACGGGCTGCGTCCTGAGATCAAACAGGCTATTGGATATCAGCGGATCAGAGTGTTTTCTGACTTGGTTGACTGTTGCAGGATTTTTGAACAGGATTCCAAAGCCAGAGCAGAGAGCTATCAACAGAGAGTTGATAGGAAAGGCAAGAATCAGAATGATCGTGGAAAACCGTATGCAGCTGGCAAAGGTTTTCAGAGACAGAGTGGGATGAAGAGGCCTAGTGGGGGAGACTCTAGTGCCCCTGCTAAGTGTTATAGATGTGGTCGGGCTGGACATCGTGTCCGTGAGTGTACCAGTGCTGAGATGAAGTGTTTCAAGTGTGGAAAAGGTGGTCATTTGGCTGCAGAGTGTCGGTTGAAGACTGTAACTTGTTTCAACTGTGGAGAGTTGGGTCATATCAGTCCACAGTGTCCTAAGCCGAAGAAAGAGAATCAGTCAGGAGGCAAGGTCTTTGCCTTATCGGGTTCTGAGACTTCTGCAGATGATCGTTTGATCCGAGGTACGTGTTATATTAATGGCTTTCCTCTTGTAGCTATTATTGACACCGGTGCTACTCATTCCTTTATATCTTTGGATTGTGCTGTGAAACTTAAGTTAGAGATATCTGAGATGCTTGGTAGTATGGTGATTGATACTCCTGCAAAGGGTTCAGTGACTACTACTTCAGTTTGCTTGAGCTGTCCTTTGAGTATTTTTGGTAGAGACTTTGGGATAGACCTTGTGTGTCTTCCACTAGTACAGATTGATGTTATCTTGGGAATGAACTGGTTGGTGTTTAACCGAGTTTCTATCAACTGTTTCGATAAGACTGTGATATTTCCTGAGATTGAAGAAGGAAAGAGTTTGTTTCTATCAGCCAGGCAGGTGAATGAGGAAGTAGCTGATGGGGCAGAGTTGTTTATACTGTTAGCGACTTTGGAGGCTAAAGATAAACTGGTGATTGGCGATCTAGCCGTAGTGTGTGATTTTCCTGATGTGTTTCCTGAAGAAGTGAATGAATTGCCGCCAGAGCGCGAAGTTGAGTTTTCGATTGATTTGGTACCTGGTACTAGGCCGATATCGATGGCTCCGTACCGTATGTCTGCTGATGAGTTAACTGAATTGAAGAGTCAGCTGGAAGATCTGTTGGATAAGAAATTTATTCGTCCGAGTGTGTCACCGTGGGGTGCACGAGTGCTATTGGTTAAGAAGAAAGAAGGTACTATGAGGTTGTGTGTGGACTACAGGCAACTGAATAAAGTGACGATCAAGAATCGGTATCCTTTGCCGAGGATTGATGATTTGATGGATCAGTTAGTTGGTGCGAGTGTGTTCAGCAAGATAGATTTGAGATCTGGGTATCATCAGATACGTGTGAAAACTGAGGATATTCAGAAGACTGCTTTCAGAACAAGGTATGGACATTATGAGTATTCTGTAATGCCTTTTGGTGTGACTAATGCGCCTGGAGTATTTATGGAGTATATGAATAGGATTTTCCATCCGTACCTAGATAAGTTTGTTGTGGTGTTTATTGATGACATTTTGGTGTATTCGAAATCTGAAGAAGAGTATGCTGAGCATTTGAGAGTGGTTTTAGAAGTTCTCCGAGAAAAGAAGTTATTTGCTAAACTGTCTAAGTGTGAATTTTGGTTAGAAGAGGTTAGTTTTCTTGGTCATGTGATTTCAAGAGGTGGCGTTGCTGTTGATCCTTCTAAGATAGAAGCGGTATCTAAGTGGGAAGCTCCGAAGTCTGTTGCTGAGATTCGAAGTTTTCTTGGTTTGGCTGGTTACTATAGGAAATTCATTGAGGGATTTTCTAAGTTGGCGTTACCGTTGACGACGTTGACTAGAAAGGGGCAAGCATTTGTTTGGGACTCAAAATGTGAAGAAGGTTTCAAAGAGTTAAAGAGAAGGTTGACTACTGCTCCTATTCTGATATTACCGAGTCCGTCGGAACCATTTCAGGTTTACTGTGATGCTTCATTGTTGGGTTTGGGTGGTGTGTTGATGCAGAATAAGCAGGTTATAGCTTATGCTTCGAGACAACTGAGGATTCATGAAAGGAACTATCCGACACATGATTTAGAGTTGGCAGCTGTGGTATTTGTTCTGAAATTATGGAGGCATTACTTGTACGGGTCGAGATTTGAGGTTTTCAGTGACCATAAAAGTTTAAAGTATTTGTTTGATCAGAAAGAGCTGAATATGAGACAGAGGAGATGGTTAGAATTTCTGAAGGATTATGACTTTGGTTTGAATTACCATCCGGGTAAAGCAAACGCAGTGGCTAATGCGTTGAGTCGGAAATCATTGCATATGTCTATGTTAATGGTTAAGGAATTGGATTTAATTGAACAGTTTAGAGACTTGAGTTTGGTGTGTGAGAGTACTCACGATAGTGTTAAATTGGGAATGTTGAAGTTAACGAGTGGTATTCTGGATGAGATCAGAGAGGGTCAGAAATCCGATGTGCTTTTGATTGATAAGTTGACTCTAGTGAATCAGGGTCAAGGTGGTGAATTCAGAGTTGATGAGAATGATGTTTTGAAATTTGGTAATCGGGTGTGTAATCCGGATGTTACCGAACTTAAGAAGAGTATTCTTGAGGAAGGACATCGTAGTGGCCTGAGTATTCATCCTGGAGCTACGAAGATGTATCATGATTTGAAAAAGTTATTTTGGTGGTCGGGAATGAAGAAAGAAATTGCGAGTTTTGTTTATTCCTGTTTGACTTGCCAGAAGTCAAAGATTGAGCATCAGAAGCCGTCTGGGCTAATGCAACCGTTGGCTATTCCAGAGTGGAAGTGCGATAGTATCAGTATGGATTTTGTTTCTGGTTTACCGAGGACAAGTAAGAATTGTGAAGCCATTTGGGTGATTGTTGATAGATTGACGAAATCGGCTCATTTCATTCCGATCAGAATGGATTATCCGTTAGAGAGATTAGCCGAGTTGTATATTGAGAAGATTGTAAGTTTGCATGGTATTCCGTCTAGTATTGTTTCGGACAGAGATCCTAGATTTACATCGAAGTTCTGGGAAGGTTTGCAGAGGGCTTTGGGAACTAAGCTGAGATTGAGTTCTGCATATCATCCGCAGACTGATGGTCAGACTGAGAGGACGATTCAGTCACTGGAGGATCTTTTGAGGGCTTGTGTTCTGGAGAAGGGAGGTGCTTGGGATTGTTATTTACCTTTGATTGAGTTTACCTACAACAATAGTTTTCATTCGAGCATTGGTATGGCACCGTTTGAAGCTTTGTATGGTAGGAGATGTCGGACACCGTTATGTTGGTATGAGTCCGGTGAGAGTGTTGTGGTTGGACCGGAGATTGTTCAACAGACTACAGAAAAGATTAAGATGATTCAGGAGAAGATGAGAATTGCTCAGAGTCGTCAGAAGAGTTATCATGATAAGAGGAGGAAGTCACTTGAGTTCCAAGAGGGAGATCATGTGTTTCTTCGTGTTACTCCGATAACTGGTGTTGGTCGAGCTTTGAAGTCGAAGAAGTTGACACCTCGATTTATTGGTCCTTATCAGATTTTGGAGAGGATAGGGGAGGTAGCCTATCGTGTCGCTTTACCGCCGTCGCTTGCGAATTTGCATGAGGTTTTTCATGTGTCTCAGCTGAGGAGGTACATTCATGATCCGTCGCATGTAATCCAAATAGATGATGTACAGGTGAGAGATAACCTGACTGTTGAAACATCACCTATGAGGATTGAGGATCGAGAGTTGAAGCAGTTGCGGGGTAAAGAGATTGCCTTGGTGAAGGTAGCTTGGGGAGGACCAGCAGGTGGCAATGTGACTTGGGAACTGGAGAGTAAGATGAAGGAGTCTTACCCAGAGTTGTTCGCTTGAGGTATGTTTTCGAGGACGAAAACTCTTTTAGTGGGGGAGAGTTGTAACACCCCGATAATAATATGGTAATTATTTAAATTAAGTTAATAATATATTTATTAATTTAATTAGATAATTGGATTATTATTATTATTATTTTGGAATTATTGAATTATTATTATTATTGGAATAATAATTATTTGAAAATATATATAAGCTGGAATAAGTAAAAAGAGTTCATTTTGGAAAATAAGGTTTTCACGTGAAACTCAGAGAAGCGGCTGAAAGAGGCAGAGCAAGAGGTAGAACCAGAGAGCAAAGGTTGGAGAAGAGAAGAGCTTGGAGCTCAAAGATTTGCCGGATTAATCAGGTAAGGGGGGTTTATCGTCGTTTAATGGGTATTATGGGTTAGCATGTAATGGGTAGTGATAAACCGTTGAATTGACCCTAATTGGGATTGTCGAATGCTGAAAAATTGTGATGGATATGTTGTGTGAAAACTGAAATTGAACCTGTAATTGAGTGTGTTGTAATTTCCCTAACGTATAGCTTTTTACGGAATTGGAATCGGAGGTCCGGAAGTCCTCTAACGGCGGAAAATGCGGAGAATTCTGCATTCTGCCTTGTGTTAGCGCAGGAACTGTTGTTTTGTCTGCGTTAACCGGTTAACCCAGGGTGTTAACCGGTTAACACTGTTACGAATTGAGAATTTGTGTTGTTTTGCCTGCGTTAACCGGTTAACCCAGGGCGTTAACCGGTTAACACTGTTAAGTTTTGGGCAGTAAGCGTGTTTTGCCTGCGTTAACCGGTTAACCGAGGGCGTTAACCGGTTAACACTGTTGCAGAGTGGAAAAATTGTTAATTTAAATGTTGTGTGCCTAATTGGTGGTTGCCTATATTAGTGTGTGATATGGTAGGGATTATTTCCCGCTGTTTTGAGCAGTATAGGTATTAGTAGAGTGTGCTAATACTGTGTTTAATTATTTGACATGATATGATGTGTTGATACATGTGTCGATGATGTATGATGATATGCATAATGCTGTGAATGTATATATTATGCATGTATTTGTGAATGGACTGTTGTATGGCTTAGAGTGTGAACATATGTCCATTGTGGATTGTTGTTGATGTTGCATTGCTAGATGATTAGTGTGCATGGCATAGCCTATGGGGCTGTAGCTAATTCCCATGGTGAGGAATTAGTGAGTGAATCATTGTGGATTTGTTGTTGATGTTTGCATGCTAGATGATTAGTGTGCATAGCATAGCCTTTGGGGCTGTAGCTAATTCCCATGGTGAGGAATTAGTGAGTGAGTCACTAGGTCTCAAATGAGTGGGACTAGTGAGCTTAGTAGCCGTATCTGGATTTGATCGGTGAGCTTGAACTATATGTTCAAGAATAGTCGGTACCGCATGTGTGGAGTCTCATTGCATAATGTATGTATGGCGTATAATATGAATGGATGTATTCCAATATTATACGTGTGGTTGTGTTGACATTGAGTATGAGTATGATTGAGTTGATATTGCCGTTGCTGAATGTGTAATCTGATTTGGGTGATGAAATGTGTTATTTACTTAACATGACATGATAATTTATAATGCTTATTATATCGATTGAGGAACTCACACTTACAACTATTTTTCAGGTAACGAGCAATGAGTTGAGTAGAAGCTAATGCTTGGAGTCTAGTGTAGTTTCCCTAGTGGTTCATGCTCTGATAGATGTAACATCGGGAGGGAACACTTTAATTGTGTTGTTGATGATTGTTGAACCAGTTTATATGTAGTATGTTGCATGTTTTGAATGATCGATTTGATCTCTATCCGCTGCGTATTGTGCAATACTTTATGTTTTGAATTAAATAATGAGCATGACTGAATATTATGGCGATTGGTGTGAAAGTAATTGTGTGACACCCTTGATTGCATATTACTCTGATTGATATGTTGTTATTTTAATTAAATATTTGGGGTATTTTAGAAGGGTGTTACAATAATAACGAAAATGCCACTGGACCTTAATAATTTCATTTTAATTCATTAACATCTTAAATAATTATTCACAAAAACTAACAAACTTTAAAAGATCATAACAAATTAATTATTAGTCCAAAAATAGTGAGACTTTTTTTGATAGATCCCAAATTCTCTCTAGTTTTTTATAGGCATGGTTACATAAGTTGTGCTTGGAGGAATGTTGACCTGGCCTATTGATCTTTGACTTGTGTACAATTTTTGCATGTTTCACCAAAACCTTCATGAAATGCTCATACCTTTGAAGAAATGAATGAAAATTTTTGTGCTTATTCTGGACATGTTGATGGTGATTTCCATGTAGAGTTTGTGAATTTTGGATGCTTGGTTGATTAGATATGAATTTTTGAATTAAGGTGTGACAATTTGTGTCACACCAAGCTAGGTCAACTTCATGAATTTATTTGCATGACCTAGGATTGTTTGATTAAGCCAATATTTTGCATGAATGATCATTGATGTGTCAAGATAACATGTGATTTTTGCTGGAACTTTTGGTTGCATTTTCAAATTGATTGATAATTTTCTTCTCCGTTGATTCATTTTGCAACCTTGTGTGATACATGTTGGAATATCTTTTGTGAAATTCTCATATGGTTTTGGATGAATGTGAAATTTGGTGTGCTGATTATAGACACATTGTAGGACATCATGCTTTTGGTCCCATTCATTTCTTAGTTGTTTTCACTGTTTTATGAATTTTTGAAGTGAATGTTTTTGTTGATGCTATGAATTGGCTTGAATAATTGTGTCTGGATTTCTTGATTTTCATTGACCTAGTTCCTTTTGTCCAATTGAGCTGAAAATTGACATGCTACTTGTTGATTGTGTCCTGTTTAGGTGTGAATTATTTGAGGATTTTTGGAATTGTTTTGGTATGCTTTTGAGGGAAATAGTTCTGTTTGGTCAATTGGTGTTGCAAATTACATGATTGATGTTAAATTGTGCATGAATTGATATTGGTGAATGGTATAAGCAGGGGACCAATTGCATTTGCTTTTGAATGGTTTTAATTTGATTTTGGATTGGTTTGGCTTGCTGTTTAGATTTTTTTCTCCCTTTTGGACCCTAGGCTTGGCCTAGTGGTCTAGTTTCTCACATTTGGTGTGGATTTTCAGGGTGAAATGCACAATGCTTAAGGAGATTGCTTCAAGGCAATTTGAATTGAGTTTGGTTGATGTTTATAAACTAACTTGACTTTGTTTTGTAGGGATTGATGCTTGAGCTTGAGCTTATAGCTTGCACTTGTGTGCATTAACTTGTGTTGTCTGTATAGATTAACATTTGCTGTTTATTGTTGGTTTGTCTGAGTACTGATGATACTTGATTGATTTCAGGTACATTTAGTCGCTTACAGTTCTTTAACAACTTGCTTGCTGCTGCTTGGTTTTTAAACCACTTGAGGTAGGACTTCTATTCTTCATGTAGTCTGGAAGACCTGGCCTGTTACTTGGCCAGGCAACTGTCTGAAGTCCTCCTTAAGAGGCGATGTTTGTGGTTGTTTACATTTGTGCCAAGCAGGTAAAGACCTCTATGAGGCAATTGGTGGATCAAAGGGATATGCAATCTATCCCCCACTATTCTGTGAGTCGTCCCTCTGCTCACACGGCTGTGTGTTGATGCATTGGGACACAAACCCAAGATCTTGTGTTGTTGCACGATCGAGTCAGAGTCTTTGAGCGTAGAAGGGTCCCTCCATTCTGGACCCACGCTCCTTTGTCTGAAGCTCTCCCTGGTCAGGGATAAGAGCTGTGAAGTCTAATCTTCACTCACCTTTCATCTGCTTCACCTTAGCCTCGCAATGGCAAGGTTAAGAGCGAATACTACCCATGTACAGATGACTTGCTTCGGCAGTCAAACCCATTGTTTGAGCCTCACTTGACTGGTTATAGTGTGTGCTTTGTGAATATTTGTTTGCTCTGTTTGCTTGTATGCTTGTATGCTTGCTTTCTTCCTGGATAGGATTAGCTTGCAGTTGTGCAAGTAGGTAGAAACCTCAACGTAGGGTAATGATGCATGACAACACTAGGCTCGAGTACAGCTCCCTGGTAGTGTGTCTCCCCTTGGTTTCTGGCTAGATTTTCTTTCCCTTTCGGGGGAACTACATCGCCCTGATCCTCGTTCCAGACGAGGTATGTAGGCAGGAGACTGCGCGAGGTCTCTCCGGGCACTTTTTTTTCTTTTTGTGTGTGTTTGCTTGTTATCTTCTTGTGTGCGTTTTGGTTCGGATGCCGATGTAAGTCCAGTGATTGGCGGTCGGGCTCCACGTTTGCCTTTTTGTGTATGTTTTGGTCCGGATGCTGATGTAAGTCCAGTGATTGGCATTCAGGCTCCATGTTTGCCTGTGTGTTTGTTTGTTTGTTTGGCGTGCGTGAGCCGAACTACGGCAGCTCTGATTCTCGTTCCAGACGAGATACGTAGGCATAGGATGCGACGTCCTATCGAGCTCTCTTCCCCTTAACCCCACTTGTGTTGTCTTCGGTGTGCGTGTGTGTGTGGTGTTTAGCAACCTTTTCTTTTCTTAGGACGTGGATCCCGTCGAGTACGACGGACGTGAGGGGTGCTAATACCTTCCCCTTGCATAACCGACTCCCTTACCCTTTCTCTTTGGTCGCGAGACCATTTCCTTTCCAGGTTTCTCTGAGCGTTTCCTTTCCCTATCTTGGGATAAATAACGCGCAGTGGCGGCTCTGTGTTGTGTTTTTGTTTCAGCCCGCCGGTTGTTTTTTCGCGGATGCGACAGCTGGCGACTCTGCTGGGGATTTTAACGGATGTTGACCTGTGCTGGTCCATCTTCCCTAAGCGAGTCCTTCCTAGCGTTCTAGGATAGTTTAGGTTGCTTGTGTTGCTATTTATTGCACTTATTATTCTGACCATGTATATTTGCATTAATATTTGCATGCATCGTACTATCATGTTGCCGTCCTCTGTGCAGGTGGTTCATCTGATTTGGGGTGGGTGTTCTGAGTGAGGCCCAATACCCAGGCCTGAGTACACACCTAGGATTAGCGTGGTCTCATGTCTCTTCACATGTTGTACGACATGATGCGGAGACATGTCACCACAACCGGACGAGGTTCATTTGAGAGAGTCTTGCCGGGTGGAGTTATTCCGCTTAGGTTGGATTATCTCTTTTGGGCTATTGACTTCGGTGACTGATCATTTCCCGGATCTTTGGTTTAGACGGTCTTAAGGGAGCTACAATGGCACACCCGAAAGGGCAAACCCATTGAGTATCTCCGCTCGATTGTCGAGACTATTATCCGCCTTAGGATGACCTGATTAGAATTTACCTGTGAGGGGAGGGTGATTCTTTCAGATGCAGGATCAGATGGTGACTCAGATGGTGACTTTTTGTTCCGCGGATCAGAGTCCTATTTATAAGTCGGATTTATGGCCATTTATTGTCGTGACGCCGGAGTGCTGTCCGTGGTATTTATCAGTGGGGATCCGTTTATTTCGGGATTCCCCAGGCCGATGCTGTCAGTGGGGATCCGTTTATTTCAGGATTCCCCGGGCCGATGCTATCAGTGGGGATCCGTTTATTTCAGGATTCCCCGGGCCGTGTTCAGAGATTGTTATGGGTATCTGCTCAGAGATTGTCTGATGATGTATCAGTCAGTTCCGTTTATTTCGGAATCTCAAGTTGGATTTGTGGTTACATTTTCCTTCAGATGGTTGTGATCGGTTCAGAGATCAGGGCTGTGATTCAGAGCAACAGATGATCAGAGGACTTGGAGGATGGCACAATGCATTGCAATTCATACATCTGCATCATTCTCATTTTGCATTCATCTGCATCGAACCTACGTCTAACCATATGGGGAGTATTATTGATTGAGAATCTGGTTGAGAGACATCTTGAATTTCAGAATGTGGATGTCAAAATATTATCTGTCTCGACGAAACCAGAATCAAAGGACGGAATGTTCCTCATATGAATAGACGTTGCATTCATGCATATTAACCTGTTTGTTGTTTTGTAGGTGTCAGCCGGTGCGCATAGCTTGTTTGCTCAGATATCCTGCTAGGGGCAACAAATCCAAACTGATGGATTCTCCCAACGCCGACATCCTCGAACTGAAAGAGATGGTGAGGGATTTGTTCAATGTTGTGCAAGGGCTTGCCTTGGGGCAGAAAGCCATGGCCGAGAGATTGGAAATGATTGAGGGCTGGATGATCAAGGAGAAAGTTCAGGGAAAGGCTCCGTCATCCGAAGTAACAAACCCTTCTGGCTTTGTAGCAAAGAAGCCCCCTGACAATGGTCAGTTCAAGAAGGAGATTGAACCAGGTGGTGTGCAAGCAAAAAGAGAACGCGGTAAGGATCGTTATCACCCATATGCTGATACGGTAACAATCCCTACTAGTAATCAATCTGCACAACAGCGGCAACCACCACCTCAACAGAGGACCCAAAGAGCAGTGGGCCAAATGAGAAGGAGGACGACAGATCGTCATTTCAATAAGCCGCCCGTGACTTACGCCTCTCTGTTTAAAAAGTTGAAGGATCTTGGGTTGGTGCAGCCAAGGATATTGGTTCCAGGGAAACCGGATCAGAGGGTTGCCAGTTATGATGAGAATGTCAGGTGTGAGTTCCATGCTGGGGCACCCGGACATCATGTTGAGGATTGCAAAGCTTTTAAGCATGTGGTCCAGGACTTGGTGGATTCTAAGGCAATCAACTTTGCACCGACGACAGATGATAGTGCTAACCCCGCGACAAGGCCTGGTCCTGTAAAAGTGGAGATGATGTCGAAGGACAAGAAAGGGGTAGAGGTGACTGAGAAGGATCAGTTAAGAATGCCCATGTCTGTGGTCCCAAAACGCCCGACGAAAAGTGGAGCTTTCCCTCGTATTGATGGTTGTTGTGCGGCTATCGCTACAAAGGGGTGTGTAGTAATTGGGGAATCGGTCCAGAGAAATATGAAAGTAGAAATGGACGATGTAAGGTGTAAAGCACCCAGTCTGGCAGTTGAAACCATCAAGGTGAAAAATGCCGTTGGTGTTGAGAAAGAGAAAAAGCAGTCCATTTCTTCTTACAAGCAGGCATTGGAAGTGGTGAGAAATGGAGGGATCCCAGGCTGGGGACAGATCATAGGCATCGTGGTAAAGGCGGATATGTTTGGGATTGGCTATCATCCAGGTCAAGACTCGTCTGAGCAGAACAGAGGACGTCGTCCGTCGTTCACCTTTGTCAGTGCCGGAATGCTAGATTCAGATCACGCCTATACAGTGGGTAAAGAAACTGACAGTGACTGGGAGATTGATCAATGGATAAGATCGTGCGTACCAGGCAGTTGGAAGGCTTAAAAAGATCAGCACTGTCACTCGTCCGGAAGAGTAATATTTCTTGTTTTCAGTTCTTATCTGCATGAAAGCCATACGTGTTGCCCGACACGTAATGGTCCATTGTAAGGGCCACCTCATGTTTAAATTTGCATTTTCTGCATCATTAATAAATGGATGTTTTTCAGTCAAAAAGCGGTGTTCCCTGTTTTTCATTTATTTTTGCAGTTTAAAAACAAATAAAAATGGCAATGTTTATTTTCATTTTTTCACCTTTTTGATTTGTCTGGTTCCGAATTCAAAAATAATTCTCCGGATCTCGTTGATAACAATTCGGTTACACCTCTGTATGACTTCGACAATCCGATCTATTATGCCGAAGGAGAAGACGAAGAAGATTGCGATCTGCTGGAATTAGCCAGGGTGTTGAAACAAGAGGAGAAGGTGATTCAGCCGCGCGAGGAGCGAGTCAAGCACCGCCGAGGTCAGGAAAGAAAAATTGGGGCCGCTGCAGAGGCGAGTCGAGAGCAGAATGGTAGTCCTATTGAAGGAGCATGTGGATACCTTCACCTGGTCATGTCAGGATATGTCAGGGTCGGATACCAATGTCATTGTGCACAAGCTACCATGGAGAGAAGACTGTCCTCTAGAGAAGCGGAACGCCGGTGCCTTATCAGAGAGCTATGGTGACTTTGTTTCATGATATGATTCGTCATGAAATCAAATGCTATGGCATGATAGCAAAGTCCCAAACAGAAGAGGGGCATCTGGCTGACCGGGGCAAGTCGGTTGACTGGTTGAGACAATTCAAACTGAGGTTGAATTCAAGTAAGTGCACTATCAGAGTGCGGTCCGGTAAGATGTTGGGGTTTATTGTCAGAGAGGAATCCGAGGTTGATCCTGCTTAAAAAAAAAAAAAACAAAGAAATGCCTGAACCGAGAGCAGAAAAGAGGGGTTCGTGGTTTCTTAGATAGATTGAACTACATTTCATGGTTCACATCTCCTCTAACAGCCACGTGGGAACCCATTCAAAAAAAAAAATCAATCAAACGGTCAGGTGAAATATTGATTGCCAAGGGGCATTGAAAAATAAAAGAATAAGTTGCAGGAACCTCTGATTCCGATGTCTCCTGTGGAAAGAGACTGTTAATCTGTACTTGACAGCCTTCGAGGGGTCTATGAGGTGTATTGGGTCAGCATGACGAGTCTTGTCGAAAAGAGCATGCAATTTACCTTAGCAAAAAGTTTACCGACTGTGAAACAATACATTCACTGTTCGAGAAAACTTGATGTACTTTGGCATAGGCTGCTCGCCGACTGAGACAGTATATGCTGGTTCATACCACTTTGTGGATTTTCGAGAATGGATCTGATCAAGTATGGGTTTGAGAATCTAGCATCGACCGGACGGGTTGGGAGAGAGCAAAAGAATGTTGACTGATTTGGGATACTCTCAAAAAGCAATCAAGGGGTGTATTGTCTGATTACATCGCCCTGCAACCCATTGAGGATTATCTATCGATGAAGTTTGAGTTCCCTGATGAGGACATCTCGAGGTGCTCTAATCGAAAGATTGAGAGTAACCGATCCCGGAGGAGGGGCCTGACCCTGAATCCGAACGGATTCTGATGTCTGATGGGGGAGGTTAAGGTGAATAAGTTTTGTTGCCCGGATAACGCTTGAAGGCACCAGCAGGGTGGTTGAGTATGAAGCTTGTATCCTGGGTATCGGACGTCGGTGCGTACATCTACTGGGGCAACTCCTTTCTCATTGGTATATGGAATGGAGGCTGTATTACCTGTTGAAGTTCAGATTCCCTCTTTGAGAGTCCTGATGGACGTGAAATTGCAAGAGGCTGAATGGGTAAGGACCCGGTATGAAGAGTGGAGCCTGATTGAGGAAAAGAGGCTGGCGGCTATCTGTCATGGGCAGTTATGCCAGCAAAGGATGAAACGTGCTTTTGACAAGAAAGTACGACCTCGGGTATATCACGTGGGTGATATGGTGCTGAAAAGGATCCTTCCTCCTTAAAACGATCGAAGGGGCAAATGGACACCGAATTATGAAGGTCCATTCGTGGTCAAGAAGGTTTTCTCTGGTGGGGCCTTGTTGTTAACGACCATGGATGGCGAGGATTTTCCATCCCTTGTAAATGCGGACGCAGTTAAAAAATACTTCGTATAAAGAGACCCGCTGGACGAAAAGAATAAAATAGTCTAGGCAAAAATGGGCATCCTGGCGAACCAAAAACAGAAAGAAAGGTTCGGGCAAAAATTAGGGATAAAAATGAGAAAATGTACACCCGGCAAGTCGAAAACCTGAAAGGGCGACTTGGGCAAAAATGGGTATCCCGGTGGACTGAAAACCCGAAAGGGCGGTCCAGGCAAAAGAGGGATTGAAACGAACAACTGCGTCCAGCATGATCGTTTGCGCTTTGGTTAAAGCATCATGGATAGTCCCCGGTAGGGATCAATCAGAAACGTCTTGTTCAGAAGGCAGAAGGCATGGAGAGTCTGAGGACATATGGGGTGTAACCGAGTTGGAACTCGATGAGATCACGGGTTTCACATTGCCATTAGGATAGATTTTTCCTTTTGTGCAATTACCTCTTTTCAGGAATTGCTTCCTTTGTATTGCTCATTTGAGCCACACTTTTTCAATCAATAAAATGCATATTCTGTCAAATAATTTTGTTTTTTGTTTTCATTACCGCTTTGATTGCAAAAACATCCGATTATTTTGATAAAGAATGTTGCATTTTAAGACATACAGGTCCCTTCCGATGCATGTTTATAAGATTGAAAGCTTGAAATCTTATTCGGAAGATTGAGTGACCCAAGTGTTGAAATCTTGACACGCCTGGGGCACGGTTTTATCTGACGATCTATTTGGCAGGTACTGTTAGATATTCTTCACTCACTTGCAGGATGTGATGTGGAAGCTTTTGTTGAAAACAAATCCTCATGGAGTCCAGACAGGGACGAATGAATGTGAAGGGATGACGAAGAGACGTTGAGACGTACGACGATCCTTGATGATAATCAAGAAGACTCTTCAAAGTCGGAAGATTGGAAAGTCTGTAGAAATTCCCCGTGGAGTCCGACCAGGGACAAGCCAGTTAGAGAACGGTGAAGAGGCGACGAGAGACGTCCGACGACCTTTGGAATTAATCAAGAAGACTCTTCAAAGTCGAAAGATTGGAAAGTATGTATAAGTCCCAGGAGTTCGTTCTTT
The DNA here is from genome assembly GCF_024323335.1 of Lathyrus oleraceus. Lineage (NCBI taxonomy): Eukaryota > Viridiplantae > Streptophyta > Magnoliopsida > Fabales > Fabaceae > Lathyrus > Lathyrus oleraceus. The sequence continues at coordinate 160,433,215 of NC_066584.1, read as the reverse complement.
GTCGAGCGCGGAGCGATTGGGAATACAAGATGATGGAGCAGAAAAGGTCCAGACGAGTCTGGGAATTCTCAAAAGTGGAAAGTCGGTACGAGATTGGGAGGTGGATACCATGGTTCGATGAGTCGATGGGTGTTCTGTACCTACTTTTCTCATTTCCCAGCTAGGTCCCCAAGCAGAATTAGAGGACCAAATCCCCAAGCAGAATTAGAGGACCAAATCCCCTGCAGATACGAGGTCTGTGGTTCCCAGCCGAGTCATGATGGTTATCCCCGGCAGGTTCAGAACGGTGTTTCCTCAGCAACTAGGCCTGAAGGTTGCTATTCCCCGAGTGGAGCGGGTTTCAATGAAATATATCTCCAGCAGTGTTCATCCTACCAGTGGATTAGATGAGTTTCCGTAGCGGACTGATATCTGCATCCCCAGCTGGGTTGATTCTACCTATGGATTGCATGGGTTGTCCCCAGCGGAGTGGCATTTGCTTTCCTAGCTGAGTCAGGATGGTTATCCCCAGCAGGTGTCAGATCGGTGCTTCCCCAGTCGCCAGGCCTGGAGGGGGTTGTTTCCCAGCAGAGTATCTGTGAGCATTTCCCCAGTGAAGTCGTCAGGTATCTGTAAGGGTTTTCCAAGCAGAGGTAGGATGTACATCCCCAGCAAGTCAAAGACTGTTGTATCCCCACAAAGTGCATTGGTGGTTCTTATTCCCCAGCAATTCCAGAGCGGATTGGGTGCAAAGGAGGTTCTTCCCCAGCAAGGGTTGCCTTTTTCCAGCAGCAGTGTTATTCCCCAGCAGGGTGGAGATCGTAGTATTGGCGAGTTCCTCAGCAGAGTGTCTCGTGCTTCCCAGAAGAGTCCCTTGAGGGGGATATTTTTTATGCATTCATCATGTAAATAAGCATAGCATGTTGCATAGAAAAATAATAAAGCGCGTAGCATTTCCATAATTATGGAGCATTACACAGGAAAAATCAATCATGCATCATATTGCAAGCACAAGCTAGTCTCAAGCTGTGGTTACTGTTTGAGAGGTGGTTTTATCCGCAAAGCAAGGTGTTACTCCGAGGAGTTTGGCCTCATGATTTGATCAAAGGTATTTCCCCAGTAGTGCGATACTGGAGGAGTTTTTCCGTCGGGCAGAGATGGAAAGGTTACGCGATCAGCGCGATTCAAGCCGTGGTTACCGCTTGAAGGTTTGGTTTCATCAGATGGTGAAGATGTTACTCTGAGGAGTTCAGCATCATGACGTCAGATCAGCAGTGTTCTCCAGTAGTGCGATACTGGATGAGTTTTTCCGTCGGACAGAGGTGGAAATAAAATCAAGGATGTTACGCGATCAGCGCGATTTTCGGGGTTCAAACGGAGAAAAGGAAGTGTTGAGGCATTTTCTGGGGTTCAAATGAAGATTGGAGTTGAAGATTGTATCCAGGATGAGGTCCTCAGGATTATCTTCTGTTCATGTGTCACCTTAGACTCGGGCTGAGGCCAATGGAGGTCGTTATAGGTGTCTTCTGAGGAAGAGATACACATGTTACCTTCCTTAGTGAAGGTATACCCTCTGACATGTCGCCCTCAGAGTGGTTTGGTGTTATTTCCGGCGTTGCCAGCGGAATTATCACGGAGAAAAGGAGATGTTGAGGCATTTTCTGGAGACGGGGTTCAAATGGAGAAAAGGAAATGTTGAGGCATTTTCTGGAGACGGGGTTCAAATGGAGAAAGGGAAATGTTGAGGCATTTTCTGGAGATGGGGTTCACATTGGCGATCGTGAGTTATCGTCAGGCGACTGGGGTTCAAACTGGAGAATGGGGTTCATTATTTGGCAAACAGGAGAATGGGGTTCAAATGCGGTGATTTGAGGATCATTTGCGCGAAAGAAAAGTTTCGAGGTTCAAGAAAATGAAAAATAAAGAAAATTTCGGGGTTCAAGAAAATAAAAAGGGATTATCAGAAAAATTTCGGGGTTCAAGAAAAGCCTGAAAAAAAAGAAGAGAAAGAAATAATAATCCCGAGCGGATGAGTGGTATTCAGGCCGTGGTTATCCCTGCGTTACCATTTATTTTGGTATCCAGGTCGACGTTGCTGTTTCGGTATTCAGGCCGACTTTCTCCGTACCAAACGGATTTTTGTTCAAGATTGTTTCTTCGCCGATGCTGACAGGCGTTGTTAATTATATCCCATCAGAGTGCAAATTGTTCGTCTGTTCTTGGTATTCAATCACTCTTCATCCTGATCATCTGAAAGCCGAGGCTATTCATATCGACAGGTTCACAGTGGATTGAATAGGGGCAGCTGTAACACCTCAAAATTTGCCCTCCTCTCTTGGGACTAGCTTAACATATTGCATATCATTTTTAGGTCATTAGGCATTGCATATTGCATATCATGTGGTTATATTGTGCAAGTTATCCTCCCAAGTCTTGATCAGAGGATAGGAGGTTATGTGCAAGCTAGGGTTTCATTGGACTGGTCATTAATCATCTGAGGATGTGGAGGTCCAAATTAGGGTTTTTGATTCTCAAGGAGATTGGTCTTCATCTTGATTGAAATGATACATCATCATCATCATGGTTTTGTTATCATCCAAGAGGTTCAGAAGATTGAGCAGATACCTTGAGATTAGGGTTTTGACCATTGGTCAACCCTAATCAATTGCATTGGGCCAATCAGGGCATAGCAAGGAGATGGGGTCTATGATGGATATGGGGATCATCCCATGGTTTTATGGAGCTTATTGAGGCTAGGGTTTCACCCTTGAGCCATTTCATCAGAAGATTGGGGCTCAGATTGATCAGTGCATTGCCAAATTCATCTATCAGTTGAAAAAGTCAACTGTGGTCAACTGTGCTTGATTTTATGGATTTGGAGGTGGGAGAGAGTTGGATACACTTCATCCATGTTGGAACAAGTGTTATTGGACATGTCAAAGCTTAAGAATGGAGAAAATCAAGTCAGACAAGAAATTGCCAAAAATAGAAAGTGACTTGTAATGGAAGTTTCCAAAAATGGAAAGTTTTTCACCACAAATTTACATGTCCAAGGAAGCTTCAAATGAAAATTTGTTCAACATGAAAGTTGTAGATCTTGGTCTCACCTTTCCAAAAAGTCCAAGAACTTGAAAATCCCATGTATGGTTGGCAAGTTATGGTCCATTCAATTTCAAAAAAGACCTATAATCAGGGGGGCATAACTTCCACATGGTGTGTCCAAATTGAGTGATCTTTTTATGTGCAAATTCCATTTGACATGTACTTTCATGGTGAATAATTGGAATTCATCAAAAATGGTCAATGCAAAAAGTCATTTTTCAAAGTGCACAGTTAAAAATCCAAGGGCAAAATGGTCCAAGTTGAGAAATAATGGGAATTTTGGCATGGGGATTTTTGCAACACCTCACAATTGCAAATTAGAAATTGTCTCAACTGTCATAAACTTCCAAAGTCCAATATTTGGCAAAGGCATTTTGAACTTGCACTTGAAATTACACAATTTGGCATGACATAGTGAAATTAGAAAATACAAAACCAATTGCCATGAGACAAGTTGCAACACATCACAAATGGAATTTGGAGAGTGTGTGAGCTGTCATACAGCTGTCATGGGCCCCAGGGTGAAAAGTCCATTTTGCCCTTGCTTAGTAAAATGCATTTTTGCTAATCACATTTCATTTTGGTTAATTGGATGATTAAGAGTGTGATTAAGTGGAAGTATAAATACTTAATCATAACTAACTCTTGATCAGAATCACAAATCTCAAGAACCTAACTGTTTTTCCCTCCATTTTCTCCCAAATTCATCAAAAACCTTCATCACTTTTTTGACAAAATCTTCACCAATTCTCAATCATTTTGAGAAATTCTTTTTGATTCAATCTCCATAAGCCATAAGCTTGGACTGTTTTGACGATTTGGAGCCAAAAAGCATTGGAATCGCAACTGTTCATCCTTGGTGCAACAATGGCAATTGGCAATTTCTTCCACTAGAAGCAATTTCGAGCGAACCTAACATCTCCGGTCAATATCCTGAAGCTTCTCTTGCATCTGTTTTGGATCAACACGCGCCAAGGCTTCAAGATTCATCACTGCTCCATTCAAGGTACCTAAAATCGAATCTCATGGTTTCTTGAATTGTGATATGCTTATTGTAGTTCATCCAACGTAGATCAACATGCTAGGTTCAGTTTTTGATTTGGTGAACTGCTGAAGAAGTAATCGTGATTTTTAGTTTTGATGTTGTTTCTTTAAATGCTCGATCCGGATTATGTAGTGAGAATTAGGCAATTTAGGTTACATATTTGTGATCCACGCACTTAGACCTTTCCAATGACTATAGGCTTGTGAATTTTCATGGAGTTTGGATGTTCATGTGTTCTTGAACCTTGCTGGGAAATTGATGATGATTTCTGGAAAAAAGGATCGTTTGATCCGTTCATTTGCAATGCCATTTTTAAATCTTGTTTGCCGCGCAAATTGGACGAATGACACGCTGACACCACATTAGTGAAACGCCTGCGTTTTGGCATGGCTGGTGATAATAACGAAAATGCCACTGGACCTTAATAATTTCATTTTAATTCATTAACATCTTAAATAATTATTCACAAAAACTAACAAACTTTAAAAGATCATAACAAATTAATTATTAGTCCAAAAATAGTGAGACTTTTTTTGATAGATCCCAAATTCTCTCTAGTTTTTTATAGGCATGGTTACGTAAGTTGTGCTTGGAGGAATGTTGACCTGGCCTATTGATCCTTGACTTGTGTACAATTTTTGCATGTTTCACCAAAACCTTCATGAAATGCTCATACCTTTGAAGAAATGAATGAAAATTTTTGTGCTTATTCTGGACATGTTGATGGTGATTTCCATGTAGAGTTTGTGAATTTTGGATGCTTGGTTGATTAGATATGAATTTTTGAATTAAGGTGTGACAATTTGTGTCACACCAAGCTAGGTCAACTTCATGAATTTATTTGCATGACCTAGGATTGTTTGATTAAGCCAATATTTTGTATGAATGATCATTGATGTGTCAAGATAACATGTGATTTTTGCTGGAATTTTTGGTTGCATTTTCAAATTGATTGATAATTTTGTTCTCTGTTGATTCATTTTGCAACCTTGTGTGATACATGTTGGAATATCTTTTGTGAAATTCTCATATGGTTTTGGATGAATGTGAAATTTGGTGTGCTGATTATAGACACATTGTAGGACATCATGCTTTTGGTCCCATTCATTTCTTAGTTGTTTTCACTGTTTTATGAATTTTTGAAGTGAATGCTTGTGTTGATGCTATGAATTGGCTTGAATAATTGTGTCTGGATTTCTTGATTTTCATTGACCTAGTTCCTTTTGTCCAATTGAGCTGAAAATTGACATGCTACTTGTTGATTGTGTCCTGTTTAGGTGTGAAATATTTGAGGATTTTTGGAATTGTTTTGGTATGCTTTTGAGGGAAATAGTTCTGTTTGGTCAATTGGTGTTGCAAATTACATGATTGATGTTAAATTGTGCATGAATTGATATTGGTGAATGGTATAAGCAGGGGACCAATTGCATTTTCTTTTGAATGGTTTTAATTTGATTTTGGATTGGTTTGGCTTGCTGTTTAGATTTTTTTCTCCCTTTTGGACCCTAGGCTTGGCCTAGTGGTCTAGTTTCTCACATTTGGTGTGGATTTTCAGGGTGAAATGCACAATGCTTAAGGAGATTGCTTCAAGGCAATTTGAATTGAGTTTGGTTGATGTTTATAAACTAACTTGACTTTGTTTTGTAGGGATTGATGCTTGAGCTTGAGCTTATAGCTTGCACTTGTGTGCATTAACTTGTGTTGTCTGTATAGATTAACATTTGCTGTTTATTGTTGGTTTGTCTGAGTACTGATGATACTTGATTGCATTCAGGTACATTTAGTCGCTTACAGTTCTTTAAGAACTTGCTTGCTGCTGCTTGGTTTTTAAACCACTTGAGGTAGGACTTCTATTCTTCATGTAGTCTGGAAGACCTGGCCTGTTACTTGGCCAGGCAACTGTCTGAAGTCCTCCTTAAGAGGCGATGTTTGTGGTTGTTTACATTTGTGCCAAGCAGGTAAAGACCTCTATGAGGCAATTGGTGGATCAAAGGGATATGCAATCTATCCCCCACTATTCTGTGAGTCGTCCCTCTGCTCACACGGCTGTGTGTTGATGCATTGGGACACAAACCCAAGATCTTGTGTTGTTGCACGATCGAGTCAGAGTCTTTGAGCGTAGAAGGGTCCCTCCATTCTGGACCCACGCTCCTTTGTCTGAAGCTCTCCCTGGTCAGGGATAAGAGCTGTGAAGTCTAATCTTCACTCACCTTTCATCTGCTTCACCTTAGCCTCGCAATGGCAAGGTTAAGAGCGAATACTACCCATGTACAGATGACTTGCTTCGGCAGTCAAACCCATTGTTTGAGCCTCACTTGACTGGTTATAGTGTGTGCTTTGTGAATATTTATTTGCTCTGTTTGCTTGTATGCTTGTATGCTTGCTTTCTTCCTGGATAGGATTAGCTTGCAGTTGTGCAAGTAGGTAGAAACCTCAACGTAGGGTAATGATGCATGACAACACTAGGCTCGAGTACAGCTCCCTGGTAGTGTGTCTCCCCTTGGTTTCTGGCTAGATTTTCTTTCCCTTTCGGGGGAACTACATCGCCCTGATCCTCGTTCCAGACGAGGTATGTAGGCAGGAGACTGCGCGAGGTCTCTCCGGGCACTTTTTTTTCTTTTTGTGTGTGTTTGCTTGTTATCTTCTTGTGTGCGTTTTGGTTCGGATGCCGATGTAAGTCCAGTGATTGGCGGTCGGGCTCCACGTTTGCCTTTTTGTGTATGTTTTGGTCCGGATGCTGATGTAAGTCCAGTGATTGGCATTCAGGCTCCATGTTTGCCTGTGTGTTTGTTTGTTTGTTTGGCGTGCGTGAGCCGAACTACGGCAGCTCTGATTCTCGTTCCAGACGAGATACGTAGGCATAGGATGCGACGTCCTATCGAGCTCTCTTCCCCTTAACCCCACCTGTGTTGTCTTCGGTGTGCGTGTGTGTGTGGTGTTTAGCAACCTTTTCTTTTCTTAGGACATGGATCCCGTCGAGTACGACGGACGTGAGGGGTGCTAATACCTTCCCCTTGCGTAACCGACTCCCTTGCCCTTTCTCTTTGGTCGCGAGACCATTTCCTTTCCAGGCTTCTCTGAGCGTTTCGTTTCCCTATCTTGGGATAAATAACGCGCAGTGGCGGCTCTGTGTTGTGTTTTTGTTTCAGCCCGCCGGTTGTTTTTTCGCGGATGCGACAGTAGTCATAGCTCATTGATACGTGGCTCCAGCGTTCTTCAAATCTAAGGGCATCACTCGATAACAGAATGTTCCCTAAGGTGTGATGAGTGTTGTCTTCTCCATATCCTCGGGTGCCATCTTAATTTGATTATATCCGGAAAATCCGTCCATAAATGAGAAGACATTGAATTTAGTTGTATTATCTACCAACATATCAATATGAGGTAGAGGGAAATCATCTTTCAGACTAGCTTTATTCAAGTCTCTATAGTCCACACACATTCGGACTTTTCCATCTTTCTTAGGCACGGGCATAATATTGGCCACCCATTGAGGATATGTAGAAGTCACTAGAAACCTTGCATCAATTTGCTTCTGAACTTCCTCTTTGATCTTCATTGCCATATCAGGATGAGTTCTTCTGAGCTTCTGTTTCACATGCACGCACTCAGGCTTCAAAGGCAAGAAATGTTGCACGATATATGTATCCAGACCAGGCATGTCTTCATATGACCAGGCAAAGACATCGACATATTCTCGTAACAACTCAATCAACCCCTTCTTAACTGACTCTTCCAGGAGTGCCCCAATCTTCACTTCTCGCGCACAATCTTCAGACCCCAAGTTGACTATTTCCAGATTCTCAAGATGCGACTAAATGATCTTCTCTTCATGCTCAAGTAGATGGGTAATCTCGTCAGGAATCTCTTCAACATCATCCTCTTCCGCCTCAAATACAGGAAATTCAAAGTTGGGAGATGGTGTTGGATCATTATGTTCAATGGGTTTGATCAACCTGCATAATGAATTTGTATATAAAAGAGATTTTAGAATTCAAACAAGGCAAATCATTATGCAGATAAAAAAGATTGATTTTATTCTTATTTTTGGGTTTTATGTGATCACCAATTTCATGCAAAAGCGAAAAGGGAAAATAATTGGAAAAACAAACATTTAACATGAATTTATTGAATGAAAATATCATTGTATTTATGCGCCAACAATGTCATCACTTCTCCTTTTGGCACAATGAACATTACTTTGACTTATGGATAACTGTTGGAATATCAACAGCGACCCAGTTATTGCAGATCCCTCCAGGGATGATGAAGTTGCCAGAATCCTCTTCATCCTCTTCCAGAATGGCAGCAGCCTCTTCATCTTGACCGGTGTGGATGAATCCACCACTCCTGAACAACCCTTTCTTGTTGAAGACACCAGAAGAATAGCCTATGCCAGCCCGGGATTTGTTGTCCTCCAACTTAATCATTTGCCCCAATCCAGCAGTTGCACCATGCTCAATGGCCACCTTTGCATCTTTATAGGAAGCAAACGAAGAAGTTCCCTTTTTAATAAGCTCATCAATAGATAAAGCTTGGAACAGGGTTCCAACTTCATCCTCAGCATCTATATAAGAGAAGGAAGACAAATGGCTAACCAGGAGAGCCTTTTCTCCCCCTACCTCCACCAGCTTCTTGTTCTTCACAAACTTCAGTTTCTGGTGTAGGGTAGATGTCACGGCGCCTGCCTCGTGAATCCATGGTCTGCCTAAGAGACAGCTATACGATGGGTGAATGTCCATAACCTGGAAGGTAATCTAGAAATCACTTGGTCCGATTTTGACAGGGATATCAACCTCTCCAATCACAGTTTTGCGAGACCCATCGAAAGCTTTCACAACTACTCCACTTTGCCTCATGGGAGGCCCCTGATATGATAACTTTGCCAGAGTAGACTTTGGAAACACATTTAATGATGACCCAGTGTCCACCAGCACATTGGACATGGCGTCATCTTTGCAGCTCATAGATATGTGTAATTCCAGGTTGTGGTCTCTTCCCTCCTCAGGGAGATCAGCATCACAAAAGCTTAAATTGTTACAAGCAATAATGTTTGCAACAATACTGTTGTATTGTTCAATCGTGACGTCGTGATCCACATACGCCACATCCAACACCTTCTGCAGAGCTTCTCGGTGTGGTTCAAAATTCATCAGCAAGGATAGTACAGATATTTTGGATGGCGTCTGTAGAAGCTGATCTACAACGTTGTACTCACTTCTCTTGATGAGCCTCAGCATCTCATCACAGTCTTCTTTTGTGTTCCCACTCGGGCTAGCAGAGACAGAAGTTCTCAACGTAGAGGTAGGTTTAGCAACAAGTGCCGGATTCGGTGCATTCACAGCATTCCCAACCGGGCGTTCAGCATAATCAGCATTATCATTCCTTCGAACATCAGCTTGCGGCTTCGGCGGAGCCGAGAAAACAAAACCGCTGCAGGTCAGGCCGCTGACGTCGGCAATATTAACAACAGATGAAGAGGGCAGGGGCACCTCTTTCCCATCCTCTAATGCTACAACATTGTAGCGATAGGGGACCGTCTTCTCAGAAGAATACGGTACAGGGCCAACTGGCTTAATGATCAAAGCAGGAGAAGCCTTTTGCTTGCTACCATCATACTTGATGATAACAGGCTCGGGGATCCGGAATACTGGAGAAATTACGTTGACTTCATCAGCATCTTCGTCAACATTTATGTTTTGAAGTATCTCAATGACTCCCTCATCCAGCATTTCTTGAACATCTTTGCGCACCTGGCGACATCCTCTTTGGTTAACAGAACAAACTCGACATCTATCGTGGTCATGCTCATAATGACTATAATCACACAGTAGTCTATGCATCTCGACAAGAGATTGTCGAATATGACTGACATATTTGACCTTGTACTTACCAGGGCAACCCTGGACCATGTTGACAGATTTCCCATGTTCGGGCAATGGGTTCTTCTTCACGTTAGGACCTACGTCCTCGAAACACAAAATACCACACCTCACAAGGTCTTGGACCTTGGTCTTCAAAGGGTAGCAATTTTCCACGTCATGTCCGGGAGCACCGGAATGATAAACACAATATAATTCTGGCTTATACCACCACTGAGGATTGGTAGGTATAGCCGGTGGGTCTCGTGGAGTAATCAACTTCCTCTCTAGCAAAGAAGGATATAATTCTGCATATGTCATAGGAATAGGATCGAAGGTGACCCTCTTCCTCTCGTAACTCGTGCTGGCTTGATTACTGTTTTGAGGCTGGTAGGCCTGCTGTTGAGGACAGTGCTATTGTTGTTGATATTGCGGATGTGGTTGTTGCGGATTACTATTGTGATGTGTCGCAACGCGAAAAACAACCGGCGGGAAAAGACACAAACAAACAGAGCCGCCATCGTGCGTTATTTATCCCAAAGGAGGGAAAGGAAACGCTCGAAGTAAACCTGGAAAGGAAATGGTCTTACGACCGGAGATTGCAAGGATCGGGAGTCGGTTACGCAAGGGGAAGGTATTAGCACCCCTCACGTCCGTCGTACTCGACGGGATCCACGCTCAGAAGAATAGAATAAGGTTGCTAAATAACTGCTCAAAAAGAATGCACACACACTGGAATAGAACACAGATGGAAGAAGACGGAAGTGGACTCGGCAGGATGTCGCATCCTGGGCCTACGTAGTTTGTCAGAAACAAACATCAGAGTCGACGTAATTCGGGGAAATGGGAAACGGGCTCGCTAGGATATCTCATCTGGAATGAGAATCAGAGCTACCGTAGTTCGGCTAACGCACGCCGAAACAAAACACACACAAAGATGTTGAGACGTCAAAAGAAACTCGCAAATGGAAACAGACTGCCAATGGCTGGTCTTACGTCCGACTCCAGACAAACAAACCCGAACGGGAAACCAAATGCCAATCGTTGGACTTACATCAGACTCCAAACAAAGAAACACAAACAGGAAACCGAATGCCAGTCGCTGGGCTTACATCAGACTCCAAACACACACATAAACGGGAAACCGAATGCCAATCGCTGGGCTTACATCAGACTCCAAACACACACACAAACGGGAAACCGAATGCCAATCGCTGGGCTTACATCAGACTCCACAAAACAAACAAACAACAGCAGGAAACGGAATGCCAATCGCTGGGCTTACATCCATCTCCTAACACACACAACACAAAAGGATATCAAATTGACAAGCTAACAGGGAGTCTGGAACTCGAGCCCAATAGCTGTCAAGCAAAACACCAAGCAGACGCTGAGACGTCAGAAGAAACAAAAAAGTTGAACACACAGACTAAAAGGGAGTCGGGAACTCGGACCTAATAGCTGTCAAGCAAAACACACACAAAAAAGAAAAGGGCCCGGAGAGATCTCGCACGATCTCCTGCCTACGTACCTCATCTGGTATGAGGATCAGGGCGATGTAGTTCCCCTTAACAAGGAAAAAACTTTTATCCTAACCAGAGACTAGGGAGATAACAAGCTACTAGGGAGACTACGACTCGAGCCTAGAAGTTGTCATGCAATCCACAATAGCCCTAGGTTGAGGTTTCTAACAAGAGCTTGACTCACACAGGCAATGAGTCAACTCAAGTCTATCTCTACGTACATTCAACTTCCTTGAAAGTTGATCATACGACTCCTACAGAAAGGAGATGAGAAGCAAAACAGATAAACATCAAAAGCAAACGGCACATACTATACACAATCAAGGGGCTCAAGCGAGGTTGGGCTTTAGTCAAGGGGTCATATCGACCTTAACAAACAAGCCAGATACTGAAATGGGTGGTCAGGCTCTTAACCTCTAACATTGAGAGTTAGGGTGAGCAGATGAAATGGAGATGAGGGTTATGCCTCATAGCTCTTAACCCAGGCCTGGGTGAGCTTGAATCAAAGAATGTGTGGGAGTCCAGAATGAGGAACTCTATTCCACAATGACTGACTCTATATACAAGATTTTGGGTTTTTATTCAAAGTGCATCAACACAGGGTGTGAGCAAGATGAAAGACACAACTGAATAGCAGGGGATGGATTGCACATCCCTTTTATCTGCCAATGCCTCTTCGCTTAGGAGGTCTTTGAAGTACGTGGCACAAATATAAACAAACAAAAACATGGCCTCTTAAGGAGGGCTTCAGACAGGTGCCTGCCAAAATAACATGACAGGTCTTCCAGACTACATGGAGAATAGGAAGTTACCTAAGTGGTATGCCAACCACAAGCAAAGCAAAGCAACTCAAATAATGAGTTAAAGCGGCTAAAGTACCTGTGAGAAAAGCCAAACCAGTCAATATTTTTCATTCAGACAAATCAAGCAATCAACAACAGTCAGACAACCAATTATCAGACAACAATGGTGCAAGGCCTAAGGTGCAAGGCCTAAGGTGCAAGCAAACTAAATTGATTCACCATCCAAAAGACCTACAAAACAGCAAGGTTAGTCAACCAAAATAACTTGTATCTCAAGTGATGAGATCATATCAACCAATGTGGCTAATTGCTTGAAAACCTGAAATGCACAACTCAAAATGTGAGTCCAAACCCCTAAGGCAAAGCCTAGGGTCAAAGATGGGGAAAAAAGTCAAAACAGCAACTAAAACTCAACATAAAGCTCATTTAAACAATCATGAACATGTCCTAAAAAGGACCAAATCAAAATCACCAAGCAAAGTCATGTAATAAGCAAGAGAAGTCAAAGGCAAATTCAAAGCATTCAAATGGACATTAAGAATCAAAATTCCATATCAAAAGAGAAATGACTCAAACAATTATGGAAATTTTTATGAGCATACATCACATCAAGCACAATCATCATGCCAAAAATCATAAACATAGAAGCTCATTTGATATGGATATGAAAATGCACAAGTTGAACATCAAATTGTGTGACACACATTGTCACACCATGCAATCATGTACCTAAAACAGAAATGAAAAATGAGAAAAATGCACAATCAAGTCTCAAACATCCATCAACATGTTGGGAACAATCATGCAAAATTTCATGGCAATTGGATCATTTTTTAGCATTTCATGATAGAAAAAATGAAGCAATGTCACATATGCACACATGATCAATCAACCAATTACAATTCAAATTCCAGAAATGGCAAAGTCATAAAATCAACACCATAAAATTCTAGACATTTCAAGGATCAAGTACCAAAAAACCTGGAATTAATTGGATGATTTTACTATTTTATATGAATTTTAGAAGTTGGCAAAAAAATTATTTGAATTAAAATGATCATGTACATGAAATTGGAGGGAAAGGCCAAAGTGAAGAATTAATTTGAAAAAGTGGAGTCAGCCAGGATCGAACCATGTTGCAATTTGAAAATGCGCTAAAACAGAAATAAAATACAGAAACGATGGAACTGGGAATCGAACCGAGGGAGGGCCAAAACGCACAGCTTCATTTAATGCATGGCAGGCTTAGTCAGCGGTCCAAGGCTTAAGTGGCATGGTCAAAGGAACGGTGACCAATCGTTTTGCTACTAGGCGCGCATGTGGACGCTTGTGTGGCATGAAAACCCTAGCCAGCCAGGTTTGTACAGACGGCGGCGGCTGCGGAGGAAAACATCGTCTTCTTCGCGAAGACGGTGGAGGAACAGTGCGCATGCACAAATTTTTTTGCAGAATTTTAAAATGAATACATCAACAGAAAGCTCTCTTCATGTACATTACGGATCAATCAACATTTAATCAAAACAAGCCATGGATAATGAGATTCGAGCAAAAACATCATTGAACATCAAAATTCAATTCACCATAACTTCATGAATATTGCATCGTTTTTCATGTTCTTTATATCATAATGATCAGGAAGCAAAGATCTACAACATTAGGCACATAAAAACAAGAATTAAGAGATGTGAAAATTTGACCTCTTGAAGCTTCAACAATGGCAGTGGTAGATTCAAGGCTTGGCAAGCATCCAAATCCACTCCTGTATCACTGTTATGTAGCTTGAAGTTGAAATTGAGGCTTGGCACAACTTAAATCTTGCTTAAATAACCATTTCCATCTTCACCTTCATGAACTTGATATGCTTGATTTTTACACGAATCCTTCAAAACAAAGCTTGATCTACACCAAATCCATATCACAGAACAAGAATATGCAAGAAAATAGCAAGGTTATGTGGAAGAAATTTGAATTTTGGTTGAGAGAAAAAAATGGAGGGAAAATGAGATCTAGATCTAGAATGATGAATAATCACCAATTCTGTTAGGATTATGTATTTATATGATGTGTTAATCCTACTGAAAATTAATTAAGCTTTGGTTAATTGTGATTAAGTGAAAAATAAGGTGTATTGGCAAATTTGGAAAATTGGTGGTGCATGGAGCAATCTCACGTGAACAGTGCTATATGGCTGATCAATTTCACTTAAAAACTTCCAATTAACACAATGGCAATGGTGATTTGTTCCCATGATGCACCAATTTCAAAATTAGCATTTTCCCTCCAAAAATCACATGAATAAACAAATGATTATGTGATGAAATTTCATGCAATATGATGAATGCTTTGGAAAGTTCATGTCATGAAAAGAATTTGGCAAAAAGGAGCACTCAATTTGGAGTTATGAGCCAAAAGTTATGGCCTTTTGAAGTTCCATGCACACTTGGCAATGATTGAACCATATCTCTTCAACCATTCATCATAAATTCATGATCTTGGACTTTTTGGAAATGGGAGAGAGAGATATTCAACTTTCATGTTGGACAAAATTTCATTTGAAGCTTCTTTGATGATGTAAGATCAAGTTGAATTTGGACCAAAAACTTTTGATCTGACCTCAAATTCTTCAAGATATGCATTTGACATGATGAATAAACATTGTTGGAACATGAATGAGATGTTGAAACTCATTTTTCCACCTCACAACCCTCAGTTGACTTTCTGTTGACTTTCTGGTTGACAGATGACTTAGAAGTGCTCTGATCAGCTTGAGCCTCAACCACTTGAGGAATTGGCTCCAAAATGAAACCCTAGCTCTCGTAAGCTTCACATAATAATCATATGATCCTCATCCAAGCAAATAACCTCATCTCCTTGAAAAACCCTGACTGGTAGAATGACACTGATTAGGGTTGACCAGAGGTCAAAACCCTAATCCCAAGGAATCTGAGCATGACCAATGAATCCATGGAGGATGACAAAACCATGATGATGATGATGTACCCTTTCAACCAAGATAATGCTCAAACTCCTTGAAGGACCAAGAAAACCCTAATTGAAGCACAAACCCTCAGATGGCTAGTTATCAATTTATGAGACCCTCAGACTTGAATCTCCTAACCTCTTTATCTTTTGAGAAAGACCTAGAGAGGATGCCTTGTTTATTTTCACATGATATGCAATATGCAATTACTAATGCCCTACAAAATGAAATGCAATATGCTAAACTAGTCCCAAGAAGAGGAGGGCAAATTTTGAGGTGTTACATGATGCTGAAACTGTTGATTGTCTCCTAAGACAGGTGTTATATGAGCCACCTGATGCTGGTTACCGGCAGGACGCACGGTCTTCCTCCTTACTGAGGGTCTTCTTGGTTTCACACGGGAGGTCACAACATGTGCCTCACCATCTTTCTTCTTTGCAAACGTCCTATATCGTTTGGCAGAAGAGCCTTCTTCTCTGGTCAGGCGCCCTTCCCTGACTCCTTCTTCCAAACGCATCCCCATGTTCACCATCTCGGTGAAGTCAGAAGGAGCATTGGCAATCATCCGCTCGTAATAAAAAGAACTCAAGGTCTTCAAAAAGATCTTGGTCATCTCTTACTCTTCCAGCGGGGGCACGATCTGTGTTGCTACCTCTCGCCACCTCTGGGCGTATTCTTTGAACGTTTCTTTATCCTTCTGGGACATGGCCCTCAATTGATCCCTATGGGGAGCCATATCCATGTTGTACTTGTATTGCTTGACGAAGGCCTTACCAAGGTCGTTGAAGGATCGAATGTTCGCACTGTCCAAGCCCATATACCAACGTAGGGCAGCATCGGACAAACTATCCTGAAAGTAGTGGATGAGCAGTTGGTTGAGAGGGCAAGTATTTCCCTTGTACTTTTCAAAGTCAGGGACCTTGAATTTTACAGGGATCTTCACATTAGGGACCAAGCAGAGTTCGGCAGCAGACTTACCGAAGAGATCCTTTCCTCTGAGAGTTTTCAATTCCTTGCGAAGCTCAAGAAATTGATCATTCATAGCATCCATCTTCTCATAGACACCTGGGCCCTCAAACGGCTTAGAATGATAGATGGTGTCGTCTACTTTGGGCATAGTATGGACGACAGAAGGAGGAACAACAAGGACCGGGCTAGATGCTGGCAGAGAAGCAAAGGTGGGTGCAGGACCCTCAGGCATGAAATTAGGAGGCATCCCCCATGGGAATCCGGCTGGCATGGCCGTTGGAGCAAAGTGTACGCTGGCCGCAGGCACAGTTGATGAGACAATCTCGGAGATGACTGTCCTCTGGGGAGGAGTTGAAGGTGTCGGAGAAGACTGGCTCTGGGCAGCCATGAATGACTCCATCAGGGCAGTCAATCTGGCCACTTCCTCCTTAAGCTCGCGGTTCTCTTGTTCCAAATGATCCATCAATCTTGAAATGTTGGCTTTGGTGTAGTATCGGCGAGTCAGCTTGTCTTCAAAATAAATGAAGAACACAGAGTTAGACCATAGAACAAGAAGCCTGGAGCAAAACCTGCTGATACACATGATGCATGCAATGCTTATGATTTAATTTTTATATCAGAGGAACTTTTATAGTTCTATTTGCAAATATTGGAAATATTAAACATTTATCACATATGGAGATATCATATTAATAATATTTGGAAATATTTTTACACCAAAGAAGTACAGTCTTGGTAACCAAATACAAGAGGAAAGGAAAATGAACATACTCTGGAACCCTAGAAGCAGTCATCTAAAGCTCTGGACACAGGAAGATAAGATGCACGAAGCCTTTTCACCTCCCTCTCATAGGTTGCCTCCATATCTGCCTTCTCTTTGGCGAGTTGATCATACTTCCTCTTCCAAAACTTGGAAGACTGAGGAAGTAGAGAAGTCCATGCATCATCAGGATCATCAATAACCTGGTGCTCAAGGAACTCTATCAAAGCATCCTTCTCCTTGATCTGCTGAAGCAACTCCTCTCGTTCACGGATCCAGGAACGCGAACGATCTTCGTCTCTCAACTCCTCTACTCCTTGGTCAGGGAGGGTTGAAGGCCCAGCCACAACCAAAGGTGTAGGTCTTGGATCAGGTACTCGGAAGCTCTCCTCCTAACCCAAGAAGTATAAGGCTCCAAAGTGATACAGTTCTTTGGACCTAGCTCCTTCCTTCCTTTCCTATGGATCTTGCGCCAAGCGCGAACCATCCTGCCCTTCAAGCCTTGGGGATCTTTACCCTCCTGAAAGAACACACCCTCTAATAGAATGTTATTGGGTTCATCCTTTAGAGGGAACCCAAGCTGACGACGTGCCAAAATGGGGTTGTAGCTAATCCCACCACATGTACCAAGAAGAGGCACATTGGAGAATTCACCATAAGAGTCGATAATCTGCACACCATCATACACGCGGTTGTACCAAAAGATATCATCATTAGTGAGAGACATAAGTCTCGTGGACCACCGTAGACATCCTTTGTTCTCCTTGAAAGCGACCGTCTGCGGCAAGTGCGAAATAAACCACTTGTACAGCAGAGGCAAACAACACACAATGGTACCACCACCTTTTGCATTCGTAGAAAAGTAAGTGTCACCCAACAGAGTCGGAACGGGATTAAGAGTAGAGAAAATCCTAATAGCGTTCACATCCACAAACTTGTCGATGTTGGGGAATAACACTAGCCCATAGATGAGAAGTATAAATATGGCTTCAAGGGCGTCCTCACTCATGGCCTTCCCATACATAGTAGCTTGAGCAATGAGGAACTCAGAAGGGAGACCTTGAATTCCACCTTTGGTAGTTATATGAGCACCAACCAGAGATTCATCTATATGCAACATATCAGCTATCTCTTGAGAAGTAGGAATACTCTCTAAGCCACTGAACGACAACTGGTCTAGAATAGGTATACCCACAAGGTAAGCATACTCCTCAAGCGTGGGAAAAAGCTGAAAATCCGGAAATGTGAAGCAACGGTACAAGGGATCATAAAACTGCACCAATACACTCATCAATCCTTCGTCCACTTGAGTAGTCATAATAGATAGAAGCTTCCCAAAACGAGCCTTGAAACCCGAGGGATCTACTACATAGGATGTCAAATTCCTTAGCTCTCTCAAGTCGGGTTGTCTGAAAATATACTTCTTTGTATTCCTTCTTTGTCTTTCCATGTCTGAAAATTTGCATATAGACCTCTTAAGTTCCTTGAAAATTTTCTTATTATTGATGATATGGATGCAAATGGGTGCATGAATGCATGAATGCAACAATCAAACTCAAGGATCAAGCAAAACACACTAAACAAAGGTCATGGGATGGATCATGTCATCCTTAATATCAATCATCCATTTTGGTGGATTATGGTTTACACCTTATCAACACCCAAGTTCCATTGATATTAAGGATACATGAACGAATCAACCATGAATCAAGGGTTTGTTGCAAGTCACGAGCATGGAGTCTCGGTTAAGAACCACCCAAAAGGAGTGTACTAGGGTTTAAACCTACCAAACATGTTCTACAAGAGGTTCCCATAGTCATCATCCCATCTTTCGGATATTATCGGATAAACGACTACTCGTATTCCAAAAATATTCTCAAGAGAGACTCTTATGAGTGTAGTATCGCGTAACAATCGTGTCAAATCTTACACTTGAAAGACTTTCGCACTACATCCTAAGAATAGGCCAAGATGGGCTTGGTAAACTAAGGTCCTTGGCTTCTAAGGTCTATATTGGAAAGAGTAATGTCTAACCACAACTACTTGTGTGACATTATTGATCCCAACATGACCTCCACCAAGTGAATGGGCTTGCAAGTCAACTTGCTAAGGAATAACTCCACACAAGTCAACAAGACTATGCCATTCTCCTATCCTATGTGCACTCGAGTTCGGGTATAGAACTCATCTCACAAAGATCACCAAGCATACAAGGAATTAATATTCAAGCAATTCAATCATTACATACAATACAGTAGTCCCAAATTGCACAAAAATATGTCACAAAATAATATACACTACAATACAACAAATATGAAAAGTAGGCAAAACCCACTAGGAAAATGTCCCCAGCAGAGTCGCCACTTTTCTGTAGCGGGGTACTCGTTACCATTAGAGATATTGACTAAATCCAAGGTAAATAATACAAGTCTAGTCGCCACCGCACTTCTATTTATCCAAAGGAATGGTTAGAAAGCGAACAAAAACCTAAGAGTTTTATCAAATCAAAAACTAGTAAAAATGTCAGAGATCTGGGTAAGGGGGTTGGTTATGCAATGGAAAGGTTTTAAGCACCCAAAACATCCTAGGTACTCCTAGGGAGCCCTTTTCACATTTGTTGTAAGGTTGGTATTTTGTGAAAATTTATTTGTGCAAACATGATTGAAGAGATGAGAAGAGAATATACAAGTTATTTACATTTTGTGTTTGGATGGATAAACCCATTGCCTACGTACCATCTTAAAAAAAGATTAGGATCAAAACCTCGTAGTTCGGGGTAAAAATCTCAAAACAAGTTGGTGAATTGATTGGTCCAAAAGCCTTAAGGTCTTTCGTTATCCAAGGGAGAAAACTCAACCTAAAACCACAAATCCACCATGTGAGGATAGCTTCAACATGCTAGTGAGGGGTTAACCCTATAATAAGCATGGAAGGCTCATTGTCCATCACTAAGGATATAGGTGAGTATTATATCTACCTCAAGGATAACTCAAATCTAATAGCTGATGGTTATGAAAAGTTTTGATGAGAAAGTGGCCATTGAAACCACAAAACATTTGAATAAGTTATATTTACCAATGAAAGGTATTTACAAAATATGGTCAAAGTTGACTTAAGGATTCAATTCAAAATAAGTGTTATGAAAAGAAAGTTTGAAAAATCAAAAGCATAATGCTTAGGTTTCTAATGTTTGAAAACAAATGTTAATGTTTGCACAAAAATTTTGGCTTGGGTTAGAGTGGAGGGAAGAAGAAGAATGGCTAAAGTCCTATACATACAAAGATAAAGGAAGAGAAATAAAACCACAAACGGAGTTCCCTTCTTGAGATCATAGTGATGATCCAAGTAGCTCCCATCCTTTGGAATAAGCAAGCAAATAAGTGAATACTCAAGCAATCAAACAAGCTTCTTAGAAGATCTCCAATGTATCAGGTATCTTTCACTTTGGATGAACATGGCAATGGTTCTTCAATTTGAGCTCTCATAGGATTCCCTAGCACAAGAGCACACACATCAAAGAGTTTTATGAAGCAAATCAAGAATGGACAAGAGTGAGTTTAGAGGTTTGGTCCTTCTAATCTATCTTCAACATTTAAAGTCCTTTTACTCCAATTTGCATAGGGAAAGTCCTAGAAACTAAGTCCATTTGTCCATTTCTTTGCATTTGGTCCACAACAATCAAAACAAAACACAAGCACAATAATATATACACAATTATGTGCTCAAGTGAGCAAAAGGAAAATTGCATTAACATAAACATGTGCTCAAATGAGCAAAGGGGGAAAAGCAAATGAATAATATGTACAGGAATAGTAAATTGCATAAATGTAAAGAGCAAGAAGTAAATGTTAATGGTTAATGGTTAGTGTTAGTAGTTAGTGTGCCATAAAGCAAATTTAGCGCTATGTTAAGCAATCGTAATTGGACTTATGTAGAAGTCACAACTATCTGAGGCTGGTCAATAATAATGTAGGCAATAACACAAGTTAGAGGTCTTGATTAGTGAATCAAACTCCAACAACTTGCCATGCCAAAAAGAAGATGAGAAATGATCTTGTATTGATTTAGGTTCTTTGCATGACTTAGAAAGCAGTCTATCCTTAATGCAAAGCCATTCACTTGATCTATGATCAAGATGAATTAGATTTGAATCAAGGAAGATTAAACTTCCATAATCAATGCTAACCACCAATCTTTAACTCATTGATCAAAATAAGAAAAGAAGAAGAAGAAGAAGATGAAGAATACTAAAGTGCATTAAATGAAATGGAATGTACTAATCAACAAATGTTGACCAAAGATAGGGAAGATCAAGGTCAAACAATAGAAAACAGAAGCAAAATGAATATTAGGAGTCAAGAAATAAACAAAATATTTTTGGCATTTTTAATATTTAAAATAAAACTTGAATTAAAATAATAAAGAAAGGTCAAACTTCAAATTCACTTCAAATCAACTTTGAAAAGTCCAAGTGAATTATCCCAAGTTCAACAAGGTCAAACAAAGTTTGACAAAAAATTTCAGCATTTTTTAAAAGTCAGAAACTATTTTAAATCAATTAAAAATGCATAAAAATAACCTAATTGAACTAAAATCTCAAATAAATCTCAAATCAATTAATAAATTGATGAGAATATTTTTCATATATCTATCATCATTCAAAGAGGTTGAGAAAATATTTTTGTATTTTTTGAATATCAAAAACTATTTAAAATGAATTAAAAATAACCAGAAAAGAGAAAATTACTAAAAAATAGCAAATGATAAAATAAAAAATATTAAAAATCATTTTTAGAAACTATAAATTAAAAGAGAAATAATGCAATTGGTCCCATAATTTTTGGACCAATAATGAAAGAGATATAAATTTTAGAAATAAAATGGAATTAAAAGAAATAAAAGAAAATAGAAATCAGAAATTAAAAATTAGAAAAAAGGAGAAGCGTTGGATGATGGCTCATTAATTGAGCTGGCATATCACATGGCTCTCAAGCGCGCATCCACCATACATCCAAGTCAATGCAAAACACGCTGTTTATTAAAAGGTCATAACAATGAGAGGCCTAGATCAAATCTGGAAATGAGAATGGACGGCCACGATTGGATCTGGAGACCAGACGGTGGCCAGCGCCACCGTATTCTCCGGCTAGCTCCGGTGAGAGCTCAAATTTGCAAAAGAACAAATGTGCACCAAAATACACGATCCAGGTACCAAATGAAAGGTGGAGTGATGTACATCAATCATATGCCACTCAATTCCACTCTAAATCCCTATTGAGAGAGAAATCAGAGATGGAACTTTGGTGGTGTTCAACTGAACTTGCTTGATTTCAAAAATTAAGAACACAATAATGATGCCTCTATGCAGAGGACTTCAGATCACACAAAATCAAGACAAATGGAGCAATATATAAGTTGTTTCGAAGCAAAATGCAGTTGAGCAAAACCTTTGAATTGTGAAGAATTGAGTCATTATCTTTGAGTGCTTTTGCAAACAGAAGCTTCTATGGCGCAAATGAAGAAGGTTTAGGAACTATGGATCTTAAAAATCAATCGATGCAATTGAATTTCAGATCTGAAATTTTTGTAAGAAAGATAAAAGTTCCTTTGGTGAGGGTTGGGTTTTTGCAATGTTTCAACTATAGAAGTGCGAATGGGAATGTCTTTCTTTGATTTCATGGCTTTTCCTTATGACATAGAACATGGCTACATGACTTCTTTATTGTAGTATTTTAACTTTAATGCTTTAAAATGAGATGTGGTCTTGGTTTTACATATATTCTCAAAGTTCTTGCTATTTGTTTTCGGTTGAAAACCTAATCCTTCTTTATTGTAGGATCCTCTTTGATTTCCTAACAAGACTTCTAGGTTATATCTCCCTTTGGTGAATTTTACAAGTGTTTTCTGAAGATTGCATGCTTCCTTTTTTAAGTTGTTACATATATTACACATGTCAGGTTCTGCTTTTGAGGTGAGAAGGTTTTGATTAAAATTTTATTTCTTTTCTTTGAGGCGTTCTATTTCTCTTTTTAAGGATTTGTTTTTGGTCTCAAGAGAGGATGTGGTGTCTTTAGATGTAGAAATAATTTTATGTAGTTTATTTGTTTCTTTCGATAATTTCTTACATAATCTAAATATGTCATGATAGGAAAATTGAGAGGTTACCTCATCATCTTGATGTTTTGTCATCAAACATATGTTGGACTTTTCATCTTCATCATCAATGGATTCCATGTCATTGTTTTCCCATGCCACATATGCTTTCTTCTTCTTTTGATTCTTTTTGAATTTTTTATTAGTCTTTTTGAATAAAGGACAATATGGTTTGATGTGTTCTTTTTTTTCGCAGTTGTAACATGTTGGAGTAAATGATTTTTATTTATCTTTTTCTTGTTTTCTGCTTGTTCTTTCTACTTATTCATCAATCTCTTGAAGTTCTTTACTATAAGCGCCATGTCATCAACTTTAAGTGCTAGACTTTTGTTTATCTTCTCTCATTCCTCCTTTATGGCAAGTCTTTTAAGTTATATTTCATGTTCCTGCAATTTTACAAAAAGAGTGTGTGTGTGTGTGTGTCTGTGTGTGTTCATAGTCGTTAGATCCTTAGATTTATAAATCGCAATGACTTTAGGTTTCTAACTACGGTTTAAGCATCTAAGAATCTTTATAACTAATTCCTAATTTGAGAATAATTTCCCCTGAGTTCTCATATGACTCATGATTTGAGTGAATCATGTTTTCATTTTATTTATTTTCTCTTCAGGTTTCATTCTGAAAAGAAGTTAATACTCATGGATTAATGTGCCTAACCTGCCCTTTTTACCTCAGTAGTACCTTCATGAGTAATTTGGAGGATGTCTCACATTTCTTTAGCAATTTTGCAGCGAGAAACTCGTAAGAACTCATCAAGACCGAGTGTGGTGGAAATCATGTTCTTAGCTTTCAAATCGCATTGCACATTCTCTTTGTCCTCTTTGGACCAATCCTTCTCAGGTTTGTCTACTACAACACCATTGACTTCGTATGTAGGGATAAATGCTCATTCTTTCACAGCCTTCCAAATACCACGATTCGTTCCCTCTATGAAAATTTCATTTTCTATTTCCACAAACGGTGTCACTCTCCATTGAAGGAAGAAGTTTTTTTAAGTGAATAGATTGAAGATATTTTTCCTTCTGTGACGATTAGTCCGTAACATGAGTTAAGCTCTGATGCCACTTGTAGGAAAAGTGACTGCAAACGCAAGAGGGGGTGAATTGTGATATTCAAAATTCGTGATTAATTTGAACATTTTCTCGTTTAAGATCTTATTAGTAATTTTTATGTGAGTAATGGCAGTGTAAGTTTAAATCATGAAAATGTATTATGGAAAAGTAAAAGTATGGGGTTAGAAATATTGCACCAGAGATTTATACAAGTTTGATCGAATAATGGCCTAGTCCTGTCTCAAAGAGGTGTTCTTAAGAGTTTCCCTATAAACTTTGAGATTTTGAAGGTTATGCCCATGAACCTTTAATAAAGACTTATCCCCAATCAAAAGACAACTTTTACATAGGCTACCCTATCGAACCGTTTAGAGATTTATGGTTGATCTTAATAACCAAAAAAAATCTTTTTTCAGTAAAGCTTAATAAACCAATTAACATAGATTTTATAAAGGTTGATCTCAAGAACCAAACTCTATCTCTTAAAGGTATCACGCCTTTAAGAATATAAATGACCAACACTACCACTTACGAAAGTATATTACTCACAAGTAAAACTTCACTTACTAGCACTAAGGTAATTTAAAGTGAATAAAAAATGTTTTTCAAAAGGAGAGAAAGAGATAAATTTCAAAGAAATATGAAAATGTTGGAAAGTGATTTGAAGTGAGGAAGACTCTCCCTTATATAGTAGTTGGAAATGCCAAGAAAGTAACTGATCCATGGGCTGAATTAATTATCTAATCGATTAGCAAAAAGCTATAATCAATTAGAAAACTCAAATATAATCGATTTTAAAGCCCAATTATGAAGGTTTGGATATAGAGTCATTGCAAGTTACTAATATTCTATCTTTGTTATTTATACAATCGATTATCATCCTTCTAATCAATTGTACAAGTGCTCTAATCAATTGGATAGATAAAAGAAGTTTTGCCAATCAATTAAATGGTTAAGAAAAAATTTGGATAGCTTTTTAATCACTTGGTCTCGATTTAGAAAATAATTTTTAAGGTAGAAAATAATTTTTAAATGTGTGTGAGTTTCCTTAGTACTCTTAAGCTACTATCTTACTTTTACATTACTCAATTCACTCAGGTTGATAGACAGACATGACCTAGTGAGCTTTCATACCTTTCATCAAAGAAGATCCAAAACTTTTGCTTGACAGTGTTTGTTTTGTCTAACAACATGATCTTGAGTTCTCTTGTTGATGCTTTTAGATACTTCTAGAGTTGAAAGTTATTTGTGATGCGTTGTTATCATCAAAACTTCATATGCTAATTCTTTATTACCAGCAAGCACATAGATTCACACGTTTCAGGATCTACAACATTTTGCGGTGGAGAAATAGGTGGTGGATTGCTTGCTTGCTGCTAGAGCAGCGACAATAGCTTCACGTGCAATGGCTGATCTGGTAGCCTTAGATCAATCCATCACCAAATATTGTAAGAACTTAAGTATTGGAAATTTGAGGAAGCAAAATTAGGATCATGTTTGATTTTGTCAAGAAGCAATCACTACTATGTAAAATTCATTTCACAACGGTTGGAAAAGGGATACCATGCCTAACCAACTGTTGTGAGGTAGGGGTGGTTGTAAATATGATGCTTTCTACCACGGTCGTTCGACCATTATTGTAAACTAGGTAGTGCGCTACCTATCACAACAATCACTTTAAATAACCATTGTGATATTCTTAACGCATAACATTTAATAATGGTTGTGCTAAACAACCATTGTGATATATACACTAAGTTTATTATAAATTATGTGAAAATCTTATTTCACCAATGCTCACTAAATATATAACTTTTCAATCTAATCTAGAACATTATAATATGACAAATTAAACTATATTAGAAGACAAGATACACCATTCAATGCTAGACAAGAATACTTCATCTCATTATCTACATTTTTCTCTTTGACTGTTAGATTTTGTTTCAGTGTTCCTAGTTCTTCAACTCCCCCTTCCTTCACATCTAGTTCATTTTGCAAAATATTATTTACTTTGCAAACAAAATTAGAGGTGGACAAAGGGGCGATTGAAGAACTAAAAACATAAAACCAAGTCATAATTGTAACACCATAAACTCTAAATCTTAATATAAAAGATAATTTCACAATTTAGGATGCTACTTAACACTCAACATACATACTTCATGAATATTTTTTAAAATCTCGCAGCGGAATTCAAATTATCTCATAGCATCAAATGATTATTTAAAGAAAATACTCAAGGAAAATAACTCCAAATATTAACTCAAAACAAATAATACGCCTCGTTCCCGATATTACAGATCAAAGGTTTGTTACTGATTGCCCATGTATCCTGTTCCTCTTGAATTGTGTCCCTCTTTGGACATAAGACCGTCGTGGTTCCTCTCTAAACTTGGTCATCGTTGGACCAAAGTCCTATCAAACTCCAAAATATATGCATGTATGATCATGTATAGCCAACAGGCATGCAACTCAAGCAATAATCAAAATCATCATCAAAATAACCATAAAAAATCATCATCAAAAATAGGTTCCACTCTTGAACCAAGTTTACCAATATCAGACCTCATTGTGATCCCATCGGATTACTAACTTCAAAAATATCATTTTTTTCAATAAACATGTCTCATTGCAATTCTACTGGATTACTAATTTTTAAAAATATAATTTTTCCTATAAACAGGCCTCACTGAAATCCCACCAGATTACTAATTTCCAAAATATAATTATTTTATGGGTTAAATATGTTTGTGTTCCTCCTAAATATCTAAAATTTCGTTTTTAGTCCCTCAAAATATTTCTTTCAGAGAATTGTCCTCCTAAAATTGTACAACCACACTTTTGGTCCTAATACTAAAGTTGTCGCTAAATTACAGGATGGACCAACAGTGTGGATGAAAAAATTTAGGAGGATCATTCTTTGAAGGAAATACTTTGAGTGACTAAAAAAAATTGATATATTTAGGAGGATCATAAACATATTTAACCCTTATTTTATACCTCAAAATAGAGTAAAGTTATATTATTACTCAACAACTCTAAACTCTTCAAAATTACTCAGAAATTCTAAAAAATATATTATGTTATTTATAACTAAATAGAGTTCTCAAAAAACTCAAAAACAACTCAACAACATCTGTCAAGTCTAAAAAATATCTCTAGAGTACTCAAAAGAACTCTAAAGTACTCAAATATGCTCTACTGACAACTTTTCACACGAGATAACTCTATTTGACTCTAAGGGATTGCAACTTGGCTCAAAACTACACAAAAATATAGAATTCATATAACACTTGAAACACATCAAACTAACTCATTGATTAACATATAAGAGTCAACTCAACCATTTCAGACTCAATTCTAAACATGTCAGTAGTTCAAAATACAATAATAACGCACTACTCTAAACATATATGAACTCAAATTCAACACTAAACATGTTAATAACTCTAAAATCATAATAACTTGACCCCCCTTAATTTAATCAACTCTAAAACATATCACTAACTCAACTTTAAGTTATTTATAATATGTTTAATTCCTTAAATTGCTAAAGGGTTTCCCGAAACTCTAGACTTAACTCTAAAATTGTCTCACTTTAAAATAGAACCAAATATTATAGACTTATGATAAAATTATGAAACTCTCAAGTTTAAAAGTTCTTTAAACACTCTTTCAAACTCACTTAACCGTACCTCAAATGGAGTTACGAAACTCCAGTTCTATTCATTTCAATTCAGCCATATCGCGACAATTCTTGCATAAACTCTAAAACACAATGCTTGACTTCAAAATAGTATGAAAAATTATATACTCATGATAAAATTATGAAACTCTGCAGTTTAAAATATCATTAAACTCTCTTTCTAACACAACTGATCACATCCTAAACAGACTTACGAAATTCAAGTTACGTGTGCAATATGATGACCAATGCAGTACTGAAATTGACTACGTCTCTGGTATAAAACCAGTGAACTGATACTATTGTAGAGCTCTATACCCAGTTTCCCCACATCAAAATAAATATTATTGTGTTGTTTTCTACTACAACTTACGTCACCTCAAACAAACTTAAGAAACTCAAGTTATGCATGAAATAAGACGACCAATCATGTTTTATGTCTACCTGCAATTTTCTGCTTATTTTATTTTTGATTTTTCCATAAAAATTTCAATTTTTGAAAAAATTAGATTTTTGATATTTAGAAAATTTCAGGGGAAAATAACCCAATTAGGATCGCTCAAAATTACACAGACATCAACAAAATTCTATTACAACACAATTGTTACAACATCATACATCAATAAACAATCTCATAAATAACAAACCATTCACGATGATCAAAGTTAATTTATCTCAAATCCCATTTGGTCATCAATTTAACACACATAAACTAAGTTATTCATTGATTGAGGTCAATATGTTTTTACCCAAATCCTATTTGGCCAAACATATTACAAAAGGAAACATAGTATACCCCTGACGCTTATGGGAGGGTAAGGACCTCTCGCCGTCCTAGCTGTCTATTGTCACTCATCAGTAAATAAATTCCCCCTTACCTCGAAATTGCAGTTTTTTTCTTTTTCTACGATCGATTCCCAAAGACTTGTGCAAATCCAAATTTCAAGATCAACCGCTCCCAACTTTTAATTTTCTTTTTACGTAAAACCTAGTTTCTTTCTCTCTTTTGGAATATATATAATAACCAAAGTTATTCCAAATCGCAAATGGATTTACACCATCACACTCAGACAGGCTCTAACGTTCATAACTTATTCCAAAAATTCTATTTTCTAAATAAAATATAACATTTTATTCTATTTAAATAAAAATCACAATTAAATAAATATTTAATAAAAATATCCAAAATGTGAATTATTTCTAATAATTCTATTTTCTACAATTATTATTAAATAATTAAAATTATCTAATTATCTCTAATAATTTAAATAAATTCTATTTTATTTTTCTGCTTTCAAACTCTATAATCCAAGTAATTATTAAATTACCAAAATAATCTTAAATCTCTCAAACACCCAAAATAACACCATTAATTAAATAGAACATATATAAACACACCAATAATTAAATAAAATAATAATCTAAAAATCAGGATGTTACACTAATCCTTAAAGAGCGAAATGCAGACAATGGGCTGAAGAGTTCTTGTCTAGAATTGAACGGTGTAACTTATTTTCTAATATAACTTTATATATCATATTATAATTTTCTAATGCAGATTGAAATATTATATATTCGGTAAGGGGTTGGAAAAAAACTCAAACCAGATATAATAAACTCATGTTCTAAACAAACTTAACATCAACATTCATAAAAAACAAACCTTAAATAACATACAAGATAAAACAAATAACTCTTATTAACAACAACAAAATTATCAACAACATAGCATAAACTACATACAACATACAACTTGTATTATTAACAACAACATACCAACTCATAAAATATTTCAGAAACGTATATGTCCCAGAATGCCATCCACAATGAATGTCATTTTGGGCCTTTTCCCCAAGTTTGCAGTGCTCACTTTAGCTTCATCCTCGTTAATTTTTTTTCATTCACCTTCCCTACCTACAAGTTAAAACCAACTAAAATTTCAATCATCTTAAGTTATACATGTCATATTATTCTACAAACGTTATGAAATAAGCTATTGAAACATAAACAATGAAACATAAACAACATAGTTCACTTCTTAGGTTATACATTCACTCATATTAAGTTAACCTCTAAACAGACTTTGAAACATAAACTATTGTGAAGATGAACCTGTAACATAGCCATTTCCTAAGATTTGATACAACAAAGGCATCCATTCGAAGAAGACGAGTTTGTAGTATGCGTTTGGGATTTCCATTTGCCTGTTTGTGAATAAAGGGTGTCAAAACGTTAATGGATATTAGGATATATTAGAGAGACAAGTGAGAGAGATGTCGAGATTTTGTTTTAAGAGACACAATTGTTATATACTTAAGTGAGAGATAATTTTGATTATATATAAATATGTAAAATCTTTCACCATTGTTGATAATAAGAACCGTGATGAAATGATAACACCTTACACCATGGTTGATAATATGAATCGTGATGATATACAAGGACAAGCTCATTTTGCAACGAACAAATAGAAAAGTGTTAGTGTTGGGATTCGATCCCTTACACTCTAGGTATATTTTACCATTGTTGTTAACATGATCTTAGTCAAATTTCCTTTAGTAAATAGCAAAAAAAAAAAAGATCCCAAAAAAGTGTTATTACCACGGTTAACAGGAAGTCAGTTGTAATATGGTATTACGAAAGATCTATTTTCTAGTAGTGGATGGATCCTCATGTTTGATCACGAGTGATTTTGCTCCGGTGATTGGAGGAAGTTATGAATTGTGAAGTTTGAGAAAGAATGTGAATCAGTGGAAATCATAGGAATCAGAAGTCGATTACGCTACCATGGTTCTATTTTGAAACCTGAAATGAGAGAATGAACGACGGTGGAGTGGGGGAGACCTGCAAGTTTAGTACTCCAACGCTCAAGTCAGTATGTGAGGAAGAAGAGTAAACTAAAATTGAATTTGAAACCTCTTACCTTAATTTGATGCCTTTTAGAGAGAGAGAGAGAGAGAGAGAGAGAGAGAGAGAGAGAGAGAGAGAGAGAGAGAGAACGAGCTAGACATTTATTAGCCATGATTTGCGGAGATTCGTTGGATGCACTTGTAGTTGAGATCACTTGTGATCATTAGGATGATAATCTTCATGTGCTGGGAAGATTCTGGAAGGAGTAGAACCCTTTCCTGGTGGTTGGTCGGGGTTGATGTGGTCAACGCATAAAAACTACCTCAATTAATCTCATTTGAAAGTTGTTAGTTAAATTTGACCTTGGATGATTTCCTACCAGGAATGTTGTGCAAGATCTTGCAAGATTTATACATTTAGTCATGTCCAGCACCATATTCTTTTAATTAAGCTTTATAAAAAATTGTCTAAATTCCAATGGCCATACCCTATGTACCATATGATTCTCTATTTGTCTTGATTCATAATTGTAAAGCGGTCTACCTCTATTCCATTGCTTAAGGTCTTGAAGGTTCTATTTTTTGCAAGCACTAAATTCAAAATCAGTCACCTCTTTACATCATACAATTTAAGTGAATCATCTTATGATTACAAAGTATCTTTTATCTACTAGATGATCAACCCTCATCCAATTTCACTTTATCTCATAGATACATGGAAACCTTTTATATCATTGCCTTATTTCCCATCTTGTAGATGCACAAGAATATTCACATGTCTTCTACTTCTATTGAATTACAGTAAACCAATTTCACTTTGGTTCTTTTGCTTTAATCAAACTCAAATAACAACTTCTTGTTTCCTTTAATATGATTTTAGCACCCTATGTTAAGGTACTAAGTCATAGAATACATTGCATCTTCAGTTGTTGTCATAATCAACATCGATGGTTCACGAAACTGGAGAGTTCTTGTGCCATATTTTCATCTTCTTCATTGTTTTGAGGATTTTTTTTCTATTCCATGCTTGCATTCATCAACATAGAGTCCAAACATTCTATCAGCATAATGTTCAAACATTCATTATCGTAGTGTCCAAACATTCTTGAAATTTGCAGATTACACAATCTTCTCAAACACCTTGGCATTAATGAAGTGGTGAATGAGACACAAAGCCTTTCTATCTTTTATTTTTGCATCCTTGTAATTTGTCTTTTTTTTTGCTTCTGATGAATTTGCAGGTAATGGTTACACATCACTGATCACTTTTTCATACATCTCATGAACCACTAGTATCGCCTTCATTTTCCTAAACCATATACTCCAATTCTTTCCATCAATATCGGGAAGGTTGAAATTTCAATCATGGCATCATCTGGTATTGTCTTTTAGTTTTGATGTTTTTGTCAATTTACATGTATGTATTATTGGATTATTCACGTATTTGTAATTGGTTCATTATTTGATTATTTGCATGTTTGTAATTTGTTTGTTTTGAATTGTATTTTGTTTGGTTTGGCTATTTAGGGTTGTACATTAAGCCCCTTCATTAATCAATCAATTAGAATGTTGATTCATGATATCTTGGGTCCTTTTTTATCCTAGCAAGTTGATTTTGTCTTTTCATCAAGTGTTGCTTGAATAAAAAGTTAGAAAAATAAAGGTGTTGAATTGCTTGATTCGAATCAAGTACATTGCGTGATTCGAATCATACAATTTTTTAAAGTTGGATTTTAGCGTTGTGTGATTTGATTTGAATCACATGTTTAACTTTAATCAAATCACAATTTTGTTTGAAAGTAAGAATTTTGCCCTTCCTGAATTTATTAGAATCATGAAACACAAGTGACTCGAATCACAACATAATAGGACTCGAATCATGGTTTGCACTCGACTCATGTCACAGGTTTGAATAGTGATTCGAACATAACTTCAAATTTCCAAACTTCCATCTTAGATTTAAATAATTGTGTCTTTGATCCAAAAAAATGAATCTCTCATTATGAACTTTTTTCATAATGAAAGAAAGATGAAACCATTGGACAAAATGTCAATTTATCTTTTCTTCTCTAGTGTGTTTATTCCTATCACCCTTGTATCTTTATCTTGTTTGAAGAACAACCCCTTGAGTGTAATTAATGTTAAACTACATATCCTTTTTGTTTCACTTTGTGCGTGTAATTTATTATTGAGAGAAACCAGAAAAAGAAAGTTGATCAATCTTGTAATAATTCATTTTTATCAATCTCATGATAACCATCAAGAACCATAACCCATACCCAGAAACTTGAGAGAATCTTTGTGTGTTTTTTTCATTCACCAACATCTACCTCCTTGTTGATACCTTGGAATTAACATTCTAGAATGTGGATCCTGTGAGAATTAGTGTGTATACGTGAGATTCTTTTGGCATTGTTCATCATCTTCAACCTTAATTCGAATCCAATGTTGTGAACCTTCATCTCTAAGGATCGGGCATTTGAAGGAGGCTAATGGTACAATAGGGTATCTAATGTTTTTGTGTGAAGTTTCTTATTCGTAACAAGTGCATAGATCGTTTCTTAAACGTGGTTTAAACATTGAGTTATCTATCAAAAGAAGAGTTTTGTTATACTCCTTGGACGACTTTGGCAACATCGAGTACATATGATTTGTAAGCCGAAGTTGGGAGTTGTCCAACTTTGGTGAAGTTATGTAATGACTGTTCGTAGACGAAGTTTGGAGTCATACAATTCACTTAGCTAATGACAATCACTCAGATAATATATCATTGGGATCAGGGGGTATCGCCACATACGAAGACTCAGAGCAGGTTTTTGTGGATAAAAAGGTTATTGGATCAAGATCATTGAGGATCTTGTTTTGCTAACAATTTTAGTATTTGTATCAACAGAGGAAATTATCATGTGTGATATTTTGTGGTAATCAAAATGCTTGTATCTAGCACTGATGAAATAATGAAAGATCATGATTATTTTCTTATGGTTTTAACACCATTGAAGAGTGAAGTAGGCAAAGCGAGGACGAACGCCAAACCACTTTATAACTTAGTGTATCTTTCTTTCTTAACTTATTTTCTTTAATTTTCTGCATTCATTAGTATATGAAGGAGAATAGCGATCCAAAATGCAGGGAAATTTAAAATTTTCTCCTTTAGTGATCCTTACGAATGGGCATGATCAGTGATAGAATCGTTACCTCTTGTAACGATTAAAACCTTTGATGCAGATCTACGGAGCGATCACGAACATTGAACGATGACAACACCTCTACTCAGTCCACACGAACAGATTCCTTCAATATCAGTGCTAGCTGCTACAAATGAAAGCTTTGAGTGAGTGAGAGAGAGAGAGAGAGAGAGAGAGAAACGAAATTGCAACTGTACAAAATGCTTATGCACAAGGATTCTATTTATAGAACCACTTGTGTGGGCTGCAAGCTAAAAAACCCACTTAAGTGTATGTGGCCCATATTTTATAATATGCCAAAATCACTTAAGCGTGTGGTACCTTACCATATTTCGTATTCTATTTAAGTACACCGTACCTTACGATGTTCAACAATTCACTTAAGTGCACCGTACCTGACAGTGTTCCTTAGTTACTCTATCTCTCATCAATCCGTCCTTTTGTGTGTGACCCTGTAGGTTTTCGCGGCATTGGCAATTATATTAAATCACATAGTTAACATAATAAACAGTGAGCGGTATCTAGCAACACATCACTGCTACCCAAGACACGAAAATGTCATGTGATATGACAAATCCTTCTGTGATAATACTTATGTGTATAATTACCCTTTTGCCCTTATGTCTATATTGAACACAAGGCATATACCATGTCATCCTTGTCCAGTTCAATATTGGGCCCATAGACATTTATCATGTTACGCAGGATGGGAAAATTCCATCTAGGTCACTCATGTCCCTTAGCATGCTTCGTGGAGTACCCATCAACTGTCTTTATGGTCATCCAATTACGGACAACGTTTGATCAGCAACAAGGCACTCGACTCTACATCTAGGGTCCATAGTGGTTTCAGGTCGAAGGGTGGTATACACCATTATCACCATGAGAATAACTTATGAAACTTTGCATAACATTCTATATAGTATTCTCATAGCGGGTCAATCCAGTATAAATATTACTCTTAATATTCATACATATGTTTAAGACTTGATAACTCCTTATCCATGATCCACGAGATGTGATCATCAGTCTATATACATAATAGTCTTTATGCTTTAATGTTATCCCACTTCACAATAAAGCTCGACTACGGATACTTTAAGAATAATGTCCTTATATATAATGTGATCTCATGATTAAGTCACACTTGATACATTAAACGGACTAGCTATTCTAGGGACTTTATTAAACAAACATAATAAAGAAAAAGCCTTTTATTATTAAAAAATAATTCGATACAAGTATCAAAAGTATTGGCCTCTAGGGCTTACACAAACAATCTCCCACTAGCACTAGAGCCAATCAGGCATACCCCTAATGCCCATAAACCTAGTATGGCCATCATGCTTCTACTGCGCAAAAGGCTTTGTCAGTGGGTCAACAATATTGTCAAGTGTAGGTACTTTGCATATTTTTACATCTCCTCTATCTATTATCTCTCGAATGAGGTGATAACACCTAAGTATGTGTTTGGATCGTTGGTGAGATCTAGGTTCTTTAGCTTGTGCGATAGCACCATTGTTATCACAATAGAGACCAATGGGATCCACAATGCTAGGAACCATGCCAAGTTCACTAATGAACTTTTTGATCCAAACAGCTTCCTTTGCTGCACTTGAGGCAGCAATATACTCGGCCTCGATTGTAGAATCAACAGCTGTATCTTGCTTTGAACTTTTCCAGCTCACAACGCCACTGTTTAAGCAAAACACATAACCAAATTACGATCTAAAGTCATCCTTATCTGTCTGGAAGCTAGCATCGATGTATCCAATTACAGCCAGCTCTTCCTGACCTCCATATATCAAGAATGAGTCCTTAGTCCTTCTCAAATACTTAAGGATATTCTTGACAGCTACCCAATGAGCATCACCAGGATCAGATTGGTACCTACTCGTTGCACTTAAGCATATGAGACATCTGGTCGAGTACATAACATGGCATACATGATAGATCCTATTGCAGATGCATATGGAATCTATTCATGCGATCCCTTTCTTCCTTAGTTGAAGGGGACTATGTTTTTGATAGACACAGGCCATGTTGCATAGGTATGAATCCTTTCTTGGAATCATGCATATTAAAGCGTCTTAGCACTTTGTCTATGTATGTACTCTGACTTAGGCCAAGCAGTTTTTGTGATCTATCTCTATAGATTCTGATTCCAAATATATAGGCTGCTTCACCTAGGTCCTTCATATAAAAGCATTTCCCTAACCATGACTTTACTTGTTGTAGGGTAGGGACATCGTTTCCAATGAGTAATATGTCATCTACATATAATACCAGGAAAACGCTCATGCTCCCACTTACCTTCTTGTAGACACAAGGCTCATATTCGTTCTTGATGAATCCATATTGTTTTACTGTTTCATCAAAATGAAGATTCCAGCTTCTGGAAGCTTGCTTCAATCCATAGATTGATCTTTGTAACTTTCATATCTTTTGGGCTTCTTCAGGTATGTCAAATCCTTTAGGTTGTGTCAAGAAGATTCCCATTAAGGAAAGTAGTTTTGACATCCATCTGCCATATTTCATAATCATGATATGCAGTGATAGCAAGTAAAATCCGAACAGATTTAAGCATTGCAACTGGTGAAAAGGTTTCATCATAGTCAACCCCATGAATTTGTTTATATCCTTTTGCAACCAGTCTTGCCTTATAGGTATGTACCTTACCATCCATGTCAGTCTTCTTTTTGAAGACCCACTTGCATCCTATAGGGTTAACTCCTACAGGAGGCTCTACCAAGGTCCAAACCTGGTTTGTGTACATGGAATCCATTTCAGATTTCATGACTTCTAGCCACTTCTCAGACTCGGGACCAGCTATGGCCTCTTGGTAGGTCACAGGCTCATCTTGATTCATGATTAATACATCACCTTGATTAGTTATGAGATATCCATATCTCTCAGGTAGGTGACGTATCCTGCCTGACCTACGCTGGTCTTGTTCTACTTGAGCAAGTTGCTCTTCCACAACTACTTGTGTTTCCTGCTCTAATTCCTCCACAGGTGTATCAATGCTTTGTGATTCTTAAATTTCTTCAAGTTCTACTTTCCTCCCACTGATTCCTTTGGAAATAAAATCCTTTTCTAGGAAAACTCCAGTTCGAGCGACAAACACTTTGCCGTCAGAAGGATTGTAGAAGTAATACCCTCTTGTTTCTTTAGGATACCCCACAAATAAGCATTTGTCTGATTTGGGCTCAAGCTTAGTTCAAATTTGTCATTTCACATAAACTTCGCAACCCCAAATCTTCATGTAAGACATATGTGGTTTCTTACCACTCCATATCTCACATGGTGTCTTCTCAACCTCTTTGGATGGAACACAGTTAAGTGTGTAAGCTGTTGTCAATAGTGCATGTCCCCAAAAGGAGTTTGGAAGATCGGCGTGACTCATCATAATAACAGTTCTCTAACTGAATTATTAAACCACTAGGTAAAGTCAATACATAAGTTCCTACGGCTAAAGCAACAACCTTTGCTCCATTGCCAACTCGTAGGTCAACTTCACCTTTTGCCAAATCTCTACTCCTTTTTAGCCCCTGCACATTTGTACAAATGTGAGAACCGCATCCAGTATCTAATACCCATGATGCAGAAGTAGATAAATTAATTTCAATAACAAAAATACCTGAAATTGAAGTCTCTACTCCATTCTTCATATCTTCCAGGTACTTTGCGCAGTTTCTCTTCCAGTGTCTGGTCTTACCATAATGGAAGCAGGTGCCTGCCTTTGCCATGCCTCCACTAGGCTTCAAAGCAGCAACAGTGGGTTTGGGTTTGGCAACTTCCTTGCCTTTCCCTTTATCACCCTGCTTGGTGGGTCTTTTGTCTTGTCTCTTTCCATTTCCGATCATCAGAATGGACTTCCCTTTTGACTTAAGATTCTGCTAAGTAGTTCTTAACATGGCTAGCAGTTAAGGAAGAGATTTGTCCATATCATTCATACTGAAATTTAGGACAAATTGACTGAATCTATCTAGCAACGATTGCCAGATCAAATCAGCCGCAAGTTCCTTTCCGAGGGGAAAACCTAACCTTTCAAGGTTTTCCACATACCCAATCATCTTGAGCACATGGGGACCTACAAGGGCTTCCTCAGCTAACTTTCCTTGAAAAAGGGCTTTTGAAACTTCAAACCTTTCATGCCTTGCTTACTCTTGATAGAGCATCTTCAGGTGTTCAATCATATTGAACGCTGCCATGTTTTCATGTTTGAGGACAATCCTCAGATTTCGGTGCCAATCCAGAAAATTTTTCCTTGTCAAGGATTGATCGCAAAATGTTGTTAGAGGTGTTTGTTGTCATGGTAATCTACATGAAATTAATGAAAATATAAGTATCAATAACATATTTAATTAGGCCTTTAATTAAATATGCTCCCACTATTTTACTCAAAACAAATGACCCTCACCATTTGATTCGGAAAATCCCGTTGGAAGATTTTCTAGTGGGTCGAGATCCACATTTCACTTTGTTTTAAGTCCGCGTAGGCGGATTACACAAAACTAGGTTATTTAGGTAGGAACTCCTTCCAATTGTATCTAATACAACTCTCGAATATTTTAGTTGGGTTTATAACTCCTTATGAATCCATCACATGGATCATTTCCAACTTTTGCTTCTAAACACATATAATCTTATTATAATTTGTTTAGTTAAGTTTGACCCATTGTTTTAGCAATTGGATATTACAATTATCCCATCGCACCTTACTAATATAGAACATGCACCTCGAGTAGGCGAAACCTACATTATCCGATACTAGTCTTGATGAGTGCTAAAACTTGGAAAGCATAAACTTAATATTTAATTTGAGGGAATTTGCAATTATTCTGGTCTCACCGGCTTATTTATCATATAAACTGTCTCTCACATGCATCAACATACATTCACATGCATCAACATACATTCACATGCATCAACATACATACATAATGAAGCAGTTATGGCCCCTAGCGCAATTGTTCTCCCAAGCCAATGAGAGAACCTAAGCTAACCTAATAACGATCTAAGCTTCTCCAAGCAAGATCTTCAAGGTTGTCCTCCTTTGATATTGAATTCTTCTCTTTCTTCATAACATTACATTACTTAAAAGAAACTCGTTTTGCATACGAGGGAGTGAGATGAGAAAAGAAGTTACATTAAGAGATTAAAAGAGAGGCACGACACGTAGGTCGTATTTTAAAATCCCAAAACAAAATGAAGGAAAACTAAGGACATAACCGATCACCACAAGACAATAATAATAAACACATTATTATTATTAATTTTAATTCATTTTAATTAATTAAAACCAAATTAGATTTCGGCGACCGATCATACTACGCAGAGTTAGCCGGGGTCAACTATCCGGTCACAAAACAAAAAAAACAGAGAATACAGACTCTATGAATGTGACGACCGTCACAAAGCATGTTACGACCGTCACATCCAGCTTGTTACGACCATCACAGGCCCATGACGAACGTCACGCGGCCAAAATCAGCGCTTTAAAACAGTCAACGGACGTGATCCAACAAGCCCTCAATTCACAACTCTTTGACAACACAGCCCTTGTGTTGTCACTAACCCTACTGCACCAATTTCATACCGTCAAACACACCTCGATTGTTGATTCAGTATGATTGATCAACAGATCATTGCTTCACCATACTAATGTCGGATCAAGAAGCAAACGACCATTGATCGCTCAAAGAAAAATAACCATTAAGTGTTTGAATGAACGAAACAGAAACAGTATATCATATATAAGTATTTTGCATTAGGATTACTTATATCATATATATAACTTGATCGATCTCAATTGCGTAACCTATGGACGATCGATGTATCGCTGCTTCACCATACTAATGTCGGATTCTGAAGCATAGTCAACATCAATCATCCAAATCGTACACACATGATGCCAAATTTAATTACTCGTTTATTCTTGGATTCATTCTGTCTTTTAATCATATTTATATAGAAAATAAACGGCTATCAGATGCATGGTTTCGTAAGTGGCTCTGATACCACTGAAGGAGAATAGCGATCCAAAACGCAGCGAAATTTAAAATTTTCTCCTTTAGTGATCCTTACGAATGGGCATGATCAGTGATAGAATCGTTACCTCTTGTGACGATTAAAGCCTTTAATGCAGATCTACGGAGCGATCACGAACGTTGAACGATGACAACGCCTCTACTCAGTCCACACGATCGAATTCCTTCAATCTCAGTGCTAGCTGCTACGAATGAAGGCTTTGAGTAAGAGAGAGAGAGAGAGAGAGAGAGAGAGAGAGAAATAGAGAGAAATGAAATTGCAACTGCACAAAATGCTTCTGCACAAGGGTTCTATTTATAGAACCACTTGTGTGGGCTGCAAGCTAAAAAACTCACTTAAGTGTATGTGGCCCATATTTTATAATATGCCAAAATCACTTAAGCGCGTGGTACCTTACCATATTTCGTATTCTATTTAAGTACATCGTACCTTACGATGTTCTACAATTCACTTAAGTGCACCGTACCTTATGGTGTTCCTTAGTTACTCTATCTCTCATCAATCCGTCCTTTTGTGTGTGACCCTGTAGGTTTTCGCGGCATTGACAATTATATTAAATCACATATTTAACGTAATAAACAATGAGCGGTATCTAGCAACACATCACTACTACCCAAGACACGAAAATGTCATGTGATCTGACAAATCCTTCTATGATAATACTTATGTGTATAATTACCCTTTTACCCTTATGTCTATATTGAACACAAGGCATAGACCGTGTCATCCTTGTCCAGTTCAATATTGGGCCCATAGACATTTATCCTGTTACGCAGGATGGGCAAATTCCATCTAGGTCACTCATGTCCCTTAGCATTCTTCGTGGAGTACCCATCAACTGTCTTTATGGTCATCCAGTTACGGATAACGTTTGATCAACAACAAGGCACTCGACTCTACATCTAGGGTCCATAGTGGTTTCAGGTCGAAGGGTGGTATACACCATTATCACCATGAGAATAACTTATGACACTTTGCATAACATTCTATATAGTATTCCCATAGCGGGTCAATCCAGTATAAATATTACTCTTAATATTCATACCTATGTTTAAGACTTGATAACTCCTTATCCATGATCCATGAGATGTGATCATCAGTCTATATACATAATAGTCTTTATGCTTTAATGTTATCCCACTTCACAATAAAGCTTGACTACGGATACTTTAAGAATAGTGTCCTTATGTTTAATGTGATCTCATGATTAAGTCACACTTGATACATTAAACGGACTAGCTATCCTAGGGACTTTATTAAACAAACATAATAAAGAAAAAGCCTTTTATTATTAATAAATAATTCGATACAAGTACCAAAAGTATTGGCCTCTAGGGCTTACACCAACAGTATAACTATGCATCATTTGTTTATCATTTAGATTGTATCTTACTTATAGTGATTTGATGTATAAACTTAGGTCTGAAATGCATCAAACCTATTGGATCATCATAAATCGAATTATGTTTTGAATGAAAGTTTATGCAAATATTTTTAAATCGCTTTGTTTAAAAGCGACTTTGGCTATCATGTAATCGGGTTGCATTAGAAAGAATCACGCCTTTAGTGATATCTTGTAGTATTTGTATTAGATTAATTCATTGAAAAACTTCCAAGTTCTCTTCGCGTTGTGTTTCGCTTACGTGTGTCATACCCCAATTTTGTCCGGGCATATTTAAATTTTCATAAAATTAATTTCATTTTAATTTGTATCATATGCATAGCATGACATACATTCCATTACAAATAATAGCTAGAATATCAGTCAGGATAAATTTATTGAAAATACAGACAAATCATTTGAATTATTTCTCAAGAACATGCACAAATCAGCGGTTAAAAAGTTTCAAAATTAAAATTGCAGACACCGGTATTATTAATCTACGGTTCATGTAGTTTAATCTGGTGTACTTGTTATATTTTTTCAGCGACTATTTCGGTTGCATTTTGACCCGCCTGAGCCTTTTAACCGGTGCAAATTTATTTCAGAATTTGAAGAAACGTTGTATTTTTTCAATAATTATATTTTGTGCTGAGCATTTTAGTGTGACCGATTTAATTTTCTGAGCAAATTTATACTCGATTTCTATTTCTAATTGGTCAATATTTTTTGATTAGTTATTTAATTAAAGTAATTAGAGTCAAATATTAATTAGAATTTTCTTTTAATATTTTATTTTCTTAAATAAATAATAAGTGTAAAAAATATATATATAGATTTTTACATTGGATTCTTCAACCTATCTCCACTATCTCTCCCACTCTCCACTCATTAAAAAACTCACCTCACACTATTCTCTCACTCACAAAATCTCTTCTTCCTCTTATCCAAACCTCATGCCCTCACACGCGTCATCCTCCATTCATTTAATAAAGCACACAAACCACTCCCATTCATTGGACACCCCACGTGTCTCTCTCACACCACATAAACTTTTTCCTTCACTCACATTTCTCTCTCACACACCTACCACCTCTCTTCTCTCTCTCACTTCTCTGAAAAAAGAAAACAACCACTCACCCTCCATTTCACCACCACCGAAAAGCCTCGCGGCCACATATTTTCACCATCTCTCCACAAACCCTCAGCGACCCTCCATCTTCAACTCTCCATCACAACAGATCCAAACCCGCCGTCACGAACCTCACACGTCGCTTCCTCCGTTACCTTCCACCAACAACCGCACCTCTCTCCATCGTCCATCTTCACCACCGCCATCCACTATTTCCAACCTCCGCCGTGGCTTCTCCATCGAACAGCGTGCCTCACCATTTCCATTGTCTTCCTTCAACCAGCACGTCGACGCCACCTATCAAACTACCCTGTTCTTCCTTCGATTTCACCACCTTCCGTTAAACCGCGACTGGCAACAACACAACCGCACCCAGATCTTCCATTAGCAACAATCATACCTCCGACCGATAACCCTTCAACCAAAACATAACCGCGTCATTGCGAACCTTGGTAACGACAAACAAACGTGAGATAGCTGTTGTGGAACATCCGACGGGCACGGATATCAGAACTCAAAGACTCCATATCGCCGTGTTCGACATCGCGCTGTCGTCACGTATTCTTGCTCAAGTCTGGAGGCCACTCACGACTGATTTACTGAAGAGAGGTTAGCTTTTAAAAAGAGGCCATTCTTTATCGATCCAAATTCGACTCAGTGAGGTTGGATTCATGGCTTTGGTTCCCAGCTTCGGACCGTGACTTGGCGTTCCAAACGGCACCAAGCGAGTAACTTCGATCAACTCTCCCATCAACTCAACTTCTATCCAGGGCTCCAACATAGGTTCGATATTTCGGTTACGGTAACAGTTTACATCACAATTGCCTTGATATTGTACTGTTTGTGGTAGTTACTATTTGGATTTTGATTTCAACTCGGTTGCATTGCATATGCTGATTGGATTGTATAGGATATGTACATGCTTAATTGTTTTGATTCTAAGTGTTTAAGCTGGTTAAATTAGCGGACCATTTTGAAGTTATTATTTGGGTAATTGTTTTGCTATGTACCCTATACCATTTTGATTCTGAGTGTGGAAATTGTTTTGCTCCATACCATTTTGAATAGGGTATGTACTGTTGATCATTTTACTCTTGTTATTAGCTTCTATGGTGTTTTGACACCCTTGGATTTTAATTGAGCAGCTGGTATTCTTTATAATACTTTATGTTAACCATGACCCGTTGCAACAATAGATTCTAAATGACGAAAAGATAGAGTTTCGGGTCTTAGTTAATGTTGGTTATACTAATATAATTCTTGTTTGCTTAAATAAAGTGTCAAACATTTCATCTTTTTGTAATGTGCATGTGTTTATAGTTTGAGTTTTCGATTTGTATTGCCATGAATGTGTCATAGCTTGTAGTTTTTTTACTGCTGCAAATTAGCTTTAGATTTACACCTCATGAATTTTAGATACTTGCTTTATGGTTATATTTATATTTTATTCCATTATGATGGTGGTGTAGATCTCGCAATACTGTACATAATATAACTAGTTTTGACATTATTCAATTTCAATTCCTTTACGATGTTTGTGTAGATCTAGCAATAGTGCATGGTAAATAATATAACTAGTTTTGACATTATTCAATTTCAATTCCATTACGATGTTTGTGTAGATCTTGCAATGGTGCACTGTAAATAATATAATTAGTCTTGACATTTTTTTAATTTCAATTCCATTTTCTTTTGTGTTAGAAATCCGGGTTAAATAAGTGGATTCGACAAATTCATGTCGCTATGCCACCAACATTTCAATAAATTAATTGCATATTTCACCGTGTTTTCATCTTTACATACGACATTTCGATTGTCGTTATGTATAAACCGGTTTAGGAGCACATTGTGACCGATTTCATTCAACCCATTAAACTAACATTGCTAGTTATTTTCTATCACTTTTAATTAAATTAAGTTGAATTTTGATTAATTAGTTACTTCCGATTAATTAAAATTAATTAACTTAATTATTTTGATTCA
This sequence comes from Lathyrus oleraceus, assembly GCF_024323335.1. Lineage (NCBI taxonomy): Eukaryota > Viridiplantae > Streptophyta > Magnoliopsida > Fabales > Fabaceae > Lathyrus > Lathyrus oleraceus. The sequence goes on along the minus strand of NC_066584.1, from coordinate 160,388,713 downwards.
ATCCAAACCAATTTCAAAAAGCACAAACCACAATTCTCGATCCAAATATCGAGCCCATTTTCAAAAAAACACCTTTGTAATTCGATCGCTTTCATGCATCGCCATCAACCTCACATAGCTTACTCTTGGACTTCCTTACAATGAAACCTATTTGATTATTGATTAATCGAGTAGATGAATAATACACTAAATAAAATTCATTTCATTCATAAACATGAATTCAAACCATTTTCCAAACCCTTCAATTTCAAAAGAATTTTCTCTTTTTAACATAAACTTGGGATGAAAAGGAGATAGGAAGCGTACGCTTCACTATTTCTCAAGCACTTGAATAATTGGCGTACGCCATATTGCTCGAGTTCTTGTCACCCGATTAAACCTTAATCATAACAATTTCAAATCACATCTTCTAAATCAATTACAAATCCAAAATTCCAAACTCTTTTAATTATTTCCGATAATAAAAGGATAGGAGGCGTACGCCTCATTATCTTTCGATTATTCGAATAATTGGCGTACGCCACATTGCTCGAATCTTCGTCGTCAATTCAAAACCACAATCGAATAAACTCAAATCACCTTTTTAGATCAAATTCAATTTCACAAAAACAAACTTTATAATTTAAACTTCAATAGAGAATGGGAGGCGTACGCCTCACCATTCCTTGATTATTTGAATAATTGGCGTACGCCACATTGCTCAAATCATCGACAAATCAAAACCTACCAATTCAAATTCAAACTATCTTCGCAAGTCAAATGCAACAAGAACATATCTTTTTACAATTTAAACCTCGGATGATAAAAGATGGGAGGCGTTTGCCTCGCCATCTCTCGATTATTTGAATAATTGGCATACGCCATATTGCACAATAAATTTGGATAAGGGAATAAGTGGCGCACGCCTCATTATTCTTTGAATAAGAAAGTAGGAGGCGTATGCCTCACTACCGTGCACATTCAACACCCACAAACAAACTTTCGATAAAAATTCGAACCAAAAAGGAATAGAAGGCGGTCACCTTATTATTCCTCGAAAGAATTGGACGATTGGTGTACACCACATTGCTCAATCTTTCGTCGTTCTTCAATAACAAATCAAACCTAACTTCTCACCCCCGCGCAATCGAAACCAAAACACCCAAACACATCAAATCAACTCGTCACCCCCGCGTGACCAAAACCATTCTTTCAGAAAGAACACTGTCAATCCTTTCTAATGCGCACAACAAACCAGTGCTTAAGCCTCCACCGAGAGTAGACAAGCCAGCGTTTAGCCGTTAGAACGCCGACCTACACAGTCGTTTATCAAACAAAACACACCAAATATTCGTAGTAGCCCGAACTACAAATGCTCTGATTTCCTTATTGCACCATAAGGATACGTAGGCACGAGATTGCGAGATCTTGGCGAGCACACTAATAAAAAACCTCTCATTTCCCCTTCCTGAGGTCTTCATCCATCTCTATTATCAACTCTAATTACTCAAAGAAAGAAAATAACATTTAACTAACATTCAAATAGCAAATTAGACTAAAAGGTTCCCGTTGAGTACAACGGACGTGAGGGGTGCTAATACCTTCCCCTTGCGTAATCGACTCCCGAACCCGAATATGGTTGCGACGACCATTATTCCATTTTCTAAAAGGTTTTATCGATATTTCCCTATCCCTTTATTGGGATAAATAAAGTTCGGTGGCGACTCTGTTCGAACATAATTTTTTTCGCGACCATCGCGAGGAATCGTATTTTTCGAGATGCGACAACGTGTATTTTAAAATATTGGATTTCGTTTTATGGAACCTAAAATATTTTTGAAATTGTCTTTTTTGGGAATAGATCTATTCAACCCACCTTTTAGACTTTTGTGTCCATATTCTTTAACATGAAAGTCACAAGATTTTAGCCATGTTCTTCACAAGTTCTTTTAATTCTTGAAAGATCAAGACTCCTCCGTGGATTGTGTAAAGCTCTTAAATACTAATATGTCAGATTGAAACCAATAAGACCTAGTTGCCTTATAACCCAAGCAACTAGTGTGTGTGAGAGAGATACACCAATAAAGTTAGTTAGAAAGTAACTAACTCCTAACCACCAAACACCAAACTAACAAAGCTTGTTAGTGAAGCTTCTCAATGTATTTTTATTAGTCCTAGGATTACAATGTTGAACATATACAACATGTGGTGACATTTTGACTTAATTATTTTAGATTTTATTTTGGTCCCACAATCTTTCATATTTCATCATCCCTGCAGCTGCTACAGATCCACGCCTCATCAGACCCACACCTCAACAAAGCACGCCTCAACAAAATCTACAACCAAAGATGGAGTCTTACAACCACTCAACAAAAACTACAACCAAAGATGGAGTCTTACAACCAATGTTCTCTATTGAGCACGCATAATTTCCTAGCTACTAGCTAACACGCTCAATAGAGTACATGCCTCATCTTGCAAGACTCATCATTGTAGTTAATTGTGTCCCGACAAAGTCACTTCGTCGCCATCAGCACTAGTGACTATTCAACTCCAACAATACCTTACGTTAAACTTGAGTTGTTTTACAGTATATTATATTAGGAAATATGCAATAACTTCTCTCAAACAATACCTTGAACATTTTAAGTAATAAGAGCTATTTTCTCTCGAGAAACTTTCAATTTAATACACCATGGAGAAAATGCTACCTTACAAAATTTGAGAGAAAATCATCCACTACTAGTATAAACTTTTCTTACATTAGCATACTGGTAGTGCCTCCCTAAATGCAATGCTTAAACTATGGCTACCCTTTCGACCCCTCTTACCGATTTCTGCATTCCCTCTCTGCATCATAGCTACAAATTCATTGTAGTCTATTCGTCCATCCTGAAAATCCAAAACATGCATAACAAAGTTATTATCAATCCAACATTTAGAATCCGATTCCAAGAAACAGAGAAAAAAAGTATATACTCACATTATTCTGATCAGCTTCTCAGATCATTTCCTCCAAGCCAACGTCCCCTAAGCCAAATTCTTCACAAGCTTTTTGAAGCTCATCTCGAGTGATGAACCCACTTCCATCTTTGTCAAAATATGAGAAAGCGGCAACTAAATGATCTTCCCTATCAACTTTATTTAAATGCAATGTTGCAGCTATGAACTCTCCATAGTCAATTGTACCACTATTATCAACATCCGCTTGAAATTCAAAAACGATTGGAATGATGGGTCAAATTAGTATAGTACTAACTCAAATCTCTTAGCATATGTCTAAGAGACTTGATTTTCTACCAAATGTGCCGCACCATGTCGGCTTAGGTATTCTATATATTGACTATGCAATTGAGTTCTATATGATTGGCATCATAACCGAAGTGTTTCTAAAGTAATCATAAGGACATGAACCAATATATAAATAAGTACCAAAGAAGTTAACAGCTATGATTAATGAATGTTTTCTGAAGTTCAGCAAACAAAGATGTGTAATTCTGAACTAATACTAACAGATTGCATTAAATCGTAAATTTCAGATTCATTGAGATTGGCACCAAATTTTTTCAGTCCAACCTTGAGTTCTTCAAACGTAATGTAACCACTATTGTCTGTATCGATCATCTTAAACATTTCTTTCAATCCAGCAATTTCTTCTTCAGAGAGATTCTCGGCAATAACCTGCACAGAACAACATTAACATTTGCAATTTGACAATCCAAGGAAACGTAAAAATATGTTGTACTGAGTTGTGTGACGGAAAAAATAACTTACTCTAAGTGCCATTTTCTTGAGCTTGTTCATTGCAGTAAACTGTTTCATGCGACTCAAAACTGCAGAATCAAGAGGCTTGTCTGGGGCTGCTCCATCAACCTGAATCCAGGGGTGACCTGCAAATAATCAGATCATTATCATTAACAATTTGATAAAAGACCTCAAGTTCAACAATGTTATAATAATTTGTATTCACAATATTTCATTCAAGATACATTATATTTTTATACTTTGGATAAAACTAAAATGTTCAACTGTACGAAATATTAGAGATTCGTGAAAATTTCACTGAATTAGTAACTTCATTAACATACTTTCATCTGAAGTGTTGAAATTTGAAGGCATGTTGAAAAAAACTACTGGAACTTGACAAAAGAAATAAGACTATGTATGGAAAATATATGAAAGGCAATTAATCACATGCATGTCAAATGTGGGACAGAATTAAGTAGTATAATGCCTAATAACTTGTTTCACTAGTATCGATCTCATTGAGATAACTGTTGAGAAACTTACGAAGAACGTCAAAAGCTGATAACCGTTTACTAGGATCTCTAACAAGCATCTTCTGAACCAAGTCTTTTGCACTTTCAGATATACCAGGCCATGGATCTGATGTGAAATCAAGATCACTATGCAAAATGGCCTCAAATATCTCCTGCTCCGATTCTATTTCAAAGGATCAATATAAATGTTAAATTTTTCAGAACATGGAAACTTATAATTGTAGGGAAACATAGATTAAGCAAATCGCTAGATAGGAATATTGTAAGTTTGATATCTTGAGAACTCTTACCACCCCAAAATGGAGGCACCCCACATAAGAGAATGTACAAGATGACACCGGCGCTCCAAACATCTGCTTCTGGGCCAATATCGCTTGCGTAAAACTTCAGGTGCAACATAGTATGGACTTCCTACTACATCATTGAAAATGTCACCTGTAAAATGTAAGTGTTAGTCTCTTTGGAGTAAATTTATTTTACAATTCGCAGTAAGATTCAATTACAATTCATAAAATCATTCTTCCAATTGATGGCACGAATCTGCATTTGATAACCAAGTGAAAAACAGACAATTGAAGATAAAATGGAAATAAATTCAGACAAACCTGGTTTAAAAAAAGAAGATAGTCCAAAACCTATTGCCTTAAGAGGAGAATCTTCCTGCTGATTAACAAAAAGAAAACTCTCCGGCTTAAGATCACGATGCATTACTCCGAGAGAATGACATGACTGAATAACACCAACAATAGTCCGTGCAAGTTTAGCCGCTTTTCTCTCCGTATAATGCCCTATTTCCACAATCCTATCAAAAAGCTCACCACCTGAACACAACTCCATAACAACATGAACAACAACAGCATCTTCAGAAGCTTCCTTAATCGAAACTATGTTTTCGCTCCCAGCCAAGTGATGCATAATCTGAATCTCTCTCCTCACATCTTCCAGATCCTCATCCGTCAACAACTTCCTCTTCAAGATAGACTTACACGCATACTCTTTCCCAGTTGCCTTCTCCACACAAAGAAACGTTGTTCCAAATTGCCCTTGTCCAAGTTTTTGTCCCAAATTATAAAACTCCTTAAGACTAACCGTTTTTCGCTGTAAAACCGAATCTGCTTTAAGTCCTGCACTTGCTAGTCTCTTCACATTGCGAGGCCTCTTTCGTTTTGCAGGTGTAGCAACAACACCTTCATTTGTTTGCGGTTTTTGCTGTTGCGCTGGCTTTACATCCTCATTCTCAATTTTCACTACCTGCGGTGCCTTGTTTTGAACAGCTTCAATAGCTTTTGTTGGACTGGTTTTCTATGCATCAGAAGTATCTTTCTTCGTTCTACCATGCGACCAGCAAGAAGGACTTGGAAGAGCTGAGGGTGATGACACATCCTTTGATTGTGAGGTTTTCGATCCAACACAGTTGTTTCCCATCTAACACTAATTACCCCCTATCCCAAGCATCATTCCTTGTTCGTGTCTTGACGGATGACCATGCCAAAGTCGATCCTATCCGGTGTCCGTGTCAAAGTCCTGTCCTATCAAGTGTTTGTGTCCTGTCAGGTGTCCGTGTCTGATCTGCTGTCGGTGTTAGAGTCTGATTCATGAAAAAGAAAATATGTGAAAAAAATAGAAACTCAAACCTAAAAAATGTCAAAACCCCAATTTTTTTCATTCCTCCAATTGAAAAAAGATAACCAAAATGAAAGCAAAAAGAAACAAAGGAAATGTGAGTTTACCTTTGATCATAAGCTTGATGGTGCAATGCAATTGATCATTGGAGAAAGATGTTTTGCAACATGAACATGCAAGTATATGCTATAAAAGTGGGGTAACAAAGATTTTGTAGAATTTTGAAGAATGTTAAAATTATAGGTGGAAAATTAACGTGAAAAACCCAAAATTTTACCAAATTCAATGAACCCTAAGAAGAAAAAAAGCGTGAGTTTTATTGAAGATGGAAAATGGGAATGAATCTCAACGTGACGGAAATCACGTTGAAAAATGGAAGAGAGATAAAGACAGAAAGTTATGTCGTTTTTTCTGTTAGAAAGGATGTTGGAGAAAACGCGTTAACAAAATACATTTGGGAAATTGGACGGTTAAGATGGAGGGTATAAGTGGAATGGAGGGTTGAGATTTGATTTTGTTGGTGATCTGGTTATTTGTTGGTATCTACGTGCAATGCAATCCCCATGTTCACTCCGACGTGTTTAATCGCCGCCTGCCGGCTTTAGCCGGTGATTTTTTATTCTCTTGTGTTCCCCTTTTAGTATATTTAGGATTTGATTAATATTTTTACATATTTTGGTTAAATGAAAATTTAATATAATGAAAATGCTAATAAATATACTCCATGTCTTCACTATTATAAATAAAAGAAATTTAAATTTTTTATCATTATAATTAAAAGTTAAAGTTGCACATAGTTAACGATTTTAAAATGGTTAATATTATACTATTTATTTAATTCATAAACATGTAATATAAAGTTAGTTGATCAATTAAATACCAAAGTAATATTTTGATAAATTTAATTTTTGTTTTACATATACTACTGTATTTTTTATGAGACACTTAGGGTATTTAGATCATATAATTAAATATATAATTTTTTAAATCCAAACATCTCTTATAAAAAGATGGGTGTTTATTTTGATTGTGTTTGGGTTGTTCTTTTCTTCTATTTTGTAGTGTTTGGCTCTCTGTTGAGCTATTTGTTTCACTTTGGATTGCTTTTTGATTTGGGTCGATTGTTATGCCTAAGAAGTGGAAGTTCAATAGTAAAATAAGAAGTTGGCACAAGAAGAATATGTACACTCTTTTTCTTCTGTCGTAGAGTATCTATCACGAGAATGTCATGTTAATCTCCCAGATCAATCCAACGGTTTGTTGCGTCTCACTCGTATGCAGTTATGAGCCACCTGCTCTATTTAAATAGGAAATCACGCCACTCTTCAGGTATTCGAATCACTCACATGCAAATTCTATTTTTCACTCTCTAACTGACTTGAGCGTTGGAGTGTCAACTTTGCAGGTCAACCTCTTCTTCACCGCATTAAAAATCGTGAACCACACTACGCCAAAAACTGGAATAGACAGCGCACCTTAGAGGGCGCTTTCTTAAAGAAGCGCACTCTAAAGTGAAGAGAAAAATAAGGAGGAATAGACAGCGCACTTTAGAGGGCGCTTTTGTAACAAAGCGCCCTCTAAAGTGAAGCAAAAAAATAATGAGGAAATGGAGGGACACCAATAGAGGGCGCGTTTATGAAAGCGCCCTCTAAGGATACCCTTAGAGGGCGCTTCTAAGAAAGCGCTCTCTAAGTCCACGTACAACAGCGCACTTTAGAGAGCGCTTTTGTAACAAAGCGCCCTCTAAAGTGAAGCAAAAAAATAATGAGGAAATGGAGGGACAACAATAGAGGGCGCGTTTATGAAAGCGCCCTCTAAGGATACCCTTAGAGGGCGCTTCTAAGAAAGCGCTCTCTAAGTCCATGTACAACAGCGCACTTTAGAGGGCGCTTTATTACAAAAGCGCCCTCTAAAGTGAAGCGAAAAAATAATGAGGAAATGGAGGGACAACAATAGAGGGCGCGTTTATGAAAGCGCCCTCTAAGGATACCCTTAGAGGGCGCTTCTAAGAAAGCGCTATCTAAGTCCATGTACAACAGCGCACTTTAGAGGGCGCTTTATTACAAAAGCGCTGTCTAAAGTGAAGCGAAAAAATAAGGAGCAATAGACAGCGCACCTTAGAGGGCGCTTTTTTTCCACAAGCGCCCTCGAAGGTCCCCTTTAGTAAACATTAAAATTATAACATACTGCGCGTTTTGTTATTTCACTCTCTGTTATTTTCGTTCTTTTTCACGTTAGGGTTCTAAGGCGTTCTCCTTCCACCTCTGTTAGATCTACGACGTTTCCTCCTTCTGGCACCAAAGGTACGTTTGTTTCGTTTTAGCTTTGCCCTATTTCTTGCTTTGTTTTAGCTTTGCCCCATTTCAGTTTTATGTTATTGTTGTCTATGCTACGTTTGTTTCAACCTGTAAAGTTTCAATATTCATAGTCATTTTAAATATGATAGCGCATGCGTAAATTTCAAGCCCTACGTTTGTTTGGGTTTATTAGGCAATTGACGGTTGGTTTTTAGTGACCATGATAGCGCATGCAATGGGACTACATTACCCAGTAGTTAGGGTTATACGACCTATGAATATCTGATTTTGTGTCAACACCAGTATCATTAGAAACCTAGGTCCGAATGTGTTTGAACTCTTCTGAAATTGTTTTTTGTTTATTCTAATTAGTAATGGATAATACATGGATGTCTTCCAATCGATTGTCGAGAGAGTACGAGAATGGGGTATTAGAATTCGTTAAGTTTGCCGTTGCGCACGCCGAAGACCCCAGTAGAATGATATGTCCTTGCTTGGGTTGTTGTTATGGGAAACGGGTTGACGCAGTTCAGTTGACATCGCATCTAATGAGGCATGGAATTGATCGAAGTTATACATATTCCAACCAAGAAAAGAAAGAGAACTTAGTGAAAAAGGTACAGGTCAAATGATTTTAATTGTTTTCTTTATTACAGGTAAAATGACTTTTATGATTTTAATTGTTTTTACATTTGTCATCTGATTTTAATTGTTTTCTTTTTTACAGGTAAAATGGCTATTATGAAGTCAATCATTCGTGCAAGGGGCAAGGGATGCTCGAAAGTATCAATTGATATTTGTTTAGATGGAGATGCTCTATTATCGTCAAGCCTCATTCGCGTAGATGATGATGCTGGATATTTGAAAGTATCCCTCTACGACAATGGAACATGTCCATCTAAACATATATCAATTCTATCTTCAAAAGATAAGGGTTCAATGTTGGCAAGTTACATTGGTTTCCTTATTCGACAACATATTCCGATTACATGTGATAATTGGAGAAGTCCGGACTTGAAGGTTGGCAAAGAAAAAATATGGTCGGAGATACAGGTACTTACCATATATTGTTATATGTTTTTTGTTGCATCAACTTTGCAGCCCTGTATTGTAGGCAGAATTTAGGACTTCTCAAAGTTGATTTCTTGTTACTTTGTCGTTCATAAAATACACCACTAAATTCTCTGCGTTTAATTTTTAATTTTTTTTCATCAGGCTTGTGTCTCAATAGAGGATGGGTATCTACCTAAAGTTACTTTTGTAGTGGTCCAAAAGAGACATCACACCCGTCTCTTTCCTGTCAACCCCAAAGAGACCGATAGAAGTGGAAAAATTATGCCAGGTTTTTTCAATATATTTCTCAACGCAGCTGGTATATATTATCATTTGAATTTATCACTTTTTGCTGATTTTGTTGTTCTAAATTGTCAAAGGAACCGTGGTAGACACCGGCATTTGTCACCCTAGGGAATTTGATTTTTACCTTAACAGCCATGCAGGAATTCAGGTAATATTAGCTATGTCATTTAACTTTATGCCATTGTTTACTATTTGTTGCTCAATCGCCTTTTGACAGTTCTGTGTTATTTGCATTTGGACGTGTTCTTTTTGCAGGGGACTACTTATGCTGCCATCTGTTGTTTTGGTTGAGCCTTATTTTGTATGGATGTGCGATAGAACTACTAGACAGCTTTTGGATATACAGAACATGTTTGCCACCATGGGTGGATGGGCGTTTTTGTTTAGTATTGGTTAGAACTACTAGACAGCTTTTGGATACAGTGGTCACTGGGTGTTGGTTGCTATGTTTTATTCTCTTAATTGTAGTACTTTGAGAATATGTTGTTGTATATTGTTGATCAAAGAATCATATATTAATGTTGTATATATGGAGGATTAATGTTGTATATAAATGGATTCATGTTGTATATATCAATGGATTAATGGTGTATAACATTGGATTAAAGGATGAAATCAATATGAGTTTTACACTTTTGCAGCATGCGAACAGGTTACCAATTAAATATATATCCACTGTTTTTCAAACAAATTTTTTTAAAATAACTAACACTTTAGAGAGCGCTTTGTCTAGAAAGCGCCCTCTAAACACTTTACATTGACAACTTTAGAGGGCGCTTTTTCCTGAAAGCGCCCTCTAAACACTTTACATTGACAACTTTAGAGGGCGCTTTTTCCTGAAAGCACCCTCTAAACACTTTACAATGACAACTTTAGAGGGCGCTTTTTCCTGAAAGCGCCCTCTAAACACTTTACACTGACAACTTTAGAGGGCGCTTTTTCCAGAAAGCGCCCTCTAAGGTGTCCCTGTATTGACCACTCCAGAGGGCGTTTTTTTCTTAAAGCGCACTATAATGTGGCCACTTTAGACAGCGCTTTCTCCAGGAGAACAAAGCGCTGTCTTTACCTATGCCAGCGCCAGATTAGAGGGCGCTTAAAAGCGCTGTTATAGGCCAAAATAAGCGCCCTCTTTTCCCTTATTTGGCGTAGTGCCACCATAATAAACTACAAATTCACCCTATTTGATCACAATACAGTTCCAGAGCAGAACATTAACGTCCCATGTGAAAATTTACTTTTGATTCCTATAATTTCCACAGTCCATCGTTTCTCAATTCAATCGAATCAGATATATATCTCCTTTGATTAAAGCACGGATCTCCATCTCTAGACCAACTCCATCAAATTCAAAGTCAATCTCTTTGCATTAGATCCATTAAACGATGGCAACTGCAACCGCCAAAGTGACTAGGAATCATATGTATCCTTCTCGAGGGAAGGATGATAAGGTATTGACAACTACTCATTTTGTTCCTCTGCAGCTGAACTTTGTCCAACCTAGGGAAAATCAAGGAACTTCTCAACTTCCTCAATTTGTCGAATCCACTCCACAGTTCCACATAGGCATGTAGTTGCATGTCCCTAATATATTTGGATTCTAACAAAAATCCATTTTGGGGGTATAATAAGAATTTGGATAAGGGGAGCACCCTCAATACGGTTATTTTTTCCGCGTGCCTTATCGCTTTTGTTTATTGAGTCTTCTTCATGATTGCACATCTCTGAATCAAGTTCGAATCAATTGGTTTATTCATTTTAGCATGCATAATTCAATTATTATTTTTGAGATTTGATCATGAGGGTTTAAGTCAATTTCCCGAGTTAGTGAAACAAGAGCCATAGGTGATATCAACTCAAGTCATGTGAGAAGTGGAATCTCAAACTATTTTGCAAAACTTGAAAATTTGAGATTTCTTGTGTGCGATATCACGTATAATCTATGACTTGAATAAAGCAAAGCAGAGGCGAAACATGAAAAATTTGGTGTCTGTGATTCGAATCACATATTACACTTGATTCGAATCATGAAACTTTGTGATTCGAATAATAGTTTTTGCATGACTCGGATCACAAACTTCATGGTAGCCCTTGACTTATCTAATTCAAATCAGGCTTAACGCATGATTCAAATCATGAACCTGTGTGACTTGAATTACCGTTAAATCACAGGAAAATGGGTCACTTCCTTTATGAGATCTTGTTTTCCACTACTTTCTCATTTGACTCAAATCATGAAATGCACTTGAATCGAATCTAATAAACTTTTTCCATTCATTTTTGTGCTTAATCTGAAGCACATATAAAATCATTTTGTCATCATCTTGTGATGGGTGAATCTCATAATCAACATTGTGATTTTCTATGAAACCAACACCCTCTATTTTTGAAAGTTCAAAAATCTTGCAACGAAATTCTTGCATCTTCAACCTCAAGTTTAATTTCAGATCTCGATCATGATGGATTTGTAATTTATTAACGAAGACGTCGTCTTGAAACTAATAACTCTTGAAATTTTTGTTGAGATTTTTTAGGTAGCTTGCAAGACTGAGGTTGTTATTATTGGTTCTGACAAATTCCAATAAAAAGAAGGAGACCGTTCTCTCCATATTGCCTTGGTAGTGACTGTGTGGAAGGCTACAGACAAGGCGAAGTTCTTCTCAAATCTACAATTCATCGCTAAAGGAATCAGTAGGATCAATGGGTGATTGCTACACACGAAGTAATGGAGCAGATTGGTGATATTGGAAGATTCAAGAAACGTTAACCGATTATGCATAAGAGTTTGACATTATGTTGTGTACAAGTCAATATGCAAATAAGAAATTTATTTTTCTCAACATTATTGTGGATTAGTGATTGTATGAACTCTTGTAATATTTGTCAAAATAAAATGGAAGAATGCATGTTCCAGTGGGAAACAATGAAGAGTGCACGTAGGTAAAGCGAGGACGAACATCGAAGCACTACAAATCATGGTGTACTCTCTCTCACTTACTCATGCATTTAATTTACGTAGGATTTTGCATGCTTAGGCATTTCTATTCTAGTGTAGTTTATCATTTATTCAACTAGTAGCAATTTATTACATAATGTTAGGTTTTGTTAGAATTGGTGTCTAATCGAGCTGAATTGGTTATTAAATTCTGACAAACAATTGAGGTTAGAATTCATTGACATGGAATCATTGAGTAAACACACCTCGTGGAATATACAACTGAATCAATTGAATACCTTGTGTATCACCATAAAACCATTGATTGGTATTTGTATATTGATTACGTGTTAACATGATCAAGCTCCAATAAAAGTATAATCTTCATATTTACGTTTTAAACCTTCCGCATACACTTTTGAAAAACTTATGATATTCTGTTTTTTTGAAAATTTGTTGAATTTTTTAATAAGGGTCTATTCACCCCCCTCTAGACCATTTTTCTACTTCCATATTCTCATCCAACAAGGTGAACCTTCCTTCAGACCTACATAATCTTGGCCTACGAGGAGCTAATGAGCTACTGAACAACATGTACCAAATGGTTCATCAACAAAACTCACATGCCTTGAAAGACATACTAACTTAGATCTAAGAGAGCCTGCACAACACCACCTGTTATACCCCCCAAATTTACCCTCTTCTTTTTTACTATAGTTGACTTATGTTTTATCATCATATCCCTTCATGCATATCATTAGTTCTATGGTTATGAGATCAAGGCATCCCTCTTGGGACTTTTTTCAAGCTTTAGAAGGAAGAAAGGTGACAATCAGTGCAAGGAGGGTGGGATACCCTCAACCTCTTGATCGCTCAAGCTACAAGGGTTTCCTCATACCCTAGGACATCTCAAATGGTCCATTGCTTCATCAGTTGAATGAGAATCACAAGAAAATGGAATTGGATCACACTCTCCTATCTTTGGATCCCTGAGCTAGAAGTGTTGAGTATATCAGTATGTGACATGCTCATGGACCACTTTTGAATCATCTTCATCATATTATCATACAAGACATCATTGTTCCAAAGTTTTTTCCATTTTCCCTAGAAGAATCAAGGTTTTGAGGATGAGCACTCTTATCTGGTCATTTTTTACTGAAATTAGGGTTTGTGATGAAGTCAATTTATTTTTGACTATTTGAACAAGACTTGTTTCCATGGTATTCTATGTGTCCCTAAGTGTCTATGAGTAGAAGATTGGCCATTAATTCCATTCATAAGAGGTTCAATTATTCAGATGATTATTGGTTTGATTCAATTAGGGGGAAGTCAACTGGGCAGGTTAAAAAGTCAACTTTTGATTTTTTTTGTCAATATTGTGTTCCTTAAGTCAAAATTGGTCTATATGTGTAATTTGATCAAGAAAAGTCAAGAGATTCATCAAAAATCAAGAATTGTGGAAAGTTGCTTAAATGGGAAACTAGGGTTTTGAAACTTACTATTTATGGCAAGTTTACTATTTTTGATCAAGAAAAGTCAAGAGATTCATCAAAAATCAAGAATTGTGGAAAGTTGCTTAAATGGGAAACTAGGGTTTTGAAACTTACTATCCATGATCAAGAATCCAAATCAAGTTGACCTTAGCATGGATTTTGTTCTCCTCCCTCCAAGCTTCAAGGAGGTACCAATATTGAGTCATTTGGATCATCATAGCCCAAGATATGGTCGTGAAAGTGGAGTGTTTCAAATTCATCCATTTGTCCCAAGACTTTGAAATTTTCTAAGTATCCCAAGTCAGGATTACCAAGCATTGTTCATGGCAATTTTTCAGGACCTTAAGGGTTTCATCTCATTTGGGTTCCAACATGAAAGTTACAGTATTAGGTCTCCCATTTCCATTGATTCCAAGAGCAAGTCATTTGCATTGTCATAGCTCAAGATATCATTCTCATAAGTCATGACCTTGGATCGTTTGAGTGGCCTTTGCACTTAGTGAAATTTTTCTAAGTTTTTATTCATTCCAAACCACATACTTCATGCCCATTTTTCACAAGGTTCCGGATTTTATTGGGATTCAACCTCAACATGAAAGTTATAGAGCACTTTCTCCTCTCCATTTTTTATTCAAACATTTTCACATTTGGTAACTTAAGGAGCAAGTTATGGATATAGCAAGTCAGGATTTCATTGGTCACTAATTGAATTGTGCTTTTCATCTTGATATGCAGTTTCAGGTAGTCATATTCGTGGCTACTTTTGAAGGGGGTCAAGGATTTGTTTCGAATTGTGCCCAACATGAAACATGCTCCTCTCATTTCCCTATTTTCAAAAATATATAACTCACCCCTTTTGGCCAAGAGAACATTGAGTGATGTTGGTTCAATGTCATCATTTTGCAAGCTCTATTACCTCATCTCTTTGGTCGATTTTTTTTAATGATGTTACATCCCCTTGCAGCAAGTCCATTTCCCACTTAATTACACCTCATTCTTTACTCCTTTTGGCCAAGCATCATGCTATCCCATGCATGCATGTCATGTATCAGAATTACCAAATGAGGGAAATATGCTTTTTGTTCAAACTTGCTTCACATACACTCCTTCCCAAGCCATGAGACTTATCCCTTTCCCACTTCATCTCAGCACCCTGAAATGACACAAGACCCACATTCTTTACAAGTCAAACGCAACTCTGCATACCAAAGGTTTTTCTACATAATTGGACCAACTTTCCCTCCAACGGATTTGTGCAAGAGGCAAGGCATGACACCTCATTTGAAGAGGGATATATAAGCTAATTTTAACCTAGTTGTAAGAGGGAGAGACCATTTTGGAGAAGGAAGAGACTTGGGAGCTGCATCACCTCACAAATTTTTTGCACATTTCATTTCTGGATTGAGATCTTTACTACTCATCCAACACCATTTCTGCTTGGAGAAGAGAACCAAGCTTCATTTTCCTTGCTTCTGCAACTCTTTTGGGATCAAGGAGCAGTGGACTTTCTCCACTAGGTAGGTCATCTAATCATTATATCACCTTCATTTCCAACATGTACATGCTATAAGATGATTAAGAGTGTTGTTTGAAGTTGGCTTAGTGTGTTGTTTTCATCTATATACCTGAATATATGATGTTTAAGCTTGCTGAAGTTTTGATTATAGTGTGTTTTCTCCAACTTTCATGCCATATTTCTCCTAAACTAGACCTTGTTTTTAAATTTTATTTGAAATGTCATTGTAGTGCTCCACGAGATCTATATTTTGTTTTTTTATTTCATTCATTTTCATGCACTGTAGAAAGAGATATTTGGATTGGAAGTGATACCTTCAGAATCGGGGTTAGGGTTTGTGTATGCATGGCTTGAGGTAGGGGACGATTCACTGGCTGTTTCTGATTGGTTGGGACTTTGTTTTGTCCACTAGCGACTTAAGTGAAGCATGACCGGTTGATGGTCATGTTCACATGGTTTTTTGTACATTCCACTTATTTTAAGTTTGTCACACTACCAATAACCTGGCCTTGGGTTTGGATTAGTTATTAGGCCCAAGGACTTCGCTCTTCCCACCCCCTCGTTTTGGGCCCATGAGCGCGTTTTACTTAAGAACCAGTTCATTTCTTATTTACTAATGCACCCCCCTTTCTTTCTCATTTATATTTATTATACCACTTTTATTTAATTCTATTTAAAATATTTCTTTTAGGCCAAAATATTGATTTAATTCATGAGGGACATTTGAAGTGTTATTTAATTTATCACATTATTTATTTTCTTTTTCAATTTTTTTTAATATTTTTTTTTATTTTTTTATTACATGTACCTATTTATGCTAACTTACTTTGTTAGGGTTTGATTTTTAATCTTCCCTTTTGAGTTTTAACCCAATATTTTACACACTTGTAGACATATGTCTATAGGTCTTTTGAGATTTCATTCTTGCTTTGGTTGTTAATTTTGAGTCAAATTTGGACTTATTTTTGAAGGTATCTTTGTAATGGTTATTTGTTTGTGCTTAGCCTAAATGATCTAATTGCTTGAACATATTTTACACATGATTTTGAGTATATCTCTAGGGCATTTGTGCTTCTGACTTCATCTTTCTATGAATGATTTTTCACAATTTATCTATGCTCCTAATTATTCTTTTTGAATTATGAAAGGCATGCTTGTTTCTTTGTTTTACATTTTTGCATCTAATTTGTTTGTTCTAAATTGAACTTGTGCAACCATTGGGGATCTCTCTCTCATTCTCTATTGACCTAATCATCATCATTTAGAGGTCTTAAATTCACTCATGTGGCCCCTTTTACGTATTTCCAAATTATTGCCTCTTTGCTTGTTTGCCTTGAATTCTTCTTGTGTGATTTTAAGATCATGGTTTGGATTGTGTCTTGTGCATTCCAACTTGGGTACTATGGGACCAATTGAATTTGATCCCTCTTGTCCATACTTCTGATTTCTTTGATCTTGGTATCCTTTTACCTTGCTCCTATGATTCTTTGGATGGTATTCCATTTCCATTCATTATGATGACACATTAGGAGTTACATTCCTCCTTGTCTTAACCTAGCTTTGAATTTAGTGGATGGTGAAACTCTTAGGAGTTTGGGATCCATCCTTGTGTATTTTAATGTTACACTTATTTCGCATTGCCTTTTTTACTTTGTTTTGACAAAGGATTCCTTGCTTGGATGATGTCTACCTTTTGACTTACTAGTTTTACATGAACCTTGAGTTTTTTGGGTTTGTTGATACCTTTGAAAGTTTGGAAGTTGTATTTGATGCTTTGAAAAGGACTTTGTCATTGTCCCATGACCTATGAGCATCCCTCTTTTAATCTTTGTTCATCTTGTTGATTTTGATAAAGGATTCCTATTCTAGGATGATATCTTTACTTGCTTATCAAGTTACTTGACTTTAATTTGTGTATGCAGTTTGGGATGACTTCTTTTTGTTACTCTTGGATCTCATCTTGAGTTAACTTGTTGCACAAATATCACATTCCTTAATGTCATGTGCATGCTTCCATTGTTTGATTATCCCTTGCTTAAGCCTTTTGGACTTATGTGATGTTGTTGCTCATCTTGGCTTGATAACTTGTCTTTTGCTTGTATCCTTCTTCCATGACTTGACATGAATCACTTTGTTCATATTTCATCTATCCTTTCATGACTTGATATGATTTGTTCATCTTCTATCTATTTTTCCATGACTTAATATGGACTACTTTTGGTATGAACTGTACTACTTTATCTCTCCCATGACTTGATATTGATTGTTATTGCTTAATTTATTCTTTCATGACTTGATATGGATTATATTGTTTACCTTTCATCTATTTCTTTCATGACTTGATATGAATCGTCTGGTTTTTATCTTCTTGTTCCATGACTTGATATGGAATGCTTTGCCTTTATATTCTTTTGCGTTCTCCCATGACTTGATATGGATTGCTATTATTTGTATCCTCTTTCCATGACTTGATATGGATTGCTATTGTTTGTATCCTCTTTCCATGACTTGATATGGATCATTTTGTTGGTCTTGAATTTATTCTTCCATGACTTGACATGGATTGCAACTATTTACCTTCTATTTGTTCTCCTATGACGTGATATGGATTGCTACTATTTTTCTTTTCTATCATGACTTGATATGATGTTGTGTTGTTTATTATTCCATAACTTGATATGGATTACCCTTCTCCTTGTGTGAATAATATATTCCCCATAGGATTTTCTTTGGTTCATTCTTGGCTAAGTTTGAACTAAAGTAGACCTTAGGTTTGATAACGAAGCATGACAACATTAGGTAGACCCCCTTTGATCTTAACCCTATGTCAATCTTTGCATGATAACTCAGATAGATGTTTCCCTCTTACCCTAACTTTAGGACCACTATTGCATGCCAACATTAGGGTTTATCTTGAGAATTCCCTTAGATTTTCCATTTCTCTTTGCATTCATTCTAAACACAAAAATATTTTCTCAATCAAAAATCCAAAAATATTCTAATACTACTTGAACTCTTTCAATAATAAGAGAGAAACACTCAAATACCTCCTGCTTTGGGTGGATCATTTGATGTATTCTTTCAAAAAAATACTCAACCAATCAAATTTCTTTTGCCACTTGACTTTTCTTATAAAAAAATTCAATAAGGGTGGTTACCAATAAAAAGCACCAACAAATCAAAAAATTTGAGAAGAACTACGATGCTCTGATTCTTTTTTATACGTAGTCATTGGGTTGCATAGCCTAAACGAGTGCAATAATAAAAACTTTCTTTTTGTTTACAATTCAATGTTTGCATGCATTCATTTTAGTCAGTAAGTTTTAGAATAAACGCACCTTTTTTATTAGAACAACAAGAGTGGATCCTGTAGAGTACTACAGACGTGAGGGGTGTTAATACCTTCCCCTTGCGTAATCGACTCCCTTACCCATCTTTTGGTTGCAAGATCATTAGATTCATCCTTCTGTAGGTTTACTCGGTCTTTCCTTTCCCTCTTATGGGATAAATAACATTGGTGGCGACTATGTTTCGTGTGCGTGTTTCTCTGAGATGCGACAACTGACGACTCTGTTGGGGAAGTCCTAAGTAAGTCAATCATAGCTCTTGTTTGTTTCCTTTTCATTTGGGTGTTTATTTCTTTATTTTTGCACTTGTTCATTGCAGTCATTGCATTTTATTACTCTTCATACTTTGGATATTGCTACTGTGCTGGTTGTTGGATTTCCTGTTTGCAGGTTGGGTGGGATGTTACTATGAGGTAAAAGGCACACTACCCAGGCCAGTGACACATATGTTAGAATGGATAGTCATGTTAACTCTCTTGGCGCATAATGCGTAAGAGTTTGTATGGCATACCACGCCCAGATGAGGTTTTGATAATAATACTTTTATCTTGCATGCCTTATGCACTAGATAGAGTGTTACTATGAAAGCCATCAATTTTGGTTGCCATTTAGAAGCCTTTATCATGCCCGGTTTTCTCAGATTTACGTCGAATTTTTGAACTTGAGACATTCAGTTTACTATCAAGCACGACAGTTATCTATTGATATGGAAACCGCATTTGCATTCATAAGAATTGTTATGTTCATTCTCTTAACACACATGTATTTGTATTTCCAGGTGTTTTTAATTCTTGATTCTCGTTATTTAAGTCATCTCTAAAGATGGATACTGGTAGAGGTGGACATATTTCTTACAAGTTTCCTGAGGACAACCTGGATTCCCTTCTCGAGCTGGTTGAAAAATCCCCTCCTGACAATCTAGATATTTTCAAAAGGGACTATGGGAATATTGTAGACTACCTCAAAGCTCCCCTCAGCAAGTATCAACACAATGCACTTCACACTTTGCTACAGTTCTATGATCCTCCTTTGTGGTGCTTTACCTTCCCAGATTATCAGTTGGCGCCAACTTTGGAAGAGTATTCATGTATTCTGGGAATTCCCATCAAACTTAAAGTTCCTTTCCACGTGTCTATGGAGGTCCCTGGTTCTGAACATATTGTCGCTGCCCTTTATTTGGGTAAATCTGTGGTGGATGCTAATCTCAAGACAAAGGGAGGACTCCTTGGGTTTCATCTAAGCTTCCTTTTGACCACTCTGGATGATTTGGCTAAAGAAGAATATTGGAAGGTTTTCAATACTGTTTTGGCTTGCAGTATCTATGGCATTGTTTTGTTTCATAACGTGGTTGATTTTGTCGATATAAACGCCATTCGTATCTTCATGATGGGGAACCCTGAACCAACACTTTTGGGAGATGTTTACCATTCCATTCATTCCAGAAATCACAAGAAAATAGGTGGTTTATTATGGTGTTGTGATCCTCTTTTGTATCATTGGTTCCGAAGTCACATCCCTTGTAAAGGAGCATTCACAGATAACAAGGAAACCTCGAAATGGTCCAAGAGATTGATGGGACTTACTTCTAATGACCTAGTGTGGTATAGCTTGAGGTTGGATAGGATGGATAAATATGAGGTGATTGTGAGTTGTGGAGAATTTCCTAATGTACCACTCATGGGCATTAGGGGAGGTATAAACTACAATCTTGTGTTGTCTCAAAGACAATTGGTCTATGCTTTGAGAGGACCTCCAGGGGATAAAAGTATACAAGAATATTTGTTCTACAATGTGATTGATGATGTTGAGATGATGAAGAAGGCTGCTAAAGCTTGGAGCCACATTTCATGTAGAGGAAAAGAATTCTTTGGCAAGAAAGATTGTGTTGCTTATCCTCCTTATGTAGACTAGATCAAAAAGAGAGTTCAAACTGTCTTGTTGCCTTTTTCGATGGAGAAGCCATTGTATCCTCAAGAGCCAGATCACCCTGATTTTGTGCCTAGAGAATACTTCAATCAGACTTTGCTTTTGAATAAGAAGTTGAAGCAGGAAAAGGAAGATTTGAGCATGCAAGTTTTCAGCTTTAGACAAGAAAAGATGGATTTGGCTCATAAACTTAGAGAAATGGATGAATTACTTGGAGAATATGGTCTAGCTGTGGATGGAAGGGTAAAAAAGAAAACTAAAATTAACAGAATTAGAGGGGATACTTCTACAATTATTGAAGAACAAAAGAGAGCTCTTGAAGAGGTTGAAGAAGAAATCAAGCAAAAGCATCGAGAGCATGAATCACTTAAGGTCACCAAAGCCAAGATGGAGAAGAGGTACAAAGACAAGATTAAAAGACTGGAGAATCAACTTCAGGATAAGAATACTCAATTCGAATAGGAAAATACCGAGACGATATGGGTGGAAATTCAGCTCAAAGGGAGCCACATTAATTTGGAGAAAGTTGTGGGGGAGATTGCAAGCCTTAAAGTTCAGTTGAGAGAAAGAGATAACACTCCTTTACAAATCCAACTCCCAGAATGAAATAAATTTGAGAAGTTGATTGATCAATGTAGGTACTTGGATGGTATGATTTCTCGAAAAGATGTGGTTATCCAAAACCTTGTCCAGAAACGCAATTAGGAAGAAACAAAGAAGATGTTTGAAGAGTCCAAAGCTTGGAGTCTGAAGTATCTCAAGAGTGGAAGACCTATGACCTATGTGGATTGGAAGATTTAATTTGGTCTTTTGTTTTTCATGTATTAAATCACCATCAGGATTGTTGATGGGATCTTTTGATTTTCACTCTTGCTTTGATTATCTACTTATTCCTCATGTAAGAACTATGTATGTTACTTTGGTTTAAGTTCAGTCTATCCAAGTGTTCATTGTCTATCTTCTGTTACCTTTCGCTTATATAACTTGAATCAAAATTTTAGGACCCTGGAAATACATAAACATGTCATTACATGCATTGCATTCATTCATGCATTCATACTGCATTCATAATAGGTTTTCTGGTTGGACTTCTCTTATTGACTCTACTCTTCTTACTAGAGATTGAAAATCCAGTCATTCACCGTTACGCCACAAGAAGCAACCAGAGACATCAGATGGATCAAATTCAGGCTAACATTCAAGATATGGGGAACCATATGGATTCTAGGATGGCATAGTTCATGGAGGCCATTACCAATGTGACTCGTAATCAGGAAGAATTAAGGGCACTTGCAGAGAGACCTCGTGCTGAAAATGAACGACCTAAGTTGATATTCAAAGATGTTTCTGTGGGACAGCCTCGTCCCAATATTGCTATGAATTTGGCTGGGTTGAATTTTAATGATCAACATGCTAATGGTTATCATGCTCATAACCAGGGTCTGCATGGAAATTTCCCACCACCACTGTGCAATCATGGAGCACCATATTGTTGGGGATATGTAGGGGCATTCCAATATAAAGGGAAACCCTCAATTGCAAGATTTGGAAATGGATCATAACGAATATATGTATTAAATGCATAATAGTGACATAAGTGCTCATGCTGATGATAGGAAATACCTTATGTTGGAAGAAAGGTTGAAAGCTGTAGAGGGACAAGGTGGTTTAGGGATGGACGTTACCGACTTGGGAATGGTGCTAGGGGTAAGGGTTCCACCTAAGTTCAAATTTCCTGTCTTCGACAAATATACCAATACAACTTGCCCAAATACACATGTCAGAGCTTATTATTGCAAGATGTCTTCTTATTCTGAAGATGAGAGGTTGTTAATGCATTTCTTCCAGGATAGCCTAGCTGGGGCATCCTTGGAATGGTATATAAATCTGGAAAGGACGTACATCAGAAACTGGAGGGATTTGGTGGAAGCATTTGTGAAGCACCACCAATACAATATTGACATGGCACCAAATAGGACTCAATTACAAAGTCTAACTCAGGGACCGAGTGAGTCATTCAAGGAATACTCTCAGAAATAGAGTGAACTAGCTGCTAGAGTTCAACCTCCATTGATGGAGAGAGAACTGGTTGACATGTTCATGGGTACCTTGCAAGGTCCTTACTACGACATAATAATGGGTAGTACTTCTACTGGTTTTTCTGAGTTAGTCATGGCTGGAGAGAGAATTGAAGTTGGTCTCAAGATGGGTAAAATACAGTCAGCCACTACTAGGAGTTCTGCATGCGGAGTTAGTAAGAAGACGTTCAATGATTATCCTAAGAAGAAGGAGGGTGAATCAAGCACTACTTATATTCAGAGAGGCAGAGGTAGACAACAATACAAACCACAACATCAACAACACTATCAACATCAACAACATTATCAACATCAACATCACCATCCACGTCAACAACAACAGGTGAATGTCGTGGCCATTCCAGTCACCGCAACTCCTCATCAACAACAACCACAGTACCAACAATAACAACAATAGCAAACCGCTCCTCGTCGCAATTACAATCAACCAAGACAACCAAGGATCGAGAAAGTGTTTGACCCACTCCCGATGACTTATTCTCAAGTACTCCAGCATCTATTACAATTGAAGTTGGTTAATTTGAGGGGCATGCCACCTCCTACTGAGAGGCTCCCTGCAGGTTATAATCCTAATGCTCATTGCGAATTTCATTTCGGCGGTATAGGCCACGATGTGGAGAATTGTTGGGCCCTTAAATACAAAGTGCAAGAATTATTGGATTCCGAGGCCATTCAGTTCACCCCGAACAATGGGCCTAATGTTATTCAGAATCTGACGCCAGCTCATGGCGGACCTACCATTAATATGGTGGAAGAGAGTGAGAGTTTGAACTTAATCATGGATGTAAACATGTTGTCTACTCCTTTACCGTGTATTAAGGGTTACCTGATTCAAAATGGTGTTTTTCCCGGGTGTCCCCCAAATTATTATGGATGCCAGCATCATCCCGAGGGATGTGTTAGCCTGAGGATTGGGATCCAAAATTTGATCAATGAAGGTATTCTACAGTGTGATAAGATCGTGAAAGACGAGAAAGTTGAAGAGAAAGAGGTGGCAATAATTTTCATTCCATATACTCTTGCAAGTATTCTGGCGCCTGCTAGGCCTACACCCTTGACAATCACGTTGCCTGGTCCTATCCCTTACTCCAGTGAGAATGTTGTACCTTGGAATTATGGGTAAGATGTTTATTACCATGGAATAAAGTGTAGCGGTAAATTCATGACCATTAAGCTATGGATAAACTTAACGTCAATAAAACCAAAGTCGCCACCGCGCTTTTCTTGTTTCCAAAGGAAAAGGGAAAAGTATGAACAAAACCCAAAGATATGAAGTTTTTAAATCAACACTAATAAAATGCCAGAGATTACAGGTAAGGGGGTTGGTTACACAGAGGGAAGGTGCTAGCACCCAAAGTGTCCTAGGTACTCCTAGGGAGCCCTTTTTTTATGTGTGTATGTTTTTTTTGTATAAACGATGTTTGCAATAAATAGAGTGCGGGATGAGAAAAGAATTCATTAATTATATTTTTGTGTTTGACAAGACCTTCGGACTTATGCCTATGTACCAACATAAAAATAAGGGATCTAAACCTCGTAGTTCATGGTATCAATTTCAAAATGAGTGGGTTGCTTTTAATCAAAAGTTAAGTTTACAAGAGGCACAAAAGGCCCAAAAGTTGAATGAGTGTTAGTTCTTTTTGTATTTTAAATTTTAAGTCAATATGGTTAAGTTCATTTACAAGTTTGATTTATGAAAAGAGTTAAAAAATCAATGGCATAAGGCCAAAGTTTCTAGTTTGCAATAAAGTCTAAGTTTTGAAATTACAAGCAAAGAATTTTTTTGAAAAGGGGGAGAGGTTTTGAAATTTAAGAAGTGGGAGGAGATGAAGAGGCTAACCTAAGCATAAAATAAAATTTAAGACTTGAAAAGATCTAACCAATGGGATGCAATCCAACAGACAAGAATGTCATATAGAAAACCCACTTTTCCTTTAGACTTTGAATCAAGCAATAATCAGCAAGCAATTAGCAATATGAAGAGCAAGGCATCAAATAAAGATGTCACATCCAAGCAGATAAATCCATAGCTAACAGTCTTCTTTGTCATCTCATGTATCAGATGAAATACTTCTTGATTTTTGCTCAAAATAAGGTGTAGCATGAGATCAAAATAACAGTTGCATCAAGACCATGTAGCAGATGAACTTAAGTGGATCCCAATACTTGCATCAGATGAAAGCTCAAATCACAACAACTTGGTCTCAGAAATGTTGGCATTTGCCAAGTCCTTTTGCATATGAAATGTTGCCTAATTGTATGTCCAAAAGCTCACATCAAATCCAACATTTCACACAAACATTTTTTAGGGTCTTTGTTATTTATTAAGTATTTTAAGGTCCTAGGACCACAAACACAAACAAAGTACACAAACAAATATTTACAAACACAATATATGGCTCAAATGAGCAAAGTGAAAATGACCTAAACATAAATAATTTAAATGCTATGTAAATGACTTGAATTTAAATTGCATAAAGTAAATGACTTTAAAGTAAAAGCAATACTAATACAAGTTAGTCAAATGTTAGTTGATTAGATGTTAGTGATGTATTTCTTTTCAATTGATTAAGTCATTCTTTGGAGAACACTCAACCATCTATTCATAAGCATGGATCCTTGAACCAAGACATCTTCCAAAGGAAGGAAAAAAGGCCAAGTTTCCACATAATACCATGAAATATGGGAGACTTACAATCTCACTTACTAGAAAGCTATGCCTTTAGGGTCAAAATTTAGCTCTATGTTAAGCAATCGTGATTGAACTTATGTAGAAGTCACAACTATCTGAGGTCAGGCAATAAAAATTTAGGTGCTAATGCATGTTAGAGATTTGGTATAATGAACCAAACTCCTAAAACATACCACACACTAAAAAGAAAAGACACAATGGTGGACCTATCTCATCCATACTTGAATTGGTTCATCTAACACAAGGTTATTGATGAACCAATTAGCCTTAGGATGTTGAGATTTCATTGGTCAATGAAAAGGATGGGAAAGAATGGGATTGAAGATGAAGAGGGAGGGGGGATGAGAGAAATAAAAATTGGTCATGGGAGGAATTTTATCAAATTAAAATCATTCATTTATTTTGGGAGATGAAATGTATATTTCATCAATCCCCTAAATCCAATGATTTTAACTTAACAAAAGTCAAATCAACCTTGACCAAGGCCCAAACACATAGTCAAACATCATAAGTCAACAAAAGTAGCTCAACATAATTTCTATACAATTAATCAATTTAAAATCAAATTAAAATGAATTAAATTTCAGTTTAAATTGGCCAAAACCTAAAACCTCTTCAAAACACCAAATAAATGGCCAAGAGATTTATCCTAGGTCAATGAAGGTCAAAGGACCTTAGACAAAAAATTTCACAATTTTTGAAAAGTCAGAAGTATTTTTAAACAATTAAAAATATGCACAAAAAAAATTAATTCATGAAAACTATCAAAATTAATCCAAAAAATAATTTTAATTCAGAAAATGAAAAAAGAAAATAGTTAAAGATTTTTGGTGAAAGTCCCATATTTTTTGGATTAAAAATGAAATTAATATGAGTTAATCAAAATAAGTGGATTAAATGAAAAATTAGAAAATAAAATAAAATTCAAAAAAATAAGGGCCATCAGATCTCCCTTATTAATTGAGGTGGCAGATCTGATGGCCACACGCATGCGTTTCACCATACGCCTTAGTCAATGCATTGTACGCGTGGTAATCACAATGAACGCTTGAGATTAAAACATTTGAATCAGATCAGATGGCTTGGACATTGCCAACGCACCACCGGAGCCCTATCTTCGGTCATCTTCTCTGATGATCACCATCGGTCTGGTTCAGGCTCAACTTCATGGAAAATGAAAAATGGCTTCACTAATTTGAAGGGAAAACGCTCAGGAGCACGAATCTGAGTTGCTTTGATTTGACCTCAAAGCAACTCAATCTTGTTACCTACATTGGTAGGACTTCAGCCAACCAAAAATCACAAAGAATAGTGAAGAATTGAGAGAGAATCGAAGAGATGAAAATTCTGAAAAATTACCTTCGAGGGAGCTTCAACCTTGCTTGATCTTGATTCCAATTGTGCTTGGGTTTGTTTCTAAAGCTTGTAGGAAGTGATTAGGATCAAGAAATGGCATGGACTCTTAGAGTTTCAATCTCAAAACAGAAGGAGATTTGAAGCTCGATTTTCAAATGAAAACCTTCAATATTATCCTTTAATGGTGAGTGTAAGACCCTAATTTTGGCCCTAAGATCCCTCATGGCATCATAACATTGCATTTGCATAGCCTCAAGGATCATAAGCATCTTGGCTTCTTCCCTTTGGGTGGGATCTCTCTTGTAAGCGGTTTGAGATCACCAAGCATGCTTGAATTGTATATTATTGCTTTCTCATTTTATTTACTAACCAAAAGCACAAAAATATGTCACTAACATTTCTTGTTTGTAGCTTGAGCAATCACAAGATCCAAAGCTTCTAGGAGATCCTTTGTGCATTGATATGGTCAATTTAAGATGAAAGCAAGCATGGTAATGGTTCCCAAAGCTCTCATCCATCAAATATTCCTCCCAAGTATTTCAATTCATCATTTTGATCAAAGCAAGTCAAGGGGTTTGAGGTTTGTTTCCCAAGGAAACCCTAATTCATCTGTTCATCAACTGTGCCTTACTCATGAAGCAACCTCAACCCATGGTCAAATACAATCAAGGGAAGTTCTTTAATTCATCATCTCATGCATATTTGAACTTATTTGAGTGTCCTCAATCATCAATTTATCAAGATATGAGTTGTGGACTTGAGAAGTTGATTAGTCAATTCACTTGACTATTTTGAAATACACTAAGACCTAACTTTTTATGTGTTGGTCAAATGGAGATGACCCCAAGAGAAACAAATTTCTTAAGGACAATATGAAAAACTTTCATGTTCATACAAATTTGACTTGAAGCTTGGAAGGTCATCATCCATTCCAAGACATTATAGGTCATTTTGACTGAAACCCTAATTTTGGGTCAACTTCCCAAGAACACAACTCATTCATTTTTCATAATTTTGAGGTGAGAATTAATGCATTGGAAAGCTTATTGTGTCTACTTCAAATGGTATGTTGAAAAAAATTGCAAAATCTCAAAATAAATACATGTGATAATGCAAAACATTATAGGTCACTTTGGGCCAAATGCATTGAAATGTGAAAAAGTCCAACTTCAAGTGCCCACAACTTCTTCATTAAAAATCCAAATGATACCAAATTTAAGTCCAAATTGATTGTCTTGAAAAGATCTACAACTTTCATGTTGAAGATTTTATCATTTGGAGTTTAATCATTGAAACAGAAGGGCTTGAACATTAGCCAAATTTGGCAACTTCACAAATGCATGTTTTGCACCCTACACTTCAAGCTCAAATTTCATTAATTTCCAAGGCCCAATTGGAGTTTTGATCAACATAGCATTTGTTCCTTATGTAACAAGATTTCTAACCATTACTCATAAGGATGCATTTGGAGTTTGGAAGCATCATATTCGAAGACATGAAGAATTAAGTGCATTTTGTGAAATTCATTTCAAACACATTGCATGAGTTGTTAACATTTAATTTGCACGTCCATTTCTCATTTGGTGATGTATAGCAATCCATTCCAATCAGAATTGGGCCCTCTATGCGCCTGTACAGGCCCATGCATGGAGGCCCTCTTCTCCCATGCACACTTTGTTCATTGCATTTCAGATGACTTTGGCTATAAATACAAGTGCTTTGCTCTTCAATTCTTCAACCTAATGGCGCCTAAATTCCTGCTGAATTGAATCCCTGCCCATACCAAAGGAACAAACTTCATTTTTCTCTAAAAATTTCAAATCTGAAATTTAATTGCATTGATTGATTTTTAAGATCTAAAGTTCCTAGACCTCTTCACCTTGATCCTTTAAAGCTTCTGTTTGCAAAAGGAATCAAAGAGAGTGACTCAATTCTTCATAATCTAAAGGTTTTGCTCAACTGAATTTTGCTTCGAATCTCATCATACATTACTCCATTTGCCTTGATCTTGTGTTGTCTGAAGTCCTCTGTATAGAGGCATCATTATTGTGTTCTTAATTGTTGAAATCGAGCAAGTTCAGTTGAACACCACCAAAGTTCCATCTCTGATTTCTCTCTTAATAGGGATCTAGAGTGGAATTGAGTGGCATAGGAGTGATGTACATCACTCCACCTTTCGAATGGTGCCTGGATCATGCATTTTAGTTAACATTTTTTGACCTGCAATTCTTGATCTCCACCGGAGCTAGCCAGAGAAGACGGTGGCGTTGGCCACCGTCTGGTCTCCAGATCCAATCGTGGCCGTCCATGTTTATTTCCAGATCTAATCTCAGCAGTCCAAACTTATGACTTATTTTAATTCAGCGTGTGGTGGCATTGTCTGTGGAACACGTTGGACGCGCGCTTATGGATCCTTGGATCTTCCAGCTCAATTAATGAGCTCAGATCCAAGGGCTCTCGCTTTTCCATTTATTTTAATTCTAATTTTAATTTCTATTTCATTTTTTAATTCCATTTTATTTTCTAAAATTCATATCTCTTTTATTATTGGTCCAAAAATAATTCACCTCCAAGTGCATTTTAGTAATTTTCTCTTTTCTGGTTATTTTTAATTCATTTTAAATAGTTTTGGATATTCAAAAAATACAAAAATATTTTCTCAACCTCTTTGAATGATGATAGATCTATGAAAAATATTCTCATCAATTTATTAATTGATTTGAGATTTATTTGAGATTTTAGTTCAATTAGGTTATTTTTATGCATTTTTAATTGATTTAAAATAGTTTCTGACTTTTAAAAATGCTGAAATTTTTTGTCAAACTTTGTTTGACCTTGTTGAACTTGGGATAATTCACTTGGACTTTTTAAATTTGATTTGAAGTGAGTTTGAAGTTTGACCTTCCTTTAATATTTTAATTCAAGTTTTATTTTAAATATTAAAAATGCCAAAAATATTATTTATTTCTTGACTTCCAATCTTTATTTTGCTTCTGTTTTCTATTGTTTGACCTTGATCTTTCCTATCTTTGGTCAACATTTGTTGATTGGTACATTCCATTTCATTTAATGCACTTTAATTCTTCATTTCTAATTCTTCTTCTTCTTTTCTTTTTTTTGATCAATGAGTTAAAGGTTGATGGTTAGCATTGATTAGGAAGGTTTAATCTTCCTTGATTCAAATCTAATTCATCTTGATCAAATGATCAAGTGAATGGCTTTGCATTAAGGATAGATTGCTTTCTAAATCATGCAAAGGACTTAAACCAATACAAGATCATTTCTCATCTTCTTTTTGGCATGGCAAGTTGTTGGAGTTTGATTCACTAATCAAGACCTCTAACTTGTGTTGTTGCCTACATTATTATTGACCGGTCTCAGATAGTTGTGACTTCTACATAGTCCAATTACGATTGCTTAACATAGCGCTAAATTTGCCTTATGGCACACTAACTACTAACATTAACCATTAACTATTAACATTTACTTTTTTCTCTTTACATTTAGGCAATTTACTATTCTTGTACATATTATTCATTTGCTTTTCCCCTTTGCTCACTTGAGCACATGTTTATGCTAATGCAATTTGCCTTTTGCTCACTTGAGCACATAATTGTGTATATATCATTGTGCTTGTGTTTTGTTTTGATTGTTGTGGACCAAATGTAAAGAAATGGACAAATGGACTTAGTTTCTAGGACTTTCCCTATGCAAATTGGAGTAAAAGGACCTTAATGTTGAAGATGGATTAGAAGAACCAAATCTCTAAACTCACTCTTGTCCATTCTTGATTTACATCATGGAACGTTTGATGTGTGTGATTTTATGCTAGGGAATTCTATGAGAGTCCAGATTGAAGAACCATTGCCATGTTCATCCAAAGTGAAAGACACAAGATACATTGAGGATCTTCTAAGGAGCTTATTTTGATTTATGTTGATTATTTGAGCTTACTATCATTTTGCTTGCATATTCCAAAGGATGGGAGCTACTTGGATCATCAATATGATCTCAAGAGAGGAACTCCATTTGTGGTCTTGTTTCCTTTCCCTTATCTCTTGTATGATTAAGACTTTATCCATTATTCTTCTTCCCTCCACTCTAACCCAAGCCAAAACTTTTGTGCAAACATTTAACACTTCTTTTCAAACATTAGAAACCTAAGCCTTATGCTTTTGATTTTCAAACTTTCTTTTCATAACACTTATTTTGAATTGAACTTCTAAGTCAACTTTGACCATATTTTGTACATACTTTTCATTGGTAAATATAACTCATTCAAATACCTTTTGTGGTTTCAATGGCCATTTCCTTAATCAAATTTTTTCATAACCTTTAGCTATTAGGTTTGAGTTATCCTTGAGGTAGATGTAATACTCACCTATATCCTTAGTGATGGACAATGAGTCTTCCATGCTCTTATAGGGTTAACCCCTCACTAGCATGTTGAAGCTATCCTATTAGATCCCTTGGGTTTCAAGGCTCGTTTTGGGAAGCTTCTATCTATTCTGACTACTCAAGTGGACGAAGGATTGATGAGTGTACTGGTGCAGTTTTATGATCCCTTGTACCGTTGCTTCACATTTCTGGATTTTCAGCTTTTGCCCACGCTTGAGGAGTATGCCTACCTAGTGGGTATACCTATTCTAGACCAGTTGCCGTTCAGTGGCTTAGAAAGTATTCCTACTTCTCAAGAGATAGCTGATATGTTGCATATAGATGAATCTTTGGTTGGTGCTCATATGACTACCAAAGGTGGAATTCAAGGTCTCCCTTCTGAGTTCCTCATTGCTCAAGCTACTATGTATGGGAAGGCCATGAGTGAGGATGCCTTTGAGGCCATATTCGTACTTCTCATCTATGGGCTAGTGTTATTCCCCAACATCGACAAGTTCGTGGATGTGAACGCCATTAGGATTTTCTCTACTCTTAATCCCGTTCCGACTCTGTTGGGTGACACTTACTTTTCTTTGCATATGAGGAATGCAAAGGGTGGTGGTACCATTGTGTGCTGTTTGCCTCTGTTGTACAAGTGGTTTATTTCTCACTTGCCGCAGACGGTCGCCTTCAAGGAGAACAAAGGATGTCTACGATGGTCCACGAGACTTATGTCTCTCACCAATGATGATATCTTTTGGTACAATTGTGTATATGATGGTGTGTAGATTATCGACTCTTGTGGTGAATTCTCCAGTGTGCCTCTTCTTGGTACATGTGGTGGGATTAACTACAACCCTATTTTGGCACGTCGTCAGCTTGGGTTCCCCTTAAAGGATAAACCCAATTACATTTTGTTAGAGGGTGTGTTCTTTCAGGAGGGTAAATATCCCCAAGGTTTGAAGGACAGGATGGTCCGCGCTTGGCGCATGATTCATAGGAAAAGGAGGAAGGAGCTGGGTTCGAAGAACTGTATCACTTTGAAGCCTTATACTTCTTGGGTTAGGAGGAGAGCTTTCGAGTACCTCATGCCTTACGAGTATCCAAGACCTACACCATTGGTTGTGGCTGGGCCTTCAACCCTCCCTGACCAAGGAGTAGAGGAGTTGAGAGATGAAGACCGTTCACGTGCTTGGATCCGTGAATGAGAGGAGTTGCTTCAGCAGATCAAGGAGAATGATGCTTTGATAGAGTTCCTTGAGCATCAGGTTATTGATGATCCTGATGATGCATGGACTTCTCTACTTCCTCAGTCTTCCAAGTTTTGGAAAAGGAAGTACGATCGACTTTCCAAAGAGAAAGCAAATATGGAGGCAGCCTACGAGAGGGAGGTGAAGAGGCTTCATGCGTCTTATCTTCCAGTTTCCAAAGTTTTAGATGATTTTTTCTAGGGTTCCATAGGATGTTCGTTTTTCCTTCTCTCTTGAATTTTATTTGGTTACAAAGACTGTACTTCTTTGGGTGTAAAAATATTTCCAGATATTATTGATGAGATATTTCCATATGTGATAAATGTTTAATATTTCCAATATTTGCAAATAGAACTCTAAAAGTTCCTCTGATAAATAAAAAAATCATATGCACAAGCATTGCATGCATCATGTGCATAAGCAGGTTTTGCTCCAGGCTTCTTGTTCTATGGTCTAACTCTGTGTTCTTCATTTATTTTGAAGACAAGCTGACTCACCGGTACTACACCAGAGCCAACATTTCAAGACTGATGGATCATTTGGAACAAGAGAAATGCGAGCTGAAGGAGGAAGTGGCCAGATTGACTGCCCTGATGGAGTCATTCATGGTTGCCCAGAGCCAGTCTTCTCCGACACCTTCAACTCCTCCCCAGAGGACCGTCATCTCTGAGATTGTCTCTTCAACTGTGCATGCGGCCAGCGCACACTTTGCTCCAACAGCCATACCAGCCGGATTCCCGTGGGGGATGCCTCCTAATTTCATGCCTGAGGGTCTGTCGCAACCTGAAAAATGGAATGCAAAAAAAACAACCGGCGAAGAAAGACAGGAGAGTCGCCACCGTGCGTTATTTATTCCAAAGGAAGGAAAGGAAACGCTTGAAGTAAACCTGGAAAAAGGAAATGACAAGACAGGGTCTCGCAACCAAATCTTGGGTTCGGGAGTCGATTATGCGAAGGGAAGGTATTAGCACCCCTACGCATCCGTAGTACTCTACGAGATCCACTTTTGTAGTTCTTGTCTAAAGGGTGTGGGTTTATCTAATGTGTTATTTACTAAAAAAAAAGGGTCAAAAGAAAAATGACTCGCACGGATGTCGCATCCACTGCATACGTATCTCATCTGAATATGAGAATCAGAGTCTTCGTAGCTCGGCTACCTAAGGGTTAAGGGTAATTGTGCTCGCTAAGACATCGCGTCTTATGCCTACGTATCTCATCTGGAATGAGAATCAGAGCAAGCCTTAGTTCGGCTAACTACAGGGTTATGGATTGGGTTTTGGACGAACGACGTTACTACGCAATCTACCGGATGCTCGACCTTTGGAGACTTACTCGCCTGTAGTAGAAGGAGTTAACATGTTCTATGGAGAAGAAAAATCAATGAGTTGGTAGGGTTAGGGATGCTCATGCAGAAGGGAAATCCTAGACGAAGGAACCAGCATAAAGTAAACACACAAAACATTGCCTCCTATCGAGGTCTTCCAGCTAAGAAAGCGGTAAAAATACGGGAAAATGTAAAAGTACCACACGGATAAAGATCCGAACTAACAATAATTAACGGAACAAGGAAACCCTGAGATCCTCCCAAGCTAACACCATCAAAGAAAGTGAGTCAGTACAGGTAATCGGAATGAAACCTCCAGGCGGTATCCCACAAATAAAGTGGAACACCAGACAAACCATCTCTGCAAGAGTCATATGAGCCCTCACAAAACAAAACTCAACAAACAGGTTAGAGAAACAAAATAGGGTAACCAAGAGTTGCCCCCAAATCAAAATGTAACCACATGAATCATGCCATTAAAATTCACAAAAAGCTCACAAAAAGAAACCAAGGGTAGGAGGCCTAAACCTCTTGTCAAACACATGCATCAAAAGGGTATCAAATTCACCCATAATACCTCATACATTTAGAGCATTCAAATTAAAGGCATAAAGATGATGGATATAGGGCAAACCTGATTGGAGAGATTGGTTGAAATCAAATGGCACGGCTGGATTTGCAAACCAATGTTAGGGTTTGCTTGAGCTGAAAGTGTGTGAGTCAGAATGAACCTTTCAGAGTTGCCTGGAGGTTGCTGCAGATTAATTCTCACTCTCTCTGTCTAGGTTTCTCTCCAGGTTTTGTCCAGGGTTTTGTTCCAAGGAAACCTCAGAGTGTTTTGCTTTTCTTCCTTTTTCTGTCTGTTCTCCCTCTTTTATAACCTGATTTTCATGGCTTTGTGGGCTCAAATGAGAGAGGTCCAAGTCTGAGATTTTTTTCTTTTATTTATTTATTTTTTTTTTTGTTTTTTTTTGTTTGCATAACACGTGGGCTTCGCCTAGAGAGCATGACAGCTCATTAACAAACCTTTGCTCCTTCAAGATTAACGTTTTGACAGACGAATAGACCCCTATTGGAAGTAACTCAAGTCTTTCCCTTGTGTTGACTGATCATCTAAATAGAACCCACAAAGTGTCCTGGATGATGTTCAAGCTTCTTGGAGCTAATCCCGATTGACATGATGAAATGCAATGTATCTAATGTTAAATGACCTAAAAATGAAAGCGTGAATAAGGAGGGTAAATTTTGGGGTGTTACAGCTGCCCCTATTCAGTCATCAGCTAACCAGAGCAGGATGAAAGCGAACAGCTTATCAGACAAACAGGGTGAGCTATGATTGAATACCAAAGACAAACCGAAAATTTGCGCTCCGAGAACACCACAAAAATGCTGAAATACACCGCGCTTTTAATTTCTCTTCCGATCCTCTGGCTGAATCTAAATCAGTCTTCTGACTTAATCTGGAGTTTCGATCCTCTGGCTGAATCTATACTCAATTTAGTCCTCTGGTTGGATGTTAATTTTGATCCTCGGGCTGGATACGGTTTCAATCTTCTGGCTAGATCTCCTTCGATCTTCTGGCTAGATCTCCTTTGTTTCGATTCTCTGGCTGAATCTATTTTCTTTGATTCTCTGGCTGAATCTACTTCGATCTTCTGGCTAGATCTGAATTATTTCGATTCTCTGGCTGAATCTATTTCCGGTCTTCGGGCTAGACCTGACTTCGATCTTCTAGCTAGATCTTCTTCGATCTTCTGGCTAGATCTCCTTTGTTTCGATTCTCTGGCTGAATCTATTTTCTTTGATTCTCTGGCTGAATCTACTTCGATCTTCTGGCTAGATCTGAATTGTTTCGATTCTCTGGCTGAATCTATTTTCTTTGATTCTCTGGCTGAATCTATTTCCGGTCTTCGGGCTAGACCTGACATCGATCTTCTGGCTAGATCTACTTTGATCTTCTGGCTAGATCTGAATTGTTTCGATTCGTTGGCTGAATCTATTTCGATCTTCTGGCTAGATCTGAATTGTTTCGATTCTCTGGCTGAATCTATTTTCTTTGATTCTCTGGCTGAATCTATCTGTTTTTCGGTCTTCGGGCTAGACCTGACTTTGATCTTCTGGCTAGATCTGGATTCTTTTGATGATAAATTCCCATCATCAGGATCTCTCATATGGGGCATGCGCTGGTTGACCCTCTTTCGAAATCTACAGTCTTCATGTTAGATATGCAGCTTCGAGAATATCCCACTTTTGGGCTTCGTACATATTCTTCAGGCTAGAACATGTTATAACGACTCTTCGATTAGACTTTGTTTTTTTAATGCGATCCGCGAGCTGGATCCTCTTGTAGGTTGATTTTCTGTTGAGTTGTCAATCTATTCCTCCAGCTGGCTTGTTGGGGAAATAACGCTCGTAGTCGACTCTCTGGCTGAATCTTCGAAATGATCCTCAGGCTGGATCTCTGGAAAACGATTCTCAGGCTGAATCTTCGAAATGACCCTCATGCTGGGTCACACACACTTGATCCTCTAGCCAAATCTCATGACTTTGGTTGTAAAGTAATTTTTCAGTCTGCTTTGAAGGACCTGTTTATCAGCTTATGTGTATGTTTGATATGATATGCATGCAAATGCAAATGTTATGCATGGTGTAAAAGAAAAAAAGAAATCTGCTTGGGGAAGCAACTCTGGTAGGGAGCGGATCGCTGTATCAGTCCTTGAATGCTCTGTGGGGAACGATCTGTCTGCCGGGACCGGGGAGCCACCGAAAATAAATCGACCTTTTTTTAAAAGTTTACCTTGCTGGGGAAGTATCAACTATGGAAACTTTGCTTGGCGAGGCTCTGCGAGGAGAGTCTGTGAGGAAAGCACTTCCTGGGGAAATGTCGTAGGAATCGACCTTTGCTGGGGATATGAACTTGCTAATCGTCCCCAGGCTGGGGATTAAAGAAAATCTGTTAAAAAAAATAAAAAATAATCTACTGGGGATGAGATGAACACTGGGAACACCACCCTCTTATCTGTTGGGTATGCGACTACTTCGATGTTGCTGGGAAGATACAGTCTGGCACTGTCGACTCCGCTAGGGATATACAATCTAGATACTGTCAACTCTACTGGGGATATATAATCTGGATACTGTCAACTCTACTGGGGACCCTGCTCTGTAGAGGAGAGGCTTTGTCAACTGCTTGGGGGTGAGGATTCATGACTTGGCATCCGGTTCCTGTGACCTGTAACAAAAAAAATACACGTATGCCCCGGGGAATTATTCGGTTTGAATTCACCGTCCGGGATTAAGCACATTCAAAGCAATTTTGACTATTTTCCTGCGCAAGTCATCTGCAGAAGCCACCATTACATTCAGATGCAATATGTTTCCTCAAGAATTCAGACATCTTTTGCAAACAAACTGATAAATGAAAAGTAAAGAGGCTTTTTAACTGAATTGTTCGACTTTTGTTAGTTTAAAAATTTGTGCCAAGAATAGGCGAGTACATCAGGAAGCTGATCCCTGGAAAGAGGTGATCGCTATAAATTGAACAAGAGAAACTATCCTAATGGCAATGTGGAAACGGGGTCCCACCGAGTTTCGACTCTGCTATGGCTCGTATGTCCTCAAGACGCTCTGCTCATCTTGCTTTCTGAAGTGGATGATTAGTCGATCTTTTACCTTTGAAGATTGCCGGATTGAATGAAACGGTGATATAACACGGATGAACTCAGATCGCAGTTATTCGCTTATTCCCTAACTTTTGCGTGGACCACCCTTTTGGGTTTTCGATCCATCGGGATACCCTTTTTTGCCTGAGCCGCCCTTTCGGGTTTTCGACTCACCGGGTGTACATTTTTTTGATTTTTATATCCCTAATTTTTGCCCGAACCTCTTCATTCCTTTTTTTTGGTTCGTCGGGATGCCCCTTTTTTCCCTGGACCATTCTTTTTACTTGTCCAGCGGGTTAATTTATGCGAAGTATTTTTTAACTGCGTCTGAGTTGACAGGGGATGGGAAGTCTTCGCCTTCCATGGTTGTTAGCATCAAAGCTCCGCCAGAGAAAACTCTTTTAACCACGTATGGGCCCTCATAGTTCGGTGTCCATTTGCCCCTGTGATCTGTGTTGGGAGGAAGAATTCTTTTGAGTACCAATTCACCGACTTGACACTCCCGAGGGCGTACTTTCATCCGTCTCTGATATAGTCT
This sequence comes from Lathyrus oleraceus, assembly GCF_024323335.1. Taxonomy (NCBI): domain Eukaryota; kingdom Viridiplantae; phylum Streptophyta; class Magnoliopsida; order Fabales; family Fabaceae; genus Lathyrus; species Lathyrus oleraceus. The sequence continues at coordinate 160,350,660 of NC_066584.1, read as the reverse complement.
CTTTTCCTCAACTAGGCTTAGCTGATTGTATCGAGAACAGACCCATTCTGCTTCGTCCGGCTTCATTGTTGGTGCAGGGAAAAGTATTTCTGGCACAAAATGGCATATGAACCCCCTCCGGTGTGATCAACACTGCACCAACTCCACGACCATTGATGTTGACCGCCCCATCAAACATCATAATCCATTTGGATTCAGGGTCAGGCCCCTCCTCCGGGAGTGGTTCCTCGCAATCTTTCGATTTGAGAAACATGATGTCCTCATCAAGAAAGTCGAACCTCATAGGTTGGTAATCATCAATCGGTTGCGCGACAAGATAGTCTGACAAGACACTTCCTTTGATGGCTTTTTGTGAAGTGTATTGGATGTCATACTCTGTCAGCATCATTTGCCACCTAGCAACCCTACTGGCTTCTCAAAAATATACTTGACTTGATCCATCTTTGATATCAATAGAGTCGTGTGAGTCAACATATACTGTCTTAGTCGGCGAGCAGCCCATGCCAAAGCGCGGCAAGTTTTCTCGAGCAGTGAGTATCTTTGTTCACAGTCGGTAAACTTTTTGCTAAGGTAGTATATTGCATGCTCTTTTCGACCTGACTCGTCATGCTGACCGAGCACACAACCCATTGACCTTTCTAACACAGTCAAGTACATGATCAACGGTCTTTTCCTCTCGGCCTGTAGACTGGCCCCGATCTTGATCTCTTTCTTGTCGTCCTCGGTACCAATGTTGACGGTCTTAATCACTTCCTGATAAGGTGTAATAGCTCGGTCCTTCTGTTTCAACAACCTGGCTAACTCCTCAGGCAATTCACAATCTTCCTTAGCCCCTTCTTCGGCTTGATAGATAGGATTGTCGAAGTCATACTTGGCCATAGCAGTGTCGTTAGCAGTGAGATCCGGGTGATCAGTTTTACGAGGTGTTTTTTTGGAAAGAAAAACGAAAAAGAAACATGAAAAAGAAACATGAAAAAGAAACATTGCCGTTTTTGTAAAAGTAAAAATAATTGAAAGAAAGAGAACACAAAATTGTTTGCAAAAGCTATCCTTTATTGATGATGAAAATAATTGCAAAATGTAACTAAATGGATGGCCCTACAAATGAGTCATTACACCTTGGTCAAATTGTAAGACTTTGTTATGCATGTGATAAAAGGAAAACAATAAAAATTACTCCTTCAGTAGAGTAAACCGAACGGCTTTTTCAGACGACCAATTGTCGAGCTTTTCTCCTGGGACACACGGGCGAATCCAGCTATCTAAGTCACAATCGATGTCAGCCTTGTCTTCATCTGCAGCATTGAAGGTGTGGGGAGAAACCAAACCCCCGCTGGAGAAAGTACCGACTTCATTCTTCTGAGACCCCGGAGTATACCCCAATCCAAACTTGTCTTCTTTTATGATTGGCTCCACAAATTTGCCCCAGCCTTGGGCATTACCAGCCTTAACCACTTCAACAGCTTGCTTGTATGAAGAGATAGAAGTCCCGACCTTCTCAGACTCAGGTGAAAAGACAATTTTGGGCGCGACCTCACTGATGTTTATGGCTTCGAAGCCCTGACACAGCATCTCATGCATCTCGCCATCCATCTCCACATACTTAAATGTAGACAGGTGGCTAACAAAAATATCCTCTTCACCACAGACGGTGACGATCTGACCTTCTAGTCCATATTTGAGCTTCTGGTGGAGAGTAGAAGTAACATCACCAGCAGCATGAATCCAGGGTCGACCTAGCAGACATCACCACAGAAGTAACATCACATAAAAGGTACTCTTGAATACCTGCGGTCCAATCTTAACTGGCAACTCAACTTCGTCACAAACAGCTCGCTTAGAGCCATCAAAAGCCCTTACAACTAAATTACTCGGCCTCAGGGTGGCGTCATCGCAATCCAACTTCGTTAAGGCTTTCTTTGGGAGAACATTCAGAGAAGAACCTGTATCAACCAAAACATGGGAAAGCACCGTCCCTTTGCATTCCATTGTGATATGCAAGGCTTTGTTGTGATTCCTGCCCTCAGATGTTAGGTCATAATCGGTGAAACCTAGCGCATGGCTAGTGTGTACATTCGAAACTACCGACTCCAGTTGGTTAACAGTTATCTCTGGGGGAACATAAGCCATATTCAGTACTTTCAACAAGGCTTCTCTGTGTGCCTCAGAGCACATCAATAGTGAGAGAATGGAGATCTTTGAGGGTGTCTGATTTAGCTGGTCGACTACCTTCTAGTCACTTTTCTTGATAATCCTCATAAACTCATCCACTTCCTTCTCGAATGCGGTCTTAGGAGGAGCTTCCTCGGTAGTAACCTCTTTGGTGGATACCTGTTTTCCTTTAGCCTTGGCAGCTGCCTCAGCTTCAGCATTCGTGCGCAATGTTGATGGTGCAAATAGGCGTCCACTGCGAGTAAAGCCACCAATCCCTCCAACATTGTCTACAGTGGAGCTACCAATGTCAATGTCTTCTTCGTTAACTTTCTGCCCCTGGCAGTAGATATCAGCCCCATAGTGCCACGGGATAGCACTGTTTTTCTCATACGGAACAGGTCCTGGTACCGTGATGGTGATCGGACTAACCAAAGTCGGTTGCGGGTTGTCAGAGTAAATTGGTGCTGGACTTTCTTGGAAATATATTGTCATCGGAGCGGGTCTCTCGGGAACATATATTTCTTCAGGAGTGAAATAAAACGTTACTGTCGACACATCATTCTTCACTGGACGAGTCTGATCGAACTGAAGACAACCTTCATCTATCAGTTGCTGAATACCCTTTCTCAAACTGTCACATCCGTTCTCGGCAGCTTGACAATTTCCGCACTCTTCCCCACAGCCCGGGAATCTCTGTCCTTTCAAAAGTCGGTCTTTAACTATCGATAGCGAAGTCTTCACTTTAGCCACATCAGAAACCAAATTCAAATTTTCCCCACTATCAACAGCATTAATCCTCTGCCCGCTGTGAGCTGGCATCAGGTTTTGGATAACATTAGGCACCGGAGAAAAATTGATGGCCTGGGCATCTCCCAAATCTTGTACCTTTAGCTGGAGAGCCTTGCAATTATCTGTAGTATGGCCAGGTGCGTTGGAGTGAAAAACACATCTGGCGTTGACATCATAACCTCTAGGCAGATTGTTGGGATCAACCGGTGGGGCCAGAGTTCTCAACGTAACCAGATTCATGTCAATCAACTTGGGAAGTAATACAGAATAAGGCATTGGGATTGGCTCAATGACCCGGTCCGCCTGCCTTGGACGTTGTTGATAGGGTCTCTACTGACCCGGATTACCTCCTTGTTGTTGATTGTTGTACCTGGGTTGCTGTTGCGGATGATACTGCGGTTGAGGAACAAGTGTTGGAATAGTGACTGCGGCCACTTGATCTTGATAATAATTAGGGCATCCTCTGCCCCTGCCTCTGCCGGCATATACAACGCTCATCTCACCTTCTCTTCTTCGTTGACCGTTACCAGCAAACGGTTTCTTGGAAACTGATGAGTTGGAAGCACTGCTGTCTTGAATTCGGCCCATCTTCAACAGACTCTCGATCCTTTCTCCAGCAATCACTATCTTTGCAAAGCTGATTGACGAGCAAGCAGCCAATCTCTCGATATAATTTCCTTGAAGAGTGTTCATGAACATGTCCGCCATCTCCCTTTCAGACATAGGGGGTTGGACGGATGCAGCAATCTGTCTCCAACGCTGAGCATATTCTCTAAAGGTTTCCTTGGCAGTCTGAGACATTCCTTGCAACAAGGTCCGATTTAGAGCCATGTCCAAGTTGTATTGATATTGCTTGAAAAAAGCCTATGCCAAGTCTTTCCAGCTCTTGATAGTAGGACGAGACAAATGAGAATACCATTCACGAGAAGCTCCAGTTAAACTGTCTTCAAAATAGTACATCCACAACTTTTCATCTTCCGTGTGAGCTCCCAACCTTCCCAAATAAGATTGGAGATGAGTGCGTGGGCAAGAAGCCCCGTTGTATTTCTCAAAAGTAGGGGGTTTGAACTTATGAGGGATCCTTACTCCCTGAACCAGACCAAGATTGGTGAAATCAAAACCTAAGGAATTTTGAGACTCCAAAGATTTGAGCTTCTCAGCAAGCTCATCCATACGGCGAGTGGTCTCGAGGGCCTCGTCGTGCAAAGAAAATTGATCATACTGAAAATCTTCAATAATGGGGCGCCCGTTAATCCGAATCCCTTGATTCACATTGTACCTTCCACCAATACCATTCCAAACATTTCCCGTGTTGCCAACATTACCCGGGTTTCCATCAACATTTGTGTTACCCGCGTTACCAGTGATCATAGGGTTATCAGCGTTCCCAGGGTTACCAGGGTTCCCCTCAGCACTTGGTATTTCCACCTCTGGATCGGGCCTCGGTTGCTCAACCAATATCTTCAGCTTCGCCTGGCCTTCTTCCATACCAGTCATCAATGTCATGAACTGATCCATCCTTTCACGCATATCAGCCAGTTCTTTTTGTATCTGGTCCATTGCTAGTCGTGGACAGTTTTCCTTTGTCGGGTATCTGTGAACTCGCTTGGGACCAATAACTTCCTGCAACAGGGAACAAACATTAGACACTGCAGTGCCACTTGCAAAACAAACAAGGGTTAGTATGTATGGTATGCGATGCACTGCTTATTCGATTTTAAGGCCCCCCCTTAAAAAGGGAATACCCTGCAAATGAATAAGCATGAGATGTTGGATGCAAATATGGAGATGATGTTATGTAATGCAATGGCATGTCAATCAGAATTGCTGGATCCGCTTGAACATCTGTCAGGTTGCACTGCCTGGAGAGAAATTAAGAGGATCAAGCAAAACACACCAAACAAAGGTCATGGGATGGATCATGTTATCCTTAATATCAACCATCCATTTTTGGTGGACTATGGTTTACACCTTATCAACACCCAAGTTTCATTGATATTAAGGATACCTGAACGGATCAACCATGAATCAAGGGTTTGTTGCAAGTCACGAGCATGGAGTTTAGGTTAAGAACCACCCAAAGGGAGTGTACTAAGGTTTAAACCTGCCAAACATGTTCTACAAAAGGTTCCCATAGTCATAATCCCATCTTTCGGATATTATCGGAGGAACGACTACTCGTATTCCAAAAATATTCTCAAGAGAGACTCTTATGAGTGTAGTATCGCGTAACAATCGTATCAAATCTTACACTTGAACGACTTTCGCACTACGTCCTACGAATAGGCCAAGATGGGTTTGGTAAACTAAGGTCCTTGGCTTCTAAGGTCTATATTGGAAAAAGTAATGTCTAACCACAACTTACTTGTGTGATATTATTGATCCCAACATGACCTCCACCAAGTGAATGGGCTTGCAAGTCAACTTGCTAAGGAATAACTCCACACAAGTCAACAAGACTATGCCATTCTCCTACCCTAAGTGCACTCGAGTTCGGGTATAGAACTCATCTCACAAACAGAACCAGCAGATACGGCAGTCATATGTACACAATGCAATAAAGCAAGTAAATGCTGAAAGATAAATAACTGTACAAAAGAATAAACACCCAATAAACAAACAACCTACAAAAGCTAGGAGGGACTCGCTTAGGGAAACCGGGTCCCCAACAGAGTCGCCAGCTGTCGCAACCTGAAAAATGGAATGCGAAAAAAACAACCGGCGAAGAAAGACAGGAGAGTCGCCACCGTGCGTTATTTATCCCAAAGGAGGGAAAGGAAACGCTCGAAGTAAACCTGGAAAAAGGAAAGGAAAAGACAGGGTCTCGCAACCAAATCTTGGGTTCGGGAGTCGATTATGCGAAGGGAAGGTATTTACACACCTACGCACCCGTAGTACTCTACGGGATCCACTACTGTAGTTCTTGTCTAAAGGGTGTGGGTTTATCTAATGTGTTATTTACTAAAAAAAAGGGGTCAAAAGAAAAATGACTCGCACGGATGTCGCATCCACTGCATACGTATCTCATCTGAATATGAGAATCAGAGTCTTCGTAGCTCGGCTACCTAGGGGTTAAGGGTAATTGTGCTCGCTAAGACATCGCGTCTTATGCCTACGTATCTCATCTAGAATGAGAATCAGAGCAAACCGTAGTTCGGCTAACTACAGGGTTATGGATTGGGTTTTAGACGAACGACGTTACTACGCAATCTACCGGATGCTCAACCTTTGGAGACTTACTTGCCTGTAGTAGAAGGAGTTAACATGTTCTATGGAGAAAAAAAATCAATGAGTTGGTAGGGTTAGGGATGCTCATGCAGAAGGGAAATCCTAGACGAAGGAACTTGCATAAAGTAAACACACAAAACATTGCCTCCTATCGAGGTCTTCCAGCTAAGAAAGCGGTAAAAATACGGGAAAATGTAAAAGTACCACACGGATAAAGATCCGAACTAACAGTAATTAACGGAACAAGGAAACCCTGAGATCCTTCCAAGCTAACACCATCAAAGAAAGTGAGTCAGTACAGGTAATCGGAATGAAACCTCCATGCGGTATCCCACAAATAAAGTGGAACACCAGGCAAACCATCTCTGCAAGAGTCATATGAGCCCTCACAAAACAAAACTCAACAAACAGGTTAGAGAAACAAAATAGGGTAACCAAGAGTTGCCCCCAAATCAAAATGTAACCACATGAATCATGCCATTAAAATTCACAAAAAGCTCACAAAAAGCAACCAAGGGTAGGAGGCCTAAACCTCTTGTCAAACACATGCATCAAAAGGGTATCAAATTCACCCATAATACCTCATACATTTAGAGAATTCAAATTAAAGGCATAAAGATGATGGATATAGGACAAACCTGATTGGAGAGATCGGTTGAAATCAAATGGCACAGTTGGATTTGCAAACCAATGTTAGGGTTTGCTTTAGCTGAAAGTGTGTGAGTCAGAATGAACCTTTCAGAGTTGCCTGGAGGTTGTTGCAGATTAATTCTCACTCTCTCTGTCTAGGTTTCTCTCCAAGTTTTGTCCAGGGTTTTGTTCCAAGGAAACCCCAGAGTGTTTTTCTTCTCTTCCTTTTTCTGTCTGTTCTCCCTCTTTTATAACCTGATTTTCATGGCTTTGTGGGCTCAAATGAGAGAGGTCCAAGTCTGAGATTTTTTTCGTTTATTTATTTATTTAATTTATTTATTTATTTAATTTTTTGTTTCTTTTCGTTTTTTGTTTTTCTTTTTTTTTTCTTTTTTTTTGTTTGCATAACACGTGGGCTTCGCCTAGCGAGCATGACAACTCATGAACAAACCTTTGCTCCTTCAAGATTAACGTTTTGACTGACGAATAGACCCCTGTTGGAAGTAACTCAAGTTTTTCCCTTGTGTTGACTGATCATTTAAATAGAACCCACAAAGTGTCCTGGATGATGTTCAAGCTTCTTGGAGCTAATCCCGATTGACATGATGAAATGCAATGTATCTAATGTTAAATGACCTAAAAATGAATGCGTGAATAAGGAGGGTAAATTTTGGGGTGTTACAGGGTCCTGCACCCACCTTTGCTTCTTTGCCGGCATCTAGCCTGGTCCTTGCTGTTCCTCCTCCTGTCGTGCATACTATGCCCAGAGTAGACGACACCATCCATCATTCTGAGCCGTCTGAGGGCCCAGATGTCTATGAAAAGATGGACGCTATGAACGATCAATTTCTTAAGCTTCGCAAGGAATTGAAAACTCTCAGAGGAAAGGATCTTTTCGGCAAGTCTGCTGCCGAGCTCTGCTTGGTTCCTAATGTGAAGATCCCTGTGAAATTCAAGGTCCCTGACTTTGAAAAATAGAAGGGAAATACTTGCCCTCTCAGCCATCTGGTCATGTATGCCAGGAAAATGTCAACTCAGACCGACAACGACCAATTGCTCATCCACTACTTTCAGGACAGCTTGTCTGGTGCTGCCTTACGTTGGTATATGGGCTTGGACAGTGCGAACATCCAATCCTTCAACGACCTTGGTGAGGCCTTCGTTAAGCAATACAAATATAATGTGGATATGGCTCCCGATAGGGATTAATTGACGGTCATGTCCCAGAAGGACAAGGAAACATTCAAAGATTATGCCCAGAGGTGGCGAGAGGTAGCAACACAGATCGTGCCCCCGCTAGAGGAGAAAGAGATGACCAAGATCTTTTTGAAGACCTTGAGTTCTTTTTATTATGAGTGGATGCTTGCCAGTGCTCCTTATGACTTCACCGAGATGGTGAACATGGGGATGCGATTGGAAGAAGGGGTCAGGGAAGGGCGCCTGACCAGAGAAAAAGGCTCTTCTGCCAAACGTTATAGGGAGTTTGCGAAGAAGAAAGACGGCGAGGCACATGCTATGACCTCCCATATGAAACCAAGAATACCCTCTGTGAGGAGGAAGACTGTGCGTCCCGCCGGTAACCAGCACCAGGTGGCTCATATAACACCTGTCTTCAGAGATAATCAGCAATATCAGCAACACAACAACAATCAGCAACAACCACATCCGCAATATCAACAACAACAGCACCGTCCGCAACAGCAGGCCTACCAGCCTCGAAACAGTAATCAAACCAACACCAGTTACGAGAGGAAAAAGGTCACCTTTGATCCTATTCCGATGACGTATGCATAATTATATCCCTCTTTGATAGAGAGGAAGTTGATTACGCCACGAGACCCATCAGCTATACCTACCAACCCTCAGTGGTGGTATAAGCCCGAATTACATTGTGTTTATCGTTCCGGTGCTCCCGGCCATGACGTGGAAAATTACTACCCTTTGAAGACCAAGGTTCAAGACCTTGTAAGATGTGGTATTCTGTGTTTTGAGGACGTAGGTCCTAACGTGAAGAAGAACCCATTGCCCGAGCATGGGAAATCTGTCAACATGGTCCAGGGTTGCCTTGGCAAGTACAAGGTCAAATATGTCAGTCATATTCGACAATCGCTGGTCGAGATGCATAGATTGCTGTGTGATTACAGCCATTATGAGCACGACCACGATAGAGGCTGAGTCTGTTCTGTTAATCAAAGAGGTTGTCGCCAGGTGCGTAAAGATGTTCAAGAAATGCTGGATGAGGGGGTCATTGAGATCCTTCAAAATAGAAATGTTGACAAAGATGCTGATGAAGTCAACGTAATTTCTCCAGTATTCCGAATCCCCGAGCCTGTTATCATCAAGTATGATGGTAGCAAGCAGAAGGTTTCTCCTGCTTTGACCATTAAGCCAACCGGCCCTGTACCGTATTCTTCTAAGAAGGCGGTCCCCTATCGCTACAACGTTGTAGCATTGGAGAATGGGAAAGAAGTGCCCCTTCCCTCTTCATCTGTTGTTAATATTGCCGATGTCAGTGGCATGACCCGCATCAGTCGTGTTTTCTTGGCTCCGCCAAAGCCGCAAGCTGATGCTCGAAGGAATGATACCGCTGATTATGCTGAACACCCGATTGGAATGCTGTGAACGCTCTGAATCCGGCACTTGTTGCTAAACCTACCTCTATGTTAAAAACTTCTGTCTCTGCTGGCCCGAGTAGCAATACGAAAGAAGACTGTGATGAGATGCTGAGGCTCATCAAGAGAAATTAGTACAACGTTGTAGATCAGCTTCTGCAAACGCCATCCAAAATCTATATATTATCCTTGCTGATGAATTCAGAACCACACCGAGAAGCTCTGCAGAAGGTGTTGGATGTGGCGTATGTGGATCACGACGTCACGATTGAACAATTCGACAGTATTGTTGAAAACATCACCGCTTGTAACAATTTAAGTTTTTGTGATGCTGATCTCCCCGATGAGGGAAGAGACCACAACCTGGCATTACACATATCTATGAGCTGCAAAGATGACACCATGTCCAATGTGCTGGTGGACATTGGGTCATCATTGAATGTATTGCCAAAGACCACTCTTGCAAAGTTATCATATTATGGGCCTCCCATGAGGCAGAGTGGGGTAGCTGTGAAGGGTTTTGATGGGTCTTGCAAAACTGTGATTGGAGAGGTTGATCTCCCAGTAAAAATCGGACCAAGTGATTTCCATATTACCTTCCAGGTTATGGACATTCACTCATCGTATAGCTGTCTCTTAGGCAGACCATGGATTCACGAGGCAGGCGCCGTGACATCCACCCTACACTAGAAACTGAAGTTTGTGAAGAATAAGAAGCTGGTGGTGGTAGGGGGATAAAAGGCTCTCTTGGTTAGCCATTTGTCTTCCTTCTCTTATATAGATGCTGATGATGAAGTTGGAACGCCGTTCCAAGCTTTATCTATTGCTGAGCCTATTAAGAAGGGAACTTCTTCATTTACTTCCTATAAAGATGCAAAGTTGGCCATTGAGCATGGTGCAACTACTAGATTGGGGCAAATGATTGAGTTGGAGGACAACAAATCTCGGGATGGCATAGGCTATTCTTGTGGTGTCTTCGACAAGCAAGGGTTATTCAAGAGCGGTGGATTCATCCACACCGGTCAGGATGAAGAGGCTGCTGCCATTCAAGAAGAGGACGAAGAGGATTCTAGCAACTTCATCATCCCTGGAGGGATCTGCAATAACTGGGTCGCTGTTGATATTCCGACAGTTATCCATAAGTCAAAGTAATGTTCATTGTGTTTTAAAACCCTTCTCCCATGCCAAAAGGAGAAGTGATGACATTTTTGGCGCATAAATACAATGATATTTTCATTCAATAAATTCATGTTAAATGTTTGTTTTTCCAATTATTTTCCCTTTTTGCTTTTTGCATGAAATTGGTGACCACATAAAACCCTAAAAAGAATAAAATCAATTTTTTCATTTGCATAATGATTTATCTTGCTTGAATTCTAAAATCTCTTTTATATCCAAAATCATTATGTAGGTTGATCAAACCCATTGAACATAATGATCCAACACCATCTCCCAACTTTGAGTTCCCTGTATTTGAGACAGAAGAAGATGAGGTTGAAGAGATTCCTGATGAGATTACCCGTCTACTTGATCATGAAGAGAAGGTCATTCAGCCGCATCTTAAGAATCTGGAAACAGTCAACTTGGGGTCTGAAGATTGTGTGCGAGAAGTGAAGATTGGGGCATTCCTGGAAGAATCTGTTAAGAAGGGGTTGATTGAGTTGCTATGAGAGTATGTCGACGTCTTTGCCTGGTCATATGAAGACATTCCTCGTCTGGATACTGATATCGTGCAACATTTCCTGCCTTTGAAGCCTGAGTGCGTGCCTGTGAAGCAGAAGCTCAGAAGAACTCATCCCGATATGGCAGTGAAGATCAAAGAGGAAGTTCAGAAGCAAATTGATGCGGGGTTTCTGGTGACTTCTACATATCCTCAATGGGTGGCCAATATTGTGCCAGTGCCTAAGAAAGATGGAAAAGTCCGAATGTGTGTGGACTATAGAGACTTGAACAAAGCTAGTCCGAAAGATGATTTCCCTCTACCACATATTGATATGTTGGTAGATAATACAGCTAAATTCAATGTCTTTTCATTTATGGACGAATTTTCCGGATATAATTAGATTAAAATGGCACCCGAGGATATGGAGAAGACAACATTCATCACACCTTGGGGAACATTCTGTTATCGAGTGATGCCCTTCGGTTTGAAGAACACCGAAGCCACGAATCAACGAGCTATGACTACCTTGTTTCATGATATGATGCACAAGGAGATCGAAGTGTATGTTGATGATATGATCGCAAAGTCAAGAACGGAAGTTGAACATGTAAAACACTTGTTGAAGCTTTTTCAGCGTCTGAGGAAGTATAAGCTTCGTCTGAATCCTAACAAGTGTACATTTGGAGTTTGTTCTGGCAAGTTATTGGGCTTTATTGTCAGCGAAAGAGGTATTGAGATTGATCATGCAAAGGTCAAAGCAATATAAGAGATGCATGCGCCCAAAACTGAGAAGCAAGTCCGAGGTTTTCTTGGCCGCTTGAATTATATTTCCAGATTCATATCCCACATGACTGCCACATGTGCGTCAATATTCAAGCTCCTCCGGAAAGATCAGTCTCATGATTGGACCGAGGATTGCCAAAAGGCCTTCGACAGTATTAAAGAGTATCTGTCTGAGCCTCCGATTCTGTCCCCGCCTGTGGAAGGGAGACCGTTGATTATGTATCTGACAGTTCTTGAAGACTCGATGGGTTGTGTTCTTGGTCAGCAAGACGAATCAGGAAAGAAAGAGTTTGCTATCTACTACCTGAGTAATAAGTTCACTTATTGTGAGTCTCGATACTCAATGCTTGAGAAGACATGTTGTGCTTTGGCTTGGGCTGCTAAGTGCTTACGCCAGTATATGTTGAATCATAGGACTTGGTTGATATCCAAAATGGATCCAATTAAGTATATCTTTGAGAAGCCTTCTTTAACTGGGACGATTTCCCGTTGGCAGATGTTGTTATCTGAGTATGATATTGAGTATCGAGCTCAGAAGGCTATTAAAGGTAGTATTTTGGCTGACCACTTGGCACATCAACCAATCGAGGATTATCAGTCAGTTCAGTATGACTTCCAAGATGAGGAGATTCTGTATTTGAAAATGAAATATTGCGATGAGCCTACGCTCGACGAAGGGCCAGAGCCTGGTTCCAGATGGAGTATGGTGTTTGATGACGCTGTGAATCAATATGGAAATGGTATTGGGGCAATGATTATTACTCCTCAGGGCACACATTTTCCTTTTACAGCAAGGATAACTTTCAAATGCACGAATAATATGGAAGAGTATGAAGCTTGTATTATGGGATTGGAAGAATGTATTGATCTTACGATCAAGCAACTTGATGTTTATGGTGATTCGGCCCTTGTTGTTAATCAGATTAAGGGTGAATGGGAAACGAATAAGCCTGGCCTCATTCCATATAGAGATTATGCGAGGAGGATTTCAACGTTCTTTACTGAGGTTGACTTCCATCATATTCCTCGAGATGAGAATCGGATGGCAGATGCTTTTTCTATACTTGCTTCGATGATTGTGGTTAGACTTTGGAATGAAGTTCCCAATATCACTGTGATGCACTTAGACAGACCAGCCCATGTATTTGCAGTAGAGGAGGTGCAAGATGATAAGCCGTGTTATTATGATATCAAGTGCTTTCTTCAGAGCCAAATTTACCCGCCTAGGGCATCTGTGAAAGATAGGAAGACTTTGAGGAGATTGTCAGGAAGTTTCTACCTCAATGGCGATGTGCTTTATAAGAGGAATTTTGACATGGTTCTGCTCAGATGTGTGGATAGACACGAAGCAGACCTGTTAATGATTGAGGTCCATGAGGGTTCATTTGGTACTCATTCCAATGGACATGCCATGGGTAGAAAGATGTTGAGAGCAGGCTACTATTGGCTGACAATGGAGCCTGATTGCTGCAAATATGTGAAGAAATGCCACAAGTGTCAGATTTATACGGATAAGATTCATATTCCCCCGTCACTTCTGAATGTGATTTCATTACCATGTGTAAGACCCCAATTTTGTCCCTAAGATCCCTCATGGCATCATATCATATCATTTCATTGCCTCAAGGATCTTTGTGCACCTTGCCTCCTTCCCTGTGGGTTGGTTATCCTTTAGAGAGTGGTTCTTGATCACCAAGCATGTTTTGCATTTGTATATCATTGCTTTTCATTTGTTTACTAACCAAAAGTACAAAAATATGTCATCTAATCTTTGTCTTGCAGATGAAGCAATCAACAGTCGAAGCAATCAAAGGCAGTCATTGGGCAATAGATGGTGGCCATTCTTAAGAATTTGGACCCCATAATCATTCAAAAGAGCTTACATGAGCTATGCTATCATTTGGAATCAAAATCTCAAGTGGTAGAGGCTTGAATTCCATCAGAACATTTTCAGGTCAACTGAAGGCCTAGCCAGTCAACTGCCAAGTCAACTGTGGATTTTGGAGGTGGGGAGTGATTAGAAATACTTCATTCATGTTCAAACAAGTCTCAGTTGACATTTCAAACATCAACATTGAAGAAAATAAAGTCAGGTCAAAACTTTCCAAAAATAGAAAGTGACCTATAATTTGAACTTTCCAAAAATGGAAAGGTTTTCATCCAACTTCAACTTAAAATTACATCATCAAAAATGCTTCAAATGAAATTTTGTTGAACATGAAAGTTGTAGATCTTTCTCTCCCATTTCCAAAAAGTCCAAGATCATCAATTTCTCATGTGTGGTTAAGGAGATATGATCAAAACATGGCAAGGTGTACATGGAGATTCAAATGTGCATAACTTCTCAACCAAATGTCCAATTCAAGTGGTTCTTTTTGCTAAATTCTTCTCTTGACTTCTACTATCCAAATCATGCATTGCATTTCATGAAATATCATCATATGAACATGTGCCAATCCACTTGATTTTTGGAGGGAATTTTCAAAGTTTAAAATTGGCTAATTATTGGAACTTTCTACCATTGCCAATAGCTCCAAAATGCATTTTTAAGTGAAATTGGATCAGCCACGTGCACTGTTCATCCATGATATTCATGCATAGGGTGAATTGGCCATTTTGCATTTGCACCTTGTTTTCACTAATCCAATTGCCATGAGCTTAAACATGATTAGGGAAGTGATTAAGAGGGAGTATATAACATAAATCATAACAGAAAATCATAACAACACTTCATAATTTTCAGATCTACAAAATTTCATCAGACTTTTCTCTCACTTTTCCTCTCAATTTCTTCAAATCAATTTGCATTTTCTTGCTAAATTCATCATCTGGAATCATCATTGATCAAGACTGAAGCAAGAACCAAGAGGATTCGTGTACATTTGAGCAACTCAAAGCTTGAAGAACATCAATGGTGAATTTCAAATTCTGTGGATTCGAGCTCAATTGAACTTCAATCTCCATTCCAATCAACTCCACAAGCTTGCTAGAGGAAGATCTAAGCACTGCAAGGCCTGGAACGCGTGAATTCGAAAGCTGCTCTCCAAGAGGTCATAAAATCGCGTCTCTCTTTTCTCAATTTCATTATGCTAAACTTGTAGATCGTGTTTGTGTGAGCATGCTGAGCTTTGTGTCGCATTTCGCGAAAAACCAGCGGGAAAAGAAGAAACAATAGAGCCGCCACCGTGCGTTATTTATCCCAAAAGAGGGAAAGGAAACGCTCGAAGTAAACCTAGGAAAGAACATGGTCTCGCGACCAAAGAGAGGGTTCGGGAGTCGGTTATGCGAAGGGAAGGTATTAGCACCCCTACGCATCCGTCGTACTCGACGGGATCCACGCACAATAGAAAGGAAAAATGGTTGCTAAAACGCTGCTCAAAACTGCACACACACTGGCTGAAAAGAGACAAAAGAAACCGACTGAAACTGACTCGGCAGGATATCGCATCCCGGGCCTACTTAGTCTATCAAGCATAGACATCAGAGTCGAAGTAGTTCGGACTGGGGAAACGACACATGCTCGCTAGGATGTCGCATCCTATGCATACGTATCTTCTCGGACGAGAGAAGAATCAGAGCATTCGTAGCTCGGCTGACACGCACACAAACAAACACAGGCAAAGGCAAACATGGAGCCTGAATGCCAATTGCTGGACTTACATCAGCATCCGGACCAGAACACACACACACTGGAACCCAAATGCCACTCGATGGACTTACATCAGCTTCCAAGCACACAACAACACAACAAGTTAATAGGGAGTCAGGGACTCGAGCCTATAACTGTCAAACAACACACACAAAAAGAAAAAAGGCGCCCGAAGAGATCAACTCAATCTCCTGCCTACATACTTCATCTCGTATGAAGATCAGGGCGATGTAGTTCCCCTACGCAGGGATAAAGGATCTAGCCTAACCAGATAACAGAGGGAGACACAACTCTAGGGAGACTACGACTCGAGCCTAGATGTTGTCATGCAAAGTCAACCCTAAGTTAAGGTTTCTAGCTAACTGGCACAAGGGCCAACCTATCCTAAACATGACTTGCACAGGAAGCAAGCCACACCTAACCCAACTTGCACAGGAAGCAAGGGTCTCGATTGCAACTAGGGCAAGAGAAAGGGGAGGTCTCAATCGCAACGAGGGCGAGAGAAAAGAATTAGTGTTAGTTATTAGTCAAACTCGACAAGACATCGCATCTCGTGCCTACGTATCTCATCTGGACATGAGAATCAGAGTTGCCGTAGTTCGGCTACGGAGGGACAAAGGTCTCGATTGCAACTAGGGCAAGAGAAAGGGAAAGTCTCGATCGCAACGAGGGCGAGAGAAAGGAAAAGGCTCGATCGCAACGAGGGCGAGAGAAAGGAAAAGGCTCGATCGCAACGAGGGCGAGAGAAAGGAAAAGGCTCGATCGCAACGAGGGCGAGAGAAAGGAAAAGGCTCGATCGCAACGAGGGCGAGAGAAAGGATCTCAACGAGGGCGAAAGCAAACAAGGATTAGTCTAAACTAAACCTAACTTGCACAGGAAGCAAGTCAAACAAACATACAAGCACAGGTAGCACACACTATACACAAGCAAGGGGCTCAAACAAGGCTAGGTTTTAGTCGAGGGGTCATATCAACCTCAACAAACAAACCTCTGGAAATGGGTGATGGTTGCTCTTAACCTTGCCATTGAGAGGCTAAGGTGAAGCAGATGAAAGGAGATGAGGGGTGTGCCTCATTGCTCTTATCCCTGGCCAGGGAGAGCATTTGACAAGAATGTGTGGGTTCAGAAAGTGGGAACCCTTCTACACATTTGAAACTGACTCAACTGTACAATTGCACAAGATCTTGGGTTTTTATCTGTAATGCATCAACACAGCGGTGTGAGCAAAGCAGAAGACACACTGAATAGCAGGGGATAGGTTGCTTATCCCTTGGTTCTGCCAATTGCCTCTTCACTTAGGAGGTCTTTGACTATGTACAAGGACAAATTAAACATACACAAACATTGCCTCTTAAGGAGGACTTCAGACAGTTGCCTGGCCAAGTAACAGGCCAGGTCTTCCAGACTACATGAAGAAAAAGGGATTATACCTCAAGCAAGTTGCTAAATAGCAAAGCAAAGCAAGTTCAAAGAACTTAAGCAACTAATGGTACCTGAAATAGTCAAACTAATCAGTACACAGTTCAACAGTTAAGGCAAAAGGAATTGGGAAACAACAGTCAACACAGAGGGACCAATGTGCAAAGCACAAGACTCAAACCATATGAGTCAAGCCACCTACAAAACAAAGGTTAGCTCATGATAAACAATCAAGCTTAATCAAAAAGAAATTGATCTCATTGGTCATTTGGTGTTCAACCTGAAAACATAAACTCAAAAGTGAGTACCAGGACCACTAGGGCAAGCCTAGGGTCAAAAAAGTCAAAACAGCAAGCAATGCCCAATCAAAACCAAGTTCAAACATATAAGGAGCAATCCCAATTGGTTTCATGTTCATATCATGCATCATCATCAATTCATAGGCAGAAGAAGTCAAAGCATGGCAAGGGAGAGCTCAAAGAAGTCAACAGAATGACTTGCATCAAAAGTCAACTCAAACATTTTCAAAAATCACCAAATAAATCATGATCAATCCTAACACCTAGCATGGTAAGCATGTAAAGTTTCAGCTCAATTGGATCATGGGAAGATGGTCAATTAAAATCAGAAAGTCAAACCCAATTCAAGCAAGCACAAAGAAGTCAAACAAACATGTATCAACTTCAAAAAATCATAACTAAATGAAAGCAGATGAGAAATGAATGGGATTAACACCAATGCAAAGCTTAAGGTGTCTAGTATGCACATGTGAAATTTCATGATCATCCAATAAGATATGAGAATTTCCCAAATGGAATGGCAAGATGTGTCACACAAAGTCAACATTTGACTAGACAGGGGAGAAAAATCTCAAACAATTTGGAAATGGCATAATTAATTCCAAGAAAATTCACACATAAACCAGACATATAAGAGAAGGATCATGCAAAATTTCACATTAATTGGAGGTCAGGAAGCATGTCATCAAAAATCATGAAATTGCATATCATTGGTGTGACACACATTGTCACACCCTACTTCAAAAATTCATATCTCAACAACCACACATGATAAATTCAAAAACTCTACATCAAAACAAGCATGAATGAGTGTAGATTAACCACAAAAAATTTCAGGGTCATTGGATGCATCATCACAATTTCACAATGGGATTGGCAAAAGGTACAAAATGTGCATACACGTCAAGAACCCTAATGCCATTAAAAATCCAGTCATCCAAAAAATTATTAAAAATCATGATAAAATAGTAGACATCAAACAGGACATGATGCAAAAATTGGCATGAATTTTGGAATTGAAACGAGTGAGAAATGATTTTTAGAAGTTAAGCAATCAATTTGGAATAACATGAACAAAAGTGACATGGTTTAGTAGGTCAACATTGACCGAGTGGCAATTTTGTGAATACCACACTCATTAACCAAAACGCTGCGCATAGCCTACCAAAATAAAATGTTCTGATTGGTTGTTATGGGATGGAACAGTGCACAGCAAACATACACACGTGAACAGGGATTTTCTGGAAAAATATTAGGGTTTTGCAACAGTGTTTAGGGTTTTGAAGGCTACAGTGGTTCATCATCTTCCTCACCAAATCGTGCCAAAAATAAATCACCCAGAACATGAAATTGGTCACACTATTCAACTCATATGATCGTGTACAAACATAATCCAACCCTAATTTCTAACAAATCGAGCTCTTAAACAAGAATCAAACAAAAACTAATTTCATCATTAATCTTGCTCAAGAACGAACTTACCAGAAATGGGAAATGAGCACACCATCCAACTCAGCAAACCAAGCACAAACCAAATCTACACTTAATTTCCATGGAAACAGGCTAATCAGAAAGATCAAAGCACAAACATGTTCATATGTCAAACTTTAAGATAACATAACCTTTGAAATACTTGATCATTTTTCATGGTTTAAAGTTCAAAACAAACAGCACAACAGGATCTATTTAACACATAGCATGGTTTAGGAAAATGAGTAAATCGAGAACTGACCAAAAATGAAACTCAGTGATGATTCAGTGTCTCTTTGGCCACAAATGCTTCAAACAGATGCGTATGATGGTCCTAGGGGGTGGAAGGAAGTGGGATTTAGCTCAGAAACCTTTGCAGTAGCTCAAACCGATTCTTGCCATGGATGTAGCTTGAAGAAAAACAGAATATGAAGATGAACTCCCAGCTGGTGTCTTGTGCTTGAAAGAGCTTCCAAATGATGGCCAAGTGATGAAACAATAAGGCTGCTCGTGGTTCTTTGAGAGTTTAGCAGAAAAAATGCAAAGTGAGCAAAATGGAAATTGAGAGAGAATGGATTTCTGAGTGTTTTGGCAGCTGCTAGGGTTTACCATTTGACAGAAAATGAGTCTTATATGGTCTGTTTAACATTGGATAAGGATGTGCTAATCAAGTTTTGCTTAATTAAAACAAATTGCTAATTTGCCAATTTTGACCAAAGGGTGGTATGATGATAGCATGAGCACGATTTTGGGCCCTTGGCAAGTCAGAAGTGAGGTCCTAAAACAATTCCAAATGGCCAATGTGATAGAAAATGTTTAAATCAAAAAGTCAATTTTGCACCTCTCTTGAAATTCAAACATACTAGGTCCAAAAGTGCCATTTTGATTGGCAATGTTTTAGCACATGAAATTTACATTTTTGGAAAGAGGAGCTGAAATGTGGTTTGTAGGAAAAAACCCCACCAAAATTGGCCAAATGGTTTGAGAGATATGGCCTTTTGAAGTTCAAGAATTTGTGAAAATGATTTGATCATATCTTGACAACCATACATGGGAATTGAGAGTTCTTGGACTTTTTGGAAATGGGAGAACAATATCTTCAACTTTCATGTTGGGCAAAAATTCATTTGAAGCTTTTATCATGATGTAAGTTTGGGATCAAGAAGTTTCCATTTTTGGCAGTTAAAATTACAGGTCCAGTTTCTATTTTTGGAAATTTTCTGATTGGCTTCAAATTCTTCAATGATGTTGATTGCCATGATATATGAGGCCTATTGGGACATGAATAAGCTCTCTCAAACCAAATCCATCCATCAAAACCATAAAATCAGCCACAGTTGACCAACTTTGACTTTCTAGGGTTTCTGACTAATTGTGCATGAACTGAGGGCTTCTGAACATCCAACCCTTGACTTAAACACCTCAAATGGACCTCCAAGTCATGTGAACATGTTGGACAAACCCTAGGGACTTGGCTCCTTGAGAAACACCCTTGCTTGCTTGGTTGACTGATCTCCTGATCAGTTTGACCTAATTCTTGATTGGCTTGCATTTGAGGCAACTGGGGCAATGCAATGCTATGCAGTGGACCATGATATGCTATGACCTAATATGATGATGTATGAACAATGATAGGTGCAAATTTGAGGTGCTACACTTTGAACCGCTAAAAACCGTGCATTATTCACTGAGATTTGAGGATTTAAAGTTTTCATGTTGAAATTTATTTCACTCGATCCGTGCGATTTAGGATGTTAGATGCTTAGTTATTGCTTGATTGTTGATCCATGAGGTTTAGGCTATACGATGATATGCTTATTGGTTGATTCTGAGAATTTTGTTCATCGTGTTCTTGCTCTGTTACTGTTCATGGCGCGGGTTTTGTTTTGGGGAAGAAGATACAGAACATAAGGCCACGGTTTTTAATCCTTGTTAGGCCACGCAAAAGCGTTTCCGTAGGTTTCCCTAGGGCTTCGATCCTATTGGCTCATGGGAGCGCTCATGCAGCGCTGTGATTGGCTCTGGCCAAAGTTAGTGAAATGCCGCGTTTGGTGTTGGCGCCATCAGCCATTATTTGAATTAAATAATCTAATTTCTATTAATTCATTTTCTTGTTCAATTTTTATTTCAATTTTCATTTGCATCTTTAAAAAATCACAATAAATCATATAATGATCCAAATAATATGGGGATTTTTGCTATGGTTTTCTTTTTCTCTCTAGTTTTTTATCAACATGAAATTCAAAGTTGTGCCTGGCTGATTTAATTTTTGCCCTAGGGTTCTTGTATGTGTATGCATTTTGACATTGCTTTGCTTTTGTGAAATTCTGGTTGTTGATCCAATGAATCTGAAAATTTACATGTTGAAACTAGACACTTTGCTAGATATTTTGGTGTTGAGTTTGCATTTTTATCATTTGTGGTTTCTGGTTTGTGATTTTTCTAAGTAGGTGTGACAATTTGTGTCACACCTTGTGATGTTCATCTTGTGCTATGTGTTTACCCTATCAAATGATGCTCAATTGTTCTGATTTTGTGCATGCTGATCATATGAGATGTCTTGAATATGCATGAATATTTCCAGATTTTTGTGAATGATTTCTGATTTAATTGAGATTTTTCATTCTGGTTGGTCACATTTGGACTTTAAAATTGCCTTGAACTTCAATTGATCATGAAATACATTTGGTATATGATATTGATGTGAGACTTTTTGCTATGTGTCAATAACTGTTTGAAGTTTAATCATGTCAAATTTCAGCTTCTGTTTTGAATTTTTTCTCCATCTTTGACCCTAGGCTTTGACCTAGTGGTTTGCCTCTCATGTTTGAAGCTTTGTTTCAGGTTACACATTCAAGTTACACAATTGATGATGCCTCATCTTGAGAGCATTTGGTGTTTGCCTTTGACCACTAACATTGTGTGTTTTGTAGGGTTGTTAACTCATTTGAGCTTGACTTTTGGCTTACACATTGTGTATATTGGTTGACTGTTGCATTAACTGTTGGTTGTTTGTCTGTATAGTTGTACTGATTTGTTTGATGTTTCCACAGGTACATTAGTTGCTTAAGTTCACTTTGAACTTGCTTTTGCTTGGTTGCTTAACCACTCAGGTATAACCTTTCTTCTTCATGTAGTCTGGAAGACCTGGCCTGTTATGTGGTCAGGTACCTGTCTGAAGTCCTCCTTAAGAGGCAATGCTTGTGATTGTTTATCTTTGTGCCAAGCAGGAAAAGTCCTCATATGAGGCAATTGGTAGATAAAAGAGATGTGTAGTCCATCTCCTACTATTCAGTGTGTCATCCCTTTGCTCACATTACATGTTGATGCATTGTGGATATTAACCCAAGATCCTATAGAGTCATTCTCTTGTGGAGAGAGTTCCAACTTTCTAAACTCCCACACATTCTATTATTCAATGCTCTCTCTGACCTGAGATAAGAGCTATGAGGCACACTCCTCATCTCCATTTCATCTGCTTCACCTTAACTCTCAATGTTAAGTTAAGAGCACAACATACCCCACTCCAGTTGACTTTAAAGTCTAACCTTGTTTGAGCCTAATTGCTTGTATATAGTGTGTGCTAACTGACTTGTTTGTCTGATTACTTGGTTCATCTGTGCATATCTGCTTGAGTGTGCCTTAGTGCATTTATTATCATCATGTGTATATCATTTCATAAGCTTTGCTTTATAGCATTTTTGCTTTGTCCATGGAGGAGACAAGCATAAGTCCATTACTTGGCAGTTGTTCCTATGATATGGTGTGAGACTAGTATAAGTCCATAGATTGGCATCTGATATCATTGTTTTATTTTAGGAGATTGGTGTAAATCCATTGATTGGTATCCGGTATCCATGTTTGTTTGTGAGACTAGTATAAGTCCATTGATTGGCATCTGGTATCATTGTTTTGTTTTAGGAGATTGGTGTAAATCCATTTATTGGTATCTAGTATCCATGTTTGTTTGTGAGATTGGTATAAGTCCATTGATTGACATCCGGTATCACCTTGCTTTGTTCATTTGCTTACTTGCATTGTTGCCTATTCTAAAGGACACACTTGAATCATCTTCCATATGATTTCAAGAGGTGAACATCTAAGAAGTTTTACTCCTTCACCTCCCACCTTTTTGTTTCTTTAAACCTCCATCTTTGCATGTTAATCTCAACCTGAAAAATATTGTGCAAACATTTGTCATCTCTTTTCAAATTAGAAACCTAGGCTTTAGGCCTTTGATTTTTCAAACTCCATTTCATAATACTTCTTTGAATTGAATTCTAATCATACTTTGACCCTCTTTTGTGAATAAATCCTAATTGGCTAATCCAACTCATTCAATTGTTTTGTGGCTTTGTCCATTCTTGATAAGTTTTCATGCATTAGCCATAAGTTTGATTTATCCTAGTTGGTTGATGTTAATCTCACCTCCTTGGTCCTTAGTGATTGAATTGTAAGACTTCCTTGCTTATTATAGGGTTAACCCCTCACTAGCAAGTTGAAGCTATTCTCACGTGGTGGACTCGTTGTTTGTATAAGGTTGAGTTTTCTCCCGTGGATAACGAAAGACCTTAGGGCTTTTGTTTTAAAATGAACTCACTCATATTTTGGAAATCTTTTAGCCGAACTACGGCGTTTTGATCCTTACCTTCCATGGAAAGGTACGTAGGCAACGGGTTCATCCGTTCAAACACAAAAATACTAATTTGTATATTCTTTTCTCATCCCTTCCATCATTGTTTGCACAATATGTCATAAACAAATAAACTTTTTTATACAACAAGTGTGAAAAGGGCTCCCTAGGAGTACCTAGGACGTTTTGGGTGCCTAACACCTTCCCATTGCGTAATTAACCCCTTACCCAGATTCTCTGATCTTTTCATTAGTTTTCTATGTGTAAAACTTCTTAGGCTTTTGTTTGCTTTTTAGCCATTCCTTTGGATAAATAAAAGTGCGGTGGCGACTCGATTCTTTGTATGCTTTGCTTTTGATTTAGTCAATAAATCATAAAGTGACGAATACACCGCTACAGAAAAGTGGCGACTCTGCTGGGGAAGACATTAGACCTTCCTTGGTGGTATTGCCTACTTTTCACCCTTGTTGTATGATATTGTTTATTTGTTATATGACATATTTTTGTACAATTTGGGATTACTGTATTGATTGTAATGTTTGAATTGCAAGATATACAATTGCTTGTTTGCTTGGTGATCTCTGTGAGATGAGTTCTATACTCGAACTCGAGTGCACCTTAGGATAGGAGAATGGCGTAGTCTTGTCGACTTGTGTGGAGTATTCCTTAACAAGTTGACTTGCGAGTCCATTCACTTGGTGGAGGTCATGTTGGATTAATAGTGTCACACAAGTTATTTGTGGTTAGGCATTATTCTTTCAATCATGTGCCTTAGAAGCCAAGGACCTTAGTTTACCAAGCCCATCTTGGCCTATTTTAGGACGTAGTGCGGAGGTCGTTCAGATGTCAGATCTGATGCGATTGTTATGCGATACTACACTCATAAGAGTCTCCCTTGAGAATATTTTTGGAATACCAGTAGTCGTTTCTCCGATAATATCCGAAAGATGGGATAATGACTATGGGAACCTCTGGTAGAACATGTTCGGCAGGTTTAAACCCTAGTACACTCCCTTTGGGTGGTTCTTAGCCAAGACTCCATGCTCGTGACTCTCAGCAAACCCGTGATTCGTGGTTAAGTCGTTCACACATCCTTAATATCAATGGAACTTGGGTGTCGATAAGGTGAAAACCATAATCCACCAGAATGGATGATTGATATTAAGGATGATTGAGCCGGTTCATGTACCATTAATATCAATGGAACTTGGGTGTTGATAAGGTGAAAACCATAATCCACCAAAATGGATGATTGATATTAAGGATGATTGAGCCGGTTCAGGTATCGTTAATATCAATGGAGCTTGGGTGTTGATAAGGTGAAAACCATAATCCACCAAAATGGATTATTGATATTAAGGATACTATGAGCTTTCCCATGACCTTTGTCTGGTGTGCTTTGCTTGATCCTTGAGTGTGATTGTTGCATTCATGCATTCATGCATTCATCTGCATCCATATCATCAAAAAATGAGAATTTTTTTTCAAGGAACTTAAGGGGTTTCTTTGCAAAATTTTCAGATATGGAAAGACAAAGAATTATCCAATGAGATATTTCCAGATGCGATAAGTGCTTAATATTTTCAAAGTTTGCAAATAAAACCTTCGAGTTCCTTTGAAATAAAAACAAAGCATATGCACAAACATTTCATGCATCATTTGCATAAGCGGGCGTTGTTCTCAGCCTTTGGTCCTATGGTCTGATCCCCGTGCTCTTCATTTATTTTGAAGACGCACCTCGCCGGTACTACACTGGGTTATCTCTGCTAGATTGATGGATCATGTTGAGCAAGAGAGCTGTGAACTCAAGGAGGAATTTTCCAGATAGAGTGCTTTGATGGATTTACTCCTGGTTAGCCACTTGTCTTCTTTCTCATACATTGATGCTGAGGATGAATTTGGAACGCCTTTCCAAGCTTTGTCTATTGCTGAGCCGATTGAGAAGAAGTCTCCTTCATTTGCTTCCTATCGTGATGCGAAACTGGCCAATGAATGTGGTGCAGTTGCTGGTTTAGGGAAGATGATTGAGCTTGAAGACAATAAATCCTGGGCTGGCATTGGCTATTCTTCTGGGGCATTCAACGAGCAAGGGTTGTTCAAGAATGAAGGTTTCATCCATGCTGATCAACCTGAGGAAGCTGCTGCTATCTTGGAAGAGGATGCAGAGGATTTGAGCAACTTCATCATACCTGGTGGTGTCTGCCATAATTGGGTCGCTGTAGATGTTCCTACAGTCATTCATAGATCAGAGTAATGGTTCACTTTGTTCAAAACCCTTCTCCCATGCCAAAAGGAGAAGTGATGACATTGTTGGCAGCATTTATACAATGATATTTCATTCAATTAATGCATTGTTAAACATTTGTTTTTCCCTTTGTTTTCACTTTTTGCTTTTGTATGAAATCAGTGATCACAAAAAACCCTAAAAACAAGAATAAAAGCAATCTTTTTCATCTGCATAATGATTTGCTTGTTTAAATTCTAAAGTTTTTTCATTATCCAGAATCATTATGCAGGGATTTCTAAACCCATTGAACATAATGATCCAACGCCATCTCCCAATTTTGAATTCCTTGTATTCGAAGCAGAGGAAGATGATGTTGAAGGGGATTCCTGACGAGATTACCCGACTTCTTGAGCAAGAAAAGAAGATCATTCAGCTGTATCTTAAGAATCAGCAAAACAGTCAAACTAGGGCATTGCAAATGCAATAAAAAAAAAAGAAAAAAGAAGAGAGGGTAAAAAAATAAAAGAAAAATCAAAAATCAAAAATAAAAAAAAAATGTCAAAAAATCAGAATTTAAAAAAAAAAAAAAAAGTATACCCTCAAATCCCTAGTTGACTGAAGCTGAATGGATTCAGAGTCGTTATGACCAGCTGAATTTGATTGAAGAGAAGCGATTGACTGCCATGTGTCATGGTCAGTTATATCAGCAGAGGATGAAGAAAGCATTCGATAAGAAGGTCAAGCCTCGTGTGTTCCGAGAAGGTGACCTCGTGCTCAAGAAAGTTTTGTCTTTCGCGCCCGATTCCAGGGGCAAGTGGACTCCAAACTACGAAGGTCCATATGTTGTTAAGAGAGCCTTTTCAGGCGGAGCTTTGATGCTTACAACAATGGATGGGGAGGATTTCACTCGTCCTGTGAATTCAGATGCAGTCAAGAAATACTTTGCCTAAAAAAAAAGTATGCAAAAGAAAAACAGAATAGCTCGCTAAGTTGAAAACCCGAAAGGGCGGCTTAGGCAAAAATGAGCGTCTCGGTGGAGAACCCGAAAGGGCGATCCAGGCAAAGGTTAGAGACTTGAAAAAAAGTATATTTGCATCCCGCTAGATTGAGTACCTCACCTTGGGGCAATCTAGGCAAAAATTAGGGATTTTGGCAAGTAACTGCATCCTGACAAGACTTTCTGTTCCACAGCCGTCTGTTCGTCAGAAGTTCTCGATTCGTCGTCAACTGAAGCTTCGAATACATCGAGATTCAAATTGGTAGAGAAAAGATCATTATGTTCAATGTAGCCCTCTTCCAATATACATCACTGATTTCAAATTTGTACAGATCTATGGAGTCTTGCCATTCACAGGCTACTATTCCATCAAATGAATTTGAGCTTTTTATCCAATTATTTGCACTCTTATTTGTTTCAATTCAACAAATGTTTTGCATGTTTTAATTGATAAAATGTCATTGTTTAAACAAATAAATTTTTCAAAATTGTTGTTTTAAACAAAGTGAATATTCACAATGATGAAAGGATACTTAAGAACATCTCAGTGCTCTCCCAAGGGTGGCATGATTTCCAACAGGTAAGACATTTGTTCATATTCCTGGCTTGGCTGTATCCTCTTTCTCCAGATTTGTTGTTGGGGTTGTTCCCCAAGCAGAGCTGTTGTTGGGGTTGTTCCCTAAGCAGAGTGCTTGTCGAAGACTTCGTTTTCGTCTCCAGCAATATTATCTCCCCAGCATGGGTGCGTTCTTTTGGAAGATTCGGTGGTTGGTGGTTTGAGACCCCAGTACCCAGTCACTCTCCCCAATGCAGTCGCTAGCAGAGTTGTTGCTTCTCTCCCTAGCAGGGTTGCTTTCTTTTTGAAGATTCAGTGGTTGGTGGAGTGATATCCCGGTACTTTGCCACTTTCCTCAACGCAGTCGCCTGCAACGTTGTTGATATGATAAACTGCATTTTATACTGTATCTCCCCATCAGAGCGTTTGTTGAGGTTTTCATCTCTTCTCCCTTCAGCAGAGCAGTGATTATTTTCCTCCTCAGCATCTGTTGGTCTATTTTTGGAAGGTTCAGCATTTGATGGTTGATTCCCAGCTCTCCTCCTTATCCCCAGTGGATTCTTCCAGTGAATTCCCCAGTGGATCTGCCAATAGATTTGTGGTTTGGTGGATTATATCTGTGTGATTTCCCCAGAGTCCCCGCCAGAGTTGGTATCCCCAACATAATCAGGATCCCCGCCAGAGTTATTTTCCCCAGTAGGGTTGGTTGGTGATCTATCATCCATAGATTTGGTTGATTCCCTGATGCTTTTGATCCCCAGTAGAGTGGCTTGTTGCAGAATCTACTTGTGTGATCTATCCTTCCTCAGTGGGTGTATTCTCGATGGAGTGGCTGACATTTTTCCCAGTAGAGTGGCTTGTTGCAGAAACTACATGGATGATCTGTTCTTCCTTTGTGGGTTGTTCCCCAGCGGGGCTATTTGGAAGTTGCTTTCGTGGCAGTTCTCGCCTGCGCAGTGAACTTTTGCTTCCCAGTTGATACTGAGGATCTCCCTGCAGATATCTCGGGATTTATCCCGTTTCCCCAACAGATTTGTCTTTGTGGCCGTTGTTGCCTGTTGTGACTTTCTGTACCCCAGTTGGGTTGATTGTTGATCCATCACTCAGAAATTTTATGATTTTCCTTGATATCTCTGATCTTTTGCCTCCCCGCAGATCTTTGCTTTTCAGCATGTGGATCTCCAACAGATTGGCTTTCCAGTTGGTTTTTCCTCTGGAAGTATAGTACCGGACGTTTGATTCCTGGACTTGTTTGTGTTAGATATGTCTGTTTTGTCAGCATTCATCAAACATAAATCACGCATATTCATGCATAATCATAAACATTCAGATATTCATGTTGCATTTTTTTGCCATATATCTCTTGTCTGTTGTCTCCTGCTATGGGTGATATAGATCTCCAATAGATCTTCCCAAGCAGATGTCGGGTGTTTAATCTCTCAATATAGAGTCAGCCCCATAAGCAGAAAGTGTCCGTCTTTCCTTCTGCAGTTCCCCACTGAGATATACCCTCGTGGATGACGGTTTCTTCCGTTTCCTCCCAACACATATAGTGGGATGGATGTTCCTATTGAGTTATATCCTCATTAGGATGAGTCTTGATTCAGTCTGTCTTTTCAGTTTGACCCTGAATTGGCATTTGTCAGCCGTTTCTCGTGCTTCCCTGTGGAATAAATGAATGAATTGCCCAGTAACCGGCAATAATTCTTTTTATCCCCAGCGGAATCTTTTGGGCCTCTACCCTTATACCGGTAGTTGTAAGTCCTATGTTCCTTTCCTCTTGGCGGAATTTGTGGTTATATACCTTTTATTCCTCAGCAAGAGTCGATTTGGTTTTCTACCCAGTAGTCGGTAGTTGTAAATCCTCTTTTTCTGCTCTTCAGCAGTTTGTGGTTTGTTATAAACCCTATTTTGTTTCCCGTGCGGATTTGTGATTTCCTTCATTCCCCACGTGGAGTTTGTTTGGTTTCCTACCCCGTATTCGGTAGATGTAAACCCTATCTTTTTATCCTCATCAGAGTTTTTGGCTACTACCCAGTATTCGGTAGTTGTAAGTCCTATCTCTCTTCCCCTAGCAGAGGTAACCTTTGTGGTTCGTTTTGGTTGATGGTGGATTTTTTGGTCTTCTACCCAGTATTCGGTAGTTGTAAATCCTATGTTGTTGTGGTTTTATTCCCAACGGAGTCTGTGCTTTCATGTGGATAATGGCCGGATGCTAGCAACCCTATCCCTAGCCAGAGTTTTGGTATTCTACCCCGTATTCGGTAGTTGTAAACCCTAATTTCTCCCCTTTGCAAAGTTAATTTTGTTGTTTATCCTAACCGATGATGGTTACTCTTCATGTTTATCTTCATTCGATATTCGATGTTGATATTCCTTCTTTGCTTCTGGACAATTGCCGGTTGCTAGCAATTGTATCCCCAGCAGTCTTCGGGATCATTGCCGTATGCTTGCAATGTTATCTCCTTTGAAGTCGCCAGCAAGTCCTTGTGGATAATTGTTGTTTATGCAATTCATCCCCGGCGAGTCTTCTTTCATTTACCCTTTTGCTTGGTAATGATTGTTGCTCCCTTTGATTAGTCATCATTATATACCTAGTTTGGTATCCCGATGCCTTTCTTTTCGGTCGATTTATCCTTTATTAACCCAGTAACCGGTTGTGGATAATCTTCCATGCGAGTATGTTATCCACGTTCTGACGGTAATGGATAATATATCTCATGCACTCTTCAGTCGAAGCCTGTCGCGTTTCCCCAGTCGAGTAAAATTCGTATTCCTTTTTGCGGAATCGAATATTTGTTGTTCTCTTGGATAATTGCCGGATGCTTGCAATTTATCCCCTGTGAGGTGTCTTTCGTTTACCCTGTTGTTGTTGGTATCGATTGTCTCTCTTTTTGGTTGACCACCTATTATATACCCAGTAACCGGTATCTCTGGTGTCTCTTCCTTTTCGAGTGTATTATTCACGTTCTGACGGTAATGAATGATATATCTCTTTCGCTCTTTGGTTGGAATCCTTTGTTGATTTTCCCCAATTGAGTAAGATTCGTATTCTTTGTAGAATCGAATATCCATCCTTTAACAGGTTTGTGTTTTGGATGATGAGTGTCTTGGCATATATACCAATTCACGTTTTCGGTAGGTCACCTATTATATACCCAGTAACCGGTATCCCTGGTGTTTCCTTCCATGCGAGTGTATTATCTATGTTCTGACGGTAATAGATAATATATCTCATACGAGTATTCTATCCATGTTCTGACGATAATGGATATTATATCTCATGCGCTCTTTGGGTTTGTGTCCCCCAGCTGAGTAAGATTCGTTTTCCTGTTGTGGATTCGAATGTCCATCCTGTAAGTCGATTTGCTTTTTCAAGCCCTCCTTTCGGATGATGAGTGTCTTGGCATATATACCAATTCACGCTTTGGTTGGTCACCTATTATATACCCAGTAACCGGTATCCCTGGTGTTCCTTCCTTTCTTCTCCCTATTATGACCTCGGTCCCCTGTGGAGTCAGATTTTCCTGAGTTGATGTACCTTTTTCAGGTCTTTCTCAGATGTTTGGTTGATTGATATCTCTCACCCTTATACCGATCTTAGATATTCATTCTTCCTGAGTTTGTTACCCTTATACCGGTAACACCTCATTTCCTTGTTGCTTCCCCAGGAGAGTCTCTTTGTTAGACATTCTCCAGTGGTTTTCTGTGGTGATTTTTGCCCTTTTGCTGTATTGGCGTTTTCCCCAATATACGCATTTTTCTCCGGCAGGGAGGTTCTTTGTGAATCTTTCCTGGTCCGAGTCCGAATTTTCATCCGAAGTATCCTTTGTGGATAGTTTGAGTCAGCTTGAGTCTTTCCATTGGATTTGTCTTCCTTTGGAATTATTCTGTTCCCTGTTTGAGTCCTTCACTCCCCAGTGAGGTCTCCAGTCCAGTCGTGTCTTGTTCACGCAATGTCAGTTTGTCCCCTAATTCAGAGTCGTGTCCTACTCACGCATTCTTTTCCTTTTCTTATCCCCATGAGAGTCCTGTTAGAGTCTCTGTTCCTGGTGAGTGTATTACTCCGACGGATCGTCTTTTCTTCTTTGTGGACCCATATTCCCCACAAAGTTTGTTTCTTTTGCATGCATACATCTGCATCATGAGGTCTCTTAGGGACCAAAATTTGTCTCATTACTGTTATTTAAGCCCATTCTACCGCGTCGAGATGAAGATTTCTAAACTTCACTTCTCCGGCTAGAATGACCTTAAATAGGGGCATCTGTAAGACCCCAATTTTGTCCCTAAGATCCCTCATGGCATCATATCATATCATTTCATTCCCTGTGGGTTGGTTATCCTTTGGAGAGTGGTTCTTGATCACCAAGCATGTTTTGCATTTGTATATCATTGCTTTTCATTTGTTTACTAACCAAAAGTACAAAAATATGTCATCTAATCTTTGTCTTGCAGATGAAACAATCAACAGTCAAAGCAATCAAAGGCAGTCATTGGGCAATAGATGATGGCCATTCTTGAGAATTTGGACCCCATAATCATTCAAAAGAGCTTACATGAGCTATGATATCATTTGGAATCAAAATCTCAAGTCGTAGAGGCTTGAATTCCATCAGAACATTTTCAGGTCAACTGAAGGCCTAGCCAGTCAACTGCCAAGTCAATTGTGGATTTTGGAGGTGGGGAGTGATTAGAAATACTTCATTCATGTTCAAACAAGTCTCATTTGACATTTCAAACATCAACATTGAAGAAAATAAAGTCAGGTCAAAACTTTCCAAAAATAGAAAGTGACCTATAATTTGAACTTTCCAAAAATGGAAAGGTTTTCATCCAACTTCAACTTAAAATTACATCATCAAAAATGCTTCAAATGAAATTTTGTTGAACATGAAAGTTGTAGATCTTTCTCTCCCATTTCCAAAAAGTTCAAGATCATCAATTTCTCATGTGTGGTTAAGGAGATATGATCAAAACATGGCAAGGTGTACATGGAGATTCAAATGTGCATAACTTCTCAACCAAATGTCCAATTCAATTGGTTCTTTTTGCTAAATTCTTCTCTTGACTTCTACTATCCAAATCATGCATTGCATTTCATGAAATATCATCATATGAACATGTGCCAATCCACTTGATTTTTGGAGGGAATTTTCAAAGTTTAAAATTGGCTAATTGTTGGAACTTTCTACCATTGCCAATAGCTCCAAAATGCATTTTTAAGTGAAATTGGATCAGCCACGTGCACTGTTCATCCATGATATTCATGCATAGGGTGAATTGGCCATTTTGCATTTGCACCTTGTTTTCACTAATCCAATTGCCATGAGCTTAAACATGATTAGGGAAGTGATTAAGAGGGAGTATATAACATAAATCATAACAGAAAATCATAACAACACTTCATAATTTTCAGATCTACAAAATTTCATCAAACTTTTCTCTCATTTTTCCTCTCAATTTCTTCAAATCAATTTGCATTTTCTTGCTAAATTCATCATCTGGAATCATCATTGATCAAGACTGAAGCAAGAACCAAGAGGATTTGTGTACATTTGAGCAGCTCAAAGCTTGAAGAACATCAATGGTGAATTTCAAATTCTGTGGATTCGAGCTCAATTGAACTTCAATCTCCATTCCTATCAACTCCACAAGCTTGCTAGAGGAAGATCTAAGCACTGCAAGGCCTGGAACGCGTGAATTCGAAAGCTGCTCTCCAAGAGGTCATAAAATCGCGTCTCTCTTTTCTCAATTTCATTATGCTAAACTTGTAGATCGTGTTTGTGTGAGCATGCTGAGCTTTGAACCGCTAAAAACCGTGCATTATTCACTGAGATTTGAGGATTTAAAGTTTTCATGTTGAAATTTATTTCACTCGATCCGTGCGATTTAGGATGTTAGATGCTTAGTTATTGCTTAATTGTTGATCCATGAGGTTTAGGCTACACGATGATATGCTTATTGGTTGATTCTGAGAATTTTGTTCATCGTGTTCTTGCTCTGTTACTGTTCATAGCGCGGGTTTTGTTTTGGGGAAGAAGATACAGAACATAAGGCCACAATTTTTAATCCTTGTTAGGCCACGCAAAAGCGTTTCCGTAGGTTTCCCTAGGGCTTCGATCCTATTGGCTCATGGGAGCGCTCATGCAGCGCTGTGATTGGCTCTGGCCAAAGTTAGTGAAACGCCGCGTTTGGTGTTGGCGCCATCAGCCATTATTTGAATTAAATAATCTAATTTCCATTAATTCATTTTCTTGTTCAATTTTTATTTCAATTTTCATTTGCATCTTTAAAAAATCACAATAAATCAAATAATGATCCAAATAATATGGGGATTTTTGCTATGGTTTTCTTTTTCTCTCTAGTTTTTCATCAACATGAAATTCAAAGTTGTGCCTGGCTGATTTAATTTTTGCCCTAGGGTTCTTGTATGTGTATGCATTTTGACATTGCTTTGCTTTTGCATTTGTGAAATTCTGGTTGTTGATCCAATGAATCTGAAAATTTACATGTTGAAACTAGACACTTTGCTGGATATTTTGGTGTTGAGTTTGCATTTTTATCATTTGTGGTTTCTGGTTTGTGATTTTTCTAAGTAGGTGTGACAATTTGTGTCACACCTTGTGATGTTCATCTTGTGCTATGTGTTTACCCTAACAAATGATGCTCAATTGTTCTGATTTTTTGCATGCTGATCATATGAGATGTCTTGAATATGCATGAATATTTCCAGATTTTTGTGAATGATTTCTGATTTAATTGAGATTTTTCATTCTGGTTGGTCACATTTGGACTTTAAAATTGCCTTGAACTTCAATTGATCATGAAATACATTTGGTATATGATATTGATGTGAGACTTTTTGCTATGTGTCAATAACTGTTTGAAGTTTAATCATGTCAAATTTCAGCTTCTGTTTTGAATTTTTTCTCCATCTTTGACCCTAGGCTTTGACCTAGTGGTTTGCCTCTCATGTTTGAAGCTTTGTTTCAGGTTACACATTCAAGTTACACAATTGATGATGCCTCATCTTGAGAGCATTTGGTGTTTGCCTTTGACCACTAACATTGTGTGTTTTGTAGGGTTGTTAATTCATTTGAGCTTGACTTTTGGCTTACACATTGTGTATATTGGTTGACTGTTGCATTAACTGTTGGTTGTTTGTCTGTATAGTTGTACTGATTTGTTTGATGTTTCCACAGGTACATTAGTTGCTTAACTTCACTTTGAACTTGCTTTTGCTTGGTTGCTTAACCACTTAGGTATAACCTTTCTTCTTCATGTAGTCTGGAAGACCTGGCCTGTTATGTGGTCAGGCACCTGTCTGAAGTCCTCCTTAAGAGGCAACGCTTGTGATTGTTTATCTTTGTGCCAAGCAGGAAAAGTCCTCATATGAGGCAATTGGTAGATAAAAGAGATTTGTAGTCCATCTCCTACTATTCAGTGTGTCATCCCTTTGCTCACATTACATGTTGATGCATTGTGGATATTAACCCAAGATCCTATAGAGTCATTCTCTTGTGGAGAGAGTTCCAACTTTCTGAACTCCCACACATTCTATTATTCAATGCTCTCTCTGACCTGAGATAAGAGCTATGAGGCACACTCCTCATCTCCATTTCATCTGCTTCACCTTAACTCTCAATGTTAAGGTTAAGAGCACAACATACCCCACTCCAGTTGACTTTAAAGTCTAACCTTGTTTGAGCCTAATTGCTTGTATATAGTGTGTGCTAACTGACTTGTTTGTCTGATTACTTGGTTCATCTGTGCATATCTGCTTGAGTGTGCCTTAGTGCATTTATTATCATCATGTGTATATCATTTCATAAGCTTTGCTTTATAGCATTTTTGCTTTGTCCATGGAGGAGACAAGCATAAGTCCATTACTTGCCAGTTGTTCCTATGATATGGTGTGAGACTAGTATAAGTCCATAGATTGGCATCTGGTATCATTGTTTTATTTTAGAAGATTGGTGTAAATCCATTGATTGGTATCCGGTATCCATGTTTGTTTGTGAGACTAGTATAAGTCCATTGATTGGCATCTGGTATCATTGTTTTGTTTTAGGAGATTGGTGTAAATCCATTGATTGGTATCTGGTATCCATGTTTGTTTGTGAGATTGGTATAAGTCCATTGATTGGCATCCGGTATCACCTTGCTTTGTTCATTTGCTTACTTGCATTGTTGCCTATTCCAAAGGACACACTTGAATCATCTTCCATATGATTTCAAGAGGTGAACATCTAAGAAGTGTTACTCCTTCACCTCCCACCTTTTTGTTTCTTTAAACCTCCATTTTTGCATGTTAATCTCAACCTGAAAAATATTGTGCAAACATTTGTCATCTCTTTTCAAATTAGAAACCTAGGCTTTAGGCCTTTGATTTTTCAAACTCCATTTCATAATACTTCTTTGAATTGAATTCTAATCATACTTTGACCCTCTTTTGTGAATAAATCCTAATTGGCTAATCCAACTCATTCAATTGTTTTGTGGCTTTGTCCATTCTTGATAAGTTTTCATGCATTAGCCATAGGTTTGATTTATCCTAGTTGGTTGATGTTAATCTCACCTCCTTGGTCCTTAGTGATTGAATTGTAAGACTTCCTTGCTTATTATAGGGTTAACCCCTCACTAGCAAGTTGAAGCTATTCTCACGTGGTGGACTCGTTGTTTGTATAAGGTTGAGTTTTCTCCCGTGGATAACGAAAGACCTTAGGGCTTTTGTTTTAAAATGAACTCACTCATATTTTGGAAATCTTTTAGCCGAACTACGGCGTTTTGATCCTTACCTTCCATGGAAAGGTACGTAGGCAACGGGTTCATCCGTTCAAACACAAAAATACTAATTTGTATATTCTTTTCTCATCCCTTCCATCATTGTTTGCACAATATGTCATAAACAAATAAACTTTTTTATACAACAAGTGTGAAAAGGGCTCCCTAGGAGTACCTAGGACGTTTTGGGTGCCTAACACCTTCCCATTGCGTAATTAACCCCTTACCCAGATTCTCTGATCTTTTCATTAGTTTTCTATGTGTAAAACTTCTTAGGCTTTTGTTCGCTTTTTAGCCATTCCTTTGGATAAATAAAAGTGCGGTGGCGACTCGATTCTTTATATGCTTTGCTTTTGATTTAGTCAATAAATCATAAAGTGACGAATACACCGCTACACCATGGCCTTTCTCTATGTGGGGAATTGACATGATTGGCATGATAGAGCCGAAAGCGTCAAATGGTCACAGATTTATTCTCATAGCAATTGATTACTTCACCAAGTGGGTTGAAGAAGCATCATATGCAAACGTGACCAGGCAGGTGCTCGTGAAGTTTATCAAGAATCAACTCATATGCCGTTATGGTGTGCTAGATAAGATCATTACTGACAATGGATCTAACTTGAACAACAAGATGATGAAAGAGCTGTGTAGCGAGTTTAAGACCGTACATCATAATTCTTCTCCTTACAGACCCAAGATGAATGGGGCTGTTGAAGCTGCTAATAAGAATATCAAGAAAATCATCCAGAAGATGGTTGTTATGTACAAAGATTGGCATGAGATGCTGCCATTTGCTTTGCATGGATATCGTACATTTGTCCGCACTTCAACAGGGGAAACCCCTTTCTCTCTTGTTTATGGAATGAAGGTTGTGCTCCCAGTAGAGGTGGAGATCCCATCAATGAGAGTCTTGATGGAAGCTAAGTTGACTGATGTTGAACGGGTTCAGAGTCGTTATGACCAGCTGAACTTGATAGAAGAGAAGAGATTGACTGCCATGTGCCATAGTCAGTTATATCAGCAAAGGATGAAGAAAGCCTTTGATAAGAAGGTCAAGCCTCGTGTGTTCCGAGAGGGTGACCTTGTGCTCAAGAAAGTCTTGTCTTTCGCACCCGATTCCAGGGGCAAGTGGACTCCAAACTATGAAGGTCCATATGTTGTCAAGAGAGCCTTTTCAGGCGGTGCTTTGATACTTAACACTATGGATGGGGAGGATTTCACTCATCCTGTGAATTCAGATGCAGTCAAGAAATACTTCACCTAAAAATGAAAACAGAATAGCTCGCTAAGTTGAAAACCCGAAAGGGCGGCTTGGGCAAAAATGAGCGTCTCGGTGGATTGAAAACCCGAAAGGGCGATCCAAGCAAAAGTTAGAGACATAAAAAATGAATATGTATCCCGCTAGATTGAGTACCTCACTCTGGGGCAATCTGGGCAAAAATTAGGGATTTGGCAAGTAACTGCATCCTGACAAGACTTTGTTCTACAAACTGTCATCCGTCAGAGATTCTCGCTCAGTCATCGTCAACTGAAACTTCGAATGCATCGGATTCAGAGTTGGTGGAGAAATGGTCTTTATGTTCAATGTAGCCCTTTTCCAATATATATCATCAATTTCAAATTTGTAAAGATCTATGGAGTCTTGCCATTTGTAGACTACCATTCCATCAAATAAATTTGAGCCTTTATCCAATTATTTGCACTCTTGTTTATTTTTTCATTCAACAAATATTTTGCATGTTTTAATTGAGAAATATCATTGTTTTTAAAATTAAATTTTTCATAACTTGTTTTTAAACAAAGTGAACATTCACAATGATAAAAAGGATACTAGGGATATCTTCAGTGCTCTCCCAAAGATGATATGATTCTCAACAGGGTAAGACATTTGTTCATATTCCTGGTATGCTTGTGTCCTCTTCCTCCGGAGCCTTTTGTGGTTTTTCTCCCGAGCAGAGTGTTTGGTAAAGATATTCATCCCTCCTTCCTTCAGCAGAGTAGTGATCTTTCCTCCTCAGCAGATGTGATCTCTTTGGTAGGGCAACATTTGGTGATCTTTGGAAGTTTCTGATTGATGGTTGTTCCCCAGAGATCCATCCCCTCCTCTGATAATTTCCCTTGTAGAGTTGCTTCTACGGTAGAGTTCATCTGTGCGATGATCCTGTCCCCAGTTGGAATGGCTGATATTCATTCCCCTGTAAAGATCTTTGTTTCTTGGTATCTCTTGCCCCTCATCAGATTGGATATTTTTCCACTAGGTCTGGTTTTCTCTCTTGAGATGTAGTACCGAATGTTTGTCCATTTGGCCGTTGGACCTGTTTGGTTTAGAAATGTCTGTTTGTCAGCATTCATCATACGTAAACCACGCATATATGCATCATTTAAACATTCAGATACTCATGTTGCATTCTTTGTCATATATCTTTGTTTGTTATCTCCTGCTAGTTGATAATATGGTTCCTCAAGCAGATGTTTGTGTCTGATCTTTTCATGTAGAGTCAGCCCCATAAGTAGAAAGTGTTTATCCTTTCTTCCATAGTCCCCACCGAGTTATATCCTCGTGGATGATGGTTGTTTCTTTTTCCTCCCAACACATATTGGGATGAAATTTCCCATTGAGTTATATCCTCATAAGGACAAGTCTTATTCCATCGTGCCTCTCTAGTTTGATCCTAGATTGGCTTCTCGTGTCTTTTTTCCTGCGCTTCCCCGTAATTTAGATGAATGATTGCTCAGTAACCAATAATTATCCATCTTCTCCACGGCGGAGTCTGTGGTTTTCTACCCTTATACCGGTAGTTGTAAACCCTATTTTTTTATCCCTTGTAGAGTTAACCTTATTTTGTTCATCCTAACCGATGACGGTTACTCTTCCGTGGTTTTCTATCCAGTATCTGGTAGATGTAATCCCCTCCTTGACGGTTATCTTTATCCAATATTCGGTATTGATATTCCTTCACCACTTTTTGAGTATATATCTCCTGGTAACCTGCGATATATTTCCCGGATCATTGCCTTTGTCAATGTATCCCCAGCGAGTCATCTTTCATTTGCCTTTCATCGGAAATGATCGTTTCTTCTTTGATTGGTCATCATTTTATACCGGGTTTTCGGTATCCCGATATCCTTTCTGTTCGGTCGATTCATTCTTTATTAACCCAGTAACTGGTTGTGGATAATCTTCCATGCGAGTATATTATCTATGTTCTGACGGTAATAGATAATATATCTCATGCGCTCTTCAGCCGAAGTCTTTATTCTTCCCCACTCGAGTAAGGTTCGTATTCCTTTTGTGGAATCGAGTGTCTTGGGAATATTCCCCAATTCACGCCTTGGTTGGTCACCTATTATACACCCAGTAACCGGTATCCCTGGTGTTCCTTCCCTTCTGCTCCCTATTATGAATTTTTGTCCCTTGTGGAGTCAGATTTCCCTGAGTTGAAAAATACCTTTTTAGGTTTTCCTCGGATGATTTCGGATGTTTGATATCTCTCACCTTTATACCGGTCTTAGATATTCATTCTCCCCGAGCATGTTTTTCTCACCCTTATACCTGTGTTCGGATCACATGTCCCTTCGAGCTTATTACCCAATAACCGGTAATACCTCATCCTAGTGTTTCCCCCCAGAGGATTCCTATTTGGATGTTCCCCAGCGAGGTCCCTTAGTGGATTTTCCCCATCTGAGTCCTGTAGCGGTGTATTCGTCGCTATATGATCTATTGATTAAATCATAAGCTAAGAGATACATGAAAAATTTCGAGTCGCCACCGCACTTTTATTTATCCAAAGGACTGGCTAAAAAGCGAACAAAAGCCTAAGAAGTTTTACACGTAGAAAACTAATAAAAAGATCAGAGATTCTGGGTAAGGGGTAAATTACGCAATGGGAAGGTGTTAGGCACCCACTACGTCCTAGGTACTCCTAGGGAGCCCTTTTCACACTTGTTATGCAAAATTATTATTTATTATGACAAAAATATTGTGCAAACATGATTGGGATGGTGAGAAAAGAATATACAAGTTTTATTGGGTTATTGGGTTTGAACGGATGAACCCGCTTCCTACGTACCTTCCATCAAAGGTAAGGATCAAAACGCCGTAGTTCGGCTAAAAGATTTCCAAAAGTGGGTTAGG
This sequence comes from Lathyrus oleraceus, assembly GCF_024323335.1. Taxonomy (NCBI): domain Eukaryota; kingdom Viridiplantae; phylum Streptophyta; class Magnoliopsida; order Fabales; family Fabaceae; genus Lathyrus; species Lathyrus oleraceus. Next base: position 160,310,628 of record NC_066584.1, on the reverse strand, counting down.
TTCAATTTTAAACACAAACCCTAGGTCTTACGTTATCCACGGGAGAAAACTCAACCTTATACAAACAACACGTCCACCATGTGAGAACAGCTTCAACTGGCCAGGGAGGGGTTAACCCTATAATAGGCGAGGAAGACTTACAATTCAATCACTAAAGACAGAAGGTGAGATTAACATCAACCACTAAGATAAATCAAACCTATAGCTCATGTATGAAAAGATTAATGGACAAAGCCAAAACAAGTGAATGAGTGGAATTACTGATTATAATTATGAAAATGAAGTCAAAGTATGATTAAGATCAATTCAAATAAGTATTATGAAAATGAAGTTTGGAAAAAGGTCAAGGACTTGAGTCCAGGTTTTTAGTTAGAAAACATGAAGATGTTTGCACAACACTTATGTCAGGTTTAAAAGATAAAGTGTGAAAAGTCTAGGACATAATGAATGATGAATGGATGAGGGATGGATAGTAAAACTTCTTAGAAGGTTCACTTCTTGAAATCATATAGCAGATGATTCAAGTGTGCCCTTTGGAATAGCAATTAATAATAAACAAACAAAGCAAAGGCGGATATCGGATGCCAATCAATGGTCTTATACCAATCTCCTAAAACAAAACGGGATATCAGATGCCACTCAATGGACTTACACTAATCTCCACAGGCAAAGAAATAAAAGCGGATACCGGATACCAATATATGGATTTACACCAGTCTCCTAAAACAGAACAGGATATCAGATGCCACTCAATGGACTTACACTAATCTCCTCAGAAGCAAACAAAAATGAAACAGGGAAGTCAACTGCCAATCTATCTAGACTTAGGTTAACTCCACAGTATGCTCACAGGAAGTCCAATGCCACATCACTGGGACTTACAATGGATCCTCACATACAAGAACAAAAGCAACAAAATGATCACAGGAATGCAAATGCCAACTTACAGGGACTTATAACTGTATCCTCGCATACAAATCAAATAGATCACATTATGATCACAGGATAACAGATGCCAACTTACAGGGACTTATAACTGTATCCTCGCATACAAACCCAAACAGATCGAATTATGATCATAGGAAAACAGATGCCAACTTACAGGGACTTATAACTGTATCCTCACATACAAACAGATAATCAGAAGATATGAGTGACCAATGAGGTCTTACACTCTATCCTTCCATATCATAGGAGCAAATGCCAAAGCAATGGGCTTACAATTGTCCTCCATGGGTAAACAACAATAACAAAAGCCACACAGACAAATGATATGATCATGCATTGATGGCAATTGATAATGATAATAAATGCATAGCATACAGGCAAACAAGTGCATATGAAGCAATCACTCAAGCAATGAATAGCAAACAACACACTCTATAGCCAAACAATGGGGGCTCACACAAGAGGGTTTGACTTCAAAAGTCCACTGTAATAGGTAAAGGTCGCTCTTAACCTGGCCATTGAGGGGCTCAGGCGAAGCAGATGAAAAGGAGATGAGGAGTATGCCTCATTGCTTCAATCTCAAATTAGAGAGAGCATCAAAGAAAGTGTGGGAGTTCAGAAAGTAGGAACTCTCTCCACATTATTGACTCGATTAGATCTTGGGTTTTTATCTCATTGCTTCAACCATGTAATGGGAGCAAAGAGAGGACACACTGAATAGTGGGGGATAGATTGCTTATCCCTACCTTCCACCAATTGCCTTACTTGAAGGACTTTTCCTGCTTAGGACAAATATAAACAAACACAGGCATTGCCTCTTAAGGAGGACTTCAGACAGTTTGCCCGGTCAAATAACAGACCGGGTCTCCAGACTACATGAAGAAGAAGTAATTATACCTCAAAGCAAATGCTAAAAAGCAAAGCAAGCAAGCAAGTTCAAAGAACTTAGGCAACTAAAGTACCTGCAAAAGTCAAACTTATTAGCAAACAAGTCAACAGTCAAAACCAAAAGGAAATGAACCAATAGTCACACAGTGGGACCAATTGTGCAAGGCACAAAGACTCAAGCATGAGTCACCTACAAAACAAGGGTTAGCATGTGGCAAACAATCAAATTCAATCACATTTGAGTGATCCTTAAAGCATGGGTGCTCAACCTGAAACAACAACTCAATTGTAAGCTCAGAAGACCACTAGGACTAGCCTAGGGTCAAAGATGAAAGAAAATAGTCAAGGCAGCAAGCAATGTTCAATCAAAGTCAAATTCAATCATGTAGGAAGCAAACACAATTGGATTCAAACTTATATCATGCATCAAGGTCATTTCATATGCAAAAGAATGCAAAGCATAGCAAAGGAGGCATACAAAAGTCAACAGCAAAGACTTCATCCAAAAGTCAACTCAAACATTCTCAAAAATTATGAAATAAATCAAACTCAATCCTAACATCTAGCATGGTAGACATGTGAAATTTCATGGCATTTGGATGAGAGGAAGGTACTCAATGAAATTCATGAAGTTATACCAAGTTCAAGTAAGCATGGTGAAAGTCAACAAGCATGGGTCAACTTCAAAAAATCATATCAATTTGAAAACAAAAGAGAAATGAATGAGATTAACACCAATGCAAAGCTTGAGATGTCTAGTTATCACATATGAAATTTCATGGACATACAATATGATTTGAGAATTTCACAAAAGATTTGGCAAGGCATAGCACAAAAAGTCAACAAATGACCACATATGGAAGAAAATTCTCAATTAAATGGAAAACAGCAAGATTAATTCCAAGAAAATTCATACATAAACTAGACATGTAAGAGATGATTCATGCAAAATTTGGAGTCATTTGGATGTAGGGAAGTGTGTGAACAAAAATTGTGAAAATGCATGATCATGGTATGACACCAAATACAACACACAACTTCAAAAAATCATAACTATCAATCCACAAATGATAAATGCACAAACTTTATATGGAAATGAAGGTCAAGGTGTCTAGTTTTACCACAAAAAAATTCAAAGGCAATGGATGCAATATGACAATTTCACAAAGAGAATGGCACAAGGTATTATTTTGGCATACATGTCAAGAAAATAATTACCAATTAAAATCCAGCCAATGAAAAATTAATTAAAATTCACCATAAAATTCTAGACACATTCATGAGTATGAGGAAAAAAATTTCACAATTTTTGGAGTTAAAATGAATAAAAAATGAATTATGGAAACTTGATGAATAATTGAATGAAGTATGAACAAACAACATGAACTATTGGTCAAACCAAGGTCAACGGGTGGCATAGCTGTAATTCTGAGCTCATTAACTTAAACTACTGCGTTTTGATGCATGGAAACGGAATGTTCTCATTGGCCAACGGCCAATGGAACAGTAAACACCAAAGAAACTTCATATTTTCTGATTTTTAGAAACCCTAGTGTTTAACATACAGCAGGGCAGCTCAAAATGCTCATCTTCAATTGATTATCATGGCCAACAAACCTCAAGCAAAATCACACAGACCAACATGGTAACACAAATGTGGTATTCATGCAGCATAGAACAACAGCAACCAACAAGACAATATGGGAAAGGTATGAGTTCATCATCATAAAAACGAACTTCAAGCAACATCACACAATAACATGGCATTGGGAATACTCATACTGCAACCAAACAACAGCATACAAAATGCTTCACATGGTCATGAGGTTTCAAACAGCAGCAAGGCAACAGCATAGCAGCATAAGTTCATCATCATGTAATCAAAACAACAGCACATAACAGCATAGCAGTTGTACTCAACAGCAACACAAAAAATCGACGAGCCACAACAGCATTCAAACTCATGTATCATTAACCAACAACAGCATACAACCTATTTCTCATGGCACAAGTTTGAAAACAAAAGCATCATGGAATTTCAAGCATGTTCATCATCTTTAATAAATAACATTCGAAACAAACACTATTCAAAAAGCATGGCATAAATGGTGATGTTTACACAGCCACCAAACAATAGCATTCACCACAGTCATAGGAATTTCAGGCCAAGGTTTATGGGATTTCCAAAACTACAGCAAGGTAATGGCAACATGGTGTAGCAAGCAGTAGGTTCATGTGATCAAAAACAAACAACAGCCATCAACAAGAGTCTGGAAAAAGATTGAGGTTTATGCGTTTGGTTGTGGCAGCAACAGGTCAAGCTTATGTTGTTCACCCAACAGCAAAGTTCCAACAGCAAGGAAAACACAATATGGCAATGGTATGGACTCTCATACAATTAAAGCAATAGTAAACCAACACAAAACAAACATGTTCATGGGAAGTTTGGGTATATTAAGACAGCAAATCAGCAGCAGGGTTTGTTGGGTTTAAAAACAACAGCAACAACCATCATCATGCAATTAAACGAGCACAAATCATGAACATTAGCACCATGCATCATCAGTCAACAACAGCACAACAGCATATAACACATATTGCACATGGAACATAGATTTTCTAGGCATGGTCAGGTTTAAACAGCAGAGCATTGCACATTTTCATTGAAAACTCATCATTAATCGAAAAACAAACAGCAAGGCATATAGCAGGACATGACCAAACAACAAAACAGTATCAATAATCCAACAGGCCAAAACAACAATCATCATGGAACATCAACCAACATTGGAACGAGCATGCTCATGGGAATGTTTATGCTGCAACCCAGACAAAAACAGACAACAGCACACAACAATATATAGCATATTTCACAACTGCAGCATAATGTGTTCATCAAAATCATCATCAAACATCAATCCACAACAAAGCAAATGTTAATCATGAACACAAAAACTGGACAGGGCAGGTTGTAGCAGCAGCATAATTCATTCATCAGTCTACAGCATGACTAACAGCATAACAATATGGATTTACAAATACAAGCCACAACAGCCAATAAACTTCACAATTCTCTGGATTCTCATGCAGACCTTAGGATCTCTACTAGCAGCCAAACATACAGCACACAACAATATGGATTTTAGCAATAGCAGCACATGACCATATGGATTTTTGAGCATGTTCAAGGTTGCAATGACAGCAGGGCATTAACAGCATGGTTAAGCATCATTCAATAACAAAGCAAGACATGAAACATGGGAAAATTCTGTGCATATTCATGACTCAAGCATAACAGTAGCAGCAACATTCAAATTCATGGTTCATTAACAACATGCCAAATTCGAATAACATGGTAAATAAATGGCAAAGGCAATGATTTATGTAATCACCAACAGTAGCAACAATCAACACACTTGCATGTATGAACTGGATTTCTGGAAGAAAGTATGTGCAAAACAGCAGTATATGCTCATCATGCTTGTCAATCAACATGAACAACAAACATAAACCAACATCAAAGTCAAACATGGCCATGACATTCTAACCTCGTACAACATTTGAGAGCAACTAAACAGCAACAAATATGGGATTTTTCTGGTGCAGGGTAATGCTTAAATGCAACAGTATTCACCAAGTTCATGTTTAACCAACAATCATGAACAACCAATCATAACCAGGATCAATCAAAAATCAAGCATGGTAATGAATATTTATCATTAAGCAACATCCAAATAACAACAAAACCAAACACAACAAGTGGAATGCTGGACACAGTATGAGGGTTTCAAAACAGCAGCATGCCCTCATCAATGATATGCAGAATCAACAAGAATCAACATGCCTAGAAATCAACCATACACCTATCAATAGCTTCATCAAACTAAGTACAAACATCATATAGCAATGGTTTTCAAGAAATCACAATCATATAAGCAAATCGATGGATAGTGCATTTGTACACAAAAATGAAACTCAAGATTTCTCGGCCAAACCACAACCAAATCAAGCATGCTTTAGTTCATTAGAAACAGCTCAAAAAGATCTTTCAGAAGTACATCATGGCATGGCAAAAGAAGGGGTTCGAAAACTTACTTAGTTTTGAAGCAACTCAAGATGCAGTGAGATATTGATGGTGTCGTGTTGAAACAGATGGTCCTTGAGCTTTGTAGTGCTGGATAATGATGCTTTTCTAGCTCGAGAATACTTGGAACCCTTCAAATCTCAAGTTGCCATTTCATGTACATGAGGAAAACAGAGTGAGAAGATGGCTGTGATGGTGATGAGTAATGCTTGAATGAGCTTCCCAATACTGTCTAGGTCATGGAACAATGAAAGTTGTTCAGGATTTTTTGGTGGTTTGTGCAGGAATCTCGAAAATGCCAAAATGCAAGAAGGAATGAAGTCAGGAATTTCTGTGTGTAGGCTCTGAAAACTAGGGTTACAAAATGTCAGAAAATGTCCTTATATTCTCTGTTTAGCCTCACTTAATCCAATGGTAAGTTGGTTTTTGCTTAATGATGCATTTTGCATTTTTGCTAATTGTGAGCAAATGGAAGTGGAGGTGTGTGTTTTGCTGAGAATTTGGGCTGGGCACAGGCTGTACAGACTGTATGTTTGTGCTGTTTTTGGTTATACATGGAAGGCTGTACCTTGCTTTGTTCTTATGCTCCAATTTGCAAAAATAACAACTTGTGCAACTTTGGTCAAAATGAGGTGTAAAGGTGGTATGATGATGGTTTATGGCTTGGAACAAATCACAAATGTGATATGGAACATTTCCCAATTGACCAAATCAAGAAAAAGTCAAAAACTCAAAAAGTCAAAGTTTGGTCAAACTTTGAATTTAAATGCAAAAGGTCCAAAAATGCCATTTTGAATGGTAAGGTTTTAGGTCATGAAATATATTTTTGGAAAGAGGATGAAAAATGTGGTTTGTAGGAAAAAACCCCACCAAATTTGGCCTTATGGTTTGAGAGATATGGCTTGTTGAAGTTCAAAATTTGGTGAAAATGATTTGATCATATCTTGACAACCACACATGGGATTTTGATGTTCTTGGACTTTTTGAAAATGGGAAGACAAGATCTTCAACTTTCATGTTGGGCAAAAATTCATTTGGAGCTTGTATCATGATGTAAGTTGAGGATCAAGAAGTTTCCATTTTTGGCAGTTGAAATTACAGGTCCACTTTCTATTTCTGGAAAATTTCTGATTGACTTGATTTTCTTCCATGATAAGGTTGAACATGATAGATAAGGCTTATACAAGCATGAATGAACTCCTTCAGATCAATTCTATCCATCAAATTATTGATTAAATCAACAGTTGACCAAGTTTGACTGTCTGTTGACTTTCTAGGGTTTTGGACTGATTGAACCTCTTCTGATGATTTCCCAACCCTAATTCCTTGAGAACTTGACTTCAAATGATGTCTCAAGTTGTATGAACTTTTGATTATGGGCCATGGTGCCCAAATTCTGCAAGAATGGCCACCATCCATTGCTTTGACTGATCAATGACTGACTTTGACCTAATTGCTGATGATTGCTTCAACTGCAAGCAACAAGGTTAGACAGACAATATTTTTGTACTTTTTGGATGATAAACATATGAAAGCAAAGATATACAAATGCAAAGCATGCTTGGTGATCAAGAAACAAACCTACAAGGCCAACCAACCACTAAGGGGAAAGCAAAGGCATACAATGATCCTTGAGGTTATGATATGAATGATATGGGCCATGAGGGATCTTAGGGCCCAAAATTGGGGTCTTACAGATGCCCCTATTTAAGGTCATTCTAGCCGGAGAAATGAAGTTTAGAAATCTTCATCTCGACGCGGTAGAATGGGCTTAAATAACAGTAATGAGACAAATTTTGGTCCCTAAGAGACCTCATGATGCAAATGTATGTATGCAAAAGACACAAATTCTGTGGGGAGTATGATTCACACAGAAGAAAAGACAATCCATCGGAGTAATACACTCACCAGGAACAAAGACTCTGACGAGACTCTATGGGGATAATAAAAGAAAAAGAAACGTGTGGACAAGACACGACTCTAAACTGGGGAAAAAACAAAACTGACATAACGTGAACAAAACACGACTCTGAAAAAACAGAAAACAGACTGGAGAACTCACTGGGGAGTGAAGAACTCACACTGGGAAAAGAATTCCAAAGGAAAATAAATCCATTGGAGCAACACAAGCTGACTCCTGGAGGAGAAGCAACAGAAAGTTCCACTGGGGAAGTAACAAAGAAATGAGATGTTACCAGGCATACGGGTAACAAACTCAGGAAAATCTGACTCCACAGGGGGACCGAGGTCATAATAGGGAGCAGAAAGGAGGGAACACCAAGGATACCGGTTACTGGGTATATAATAGGTGACCGACCAAAGACGTGAATTGGATTTCACTTCCAAAACACTCATCATCCTGAAGAGAGCTAGAACGGCAGACTTGTTTATAGGATGGACATTCAATTCCACAAGGAAAATGAATCTTACTCTGAGGGGAAAACAGTAAAAGATCGACTCAAGAGCGCACGAGATATAATATCCATTACCGTCAGAACGTGGATAGAATACTCAGATGAGACATATTATTCATTACCGGCAGACCGTGAATAACATACTCGAAAGGAAAATTATCCTGAACCGGTTACTGGGTTGTTTATAGGATAAAATCCGAAAACGTGAATTGGTTTTCACTTCCAAAACACTCATCATCCGAAAGGAGGGCTTGAAAAAGCAAATCTACTTACAGGATGGACATTCGAATCCACAACGGGAAAACGAATCTTACTCAAATGGGGACACAAACCCAAAGAGTGCATGAGATACAATATCCATTACCGGCAGACCGTGGATAAGATACTCGCATGATATATATTATATATTACCGTCAGAACGTAGATAATAAACTCGCATGGTAAGAAACACCAGAGATACCGGTTACTGGGTATATAATAGGTGATCTACCGAAAACGTGAATTGGTTTTCACTTCCAAAACACTCATCATCCAGAACACAAACTGGTTAAAGGATGGATATTCGATTCTACAAAGAATACGAATCTTGCTCAGTTGGGGAAAATCAACAAAGGATTCCAACTAAAGAGCGCATGAGAAATATTATTCATTACCGGCAGACCGTGAATAATACACTCGAAAGGAAAAGACACCAGAGATACCGGTTACTGGGTATATAATAGGTGACTATCCAAAACAGAGAGACGATCGATACCAAGCATACGGGTAAACGAAAGACAACTCAAAGGATAATTTGCAAGCATCCGGCAATTATCCAACAACAAGGAAATATTCGACTCCGCAAAGGGAAAAAACGAATCTTACTCGACCGGGGAAGCGCAAAAGACTTCGACTGAAGAGTGCATGAGATATACTATTCATTACCGGCAGACCGTGAATAATATACTCGAAATGGAAGATTATCCACAACCGGTTACTGGGTTAATTAAAGGATAAATCAACCGAACAGAAAGGCATCGGGATACCAAAATAGGTATATAATGATAACCAATCGAAAGGAGCAACAGACATTACCAACAAAGGGGTAAATGAAAGGCGATCTGCTGAGGATAAATTGCAAGCATCCGGCAATTATCGACAGAAGACTAGCTGGGGATGCACTGGTAAACAACCAATGATCCGGGGAACAAATCACTAGCATACGGTGAAAAGACCCACTGGGGATAAAATTGCTAGCATACGGCAATTATCCACAAAAGACTTGCTGAGGATATAAGTGCTAATCTGAGCAACTTATACAAGCAAAGGAGAATCATCATCAAATATTGAATGAAGATAACCACAAAATTAGGGTTTACATCTACCGAATACGGGGTAGAAGACCAAAAACTCCGCGTGGGGATAGAACAAATCACAAATCCGCACGGGAAACCAAAATAGGGTTTATAACAAACCACAAACTGCTGAAGAGCAGAAAAATAGGATTTTACAACTACCGGGTAGGGTAGAAAACCAAAACTCTGGCTGGAGAATAAAAGGTGTATAACCACAAATTCTGTCAAGAAAGCCAGGAAAAGATAGGACTTACAACTACCGGTTTGGGTAGAGGCCCAAAACATTCCGCTGGGGAACAACCCACTGGGAAACACAAGACATTTGACAAATAGCCGATTCGGGAATAATCCGAAAAGACAGACTGAACAAAGCCACGTCCTAATGAGGATGTAACTCAAATAGGAAAATCCATCCCAATATATGTGTTGGGAGGAAACGGAAGAAACCGTCATCCACGAGGATATATCTCGGTGGGGAACTGCAGAAGGAAAGACAAACATTTTCTGCTTATGGGGTTGACTCTATATGGAGAGATTTTAAACACCCGACATCTGCTTGGGGAGATCTGTAAAGAGATCTATATCACCATAGCAAGAGACACGACAAACAAAAGATATATGGCAAGAAATGCAACATGAATATCTGAATGTTTATGAATATGCATGAATATGCGTGATTTATGTTTGATGAATGCTGACAAAACAGACAATTCTAACACAAACAGGTTCAGGAACCAGACGTCCGGTATTATACTTCCAGGGGAATAACCAGCTGGAGAGCCAATCTGCGGAGATCTTCATATGCTGAAGAGCAAAGATCTGCAGGTATTGCTGAAGAAGCAGCGAATCAGAAATATCAGGAAGCAACCCAATCAGGGTACAGAAAGTCACAACGGGCAAGACAGCCACCAAGACGAATCTGTAGGGGAACAAGAGAAATCCCAAAGTATATCTGCAGGGGGTCCCAGTGTCAACTGAGAAGCAAAAGAGTGCATTGCACAAGCACAAACTGCTGTAGAAGCAAATCCATATAACTCCGCTGGGAAACGATCCACTGAGGGAGAATGATATCATCCAAATAGAATCTGACTGCACAAGCAACTCTACTGGGGAAAACTGTCGGCTACTCTCTTGGGGACAACCCACTGAGGGAGGACAGATCAAACAAGTGTATTCTGCAATAAACCACTCCACTCGGGGAGTATACAGCAAACTGATCACAACAGGTAGATTCTGCAATATAAGCCACTCTACTGGGGATCACAAACAGTTAGGAAATCAAATCCGTTCACTGGAGGCCAAAGCCATCATCCAACCATATCGGGATTGAAGGAGTATTCAACAGGCAAAACTGCCACAACAAACATTCTGCAGACTAAGCTGAGGAAAAGATGATTGTAATACTGGGATGTCAACCCAAATCAACCACTGAGTAGGAAAATAAATCCTGCTCTGCTGGAGAGAAAAACTCTGATGGAGAGATAGCAACAGTTCCACAGACGACTTCGCCGGGGAGAAGGTAAAGTACTGGGTATCAAACCACTGACCTACCGGGTCTTCAAAAAGAAAGCGATCATGCTGAGGAAACAGACAGTTCCTGCTTGCACACTGCGTGGGGAGAAAAGTGGTAACAACTCCACTTGCAACTCTGGTGGGGATATCAATATCAGCTCTATTCGCGACTCCGAGGGGAGTATCAGTCAATCAATTATACTCATGACTGTTGCTGAGGAGACAAATGAAGTCTGGGGATCTGACCCACTGGAGAAAGTGACGGGGCACCAAGATGACAAACCATCAACCGCCGAAACTTCTCAAGAGAACACCCATGCTGGGGGAAAACTGCTGCTGGAGAGAACGAAGTCTTCAACAACAAATCACTGCTTGCGATTGTACTGGGGAACAGCCCCAACAACAACTCTGTTTGAGGAACAACCTCAACAAAGGTCTGAAGAAAGAAGATACCACCAAACCAGGAATATGAACAAATGTCTTACCTGTTGGGAATCATGCCACCCTCGGGAGAGCACTGAGATATTCTTGAGTATCCTTTCAATCTTGTGAATGTTCACTTTGTTTAAAACAACAAATTTTGAAAAATTTGATTTGTTTAAGCAATGATATTTTATCAATTTAAAACATGCAAAACATTTGTTGAATTGAAACAAATAAGAGTGCAAATAATTGGATAAAAAGCTCAAATTGATTTGATAGAATGGTAGTCTGCAAATGGCAAGACTCCATAGATCTGTACAAATTTGAAATCAGTGATATATATTGGAAGAGGGCTACATTGAACATAATGATCCTTTCTCTACCAATTTGAATCTCGATGTATCCGAAGCTTCAGTTGACGACGAATCGAGGATCTTCTGACGAAAATGACGACTGACGAACAGAAAGTTTTGTCAGGATGCAGTTACTTGCCAAATCCCTAATTTTTGCCTAGATTGCCCCAGAGTGAGGTACTCAATCTAGCGGGATGCAAACATATCTCTTTTTTCAAAGTCTCTAATTTTTGCCTGGATTACCCTTGCGGGTTCTCCACCGAGACGCTCATTTTTGCCTAAGCCGCCCTTTCGGGTTTTCAACTTAGCGAGCTATTCTGTTTTTTTTTCATTCTTTTTTTTTTTATTTGCATATATTATTTTTTTTTTATTAGGCAAAGTATCTCTTAACTACATCTGAATTCACAGGACGAGTGAAATCCTCCCCATCCATTGTTGTAAGCATCAAAGCTCCGCCTGAAAAGGCTCTCTTAACAACATATGGACCCTCGTAGTTTGGAGTCCACTTGCCCCTGTAATCGGGCGCGAAAGACAAAACTTTCTTGAGCACAAGGTCACCTTCTCGGAACACACGAGGCTTGACCTTCTTGTCGAATGCTTTCTTCATTCTCTGCTGATATAACTGACCATGGCACATGGCAGTTAATCTCTTTTCTTCAATCAAATTCAGTTGGTCATAACGACTCTGAATCCATTCAGCATCAGTCAACTTGGCTTCCATCAAGACTCGCATTGATGGGATCTCCACCTCTACTGGGAGAACGGCTTCCATGCCATAAACAAGAGAGAAAGGGGTTGCCCCTGTTGAAGTGCGTACAGACGTACGATATCCATGCAAAGCAAATGGCAGCATCTCATGCCAATCTTTGTACGTGACAGTCATCTTCTGGATAATTCTCTTGATATTTTTGTTAGCAGCTTCAACAGCCCCATTCATCTTAGGTCTGTAAGGAGAGGAATTATGGTGTGCAATCTTAAATTCAGCGCACAACTCGTCCATCATCTTGTTATTCAGATTGGATCCATTATCAGTAATGATCCTCTCTGGCACACCATAACGGCAAATCAGCTGATTCTTGATAAACTTCACAACCACCTGTCTGGTTACATTCGCGTACGAAGCGGCTTCAACCCACTTGGTGAAGTAATCAATTGCTACGAGAATAAATCGATGTCCGTTGGACGCTTTCGGCTCAATCATGCCGATCATGTCGATTCCCCACATAGAGAAAGGCCATGGTGATGAAATCACATTCAGGAGTGTCGGAGGAATATGAATCTTATCCGCATAAATTTGACACTTGTGACATTTCTTCACATACTTGCAACAATCAGACTCCATTGTCAGCCAATAGTAGCCTGCTCTCAACATCTTCTTAGCCATGGCATGTCCATTGGAATGAGTACCAAATGAACCTTCATGGACCTCAGTCATCAGTAGGTTTGCTTCGTGTCTATCCACGCATCTGAGCAAAACCATATCAAAATTTCTCTTATACAGCACTTCACCACTGAGGTAGAAACTGCCTGACAACCTTCTCAAAGTTTTCCTATCTTTGTTTGATGCCCCAGGCGGGTATACCTGGTTCTGGAGGAAATTCTTGATATCAAAATACCAAGGCTTGTCATCTTTCACGTCTTCAATTGCAAATATGTGAGCGGGTCTGTCCAAGCGCATCACAGTAATATTGGGAACATCATTCCACCATCTGACAACTATCATGGAAGCAAGCGTTGCAAGGGCATCCGCCATCCGATTATCCTCTCGAGGAATATGATAAAATTCAACTTCTGTGAAGAAAGTTGAAATTCTCCTTGCATAATCTCTGTATGGGATGAGACCTGGTTGATTTGTCTCCCATTCACCTTTGATCTGATTGACAACCAAAGCTGAATCACCATAGACATCAAGATATTTGATTCTCAAATCAATGCATTCTTCAAGTCCCATAATACAGGCTTCATACTCCGCCATGTTATTCGTGCATTTGAAGGTTAGCCGTGCTGTAAATGGAATGTGCGAACCCTGGGGATTAACAATTACTGCCCCAATTCCATTTCCATATTGATTAACCGCGCCATCAAACACCATCGTCCATCTGGAACCAGGTTCTGGACCCTCATCAAGTATAGGCTCATCGCAATCTTTCATCTTCAAATACAGAATTTCCTCATCAGGGAAGTCATACTGAACAGACTGATGATCTTCAATTGGCTGGTGCGCTAAGTGGTCAGCCAAGATACTACCTTTGATAGCTTTCTGAGCTCGATACTCAATATCATACTCAGACAACAGCATCTGCCAACGGGCAATCCTCCCAGTTAAAGCAGGCTTCTCGAAGATATACTTAATTGGATCCATTCTGGATATCAACCAAGTTGTATGATTTATCATGTACTGGCGCAAACGCTTAGCTGCCCAAGCTAAAGCACAGCACGTCTTCTCAAGCATAGAGTACCGAGACTCACAATCAGTAAACTTCTTACTGAGGTAGTAGATAGCAAACTCCTTCTTCCCTGATTCATCTTGTTGACCGAGTACACAACCCATCGAGTCTTCAAGAACTGTCAAGTACATAATCAGAGGTCTTCCTTCCACAGGCGGAGACAAAATCGGAGGTTCGGACAGGTAATCTTTGATACTGTCGAAAGCTTTCTGGCAATCCTCGGTCCAATCATGAGACTGATCTTTCCGGAGGAGCTTGAATATCGGCGCACATGTGGCAGTCATGTGGGATATAAATTTGGAAATGTAGTTCAAGCGGCCAAGAAAACCTCGGACTTGCTTCTCAGTTTTGGGTGCGGGCATCTCTTGTATTGCTTTGACCTTTGCAGGATCAACCTCAATACCTCTTTCACTTACCACAAAACCCAACAACTTGCCGGAACGGACTCCAAAAGTACATTTGTTCGGATTCAGACGAAGCTGGAACTTCCTCAAACGCTGAAAAAGCTTCAACAAATGCTCAATATGCTCTACTTCCGTTCGGGACTTAGCAATCATATCATCAACATAGACTTCTATCTCCTTGTGCATCATATCATGAAACAAGGTAGTCATAGCTCGTTGATACGTGGCTCCGGCGTTCTTCAAACCGAAGGGCATCACTCGATAACAGAATGTTCCCCAAGGTGTGATGAATGTTGTCTTCTCCATATCCTCTGGTGCCATCTTGATTTGATTATATCCGGAAAATCCGTCCATAAAGGAAAAGACCTTGAATTTAGCTGTATTGTCTACCAACATGTCAATGTGTGGTAGAGGAAAATCATCTTTTGGACTAGCTTTATTCAAATCTCTGTAATCAACGCACATACGGACTTTTCCGTCCTTCTTAGGAACAGGCACAATATTGGCCACCCATTGAGGATATGTCGAAGTCACCAGAAACCCCGCATCAATTTGCTTCTGAACTTCCTCTTTGATCTTTACTGCCATATCTGGATGAGTTCTTCTGAGCTTCTGCTTCACAGGCACGCACTCAGGCTTCAAAGGCAGGAAATGTTGCACAATGTCTGTATCTAAACCCGGCATGTCTTCATAGGACCAAGCAAAGATATCTGAATATTCTCGTAGCAAGCTGATCAAATCTTCCTTAACAGACCCTTCGAGAAGTGCCCCAATCTTCACCAGGCGCTCACAATCTTCAGATCCCAAGTTGACTGTTTCCAAGTCTTCGAGATGCGGCTGAATGATCTTTTCTTCGTGCTCAAGGAGACGGGTGATCTCATCAGGGATCTCTTCAACGTCATCTTCCTCTGCCTCAAATACAGGGAATTCAAAATTGGGAGACGGCGTTGGATCATTATGTTCAATGGGTTTTAGGATCAACCTGCATAATGATTTTGGTTAAGAAAAAACTTCAGAATTTTAAACAAGCAAATCATTATGCAGATGAAAAATGTTGCTTTTACAGCTTTTATTTTTGTTTTTATGGTTTTTTGTGATCACTGATTTCATAAAGAAAAGCAAAAAGTGAAAACAAAGGAAAAACAAATGTTTTGACAATGCAAAAAATTGAATGAAAATATCATTGTATATATGCTTTGCCAACAATGTCATCACTTCTCCTTTTGGCATGGGAGAAGGGTTTTAAACAAAATGAACAATTACTCTGATCTATGGATAACTGTAGGAACATCCACAGCGACCCAATTGTGGCAGACACCACCAGGAATAACAAAATTGTCAAAGTCTTCTGCATCTTCTTCTTCAATGATAGCAGCAGCTTCCTCTTCTGCAGGTTGATCAGCATGGATGAATCCTCCACTTGTGAACAGACCTTGCTCGTTGCATGCCCCAGAACCAAAGCCAATGCCAGCCCGGGATCGGTTATCTTCGAGTTCAAGCACTTTCCCTAAACCAGCGACTGCACCACATTCAATGGCCAGCTTAGCATCTCGGTAGGAAGTGAATGAAGGAGACTTCTTCTCGATTGGTTTATCAATAGATAAAGCTTGGAACTGAGTTCCAACTTCATCCTCTGCATCAATGTACGAGAAAGAAGACAAGTTACTGACCAGGAGAGCCTTTTCTCCCCCTACTACAACCAATTTCTTGTTTTTCACAAACTTCAGCTTTTGGTGTAGGGTGGATGTCACGGCGCCAGCCTCGTGAATCCATGGTCTGCCTAAGAGACAGCTGTATGATGGGTGAATATCCATTACTTGAAAAGTGATCTGGAAATCACTTGGTCCAATCTTGATTGGGAGGTCCACTTCCCCAATCACGGTCTTGCGCGACCCATCAAAAGCTTTAACAACAACCCCACTCTGCCTCATAGGAGGACCTTGATATGACAATCGAGAGAGTGTGGATTTTGGCAATACATTAAGGGACGATCCAGTGTCCACCAGTACATTGGACATTGCATCAGATTTACAATTCATGGATATGTGTAAAGCCATGTTGTGGTCTCTTCCCTCCTCAGGGAGATCAGCGTCACAAAAGCTCAGAGTGTTGCAAGCGGTAATGTTTGCAACAATGCTATCAAATTGTTCCAAGGTGACGTCGTGATCCACGTACGCCAGGTCCAAGACTTTCTGAAGAGACTCCCTATGAGGCTCTGAATTCAGCAATAGAGAAAGAATGGAGATCTTGGAGGGCGTGTGTAGAAGCTGGTCTACAATATTATACTCGCTCTTTCTGATGAGTCTCAGCATCTCATCAGATTCTTCATCAACAATGCCACTTGGGCCACCTGAAGAAATGGGAGTTTTTGGTATGGACGAGGAGGGTTTGGCAACATCAAGTGCCGGATTCTGAACATTCACAGCAGTCCCCACAGGACGCTCAACAGATTCAGAAGAAACAGCAGGAGCTTTGGCAGGTGCAGAAAACACACGACCGCTTCGGGTCAACCCACTAACATCAGCGATAGTGGTCACGGAAGTAGACGGCAGAGGTACCTCGACCCCATCCTGGACAGCAACAGGATTGTACCGGAATGGTACAGCTCGGTCAGATGAATACGGCACAGGGCCAGCTGGTTTAATAACCAAAGAAGGTGAAGCCTTAGGCTTGTTGCTATTGTAGCGAATAACAACAGGCTCAGGCAACTTGAACACCGGGGAGATAACATTCACTTCGGGCTCAACAACATTCACATTGCGATTCTGGAGAATCTCAATGGTACCTTCATTCAACAATTTTTGAAGTTCACGGCGAACCTGATCACAACCCAGGCGGTTGACCGAGCAAACGCGGCACTGGTCATGGTTATGCTTCAAATAGCTGTGCTGACACAGCATCTTAT
The DNA here is from genome assembly GCF_024323335.1 of Lathyrus oleraceus. Taxonomy (NCBI): domain Eukaryota; kingdom Viridiplantae; phylum Streptophyta; class Magnoliopsida; order Fabales; family Fabaceae; genus Lathyrus; species Lathyrus oleraceus. The sequence continues at coordinate 160,292,916 of NC_066584.1, read as the reverse complement.
GTAATCCAACCAATGACTGCCGGATGTGACTGACATATTTCACTTTGTACTTCCCAAGGTCTTCCTGGACCATATTCACAGACTTCCCATGCGAAGGCAATGGGTTCCTGGTGACATTCGGGTTTGAGTCTTCAAAACTCAGAATTCCGCTTCTCATCAGGTCTTGAACCTTATTCTTCAGCGGGAAACAGTTCTCAACGTTATGGCCCGGAGCACCGGAATGGTAGACACAATGCTGGTCTGGTTTGTACCACCATTGCGGGTTGGCAGGAATAGCAGGAGGATCCCTGGGAGAAACCAACTTCCTCTCCAACAAGGAGGGATAAAGCTCTGTATATGTCATCGGAATCGGGTCGAAGCTGACCTTCTTCCTATCATAATTCACATTAGCCTGGTTGGTGGTACTTCCACGAGGCTGGTAAGCCTGTTGCTGTGGACGCTGCTGTTGCTGTTGATATTGCGGTTGTGGATATTGCTGCTGATGCTGATACTGCTGAGCATTATCCTTGAATACAGGCGCCACACTAGCCACCTGATGCTGATGTCCGGCACGATGTGCAGGCTTCCTCTGAACAGAGGGTCTTCGATGTTTTGGCTGAGACTGCACAGCATGCGCTTCGCCTTCTTTCCTCTTAAACGCTCCATACCGTTTAGAGGAAGAACCATCATCTTTTGTTAACCGTCCTTCACGGACACCTTCTTCAAGACGCATCCCCATGTTCACCATCTCGGTGAAATCAGAGGGAGCGCTGGCCACCATTCTCTCATAATAAAATGACCCAAGAGTCTTCAGAAAGATCTTGGTCATCTCCTTCTCCTCTAATGGTGGAGTGATCTGAGCTGCCAGCTCACGCCATCTCTGGGCGTACTCCTTGAACGACTCCTTGTCCTTTTGTGACATAGACCTGAGTTGATCTCTGTCAGGCGCCATGTCAACATTGTATTTATATTGCTTGACGAAAGCTTCGCCAAGATCATTGAAAGAGCGGATGTTGACGCTGTCCAGGCTCATGTACCAACGGAGGGCAGCACCAGACAAGCTGTCTTGAAAGTAGTGGATCAAGAGTTGATCGTTGTCTGTCTGCGTGGACATCTTTCTGGCATACATGACCAAGTGTGCCAAAGGACAAGTGTTCCCCTTATATTTCTCAAAGTCTGGGACTTTGAACTTAACTGGTATTCTCACACCGGGAACTAGACAAAGTTCGGCTGCTGACTTGCCGAAGAGATCTTTGCCTCTGAGAGTTCTCAATTCCTTTCTCAGCTCGAGGAATTGATCGTTCATTGCATCCATTTTCTCATGAACATCTGAGCCCTCAGACGCTTCAGAGTGATAAATGGTGTCGTCTACCCTAGGCATGGTATGCACGACAGGAGGTACAGGTATAGGGACCGGGCTAGATGCCGGCATTTGAGCAAAGGTTGGAGCTGGCAGATCAGGCATGAAGCCAGGAGGCATCCCCCAAGGAAAACCGGGAGGCATAGCATTAGGCTGATGGGCACTAACAGGCACCGATGTAGTAGCTATCTCAGATATAACTGTCCGCTGAACCGGAGTTGCTGGCTGAGGAGCAGGCTGATTCTGGGCAGCAAGAAGTTGCTCCATCAGAGCGCCAAGTCTGGCGACTTCATCTCTCAAACTCTGGTTCTCTTGTTCCAATTGCTCCATAATCCTTGCAGAGTTGACTCGCGTATAATACCGGTGAGTCAGCTTGTCTTCAAAATAAATGAAGAGCAAAGGTTAGAACCGGAAGACCAGAAAAATGGGTACCTGTTTATGCAGGAATGATGCATGAAATGCTTTGTGCAAATGTTTTGATTTTCAAGGAACCCTCAGGGTATTTGTTTGTAATATTTTGAATATTAAACATTTTGATTGCTCATGGAAAATATTTCATTCAAAATACTAAGACAAAGAAGTACAGCATTCTTTTAAATATTACAAAGAGAAAAGGTAAATGACATCCTATGGATCCCTATTAGCTCGGGATGCTGGAAGACGAGAAGTGTACAACTTCTTGATCTCTCTCTCATAGGCAGCCTCCATATCAGCTTTCTCCTTTGCAAGTTGATCATACTTCCTTTTCCAGAATTTGGAAGACTGAGGAAGCAGAGAAGTCCAAGTGTCGTTAGGATCATCGATCACTCGGTGCTCGAGAAATTCAATCATATCATCCTTCTCCTTGAGCTGCTGCAGCAATTCCTCTCTCTCGCGGATCCAGGCACGCGAAAGGTCTTCTTCTCTCAACTCCTCTACACGTTGGGTAGGGAGGGTTGAAGGCCCAGCCACATCCAACAGTGTAGGTTTTGGATGATCATATGGCATCAGGTAGGTAGCAGCCCTCTGTCTGACCCAAGAGGTGTATGGCTCCAAAGCAATGCAGTTCTTCGGACCCAATTCATTCCTACTCTTTATGCGAATATTGCGCCAAGCGCGGACGAATCTGGCTTTCAGGCCTTGGGGATCTTTACCCTCCTGAAAGAATACACCTTCTAACAGAATGTTATGGGGTTTATCCTTTAGGGGGAACCCAAGCTGACGACGTGCAAGCGTAGGATTGTAGGTAATCCCACCACATGTACCAAGAAGAGGCACATTAGGGAATTCACCACAAGAATTGATGATCTGAACGGTATCATACACGCGATCATACCAGGTGATATCATCATTGGTGAGAGACATGAGTCTCTGAGACCACCGTAGACATCCCTTGTTCTCCTTGAAAGCAACTGTCTGCGGCAAGTGCGAAATAAACCACTTGTACAACAGGGGTAAACAGCAGACAATGACTCCTCCATTCTTCATATTCCTCAGATGCATGGAGACATACGCATCACCCAACAAGGTCGGAACTGGATTAAGAACTGAAAAGATCCTAATAGCATTCATATCGACGAACTTATCAAAGTTGGGAAACAGCACCAATCCATAGATGAGCAATACGAATAGAGCCTCAAAGGCATCCTCACTCATGGCCTTCCCATAAAAGGTAGCTTGGGCAATAAGGAACTCGGAAGGAAAACCTTGAATTCCGCCTTTGGTAGTAAGATTAGCTCTAATCAGATCTTCATCTATGTGCAACAAGCTAGAAATCTCTCGAGCAGATGGAATACTCTCTAAGCCACTGAACGGCACTTGATCCAGAATAGGAATCCCAATAAGGTGAGAGTATTCTTCCAAAGTCGGCAGCAACTGGAAATCCGGAAATAAGAAGCAATGATAGAGCGGATCATAGAACTGAGCAAGAGTGCTCATCAATCCCTCATCCACTTGAGTAGTCAGCAACGGCAGAAGCTTCCCATATCGAGCCTTGAAACCCAAGGGATCTAATACATATGATGTCAGATTCCTTAACTCTTTTACATCAGGCTGCTTAAAGCTGTACTTCTTTGTATGCCTTTTCGGTCTTTCCATGTCTGAAAATTTTGCAAATAACCCTTTAAGTTCCTTGAAAATTTTCTCTTTGATGACATGAATGCGGATGAATGCGTGAATGCATGAATGCAACAAACACACTCAAGGATCAAACAAAGCACACCAAACAAAGGTCGTGGGAAAGCTCTATGTATCCCTAATATCAATCATCCATTTTGGTGGATTTAGGTTTTCACCTTATCAACACCCAAGTTCCATTGATATTAACGGTACATGAACCGGTTCAAACATTCTTAATATCAACCAGCCGCTTTGGTGGATTTTAGGTTTTTACCCCTGATCCGGGATCCATTGATATTAACAATATTTGAACGACTCAACCACGAATCACGGGTTTGTTGAGAGTCACGAGCATGGAGTCTCGGTTAAGAACCACCCAAAGGGAGTGTACTAGGGTTTAAACCTGCCAGACATGTTCTATCAGAGGTTCCCATAATCATCGTTCCATCTTTCGAATATTTTCGGAGGAACGAATACTCGTATTCCAAGAATATTCTCAAGAGAAACTCTTATGAGTGTAGTATCGCGTAACAATCGTATCAGAACTGACATCTGAACGACCTCCGCACTACGGTCCTAAAAATAGGCCAAGATGGGTTTGGTAAACTAAGGTCCTTGGCTTCTGCGGAACATGATTGAAAGAATAATGCCTAACCACAAATAACTTGTGTGACATTATTAGTTCAACATGACCTCCACCAAGTGAATGGGCTCGCAAGTCAATTGGCTAAGGACTACTCCACACCAATCGACAAGACTATGCCATTCTCCTATCCTAGAGTGCACTCGAGTTCGGGTACAGAACTCATCTCACAGATCACCAAAGCAAACAAGCAATGTATATCAAGCAATTCACACATTACAATCAATACATTCATCCCAAATTGTACAAAAATATGTCAGATAAAGAATAACAATATAGCACAACAAGGGTGAAAAGTAGGCAATACCACCAAGGATTCTGGTGAGATCTCCCCAGCAGAGTCGCCACTTTTCTGTAGCGGTGTATTCGTCGCTATATGATCTATTGATTAAATCATAAGCTAAGAGATACATGAAAAATTTCGAGTCGCCACCGCACTTTTATTTATCCAAAGGACTGGCTAAAAAGCGAACAAAAGCCTAAGAAGTTTTACACGTAGAAAACTAATAAAAAGATCAGAGATTCTGGGTAAGGGGTAAATTACGCAATGGGAAGGTGTTAGGCACCCACTACGTCCTAGGTACTCCTAGGGAGCCCTTTTCACACTTGTTATGCAAAATTATTATTTATTATGACAAAAATATTGTGCAAACATGATTGGGATGGTGAGAAAAGAATATACAAGTTTTATTGGGTTATTGGGTTTGAACGGATGAACCCGCTGCCTACGTACCTTCCATCAAAGGTAAGGATCAAAACGCCGTAGTTCGGCTAAAAGATTTCCAAAAGTGGGTTAGGTTCAATTTTAAACACAAACCCTAGGTCTTACGTTATCCACGGGAGAAAACTCAACCTTATACAAACAACACGTCCACCATGTGAGAACAGCTTCAACTGGCCAGGGAGGGGTTAACCCTATAATAGGCGAGGAAGACTTACAATTCAATCACTAAAGACAGAAGGTGAGATTAACATCAACCACTAAGATAAATCAAACCTATAGCTCATGTATGAAAAGATTAATGGACAAAGCCAAAACAAGTGAATGAGTGGAATTACTGATTATAATTATGAAAATGAAGTCAAAGTATGATTAAGATCAATTCAAATAAGTATTATGAAAATGAAGTTTGGAAAAAGGTCAAGGACTTGAGTCCAGGTTTTTAGTTAGAAAACATGAAGATGTTTGCACAACACTTATGTCAGGTTTAAAAGATAAAGTGTGAAAAGTCTAGGACATAATGAATGATGAATGGATGAGGGATGGATAGTAAAACTTCTTAGAAGGTTCACTTCTTGAAATCATATAGCAGATGATTCAAGTGTGCCCTTTGGAATAGCAATTAATAATAAACAAACAAAGCAAAGGCGGATATCGGATGCCAATCAATGGTCTTATACCAATCTCCTAAAACAAAACGGGATATCAGATGCCACTCAATGGACTTACACTAATCTCCACAGGCAAAGAAATAAAAGCGGATACCGGATACCAATATATGGATTTACACCAGTCTCCTAAAACAGAACAGGATATCAGATGCCACTCAATGGACTTACACTAATCTCCTCAGAAGCAAACAAAAATGAAACAGGGAAGTCAACTGCCAATCTATCTGGACTTAGGTTAACTCCACAGTATGCTCACAGGAAGTCCAATGCCACATCACTGGGACTTACAATGGATCCTCACATACAAGAACAAAAGCAACAAAATGATCACAGGAATGCAAATGCCAACTTACAGGGACTTATAACTGTATCCTCGCATACAAATCAAATAGATCACATTATGATCACAGGATAACAGATGCCAACTTACAGGGACTTATAACTGTATCCTCGCATACAAACCCAAACAGATCGAATTATGATCATAGGAAAACAGATGCCAACTTACAGGGACTTATAACTGTATCCTCACATACAAACAGATAATCAGAAGATATGAGTGACCAATGAGGTCTTACACTCTATCCTTCCATATCATAGGAGCAAATGCCAAAGCAATGGGCTTACAATTGTCCTCCATGGGTAAACAACAATAACAAAAGCCACACAGACAAATGATATGATCATGCATTGATGGCAATTGATAATGATAATAAATGCATAGCATACAGGCAAACAAGTGCATATGAAGCAATCACTCAAGCAATGAATAGCAAACAACACACTCTATAGCCAAACAATGGGGGCTCACACAAGAGGGTTTGACTTCAAAAGTCCACTGTAATAGGTAAAGGTCGCTCTTAACCTGGCCATTGAGGGGCTCAGGCGAAGCAGATGAAAAGGAGATGAGGAGTATGCCTCATTGCTTCAATCTCAAATTAGAGAGAGCATCAAAGAAAGTGTGGGAGTTCAGAAAGTAGGAACTCTCTCCACATTATTGACTCGATTAGATCTTGGGTTTTTATCTCATTGCTTCAACCATGTAATGGGAGCAAAGAGAGGACACACTGAATAGTGGGGGATAGATTGCTTATCCCTACCTTCCACCAATTGCCTTACTTGAAGGACTTTTCCTGCTTAGGACAAATATAAACAAACACAGGCATTGCCTCTTAAGGAGGACTTCAGACAGTTTGCCCGGTCAAATAATAGACCGGGTCTCCAGACTACATGAAGAAGAAGTAATTATACCTCAAAGCAAATGCTAAAAAGCAAAGCAAGCAAGCAAGTTCAAAGAACTTAGGCAACTAAAGTACCTGCAAAAGTCAAACTTATTAGCAAACAAGTCAACAGTCAAAACCAAAAGGAAATGAACCAATAGTCACACAGTGGGACCAATTGTGCAAGGCACAAAGACTCAAGCATGAGTCACCTACAAAACAAGGGTTAGCATGTGGCAAACAATCAAATTCAATCACATTTGAGTGATCCTTAAAGCATGGGTGCTCAACCTGAAACAACAACTCAATTGTAAGCTCAGAAGACCACTAGGACTAGCCTAGGGTCAAAGATGAAAGAAAATAGTCAAGGCAGCAAGCAATGTTCAATCAAAGTCAAATTCAATCATGTAGGAAGCAAACACAATTGGATTCAAACTTATATCATGCATCAAGGTCATTTCATATGCAAAAGAATGCAAAGCATAGCAAAGGAGGCATACAAAAGTCAACAGCAAAGACTTCATCCAAAAGTCAACTCAAACATTCTCAAAAATTATGAAATAAATCAAACTCAATCCTAACATCTAGCATGGTAGACATGTGAAATTTCATGGCATTTGGATGAGAGGAAGGTACTCAATGAAATTCATGAAGTTATACCAAGTTCAAGTAAGCATGGTGAAAGTCAACAAGCATGGGTCAACTTCAAAAAATCATATCAATTTGAAAACAAAAGAGAAATGAATGAGATTAACACCAATGCAAAGCTTGAGATGTCTAGTTATCACATATGAAATTTCATGGACATACAATATGATTTGAGAATTTCACAAAAGATTTGGCAAGGCATAGCACAAAAAGTCAACAAATGACCACATATGGAAGAAAATTCTCAATTAAATGGAAAACAGCAAGATTAATTCCAAGAAAATTCATACATAAACTAGACATGTAAGAGATGATTCATGCAAAATTTGGAGTCATTTGGATGTAGGGAAGTGTGTGAACAAAAATTGTGAAAATGCATGATCATGGTATGACACCAAATACAACACACAACTTCAAAAAATCATAACTATCAATCCACAAATGATAAATGCACAAACTTTATATGGAAATGAAGGTCAAGGTGTCTAGTTTTACCACAAAAAAATTCAAAGGCAATGGATGCAATATGACAATTTCACAAAGAGAATGGCACAAGGTATTATTTTGGCATACATGTCAAGAAAATAATTACCAATTAAAATCCAGCCAATGAAAAATTAATTAAAATTCACCATAAAATTCTAGACACATTCATGAGTATGAGGAAAAAAATTTCACAATTTTTGGAGTTAAAATGAATAAAAAATGAATTATGGAAACTTGATGAATAATTGAATGAAGTATGAACAAACAACATGAACTATTGGTCAAACCAAGGTCAACGGGTGGCATAGCTGTAATTCTGAGCTCATTAACTTAAACTACTGCGTTTTGATGCATGGAAACGGAATGTTCTCATTGGCCAACGGCCAATGGAACAGTAAACACCAAAGAAACTTCATATTTTCTGATTTTTAGAAACCCTAGTGTTTAACATACAGCAGGGCAGCTCAAAATGCTCATCTTCAATTGATTATCATGGCCAACAAACCTCAAGCAAAATCACACAGACCAACATGGTAACACAAATGTGGTATTCATGCAGCATAGAACAACAGCAACCAACAAGACAATATGGGAAAGGTATGAGTTCATCATCATAAAAACGAACTTCAAGCAACATCACACAATAACATGGCATTGGGAATACTCATACTGCAACCAAACAACAGCATACAAAATGCTTCACATGGTCATGAGGTTTCAAACAGCAGCAAGGCAACAGCATAGCAGCATAAGTTCATCATCATGTAATCAAAACAACAGCACATAACAGCATAGCAGTTGTACTCAACAGCAACACAAAAAATCGACGAGCCACAACAGCATTCAAACTCATGTATCATTAACCAACAACAGCATACAACCTATTTCTCATGGCACAAGTTTGAAAACAAAAGCATCATGGAATTTCAAGCATGTTCATCATCTTTAATAAATAACATTCGAAACAAACACTATTCAAAAAGCATGGCATAAATGGTGATGTTTACACAGCCACCAAACAATAGCATTCACCACAGTCATAGGAATTTCAGGCCAAGGTTTATGGGATTTCCAAAACTACAGCAAGGTAATGGCAACATGGTGTAGCAAGCAGTAGGTTCATGTGATCAAAAACAAACAACAGCCATCAACAAGAGTCTGGAAAAAGATTGAGGTTTATGCGTTTGGTTGTGGCAGCAACAGGTCAAGCTTATGTTGTTCACCCAACAGCAAAGTTCCAACAGCAAGGAAAACACAATATGGCAATGGTATGGACTCTCATACAATTAAAGCAATAGTAAACCAACACAAAACAAACATGTTCATGGGAAGTTTGGGTATATTAAGACAGCAAATCAGCAGCAGGGTTTGTTGGGTTTAAAAACAACAGCAACAACCATCATCATGCAATTAAACGAGCACAAATCATGAACATTAGCACCATGCATCATCAGTCAACAACAGCACAACAGCATATAACACATATTGCACATGGAACATAGATTTTCTAGGCATGGTCAGGTTTAAACAGCAGAGCATTGCACATTTTCATTGAAAACTCATCATTAATCGAAAAACAAACAGCAAGGCATATAGCAGGACATGACCAAACAACAAAACAGTATCAATAATCCAACAGGCCAAAACAACAATCATCATGGAACATCAACCAACATTGGAACGAGCATGCTCATGGGAATGTTTATGCTGCAACCCAGACAAAAACAGACAACAGCACACAACAATATATAGCATATTTCACAACTGCAGCATAATGTGTTCATCAAAATCATCATCAAACATCAATCCACAACAAAGCAAATGTTAATCATGAACACAAAAACTGGACAGGGCAGGTTGTAGCAGCAGCATAATTCATTCATCAGTCTACAGCATGACTAACAGCATAACAATATGGATTTACAAATACAAGCCACAACAGCCAATAAACTTCACAATTCTCTGGATTCTCATGCAGACCTTAGGATCTCTACTAGCAGCCAAACATACAGCACACAACAATATGGATTTTAGCAATAGCAGCACATGACCATATGGATTTTTGAGCATGTTCAAGGTTGCAATGACAGCAGGGCATTAACAGCATGGTTAAGCATCATTCAATAACAAAGCAAGACATGAAACATGGGAAAATTCTGTGCATATTCATGACTCAAGCATAACAGTAGCAGCAACATTCAAATTCATGGTTCATTAACAACATGCCAAATTCGAATAACATGGTAAATAAATGGCAAAGGCAATGATTTATGTAATCACCAACAGTAGCAACAATCAACACACTTGCATGTATGAACTGGATTTCTGGAAGAAAGTATGTGCAAAACAGCAGTATATGCTCATCATGCTTGTCAATCAACATGAACAACAAACATAAACCAACATCAAAGTCAAACATGGCCATGACATTCTAACCTCGTACAACATTTGAGAGCAACTAAACAGCAACAAATATGGGATTTTTCTGGTGCAGGGTAATGCTTAAATGCAACAGTATTCACCAAGTTCATGTTTAACCAACAATCATGAACAACCAATCATAACCAGGATCAATCAAAAATCAAGCATGGTAATGAATATTTATCATTAAGCAACATCCAAATAACAACAAAACCAAACACAACAAGTGGAATGCTGGACACAGTATGAGGGTTTCAAAACAGCAGCATGCCCTCATCAATGATATGCAGAATCAACAAGAATCAACATGCCTAGAAATCAACCATACACCTATCAATAGCTTCATCAAACTAAGTACAAACATCATATAGCAATGGTTTTCAAGAAATCACAATCATATAAGCAAATCGATGGATAGTGCATTTGTACACAAAAATGAAACTCAAGATTTCTCGGCCAAACCACAACCAAATCAAGCATGCTTTAGTTCATTAGAAACAGCTCAAAAAGATCTTTCAGAAGTACATCATGGCATGGCAAAAGAAGGGGTTCGAAAACTTACTTAGTTTTGAAGCAACTCAAGATGCAGTGAGATATTGATGGTGTCGTGTTGAAACAGATGGTCCTTGAGCTTTGTAGTGCTGGATAATGATGCTTTTCTAGCTCGAGAATACTTGGAACCCTTCAAATCTCAAGTTGCCATTTCATGTACATGAGGAAAACAGAGTGAGAAGATGGCTGTGATGGTGATGAGTAATGCTTGAATGAGCTTCCCAATACTGTCTAGGTCATGGAACAATGAAAGTTGTTCAGGATTTTTTGGTGGTTTGTGCAGGAATCTCGAAAATGCCAAAATGCAAGAAGGAATGAAGTCAGGAATTTCTGTGTGTAGGCTCTGAAAACTAGGGTTACAAAATGTCAGAAAATGTCCTTATATTCTCTGTTTAGCCTCACTTAATCCAATGGTAAGTTGGTTTTTGCTTAATGATGCATTTTGCATTTTTGCTAATTGTGAGCAAATGGAAGTGGAGGTGTGTGTTTTGCTGAGAATTTGGGCTGGGCACAGGCTGTACAGACTGTATGTTTGTGCTGTTTTTGGTTATACATGGAAGGCTGTACCTTGCTTTGTTCTTATGCTCCAATTTGCAAAAATAACAACTTGTGCAACTTTGGTCAAAATGAGGTGTAAAGGTGGTATGATGATGGTTTATGGCTTGGAACAAATCACAAATGTGATATGGAACATTTCCCAATTGACCAAATCAAGAAAAAGTCAAAAACTCAAAAAGTCAAAGTTTGGTCAAACTTTGAATTTAAATGCAAAAGGTCCAAAAATGCCATTTTGAATGGTAAGGTTTTAGGTCATGAAATATATATTTTTGGAAAGAGGATGAAAAATGTGGTTTGTAGGAAAAAACCCCACCAAATTTGGCCTTATGGTTTGAGAGATATGGCTTGTTGAAGTTCAAAATTTGGTGAAAATGATTTGATCATATCTTGACAACCACACATGGGATTTTGATGTTCTTGGACTTTTTGAAAATGGGAAGACAAGATCTTCAACTTTCATGTTGGGCAAAAATTCATTTGGAGCTTGTATCATGATGTAAGTTGAGGATCAAGAAGTTTCCATTTTTGGCAGTTGAAATTACAGGTCCACTTTCTATTTCTGGAAAATTTCTGATTGACTTGATTTTCTTCCATGATAAGGTTGAACATGATAGATAAGGCTTATACAAGCATGAATGAACTCCTTCAGATCAATTCTATCCATCAAATTATTGATTAAATCAACAGTTGACCAAGTTTGACTGTCTGTTGACTTTCTAGGGTTTTGGACTGATTGAACCTCTTCTGATGATTTCCCAACCCTAATTCCTTGAGAACTTGACTTCAAATGATGTCTCAAGTTGTATGAACTTTTGATTATGGGCCATGGTGCCCAAATTCTGCAAGAATGGCCACCATCCATTGCTTTGACTGATCAATGACTGACTTTGACCTAATTGCTGATGATTGCTTCAACTGCAAGCAACAAGGTTAGACAGACAATATTTTTGTACTTTTTGGATGATAAACATATGAAAGCAAAGATATACAAATGCAAAGCATGCTTGGTGATCAAGAAACAAACCTACAAGGCCAACCAACCACTAAGGGGAAAGCAAAGGCATACAATGATCCTTGAGGTTATGATATGAATGATATGGGCCATGAGGGATCTTAGGGCCCAAAATTGGGGTCTTACAAGTCCGGATTTTCATCCGAAGTATCCTTTGTGGATAATTCCGCTGTATTGGCATATTCCCCAATGCATGCACCTTTGAGTCAGCTCGAGTCCTTTCATTGATTTATTTTCATGGAATCTCTCTCGTGTCTCTCAACAAATCTAAGTCATGACCTGCTCACGCAATTTATCTCCTTTTCTATCCCCATAAGAGTCCCAGAGTCTCTGTCCTATGGAGTGAATTACTCATATGGATTGTCGGTTCCTCCGGATTTCTTTTCTTCTTTGTGGACACATATCCCCACAGAGTATTACCTTTTTGCAGACATACATCTGCATCATGAGGTCTCTTAGGGACAAAATTCATCTCTTTGTTATTATTTAAGCCCATCCTACCTCGTCGAGACGAAGATTTTAACCTTCACTTCTCCGACTAGAATGACCTTAAATAGGGGCATCTGTAAGACCCTAATTTTGGCCCTAAGATCCCTCATGGCATCATAACATTGCATTTTCATAGCCTCAAGGATCATAAGAATCTTGGCTCCTTCCCTTTGGATGGGATCTCTCTTGTAAGTGGTTTGAGATCACCAAGCATGCTTGAATTGTATATTATTGATTTCTCATTTTATTTACTAACCAAAAGCACAAAAATATGTCACTAACATTTCTTGTTTGTAGCCTGAGCAATCACAAGATCCAAAGCTTCTAGGAGATCCTTTGTGCATTGATAGGGTCAATTTAAGATGAAAGCAAGCATGGTAATGGTTCCCAAAGCTCTCATCCATCAAATATGCCTGCCAAGTATTTCAATTCATCATTTTGATCAAAGCAAGTCAAGGGGTTTGAGGTTTGTTTCCCAAGGAAACCCTAATTCATCTGTTCATCAATTATGCCTTGCTCATGAAGCAACCTTAACCCATGGTCAAATACAATCAAGGGAAGTTCTTTAATTCATCATATCATGCATATTTGAACTAATTTGAGTGTCCTCAATCATCAACTCATCAAGATATGAGTTGTGGACTTGAGAAGTTGATCAGTCAATTCATCTAACTATTTTGAAATGCACAGAGACATAACCTTTTATGTGTTGGTCAAATGGAGATGACCCCAAGATCAAACATGTTCTTAAGGACAATATAAACAACTTTCATGTTCATAAAAATTTGATTTGAAGCTTGGAAGGTCATCATCCATTCTAAGACATTATAGGTCATTTTGACTGAAACCCTAATTTTAGGTCAACTTCCCAAGAACATAACTCATTCATTTTTCATGATTTTGAGGTGAGACTTAATGAATTGAAAAGCTTATTGTGTCTAATTCAAATGTTATGTTGAGAAAAATTGCAAAATCTCAAAATAAATACATGTGATAATGCAAAACATTATAGGTCACTTTGGGCCAAATGCATTGAAATGTGAAAAACATTATACTGGCGCAGATGCTTAGTAGCCCAAGCCAATGCGCAACAAGTCTTTTCAAGCATAGAATACCGAGTCCCACAGTCGATGAATTTCTTACTGAGGTAGTAAATAGTATACTCTTTCTTTCCAGTTTGGTCTTGCTGGCCAAGAACACAACCCATACTTTCATCGAGCATGGTTAAATATACGATCAAAGGTCTTCCTTAAACAGGTGAAGACAAAATCGGAGGATCAAGCAGATACTCTTTGATACTGTCAAAAGCTTTTTGGCAATCTTCGGTACAATCACAAGACTGATCTTTCCGAAGAAGCTTGAATATAGGCGCACATGTGGCAGTCATATGCGATATAAATCTTGAGATGTAATTCAAGCGGCCGAGAAAACCTCTGTCTTGCTTCTCAATTTTGGGCGCATGCATTTCTTATATTGCTTTGACCTTGGCAGGATCAACTTCAATACCCTTCTCACTGACGATAAAGCCCAACAACTTACATGAACGAACACCAAAAGTACACTTATTAGGGTTCAAGCGGAGTTTGTACTTCCTCAAACGTTGTAATAACTTCAACAAATGTTCAATATGTTCTTCTTCATCACTTGATTTGGCAATCATATCATCAACATAAACTTAGATCTCTTTATGCATTGTATCATGAAAAGAAGTGGTCATAGCTCTCTGGTATGTTGCACCAACATTCTTTAAACCGAAAGGCATCACTCTATAATAGAATGTTCCCCAGGGCGTAATGAATACGGTCTTATCCATATCTTCGGGTGCCATTTTGATCTGATTATAATCGGAAAATCCATCCATAAATGAAAAGACTTTGAATTTAGCTGTGTTGTCCACCAACATATCAATGTGTGGCAAAGGGAAATCGTCTTTCAGACTAGCTTTGCTCAAATCTCTATAATCGACACACATACAGACTTTTCCATCCTTTTTCGGAACATGCACAATATTGGCCACCCACTGTGGATGCTCAGCGGTAACAAGAAAACCAACATCAATATGTTTCTGCACTTCTTCTTTGATCTTCACTTCCATATTAAGATGAGTTCTCCTCAACTTCTGCTTGACTAGCGGGCACTCTGGCTTCAACGATAATCTATGCTCCACAATCTCATAATCCGAACCAGGAATATCTTGATAGGACTAAGCAAACACATCGGAATACTCTCTAAGGAGATCAATCAACCCCTTCTTAGCCTCTGGACACAGTTGAGACCCAATCTTGACATCCTTCACATCATCTTCGGAACCCAAGTTGACTAACTCAATCTGTTATTCGAATGACTGAATGACTTTTTCCTCATGCTCAATTAGACAGGATAACTCATCAGATACATCTTCATCATCTGTCTCTTCCTCAGCCTCAAACACAGGGAAATCAAAGTTTGGAGAGGGAGTAGGATCATTGTATTCAATGGGTTTGGGAACCAACCTGTATAATGATTTGATATTTTGATTTTAGAGAATTGAATTGTGACCAAATATTATGCAGATGGACAATTATTATTTATTTATGTTTTTTGTGATTACCATTTTCAGAAAGGCAAAAAAAGTAAAAATAAAACATCATAGATGTGGATGAAATAGAATTGCATTTTATTAATGATAATTGAAAATGCCTAACAATGTTCACTTCTCCCTTAGGAATTGGAGAAGGATTTTCTTAAAACATGAAAACAAATTACTTAGAGCGATGGACAATAACAGGAACATCAACAGTAACCCAATTGTTGTAAGCCTTTCCATGCGTAACAAAGTTGGCGCATTCTTCATCTTCATCACCTTCAATCACGACAGCTGAGTATTATTCATTACCGTGGATGAACCCTCCACTGCGGAAACTCGGTTGCTCATTTCCAGCTTTGACATTAAACGGCCCTTGTTGAAATCCCAATCCGGCTCTAATCTTATTCTCGACAACTTTTACCATTCGGCCCCACTGATCAGTATTGCCTGCCTTAATAACTTTCTGAGCATCCTTGAAAGAAGACATGGGTGCCCCAAATTTCTTCACTTCAGCAATAGGCAATGCTTGAAACGGAGTTCCAACCTCCTCCTTAGCTTCAACGTACGAGAAGGATGACATATGGCTCACTAAGAGCGTCTTCTCTCCACCAACTATAGTGGTAAATTCATGACCATTAAGTTATGGGTAAACTTAACGTCAATAAAACCAGAGTCGCCACCGCGCTTTTATTGTTTCCATAGGAAAAGGGAAAAGTACGAATAAACCCAAAGATAAGAAGTTTTCAAATCAAAACTAATAAAATGCCAGAGATTACAGGTAAGGGGGTTGGTTAGACAGAGGGAAGGTGTTAGCACCCAAAGTGTCCTAGGTACTCCTAGGGAGCCCTTTTTTATGTGCGTATGTGTTTTGGTATAAAAGATGTTTGTAATAAATAGAGTGTGGGGATGAGAAAAGAATTCATTAATTATATTTTTGTGTTTGACAAGACCTTCAGATTTGTGCCTACGTACCAACATAAAAAATGAGGGATCAAAACCTCGTAGTTCGTGGTATCAATTTCAAAGTGAGTGAATTGCTTTTATAAAAATTTAAGTTTAAAAGGGGAACAAAAGGCCTAAAAGAGTTTGAATGAGTGTTAATTCTTTTTGTCTTTTTTTGAAATTTTAAGTCAAGTATGGTTAAGTTCATTTACAAGTTTGAATTAAGAAAAGAAGTTTAAAAAGAGAAACGGCATAAGGCCAAAGTTTCTAATTTGCAATAAAGCCTAGATTTAAAAAAAAATCACAAGCAAAGAAGATTTTGAAAGAGGGGAGAGATTTGAAATTTAAGAAGTGGGAGGAGATGAAGAGACTAATCCTAAGCAAAAATTTAAAAGTTAAGAGTTGAAAAGATCTGACCAAATGGGATGCAATCCAATAGACAAGAATGTCATATAGAAACCCATTTTTCCTTTGGACTTTAAAATCAAGCAATATCAATAAGCAAGCAAGATGAAGAACAAGGAATCAAATAAAGATAGCCACATCCAAGCTAACAGCTCCATAGTCTTCTTCATAAGCTCCCCCATGTATCAGATGACATACTCCTTGAATGGCTCAGAAATAGGCATTAGACACAAGTTCAAAGTAACATCTTCATCAAGACCGTGTAGTAGATGAACTCAAAAGGGATCTCAATACTTGAATCATATGAAAGTTCAATTCTCAATGGCTTGGCTTCAGAAAAATTAGCATTGGCCAAGTCCTTTTGCATAGGGAGTGTTGCCTAATTCTAAGTCCAAGTCTCAGATCAAATCCAACAGTCCACACAAACATTTTTTAAGGTTTTTGTTGTTATTATATACATTACGGTCCTAAGACCACAAACACAAACAAAATACACAAACAAGTATTTACAATCACAATATATTCACAATACATGGCTCAAGTGAGCAAAGTAAAAATGACATTAAAATAAACAAGTTAAATGATATGAATAATGGCAAATGATAAAAAGGCTTGAATTTAAAGTGCATAAGGTAAATGACTTGAAACTAAAAGTTAGTCAAATGTTAGTTGATTAGATGTTAGTATTGTTTTTTCTTTTCAATTGTTTAAGTCATTCTTTGGAGAACACTCAACCCTCTATTCACAAGCATGGATCCTTGAACCAAGACATCTTCCAAAGGAAGGAAAAAAGGCCAAGTTTCCACACAATACCATGAAAGGGGGGAGACTTACAATCTCACTTACTAGAATGTTATGCTTTTGGGTCAAAATTTAGCGCTATGTTAAGCAATCGTAATTGGACTTATGTAGAAGTCGCAACTACCTGAGGTAGGGCAATAGAAATTTTAGTGTTAATGCATGTTAGAGATATGGTGTAATGAACTATACTCCTAAAACATACCACACTTAAAAAGAAAATGGAAAAAGGATGGACCTAATCTCATCCATACTTGTATTGGTTTATGAACCAATTAGCCTTAGGATATAGAGATATCATTGGTCAATAAAATGGATGGGATAATATGAGATTGAAGATGAAGAAGGAGGGGGAATGAGACAAACACAAAATGGTCATGGGAAGAATTTTGTAAAATTAAAATCATTCATTCATTTTGGGAGATGAAATATACATTTCATCAATCCCTTGAATCCAATGATTTTAATCCAACAAAGACAAATCAACATTGACCAAGGCCCAAACATAATAGTCAAACTTCACAAGTCAATAAAAATAGCTCAACACAATTTAATCACAATTAAACAATTAAAAATCAATTAAAAATGCATTAAATTAAATTATGTTTGACCAAAAACCTAAAATCTCTTCAAAACACCAAATAAATGGCCAAGAGATTTATCATAGGTCAAACAAGGTCAAAGGACCTTGGAGAAAAAAATTCTTTATTTTTGGAAAGTCAAAAGTATTTTTAAACAATTAAAAATATGCACAAAAACAATTAAATCATGAAAAATATTAATATTGATCCAAAAAATAATTTTAATTTAGAAAATGAAAGAGAAAAATATTTGATTTTTTTTTGTGAAAATCCCATATTTTTTGGATCAATATTAAAATTAATATGAATTAATGAAAATAAAGCAAGTAAAATAAAAAAAATAAAAAAAAAAGTGGACCATCTGATCTCCTGTAGCGGGGTTTTCGTTACCTTTAGTCTTATCGACTAAACCAAAAGTCAACATACAATTCGAGTCGCCACCGCAGTTTTATTTATCAAAGAGAAAGGCTAAAAAGCGAACAAAAGCCAAGTAAGAAGTTTTTCAAATAAAAAACTAATAAAAATGTCAGAGATCTATGTAAGGGGGTTGGTTATGAAATGGGAAGGTTTTACTCACCCAAAACATCCTTAGTACTCTAAGGGAATCCTTTTTGCAAATATGTGTTGTAGGTTGGTATTTGTAAAAAGATTTGTGCAAAAAGTTTGGAGGGATGAGAAGAGAATAGATTATATTTACAAATTTTATTGTTTGAATGGATGAACCCATTGCCTACGTACCATCACAAAGGAGGATCAAAACCTCGTAGTTCGTGGTAAAAAAATTCAAAGATTGGTGAATTGATTTTTATCAAAAGCCTTAAGGTCTTTTGTTATCAAAGGGAGAAAACTCAACCTAAACAAACAATTCACCATGTGAGGAAGGCTTCAACATGCTAGTGAGGGGTTAACCCTATAACAAGCATGGAAGGCTTATAATCCAACACTAAGGATGAGGTGAGATTTACATCAACCACTATGATAACTCAAACCTATGACTAATGTTTTTGAAAAGAGTTTAACAAGTGGCCATTGGAACCACAAAACAACTTGAAATGGGTTATATTTACAAGTTAGATTTATTTACAAAATGAGGTCAAGGTTGGATTAAAGTTTATTTACAATGAGTATTAATGAAAATGGTTTTGAAAAGTCAAAGGCCTAAGGCCTAGGTTTCTAATTTGAAATAAAGTCAAAATTTTGAAAATGATTTTTGGCTTGGTTAGAGGGGGGAGAAGAGAGAAAGGCTATTCCTAAAGTATACAAAGATAAAAGAGGAGAGACAACCCTTGGAGTTCCTTTTCTTGGAGTCATAGAGATGACTCAAAATGCTCCTTTCCTTTGTATTTAGCACAAAAAACAAGCACTCAATAATTTGAATTCAAGCTCCTAGGATCTCCATTTGGCTTGGCTCTTAACGTGGCTACTCATGACAATGGTCCTCTTTTCACAATCTTAAGATGAGGTTCCTATCACACAAAAGCACACATTAAAAAGCTCACAACAATAATAAAGAGAATGGACAAAGAATAAGTTTGAGGAGAAGTCCTTTGAGGTCAACTTTGAATTTTAGCATTCTAAAGGCATAAGGCCTAGTTGCTCTTCAACACATTTTGCATTCTAAAGGCATGAGGCCTAGTTGCTCTTGAACTCCTTTAAGCATGGGTGAATCCTAATTCTAAGTCCTTTCTCCTTTTGTATTTTTTGTTCACATCAAAACAAACACAAACAACATAAAATAGCAATATATTTATATACAATAATGGACTCAAATGAGCAAAAGAAAAATGACATAAACATAAAATATGTGCTCAACTGAGCGAAATGAAAATCAAGATGAATAATGAGCAAGAAATAAAGGACATTAAAAGTAAATGACAAGAATTTAAAAGCTCAAATTAAAGTTAGTAGTTAGTAGAGTTATGTTAGCTTGTCATAAGACAATGTAGCACTATGTTAAGCAATCGTAAGTGGACTAATACAGTAGCCACACCTATCTGAGGCCGGTCAATAGGAATATAGGCAAAGAACACAAGTTAGAGGTCATGACTAGTAAGCCAAGCTCCATAGACTTGCCATGCCAAACAAAAGGGGAAGGACCTTGTATTGACTTTTGGTTATTTGCTTGACCAAGAAGTAACCTATCTTTGACACAAAATAACTCACTTGATCATGGATCAAGTTGAATTTGGTTTGGATCAAAGAAGATTAAACTTCCATTTGTCAAGACCAACCTTAAGACTTTAACTCATTGGCCATTGAGGGGAAGAAAATGATGAAGATGAAAAGGGAGGGGTAAGAAGTCAACAACCAATCCCAATTGATCGAGGGATAACTCATCCTTGATCAAATTCATTCATCTTTCTAGGTGATGATCCTTAAGGATTCTCAAACCACAAGATCCAATGAATTTGATCAAAGTTGAATCAATTCAACCTTGATCAACACCAAACAGAAGAAGAATCAATATAAAAAGTTAAGAAGTCAATGATATTTTTTGGTATTTTTTGAATTAAAAGAAAATACAAATAAAAAATAAACAAACAAAGTTGAACCTCAAATTCAATTCAAAGCAACTTCAAAAAGTCCAATTAAATTTTCATAGGTTCAACATAGTCAAACAAACTTTGACTAATTTTCTCACAAATTTTTAAAGCTAGAAAGTAATTAAAATCAATTAAAAACAACAAAAAAATAGCATAATATGAATTAAAATCTCAAATAATCTCAAAACAAACAAGAAATTGTTGAGTCTATTTTTCATTGACTTATCATGATCCATAAATGCTATGAAAATATTTTTGTATTTTTTAAAAGTTAGAAAACATTTTAAAATGAATTAATATCATTAAAAACCAAATAATTCATGAAAAATATCAAATGAGGTCATAAAAATAATTAAAAATCATAATATGAAACTAGATTTTTCAAGAAAAATTTTAAAGTTGGTCTCATATTTTTCTGACCTCATATGAATTTTTAATGAATTATTGAAAATAGAATGAATAAAAAGAAAATAAAAAGAAAAATGAAATAAGCGAAAAAGCTGAGCCACCAAATCCAATTCATTAATTGACGTGGCAATGGTGCACGGTCTGGATCTGAGGATGCATGATGCACTCTAGTCAACAGCGCAACACAATGCATTAAAAGAAGTAATTGAAATGGACGCACAAGATTAGATCGTGAGGGAGAGATCCAAAGGCTGGGATCAACACACGTGGTGGTGGTGGTGGAAACCACCATCTTCTCCGATCAACCAATAGATTCCGGCCAGATTTGCAGAAAAATAAACCTCATCGAAAATGAAAAACAAAGGCATGAAAATGAAGCTCATGTAATGTAGATCATCACTGTACCATTAGATTCCTCTCATTCTTCCTATATTGAGAGAAAGATGAAGGAGAAAATCATGGTGTCCACACGGATTGATCTGGAAATGGAAAATTGAATGCACCAAAAGCTTGCCTCAAGTATGAGGACTTCAGAGAATCACAAAAATACAAGAATACTACATTGAATTGCGAGTTTCAGATCCAAACAGTATGAGCTTATACCTTCAAAATGGTGAGCTTCTGGCCACGAATTCTTCAAAATTCTTGCTCCTTTTTTATCTCTGAATGTAGGGAAGATGATTGGCTAAGGAATCTAGCTTTAAAACTCAACTAATGTTGCTGAATTTCAAGCTCGAAAATACTGAAAAAATGGTGAATGATTCCTTTGGTGAGGGTTATGGTTTCAGTTCAGCAGCATATGGGATCTCCAAAAGGTTCTGAAATGAAGGAAAGGAAGCCTTTATTTATAGGTGAATGCATCTGAATTCACACTTTGCTCATGTGCATGGGATTTGAAATTTCGAATGCATGGGCCTTTGTGGACGTGTGAGAGGCCCATGAATGGCTGAAGGAGCTTGCTGAGATCATATGGAAAGCATGTGGTTGTGTACATGGACTGAAGAATGCTTGCACTTCAAGCTTTAACATAAAATATCAAGAATACACATAAATGAAGAGAAATTTGAATCTCCCAAATGGTAGATCCAAATGACTACTGTGGGTAATGGTTGGAAATATTTTGAAATAAGGAACAAAAGTCATGTTGGGCAAAAAACCATTTGATATGTGCAAATTGATCAAAACTGGCTTGGAAAGTTCAAGTGTAAAACATGTTCAAATCATTTTGAAAAAGTCACCCAAAAGTAAGCTTGGTTAAACCCCTCAGTCCTCATGATACAAGCTTCAAATGATAAAATATCCAAAATCAAAGTTGTATATATTTTCAAGGTAGTAAATTTAGACTCAAAGTCTGAATAATTTGGATTTTCTATGACAAGGTTATGGGCATTTGAAGTTGGGTACTTTTTCAAATTCAATGAATTAGGTCCAAGATGACCTATAATGTTTTGCAATGGCACATGTATTTCCTTTAGGATTATGAAGTTTTATCCAACATAACATTTGAAGTATACATCTAAATATTTCCAATGCATTTGGTCCCACTTCAAAATCATAAAAATTGGGAAATTTATGCCCTTGGAAAGTTGACCCAAAATTAGGGTTTCATTTAAAATGACCTATAATGTTTTGAAATGAATGATGACCTTCCAAGCTTCAAATGGATTTTTGATTAACATGAAAGTTATTCATATGGTTCTTAGTAACAATTTTGATATTGGGGTCATATTCATTTGACAAACACATCCAAAATGTATAGCTCATTGAACCTCAGCTTAGTCAGATGACTTGACTGGTCAACTTTTCAAGGTCAAACTTCCAATCTTGATGAATAAATGATTGAGGGGCCCCAAATAGGCTCATATATGAATAAAAATGATAAATTAAAGAACTTCCCTTGATTAAATTTGATCATAGGTTGAGATTGCTTCATGGGCAAGGCACAGTCAAAGCATAGTGAAATTAGGGTTTCCTTGGGAAACAATCTTCAAGCCCTTTGGGTTATCTTGATAAAATTGCCAAATTGAGATACTTGGGAGACATATATGATGATTAGGAACTTTGTGGACCATTGTCATGCTTTTTCTCATCTTCATCTAGTCATTGCATTGGGCTTAGGAGTCTCCTAGGGGCATTGTGGAGCACCTGATCACTTGAGCTTCAAAACAAAAATAGTTAGTGACATATTTTTGTGATTTTGGTTAGCAATAAAATAAGAAAAGCAATAACATACAATGCAAGCATGCTTTGTGATCTCAAATCACTCAAACAAGTCCTAACCCTAGGGTTAAGGAGCCAAACATGCTATGATCCTTGAGGCAATGCACTTGTGCAATAACATGATACCATGAGGGATCTTAGGGTCAAAATTAGGGTCTTACATCTCCCTCATTAATTGAGGTGGCAGATCAAGTGGTCTAAAACGCGTGTTCCATGTGGTCTTGAGTCAACAATGCAATAGACATGGTAATCAAAACCAACACTCAGGATTAAAATATTTCAAATGGATCATGTAGTTCAGAGACATGCCAACACATCGTTGGAGCCAGAGCTCCGATCTTCTTCTCCGATGGACCTCACCGGACTGGTCCACCTTCAACCATCACCAAAATGAAAAAGCAAGACATGGATTTAAAGAAAAAATGCTCAGGAGCTCGAATCTGGCCTCAATTTTGTCTAACTCCAAGTATATAGGAAGATGCAGGGAGTTGAATTTTGAGGATCATGATCTGAGTTGCTTCTATTTGACCTCTAAGCAACTCAATCTTGTTTCCTACATTGGTAGGACTTCAGACAACCAAAAATCAACAAGAGTAATGGACAAATAAGAGAGAATCGAAGAGTGGAAAAATATGGAAAATCACCTACAATGGAGCTTCAGATTGGCACGATCTTGCTCTCGATTATGCTTGGCCTTGCTTCAGATGCTTGATGGAATAGAAATGGATCAAGGAAAGGGATGTACTCTTGGAGTTTCAATCTCAAAAATAGTGGGAGATTCAAACTCGATTTTCAAAGAAAATATTCAAGCTTATCCTTTAATGGTGAGGGTTTAGGGTTGCTGAATTAAAGCTTGCACGCCAGGTCCTTATATCTGAGCAAGAGAGCTTCTATTTATAGGCCAATGGAATTGATAATTGCACACTTCCATTTTTGGCAAAACTTGAAAATCTCTCTTGCATGCTTGCATGGGCATGTGATAGGCATATCAAGTGATGCACTAAGGTCCGAATTTGAGTGTAAGCCATGCTGAAATCATGTTGTCAAGCCATGCATTTGTGTATGAAAAGTGGAACTTGAAATCTTCCAAATGGTCCTTCAAATTTAAGCCATGCACAAGTCATTCATACTTTGTCCAAATGAGATGATTTTAGACTTTTTGGAAATGTTAGATGAAGAGGAACAACTTTCATATTGAAAAAGTTTTCATTTGAAGCTTGTATCATGATGAAGTTTGAGGTGGAAGTTTGGAAAATCAAACATATCAAAAAAAATCTAAGTACCAAGCCATATGTTCACTTCTTCCACCTTGAATAACTTTTTATATGGGTTTCAAATGAGAAAAGTCCTTTCATCTAAGTTGTATCTCTTTCAAATACCTTCAATTTAGTCACAAATATGACCTCATTTGGATTCATCATAAAGGAGTTATGAATTTTAGAATTTGAGGAACATCACTTGTTCAATGGTATTGGCCCAAAATGACCTATAATATTTTCACTTGGCACATGCATTTGCAAGTTGAATTTGCACTTCCTCTAAACATAAAAGTTAAAGTAGACATCTTGAATTTGATCATTCAATTTGAATGGATTTCATCTCATAAAAATTGAGCAAGTTATGGCCTTGGGAATTGGACTTCCAAACTAGGGTTTAGACAAAATGACCTATAATCTTTCACCATAAAAAATGACTTTCCAAGAAAAACTATCTCTTGACCTTAATATTAAAGTTGTTTAGAATGTCATTTAGCGTAACGTTTCTCTTGGAATAATTTTCATATGACAAAAATTGTAGGAGATAGGGGCTAGGGAACCCCAATTTTGACCAGTTGATTTCCTCTAATCAACCACCATGAACCGTGTTGCTAGCTTGACATTATCTTGACTTTTGAGACTCATGGAGGATCATATATGCATAAGATGATGAAATTTGGAATATACCTTGAAATATTTGATCAATTGCTAAAGAAACTTGTTGAAGAAGTCACATAAGATACCTAGATGAATTAGGGTTTCCAAGGTAAACCAACTCCAAACTCTTGATGATTTATTGATCAAAATAACATGTGAAGGTCATGGGGATACATATATGATACTTAGAGCCATAGTAAACCATTTCTTGATTGAGCTCCTTGCATTCAGGGTCTTGAACCCTAGATATGAACTTGATAGATTAAAGGTGAGCATACACACTACCTACAAAAGCAGTTAAACTATACAATGACATATTTTTGGTATTTTGGTTAGTAAGTAAAGAAAAATGAAGTATGATACAATCAAATATGTTTGGTGATCTCTCACAATGAAAACCCAATGAATAAGGGGTAAGGAGGATACCAAGGTGTGATCCCAATGTTAATGCATATGATGAGAATAGCATGAGGGATCTTAGGGTCAAAATTGGGGTCTTACAACTTCCCCTATTTGAGGACGTTCTAGCTGAGGAGATGAAGGTTAAATTCTTTGCATCGACTCAGTAGAATGGACTTAAATAACAACATATAGAAACAAATTTTGGTCCCTAAGAGACCTCATGATGCATATGATATGAATGTTAAAATAATCTTTGTGGGGAAAATGTTGCCACAAAGGAAAAGAATCCGGAGAGACCGAAAGTCCACAGAAGTATAATGCATTCCATAAGGAAAACTCACTTGGGAGACAGAGACTCTGGGAGATAAAAAGGTCGTGCGTAGGCCAGGCTACGACTTTAAAACTGCTGGTGGACACGAGGGATTCCACAAAAATAAATCAATGGAAAGACTAAGTCGGGTAATAAAAGGAACATCTGCGGGGGAAACGGGTAGCTCAGATCAAAGATGAAATACAAGAAGTGACGATCTTACTAAGGCAATACACACTAAAACTCAACTGGGGAAGAAGGGATCTTCAACACAGGAGTAACCGAAGTATATTTTCAACTACCGGTTACTGGGTAAAGGGATAACATAATTTGTCAGAGAGGACATCCGTTACCAGTTAGGGTAAACATATCAAGGATGACTCGCTGGGGGAAAGAACCAAATCAAATAGGATTTACAACTACCAGTTACTGGGCAGAAGACCACAAAGAAAGAGAATATCCGTCACCAATTAAAGTGAACATATCAAGGATAAACTCAAAGTGAAGAATATCTGACATCGATTAAGATGAACATATCAAGGATAGACTCACCTGGGGACAATAGGAAAAATATTCGTTACCGGTTAGGGTAAACTTATCATGGATAGACTCCGAGGGGAGAAATAGGAATTACATCTATTAATTATGGATAGAATACCAAAAAGAGGATATCCGTCATCGGTTAAGATGAACATATCAAGGATAGACTCCACGAAAAGGGGAAGAAGGATTTACACCTACCAGTTACTGGGAAGAAGACCACAAAGAAGAGGAAATACTTTACCGGTTAGGATGAACATATCAAGGATTAACCTTTTGGGGAACAAAATAGGGATTACAACCACCTTTTTACTGGGTAGAATACCGAAACGAGAATATATGTCATCAGTCAAGATGAACATATCAAGGATAGAATCAAAATAGGGGAAGAAAATATCCATCACCAGTTAAGATGAACATATCAAGGATAAACTTCCCGAGAGACGTGAAAACAAAACCACTGGGGAGAAAAATGTTACTTTTGCCGGGTATTGGGGTAGAAGTGAAATATTTGCAAATTGAGAAGAATATTACCAGTTACTGGGCAATAGACTCTCATGGGACCAAAAGCATTTATCTAGGTAAGATCTAGAAAGAAACGGTCAATCAAAGAGTCAACCCAATGAGGATATAACTCAGGGGGAGTGATTCCATCCAGACAGTCAACTAGGGAGGAAGCTAAAATAATGATCATCCATGAGGAAATAACTCAGTGGGGAATGAGAAAGATTAAATTCTTTTTGCTTAAGGGGCTGACACTCTACAATTGAAAGAGGACAGACATACCAAATCTGCATGGGGGAAAGGATACCGCCATAGTAGAGGATCAGGGAAACAATGAAACACAAAGTGCATTATTAATGCAATGATGAAATCTATGAATGTATATGTATATGTATATGTATATGTATATATGATGATTATGCTGACAAAACGATCATAAAGGATACAAATGTCACTGGTCTGTATCACCAATACAATACTCATCCAATCCTCACAGGAGGGAAGCATCTGCTGGAGAGAAAGGGGAGTGAAGGATGAACAGGAATCATCTGTCTCAAAGGCTCAACCCTGGATGGGAACAAGGAAAAGGTTTGTCGAAAATCTGCACTATCAACTTTGCAGGGAATTTTAGGTCAACACCATATCAAATGGGCGACAACCTTGCAGAGGACTGAAAATACTGCTCAAGAATCAAGGCTAACAGGGGTCAGGGATAACTCTGCTGACAACTTGAGGGGAAACAAAATTTGCTGAATTTATGCAAACCTGCTGTGATAATGCGCCTACAACTCGAGGGAGGCAATTACAAACTCAACTGAGGTGAAATTCTGGTATCAGATATAAGATGTCGAAGGTAATGTTACGACACTGATATCTGTTAATACACAATGGATAAAATAAACATAATGGTAAAGCGAATAACACAAGCAATTGTTAACCCAGTTCGGTGCAACTCACATACGTCTGGAGGCTACCAAGCCAGGAAGGAAATTCACTATAATAGAATTAGTTCAAAGACTATCCGTACACTTCACCAAGTTACAGTCTTTCTCACCTAATCTCTACCCGTGCAATTTCTACCTAAGCACTCTTAGATATGAGAACCCACTCACTTCCCTTACAATCACACACCCGTGATTTTAAACAACAATCCCTTGTGAAAAGAAAATACTTTTCAATTACAAACTCTTGATTTTACTTCACAGTTTCAATCAAGAAGACACACTCTTGATCTTGCTTCAAAGCTTTGATCAAGAAGACAAATCAGTCCAATTCAATCATCAATGGATGACTTGAATGACCTACAGACACAAACCCTAGCTCTCTCTCTAAATTTCGCTCAGTCTTGGTTGTGTGTTCAAACAGGTTTTCTGAGTCCCTTTTTATAGAAACATTGGACAACTTAAAAACCCTAAATATATTTTCCAATCAAATCTTTTCATATCACCTGTAAAGATCTCCTTGGAAAATAAACAAATCTAGTTGAAATCCCTGAAAGAATGCGCCAGCTAGCCATATCTCCAATCAACCAATGATTGCCATTAATTGTGCAATCACAAAACACCAGACATTCATACTGAATGTTCTGTGTACAAGATGTCATGACATCGGGTCTGACATCTGGAAAAATCCTGCATAATCCAATTTCCTTTTATAGCAGGTACAACCATATCAGATACCATGACATTGTGTATGTCATCTGAAACAATCCTGCATGAGCATGTCTTTCAATTAAGCTCCAACAGGTACATCCAATATCAGACGCCTTAGCATTGTAAGTGGCATTCTGAAACAATCCTACTTGCACATGTTCTTTAACTCCAGCAGGTACATAGGATATCTTATGTTAAGACATCACACATGACATCTTGTGAACACTCTTTGTTTTACCAAAATTGTTGCCAACACTTAGAATCAACAAACTCCCCCTTTGGCAAATTTTGGCTAAAACATATATCTGTCCTTTTTGTTCACAAGGCAAACTATCAGCAGTAGTTTAATCAGCAGCAGAAGCAAAAAAAACAATTACTAGCTATGGCTACTAGTAATACACACATGCACAAGGGTACTTCTCCTCCCCCTAAATTTGTGCAACAATCAACAGAATTACTAGTTATGGATGCAACTAGTAAGACACACAAATGCACAATGCACAAGGGTACTTCTTCTCCCCCTAAATCTGTGCATTCACCAAAAACAGCTACTGAACTCCAGTACCTGTACCGACCAGAATGTCATACTGACATCTGCTACAACAGCAACACCTGTGCACCTCTTTCAATAATAGTTGTCCTTCTGATCAGCCATATACAACTTCCATATCAAGCACTTCTCCCCCTTTTTAGTCAAAATTGACCAAAGGTGACCAATCAAACAAAATAAATGTCTATTAGCCTAGCAGAGAAAGTTAAAACAGATGTTATAACATTAAGCATGTTAAAACATAATATTCAGGAAGTACACAACCATCATTATACACAACAAAAAAGCTGAGACAATGAACAAATCCAAGGAACTCATTAAGAGCCCTAAATATTACATAACATGCATCAAGAGGACTGCCACAAAATACAAAAACAAACAAGACAACAGCCTTCCAAACAGCAACCCAACTTCCACCACACCTTCCAGCACCCCTCCAAGTCTTCAACACAGCCAGGGATAATTAAATAGAAGAAGAAGTATCTCCTTCACCTTTATCTTCATCTTCAGAACCCTCAGAGCTTCTGGAGCTGCCACTGGATTGTGGTTTTCCATCTGAATCCTTTCCAGCCTTTTCTAACTCCTCCTTTTCAAAGCTACAAATAAGGGCTTCCAAAGCTTCTTTTCTTGCCTTGGCCACCTTCATACCTTCCTCTAATTCCTTGCAGGTATCTTTCAATTGATTAATTAGGCTCCCTTGAGATGCTGGTTCCCTTTTGGCAGATGTCATAACAACATCATTAACATGACTACCCTCAAAAAGCTTATAGTGAATAGATAGAGGGGTCTTTCTCTTGCTTGGAATATCACTTGTACTCAGGATTCCTGGTTGTTGACTCATGATGATGCCACAGATGATAGAAGGGAATGCAATGGGCAACTTTACAGCATTGGTGGAGGCATGTTTGATGGTTTGATCAAACACAAACTTTCCAAAATTGTAGTTTATCTTAGTTCCAATGGCATGAATGATCCTCCCAAGAGCAATGGAGATGGTAGATATGTGATTAGTAGGTACCCAATTTGCTGAACCAATCTTATGCAGAATGGCATACTTCACAGTGAGCTTACTAGCTGATAGGTGTTTCCTACTAGGCCATTCCTTAACTTGGCCAGCTGCAATAATTCTACAGACCTCATTGTCTGTGGTCTCTAGATCTACTCCTCCATTAGTTCCTCTTCCTAGGAACTTGTTGATGATAGTAGGTGAAAGTTTCACACACTTACCCCTTACAAAAACTTTGCAGCCCTCCCTGCTGTTTCTTTCATATATCTCCTCAGGGATGTTCACAATGAATTCTTTGACTAACCCCTCATAGCACTGAGGCAGAGTAGTCACAGTTTTCACAAGACCAGCTGTCTTAATTAACTCCATGACTTCCTTTACTTCACTTGCCTCTTTTCCCAATTCTCTTTCAACTGCTACCCTTCTTTGAGTCACAAACTTCCATTTGGCAGCACCACCTTCCACGTGAAACGAGATATTGTAAAGATGAACAGCAGCCACTTTGTTTGGAGACTTCTTTACAGGCTTCCTTTTAACAGGGGGAATGTCTGAGACATCATATTCGACATCCTCATCAGATTCAGAACTCTCACTTTTCTTCATCTTCCTGACCTCTACTTTACTCCAAGTCTTGGAGGGACCTATACCAGCAACCCTTTTCTCTTTCCTACCTGTCCTTATCTCAGCCATACTCTTCCTTTTTCTTAGTCTATTAGCTACACTTGTTTTCACAAGATTGACCAACGTGTCATCTTCTTCCTCAAACCCTTCTTCCTCAATGTCCTGAGCAGTATTAGGGGACATACTAGGTAAGTTTTTTCCAAGAGAACATAGTCCCTCAGCAGATACTTCCTTTTCTGTTTTAGATGAGTCATCATCTTTCTCAGCTTGGGTTTCCACCTAAGGTGAGGGGTCCCTTCTGGACAGAGGGGTAAAAATGTCCTTAACTCCATGCTCTTCATTCAGTATCCTAGTAACTAGGTTTCTTATGATGCGATCAGTATAGTGCATGTCCTCTTTCTCAGACGATTCTTCAGGAGTGTTTCCTTGTTTAGCTCTAGCCATGGAAGGGGAGTTTGGAACGTCACCTGGTATCATACGCAGAGGGGTTGCGTCTGTCAACTCTTCTTCTAAAAATTCCATGGAGGAAGTTCTAGTATGAAAGGATTTTGAGCTAGATGTTGACGGATGTTGAGACATGTTGTTGAACTTTTGAGAAAACTTTCTTTGCCCTAGAAGAGGTTCTTTGAGAAGTTTAATGAGGATGGAAAGAATTGTGTTCAGGCAGAGTGTGAAAATGAAATAGATGCTATTTCCAATACTAGGAGATGATTCATTATTAATGTGGCTTTTTCTTTTCATTGGGCAGACAATATTTTTCTTGCCTTTTTCACTCCACATTAATTGCCATATTTTCTCAAGAAGCCAAGCCCCTAATTTTCCCTTTTCATCATACAAATCCTTTGCAGTCAAGTTGTCATAGTACAATGTCATAGCATCGAGTGTGACATCGTAGATAGTTATCAGTAATTTCATCCACCCTGGTTGAGCATTGTTGTTTTCAACAGACATAGTTCCTTGTGTCTCAGTTCCAGCAAAGCTCTCACTACCTTCAGACTTTATACCACCAGTCATATGATCAGGTGTTTGGGCCATCATGACCTTTTCTTCCTTGAGGCTAGATATTAGCACCCTTATCTGACACTTTTCCTTTCCCTTGATGATCCTTCTTGCAACTGTACTCATCTTAAAGGGGTTATCCATTTGAGAGCTCCACATATAGCAGTTGTTGTTGGTCCTGATTCCTTTCATAATTACTTCACTGTCTTTGTTCACAATCAGACATTCAGTTTTAGTGAAGATAATATTCAGACCTTGATCCCCTAGCTGACTGATGCTTATTAGATTTGAAGTCAAGCCCTTGACCAGTAGAATATTGTCAAGTTTAGGAGCTCCATGACACTCAAGCTTGCTTATCCCCTTTATTTCACCTTTAGCTCCATCACCAAAGGTTACATAGCTTAAGTCATGAGGGTGAAGATCAGTTATCAAGTCTGAGTTCCCAGTCATGTGTCTAGAGCATCCACTATCAAAATACCACTCTTCTTTGTGAGCTATTAGACTTGTAACATTAGTCTTAGGAACCCATTGCTTCTTGTTGATAGGCCTGTGATGTTTGGGTCTGGGTTGATAGTGAGTCTGTTGATGAACATGGCTAGGATAACCATACAACTTATAACAGGAAGACCTAGAGTGTCCAGCTTTCCCACAGTATTGACATCTCCATCTTTGGTGTTTGCTCTTTTGATGATACTGATGAAAGGGGGTAGGGTAACCATACAGCTGATAGCAGAAGGGCCTTGAGTGTCCAAATTTCCCACAGTAATGACATTTCCATCTTTGGTGTTTGTCTTTCTGCTGTTCTTTCTTCTGATGGTGTGACATATGATGTGACATCTTGGAACTGCTCTTACTATTGCTGCATTTAGGTTTAGCTTGAGGTTTGCAGCCAGTGTAACTACTTTCAGCCTTAGTTTTATGGTACCCTAATCCAGATTTGACTTCTGTGATTTGTCCAGTTAGAAGAATCTTGTCTAAGGAATCAGATCCATTACTCAGCATCCTTACATACTTGGTTGTCTCTTCTAGTTTTGAGTTTAAGAGCACAACTTCAGTCTTTAGCTTGAAGATGGTTTCCACATGTTCTGCTTTTTCTTTCTCCAGTTGGACTATCTTCTGACTCTCAACTTGTTGATCTTCATCTAGCTTGACCTTTAGAGCCACAGCTTCTGTTTTCAATTTGGAGATGGTTTCTAAGAATTCTACCTTATCATTCTCAAGTTGGGTTATGTCTTTCTCCTGATTTAAAGACTGCTTGTTCAACTTAACACTTTTCTGACACAGCTCTCTGTAGGTAGAGGCCAATTCCTCAAAGGTTACCTCACCATCACTTGATTCAGATTCCCATCTTCCTGTCAAAGCAGTCACAAGATTTGCAGCCTCTTCAGTATCACTCTCATCAGACCATGTGGCAACAAGACTCATCTTCTGTTTCTTAAGGTAGGTTCCACATTCAGACCTGATGTGTCCATACCCATCACATTCATAGCACTGAACCTCTTTTCCTTCTTTGGGCTTCTCATCTGCTCTTGCTTTTCTTCCAGCATTGTTGTCAGACGAGATGTTCTTGACATTTGCCTTGGATCTGACATCTATTTTCTTTAACAGTCTGTTAAACTGTCTCCCCAGCATTGCAACTTCATTGGCCCACTCTTTATCCAAATCTTGACTGTTTTCCTCTTCTGTGTTGGATACAAAGGCAATGCTCTTGGTTTTCTTTTCAGTTACCTCAATCAATCCCATCTTAAAGGTTTGGAGGGAGCCAATTAACTCATCTACCCTCATGTTGGAGATGTCTTGAGACTCTTCTATGGCAGTCACCTTCATTGCAAATCTCTTAGGGAGTGACCTAAGTATTTTTCTCACCAACTTTTCATCTGTCATCTTCTCTCCCAGGGCTCCTGAAGCATTAGCTATCTCAGGGATACTCATGTGAAATTCATGAATGTTTTCATCTTCTTTCATCCTTAAGTTTTCAAACTTGGAGGTGAGCAGTTGAAGTCTAGACATCTTTACCCTAGAGGTGCCTTCATGAGTGACCTTGAGAATGTCCCAAGCATCTCTGGCCACTTCACAGTTGTTTATCGGCCTGAAAATATTCTTGTCTACCCCATTGAATATTGCATTTAAGGCTTTAGAGTTTCCAAGAGCAAGATCATCCTCCTCCTTGGACCATTGTTCTTCAGGCTTCTTCTCAGTGGTGGCTTCTCCTTCTTTAGTAATGACAGGATGCACCCAACCTGTTAGCACTGCTTTCCAAGCCTTGTTATCAAGGGATTTCAGAAACGCTACCATTCTAGGTTTCCAATAGTCATAGTTAGAACCATCCAAAATTGGTGGCCTATGAACAGATCCTCCATCTCTCTCCATTGTACCAGATAGTATAGCCCCTAGATCTCACCCAGAACCAGAGCAGGATGCCCGCTCTGATACCAATTGAAATTCTGGTATCAGATATAAGATGTCGAAGGTAATGTTACGACACGGATATCTGTTAATACACAATGTATAAAATAAACAGAATGGTAAAGCGAATAACACAAGCAATTGTTAACCCAGTTCAGTGCAACTCACCTATGTCTGGGGGCTACCAAGCCAGGAAGGAAATTCACTATAATAGAATTAGTTCAAAGACTATCCGTACACTTCACCAAGAAGACAAATCAGTCCAATTCAATCATCAATGGATGAATTGAATGACCTACAGACACAAACCCTAGCTCTCTCTCTAAATTTCGCTCAGTCTTGGTTGTGTGTTCAAACAGGTTTTCTGAGTCCCTTTTTATAGAAACATTGGACAGCTTGAAAACCCTAAATATATTTTCCAATCAAATCTTTTCATATCAGCTGTAAAGATCTCCTTGGAAAATAAACAAATCTGGTTGAAATCCCTGAAAGAATGCGCCAGCTAGCCATATCTTCAATCAACCAATGATTGCCATTAATTATGCAATCACAAAACACCAAACATTCATACTGAATGTTCTGTGTACAGGATGTCATGACATCGGGTCTGACATCTGGAAAAATCCTGCATAATCCAATTTCCTTTTATAGCAGGTACAGCCATATCAGATACCATGACATTGTGTATGTCATCTGAAACAATCCTGCATGAGCATGTCTTCCAATTAAGCTCCAGCAGGTACATCCAATATCAGACACCTTAGCATTGTAAGTGGCATTCTGAAACAATCCTGCTTGCACATGTTCTTTAACTCCAGCAGGT
This sequence comes from Lathyrus oleraceus, assembly GCF_024323335.1. Classification (NCBI taxonomy): domain Eukaryota; kingdom Viridiplantae; phylum Streptophyta; class Magnoliopsida; order Fabales; family Fabaceae; genus Lathyrus; species Lathyrus oleraceus. The sequence goes on along the minus strand of NC_066584.1, from coordinate 160,257,870 downwards.
ACATAGGATATCTTATGTTAAGACATCACACATGACATCTTGTGAACACTCTTTGTTTTACCAAAATTGCTGCCAAAACTGCTGTGATAATGCGCCTACAACTCGAGGGAGGCAATTACAAACTCAACTGAGGAAACCATCAAAACTCGGGTGGAGATTGAAAAGTTGTTGGGGAAGAAACAGAGATCGCATTTGAGGGCTTACCTGTTCTCGGACCGTTGTGGACATCCTTTAAATGAAATTGATTGCTCTTTAAAAAGTAATTACTTTTATTATTTAAGAAAACATGATTTTTTATTTTAAAACTTTAGTTTCAAAAGTGATCACAATAAAATTTAATTCCATTTAGCTGAATAAATAAGAGTAGAAACAATTGGGTAAAAAGCTCAACTTTATTTAATGGGATGGTAGTCTGTAAATGACAAGATTCCATAGATCTTTACAAAATTTTAAAAATGGTAATTGACATGGAAAAGGGCTACATTGAATACAATGATCATAATCCTTCTACCGCCTTCAATATCCACTATGCTCTTGGCTTTGGCTGAAGATGAATCAGAACCAAACATTGTCATGCTCAAGAAAGTCTTCAAGACTAAAGATCAACAGGATGCAATTACTTGCCATAATCCTTAATTTTTGCATAAATTTCCCCAAGGTGGGGTACTCAATTTATCAGGATAGATTTTTCTGTTTTATATCTCAAACTTTTGCCTGGATCGCCCTTTCGGGTTTTCAATCCACCGAGACGCTCATTTTTTGCATAAGCCGCCCTTTCGGGTTTTCAACTTAGCGAGATGTTCTTTTCATTTTAGGCGAAGTATTTCTTGACTGCATCGGCATTCACAGGACGCGTGAACTCTTCACCATCCATAGTTGTAAGAATTAGGGCACCGCCTGAAAAGGATCTCTTAATAACATATGGGCCTTCATAATTAGAAGTCCATTTTCCCCTAGAATCTGGTTTGAAAGATAGAATCTTCTTGAGCACAAGGTCACCTTCTCTAAACACGCGAGGCATGACCTTCTTATCAAAAGCTTTCTTCATTCTTTGTTGATACAACTGACCAGGGCACATGGCAGTCAATCTCTTCTCTTCGATCAAATTCAACTGGTTATACCTGGTCTAACACCATTCAGCCTCGTTCAACTTGGCTTCCATCAAGACACGCAATGATGGGATCTCAACCTCTACTAGGAGCACAGATTCCATGCCATAAACAAGTGAGAAAGGGGTTTCCCCTGTTGAAGTGCGGATGGATGTACGATACCAATGCAAAGCAAATGGGAGCATCTAATGCCAATCTCTGTACGTCACAACCATCTTCTTGTTTGCAGCTTCAATAACCCCATTCATCTTAGGTCTGTAGGGAGAATAATTATGATGTGCAATCGTGAAGACTTTGTAAAGAGCTTCCACCATATTATTATTCAAGTTAGATCCATTATCAATAATGATCTTACTTGGCACACCATACCGGCATATAATTTGATTCTTGATAAACTTCACAACGACTTGCTTGGTTACATTTGCATACGATGCCGTTTTAACCCACTTTGTGAGTAGTCAATAGCCACCAAAATGAAACGATGTTCGTTTGAAGCTCTGGGTTCAATCATGCCAATCATATCAATTCCCCATATGGAGAAGGGCCATGGGGAGGAAATGACGTTCAACAGTGTCGGAGGAACATGAATCTTATCTACATATATTTGACACTTGTGGCATTTCTTCACAAACTTGCAACAGTCAGATTCCATTATCAACCAATAGTAACCTGCCCTCAACATCTTCTTAGCCATAGCATGTCCATTGGAATGAGTACGAAAGGAACTTTCATGGACTTCAGTCAACAACAAGTCTGCTTCGTTTCTATCCACGAATCTAAGCAGAACCATATCGAAGACTCTCTTGTAAAGCACATCATCATTCAGGTAGGAGTTGCCGGCTAATCTCCTCAAAGTCTTCCTATCTTTCAAAGATGCCCCAGATGGGTAAATCTGACTTTGGAGAAAACATTTAATATCAAAATACCATGGCTTCTCATCTTTGATCTCTTCAATATTAAACACATGAGCTAGCCTATCAGGACGCATCACAGTCAAATTGGGAACTTCATTCTAAAACTTTACCATAATCATTGAAGCCAACGTTCCAAGAGCATCTGCCATCCGGTTTTCATCTCGAGGGATATGATGAAATTCAACCTTTGTAAAGAAAGTTGAAATCCTCCTCGTCTAATCTCTATACGGTATCAAACCGGGTTAATTCATCTCCCATCCACCTTTGATCAGATTCACAACCAAAGTTGAATCTCCATAGACGTCCAAATACTTGATTCTGAGATCAATGGCCTCTCCAAGCCCCATAATGCAAGCTTCATATTCAACCATATTGTTTGTACACTTGAAAGTCAAATTTAGCTGTAAACAAAAAATGAGTGCCTTAGGGAATAATAATCACTGCCCCAATGCCATTACCATATTGATTAACAGCTCCATCAAATACCATGCCCCAATGCCATTACCATACTGATTAAAAGCTCCATCAAATACCATGCCCCAACGAGAACCAGGCTCTGGCCTTTCTTCAAGCAATGGTTCATCACAATCCTTCATTTTCAAGTACAAGATCTCTTCATCAAGAAAATCATACTGCACTTACTGGTAATCTTCAATTGGTTGGTGAGCTAAATGGTCAGACAAGACACTACCTTTAATTGCTTTCTAAAATCGGTATTCAATATCATACTCTGACAACAACATCTACCAACGGGCAATCCTCCTAGTTAAAGCATGCTTCTCAAAAATGTACTTGATTGGATCCATTTTGGATATCAACCAAGTGGTATTATTCAACATATACTGACGCAGACGCTTAGCATCCCAAGCCAATGTGCAACAAGTCTTTTCTAGCATAGAATACCGAGTCTCACAGTCGGTTAATTTCTTACTCAGATAGTAAATATCACATTCTTTCTTTCTAGTTTCATCTTGTTGACCTAGAACACAACCCATACTCTCTTTGAGTACAGTCAAATGCATGATCAACGGTCTTCCTTCAACAGGAGGAGAGAGAATCAGAGGCTCAAGTAGATACTCTTTGATACTATCAAAAGCTTTCTGGCAATCTTTGGTCCAATCACAAGACTGATATTTCCAAAGAAGCTTAAATATAGGCGCACATGTGGCAGTCATATGCGAAATGAATCTGGAGATATAGTTCAAGTGGCCGAGAAAACCTCTAACTTGCTTCTCAATTTTGGGTGTAGGCATCTCTTGTATTACTTTGACCTTGGCAGGATCAACTTCAATACCCTTCTCGCTGACAATAAAGCCCAACAACTTACCAGAACGAACACCAAATGTATATTTATTGGGATTCAAGCGGAGTTTGTACTTCCTCAAACGCTAGAATAGCTTCAACAAATGATCGACATGCTCTTCTTCATCACTAGATTTAGCAATCATGTCATCAACATAGACTTTGATCTCTTTATGCATCATATCATGAAAAAGAGTAGTCATTTTTCTATGGTAAGCTGCAACAACATTCTTTAAACCGAAAGGCATCACTCTATAACAGAATGTTCCCCAGGGTGTAATGAATGTGGTCTTTTCCATATCCTCGGGTGCCATTTTAATCTGATTATAATCGGAAAATCCGTCCATAAAGGAAAAGACTTTGAATTTAGTTGTATTATCTACCAACATATCAATGTGTGGCAGAGGGAAATCATCTTTCGGACTAGCTTTGTTCAAATCTCTATAATCAACGCACATACGGACTTTTCCATCTGTCTTCGGAACAGGCACAATGTTGGCCACCCACTATGGATACTTAGTAGTAACAAGGAAACCGACATCGATATGCTTTTTCACTTCGTCTTTGATCTTCACTTCCATATCAGGATGAGTCCTCCTTAGCTTTTGCTTGACTGGCGGGCATTTGGGCTTCAATGGCAATTTATGCTCCACAATCTCAGAATCCAAACCAGGCATGTCTTGATAGTACCAAGCAAACACGTCTAAATACTCTTGAAGAAGATCAATCAACCCCTTCTTAACTTCTGGACACAGTCGAGACCCAATCTTGACTTCCTTCACATCATCTTCGGAACCCAAGTTGACTAACTCAATATGCTCTTCGAATGGCTGAATGGCTTTTTCCTCGTGCTCAAGTAGACGAGACAATTCATTAGACACTTCTTCATCACTTTCTTCCTCAGCCTCAAACACAGGGAATTCAAAGTTTAAAGAATCAGTAGGATCAATGTATCCAATTGGTTTAGAAACCAACCTGCATAATGATTTGATATTTTGATTTTAGAGAAGTGAATTGTGACCAAATATTATGCAGATGGACAATTATTATTTATTTATTTATGTTTTTTATGATTACCATTTTTCAGAAAAGCAAAAAGTAAAAATAAAACATCATAGATGTGGATGAATAGAATTGTATTTTATTAATGATCAAATTGAAAGATGCCTAACAATGTTCACTTCTCCCTTAGGCATAAGAGAAGGATTTTCAAAAATAATAAAAAAATTACTTAGAGCGATGAACAATAACAGGAACATCAAAAGCGAACCAATTATTGCAAGCTTTTCCATGCATCACAAAATTGGTGCAGTCTTCATCTTCATCTTCCTTGATCACTGCAGCTGAGTGTTGTTCATTACCATGGATGAACCCCCCACTATGGAAACTAGGTTGCACATCTTCAACTTTGATCACATACGACCCTTGCTGAAATCCCAAACCAGCATGATTCTTGTTTTCGGTGACCTCTACCATCCGGCCCCACCGATCAAAACTACCATCTTCAACAATCTTCTGAGCGTCTTTAAAAGAGGACATAGGTGCCCCAACTTTCCTTTCTTCGGCAATAGATAGATCTTGGAACAGAGTTCCCTTCTCATCCTCAGCTTCCACATATGAGAAAGACGACAGATGACTCACCAACAATGCTTTCTCTCCTCCCATGATGACGAGCTTACCATTCTTCACAAATTTCAACTCCTGATGCACAGTGGACGTCACAGCTCCTGCCTCATGTATCCATGGCCTTCCTAATAAACAGCTATAGGTCAGGTGGATATCCATTACCTGGAAAGTAATTTGGAAATCACTCAGACCTATCTTTACTGGAAGGTCCACCTCACCAATGACAGTCTTGCGAGAACCATCAAAAGCTTTGACGATCACGCCACTGTATCTCATTGGAGCTCCTTGGTAGGATAATATTGATAGAGTTAATTTGGGGAGTACATTCAAATAAGAACTGGTATCAACCAACACATTTGACAGTGCATCTTCCTTGCAATTCATTGATATGTGTAGGGCCAGGTTATGATTTCTACCCTCCTCAGGGAGTTCTTCATCACAGAAGCTCAGGTTATTGCAGGAAATAATGTTAGCCACAATGTGGTCAAATTAATCCACAGTTACATCATGTTTCATATAAGCTTGCTCCAAAACCTTTTGCAATGCTTCTCTGTGTGCTTCAGAATTCATGAGCAGAGACAACACTGAAATCTTGGAAGGAGCCTAGAGCAGCTGCTCCACTACATTGAATTCACTCTTCTTTATCAAACGAATCACCTCATCATCATCATTAGGCTTCCAATTGTTGGATTCACCAGACTGACACTTTGGAGCACTAACCGGATTTTCTACAGTTACCTCAACCTTCTTACCAACATCCTATATATCCTTCGGGAAAACAGGACCAAACACACGACCGCTACAGATGACCTTCGCTATATCGGCAATGTTCACAACATAATTAGTCGTAGGCAACAGGACCAAACACACGACCGCTACAGATGACCTTCGCTATATCGGCAATGTTCACAACATAATTAGTCGTAGGCAACATGACCTCTTGACCATTATCCATAATTGTTGCATTATACTGATATGGACCAACTCTATCGGATGTATACGGGACTGGGCCCGCTAACCGTATCATAAACGACGTTATCGATCTGTTGACGTTGTTACTGTTGCTGCTATCGAACTAAAGTACCACCCTCTCAGGGGTCTTGAACACTGGCACTATCACGTTGACATCATCAATATCCCTAGATTATTGAATCTGGATTACATTCTTATCCATCAACTTTTGGATATCTCTCTTGATAACTGAACACCCACGGGGGTTCACACTGCAGATTATACAAATGTCATCATCGTGTTCATAATCACTAATCGTATACAGGGTCTTGTGAATTTCCACCAAAGATCGACGAATACGTCGCACATCAAATACTCGGAAACTTCCCGGACAGCCATCTACCATATTAAGAGAGGGATTACCATGAGCAGGCAATGGGTTAGCTTTAACATTCGGCGCACGGTCCTCAAAGGACATCATCCCACTCTTCACTAGCTTCTAGCCCTCATATTTCAACAGGTAGCAATTCTTGATATCATGGCCAGGAGCCCCTTGATGAAAGGCACAACAGTGTTCTGGCTTATACCACCATGGAAGTGGTTCTGGAATTTGTGCAGATTTCTTGGTTGGAGTAAGTTCTTGAGAACCAAAGATGGATATAACTCAACATATGACATAGGAATAGGGTCGAAAGAGACCTTTTTCCTCTCAAAGTTCTGTTGTTGTTGTTGATTATTATTGGTGTTGTTGTAGTTGTTTGTTCTTTGTTGTGGTTCTTGTTGATGTTGCTGTTGTTGAACTGGCATAGATGATTGTTGGAAAATACTAGAATAACAGATGATACTTGATGATTATGTTGTCGTGGTTGTGAATTTCTTCTGACATGAGGCCTCCTCTGCCTCCCTGCTGACACTACATTGGTTTCACCTTCCTTCTTCCTAGCGAAGCTGTTACCATACTTCTTGCTTGACGATACCTCTTCCTTAGACAACCGTCCCTCATGGACACCTTCTTCTAACCTCATCCCCATGTTTACCATTTCGGTAAAGTCACTGGGGGCACTAACAATCATTCGTTCGTAGTAAAATGAACGCAGGGTCTTAAGGAAAATCTTGGTCATCTCCATTTCTTCCAACGGAGGGTTGATCTGAGCGGCAAGCTCTCTCCACCTCTGGGCGTACTCTTTGAATGTCTCTTTGTCCTTTTGAGACATCAATCTCAGCCGGTCCCTATCTGGCGCCATATCCATATTATACTTATACTACTTCACAAAAGCCTCACCCAAATCATTGAATGTGTGAACACTTGCACTATCCAATCACATGTACCACCTCAGAGCGGCATCAGTCAGACTGTACTGAAAGTAGTGAATCAATAATTGATCATTATCAGTTTGCGTCGACATTTTCCTGGCATACATGACGAGATGGCTAAGTGGACATGTATTTCCCTTATACTTTTCAAAGTCAGGGACTTTGAATTTCATCAGGATCTTGACATTTGGCACTAAGCACAGTTCAACAACACTTTTACCGAACAAGTCCTTACCTCTCAGAGTCTTCAATTCCTTTCGCAACTCAATAAATTGATCTTTCATCTCATCCATCTTCTCATAAACATCGGACCCTCAGACTGCTCGGAATGGTAGATGGTGTCCTCAACATGAGGCAGAGCATGAACAACTAGAGGCGGCACAGACATGACCGGGCTAGATGTCGACATGGAAGCAAAGGTAGGCGCAAAACCTTTGGGAACATAGTTCGGCGATATTCCCCACGGGAATCCGGCAGGCATAGTTGAGGTAGCAACCTCTAAGATGATAGTCCTCTGAGGAGGAGGAGTTACAAGCATTGGATAAGATTGACTCTGAGCAGCTAGGACAGACTCCATCATGGCAGTCAAGAGGATAATCTCGTCCTTCAACTCTCGGTTCTCTTGTTTCAAGTGTTCCATGATTATTGGATGATTAGCGTGAGTATTGTATCGATGAGTCAGCTTGGCTGAAGCACAAAAGAATAACCAATAAGACATATGGCGGAAGAAAAACCTGTTGTCCAAATGATGCATGAAATGCAATGTTTTGATTGTTTTTATTTTCAAGGAACATACTATTTTATTTGTAAATATATAATAATAACAATTGTAACAATTTGATTGACCAGAAAAATCTCTTTTATTCATATAATTTGGAAGTATTACACTGAGTACAATTTCAGAAACCAAAATACAAATACAAGATAAAAGGAGCCTAATCATCCTAACAATCCCCTAACAACGGTGTCAGATGCGTCGGATCTCGGACTCAAAAGAAGTCTTCATCTGAGCCTTCTCATGGATAAGTTGATCAACAATCTTCTTCCAAGCACCGGAAGGCTGAGGCATACTAGAGGAAGATGGACCCTCTGGCTCTCTTTGTCTTTTCACTGCTCGGTCTTCAAGAAGTTCAATAAGCGCGTCCTTATCCTTAGGCTCAAGTTATAACTCTTCATGCTTTCGGCTCAAAGCATGGAACCGCTCTTCCCACATATCCTTCTCTTGCCTCATCTTGGCGAGTGCGTCTTCCAACTCCTCTACATCTTGGTTAGGGAGAGTTGATGGCTCAACCACAACCATAGACATAGGTCTCTCACAAGCATAAGGCAAATTCAATTCCAAATCTCTCTTCTTCACCCAAAGAGTGTAAGCTTCCAAAGCTACACAGTTGCATGGACCAAGCTCGAATCTTCCTTTTCTATGCACATTATGCCAAGCATGAATCATCTTTTACTTCAAAAGTTAGTAATCTTTACCCTCTTGATAGAAAAGACCTTCTAACTGAGTGTTATTAGGTTTTTCTCTCAGGGGGAACCCAAGTTGACGATGAGCCAAAGCAGGGTTGTAGTTGATTCCTCCTTGTGTAGCAATGAGATTCACATTAGAGAATTCACCACAACTATCAATAATCTCCAAGCTACTCAATGAAGAATGATACCAAACTATATCATCATTAGTGAGTGACATAAGTCTTTGAGACCACCGTAGACATTGTTTGTTCTCCACAAAAGCAGACGTCTGAGGCAAGTGCAAAATAAACCACTTGTACAGAAGAGGAACATAGTACACAATAGTTCCACCACCTTTAGAATTTCTTAAATGCAAAGATAAGTACATATCTCCCAACAAAGTAGGTACAGGATTTCCACTCAAGAATATTCTAATGGCATTAACATCAACAAAACCGTCAATGTTATGGGATAAAGCTAAACCATAGATGAGCAACACAAAGGTAGCTTCAAAAGCATCCACACTACCGGCTTAAGCAAAGGCAATAGCTTTCCCAATAAGGAACTCAGAAGTCAACCCAAACATTCCTCCTTTCTTCACCCAATGAGCCTTAATCTCAGACTTCTTCAAGTGAAGAGCTTCATCTATGATATGAGATTTGGGAATCTCTTCCAATCCACTAAAAGGCACCTTGTTAGAAACAGGTATTCCCAAGAGATGGGCATACTCCTCTAACATAGGCGCAAGCTGATAATAAGGAAAATTGAAGCAACAGTATAAAGGATCATAGAACTGAACCAAAACACTTAAGAGTCCTTCCACTACATCAGCAGATAACACAAATAAAAGCTTCCCATGGCGTTGCTTGAAGTCCAAGGGATCTACTACAAAAGATGATAGCTTCCTTAACTTTTTCAAATCCGGACATCTGAAACCGTACTTCTTAGTGTTCCTTCGTCCATAACCCATGGTCTGAAAATATTTGTAAATAAAACCTCAGTCCCTTGAAGCTATTTTCGTGTGATGAATATTATGATGTGCATGAATGCATGAATGCAACAATCACAAGTAAGGGATCACACACAAGGCAAACAAACAAAGGTCAAGGGATGAATCAAGTCATTGTCAAGATCAATCATCCATTTTGATGGATTATGGTTTTCACCTTACCAATACCCAAGTTCCATTGATTTTGACAAGACTTAATTGGGTCAACCAAGAATCAAGGGTTTGTTGTGAGTCACGAGCATGGAGTCAGGTTAAGAACCACCCAAAGGAGTGTGCTAAGGATAAAACTCGTAGATCATGTTCTAAACAGTTCCCAGAGTCTTAATTCCATCTATCGGATATTACAGGTTAGGATGACTGATTCATCAACCCATAATATTCTCAAGAGAAACTCGTCTGAGTGTAGTATCGTATGACAACTGTTATGAAGTCTACACCTGAACAGTCTCCGCACTACATCCTAAATATGCCAAGTTGGGTTAAATGTTCTATGGTCCTCAGCTTCTCGAACCCCAAATCAGAGAAAGTAATGCCTAACCACAAATGACTTGTGTGACATCAATAGCTCCAAAAGAGTCTCCATTGAGTAGATGGGTCTCAAGCCAACTTCTTAAGGACTACTCCACACAAGTCGAACATGACTATACCATCCTCCTATATTAATTGCAATAAAGTTCAGGTTAGAACTTATCTCACCACTCAGAGATCACCAAGCACAACAAATAGATTATATCATACAAACAAATATACAAACACCAAATATACAATTATATACACATAAAAAAGTAGGCTAAACCCACTAGAGACTACTCCCTAGCAGAGTCTCCACTTAATTTCTGTAGCGGTAAATTCATGACCATTAAACTATGGATAAACTTAACGTCAATAAAACCAGAGTCGCCACCGCGCTTTTATTGTTTCCAAAGGAAAAGGGAAAAGTACGAACAAAACGCAAAGATAAAAAGTTTTCAAATCAAAAGTAATAAAATGCTAGAGATTACAGGTAAGAGGGTTGGTTACACAGAGGGAAGGTGTTAGCATCCAAAGTATCCTAGGTACTCCTAGGGAGCCCTTTTTTATATGTGTATGTGTTTTGGTATAAAATATGTTTGCAATAAATAGAGTGTGGGGATGAGAAAAGAATTCATTAATTATATTTTTGTGTTTGACAAGACCTTCAGACTTGTGCCTACGTATCAACATAAAAATGAGGGATCAAAACCTCGTAGTTCGTGGTATCATTTCAAAGTGAGTGAATTGCTTTTAACAGAAATTTAAGTTTAAAAGGGGCACAAAATGCCTAAAAGAGTTTGAATGAGTGTTAATTCTTTTTGTCTTTTTTTTTGAAATTTTAAGTCAAGTATGGTTAAGTTCATTTACAAGTTTGAATTAAGAAAAGAAGTTTAAAAAGAGCAACGACATAAGGCCAAAGTTTCTAATTTGCAATAAAGTATAGATTTAAGAAAAATCACAAGCAAAGAAGATTTTGAAAGAGGGGAGAGATTTGAAATTTAAGAAGTGGGAAGAGATGAAGAGACTAATCCTAAGCAAAAATTTAAAAGTTAAGAGTTGAAAAGATCTTACCAAATGGGATGCAATCCAATAGACAAGAACGTCATATAGAAACCCATTTTTCCTTTGGACTTTAAAATGATGTAATATCAATAAGAAAGCAAGATGAAGAACAAGACATAAAATAAAGATAGCCACATCCAAGTTATCAACTCTATAGTCTTCTTTGTAATCTCCCCTATGTATCAGATAACATACTCCTTGAATGGCTCAGAAATAGGCATTAGACACAGGTTCAAAGTAACATCTTCATCAAGACCATGTAGCAGATGAACTCAAAAGGGATCTCAATACTTGCATCAGATGAAAGTTCAATTCTTAATGGCTTGGCTTCAGAAAAGTTGGCATTGGCCAAGTCCTTTTGCATAGGGAGTGTTGGATAATTCTAAGTCCAAGTCTCAGATCAAATCCAACAGTCCACACAATTTTTTTTAGGGTTTTTGTTGTTATTATATACATTAAGGTCCTAAGACCACAAACACAAACAAAATACACAAACAAGTATTTACAATCACAATATATTCACATACATGGCTCAAGTGAGGAAAGTAAAAATGACATTAAAATAAACAAGTCAAATGATATGAATAATGACAAATGATAAAAGGGCTTGAATTTAAAGTGCATAAGGTGAATGACTTGAAATTAAAAGTTAGTCAAATGTTAGTTGATTAGATGTTAGTATTATTTTTGTTTTTCAATTGTTTAAGTCATTCTTTGGAGAACACTCAACCCTCTATTCACAAGCATGGATCCTTGAACCAAGACATCTTCCAAAGGAAGGAAAAAAGGCCAAGTTTCCATATAATACCATGAAAGGGGGGAGACTTACAATCTCACTTACTAGAATGTTATGCTTTTGGGTCAAAATTTAGCGCTATGTTAAGCAATCGTAATTGGACTTATGTAGAAGTCACAACTATCTGAGGTCGGGGAATAGAAACTTTAGTGTTAATGCATGTTAGAGATATGGTATAATGAACCATACTCCTAAAACATCCCATACTTAAAAACAAAATGGAAAAAGGATGGACCTAATCTCATCCATACTTGTATTGGTTTATGAACCAATTAGCCTTAGGATATAGAGATATCATTGGTCAATGAAATGGATGGGATAGAATGGGATTGATGATGAAGAGGGAGGGGGAATTAGACAAACACAAATTGGTCATGGGAAGAATTTTATCAAATTAAAATCATTCATTCATTTTGGGAGATGAAATGTACATTTCATCAATCCCCTAAATCCAATAATTTTAATCCAACAAAGTCAAACCAACCTTGACCAAGACCCAAACACAATAGTCAAACTTCACAAGTCAATAAAAATAGCTCAACACAATTTAATCACAATTAAACAATTAAAAATCAATTAAAAATGCATTAAAATAAATTATGTTTGACCAAAAACCTAAAATCTCTTCAAAACACCAAATAAATGGCCAAGAGATTTATCATATGTTGAAATTCTAGTAACAGACTATCGATGTCACACTGGATGTTATGACATCCAATTCTGCGCAGACAGGAATGTATACAGAAGGTAAATGTAAAGGACAGTAAATAACACAAAGAGTTGTTTACCCAGTTCGGTGACAAACACGCCTACGTCTGGGGGCTACCAAGCCAGGGAGGAAATCCACTATAAGCAGTATAAATTCAGGACTTAAACCAACTGTTTAATCCTATCACTTAAGACCTACCCAATGCAATTTCAATCTAAACTAAGACCAGAGTTCCTACTCACTCCCCCTCAATCACCACAGTGATTACAACCTTTAATTAGTTTAAAGTCAATGGCGAAGTTATACTTCAAACAAATCTTGATTGTGCTTAACAGCTTTAATCAAAAAAACACAGCACTCACGCTTAAAAGCTTATAGTGACACAACAATTACACTCAATGAACACCCTAGTCCAATGCAATCATCTAGGTGATAATTGCTTGGCTCACAAGTAAAATCTAATACAAGACACAAATAAAATACAACAGTGAAATATGATGGTATAATAAATTCTTCACGCTTCAAACCCCTGAGTTGCTGAAAGTAGGATTGCCATCCTTTTATAATGTAGCACTTGGGCCTTGTACTTGAATTTCCTAAAATTAAGGTTAAGCAAGTTAACCTAATTTCCACATATTAGGGTGCTAACAAATAGGCTATATGCTAGGCCTCTTAATTGTAGCCCAGTTGTTAGTTTCCTGGATTTTAGCTCAGCTGTTAGATTCTTGAAAAATAGCCTGAGATAAATAATGAAACAGAAAAACCAACTAGCCTGCATTTTGGCATATGCTGTCAGGAATGAATGTCATAACATTCAGTTTGACGTCCAGAACATAGGCCATATGCTAAACATCTTTAATTCTAGCTTAGCTGTTGGTTTCCTGAAACAGCAGCTTGTGACAAATACTGAACTATACCAGAAAAACCAACTGGCCTATAATTCAGTATCTGCTGTCAGGGATGAATGTCATAACATTCAGTTTGACATTCAGTAAATTCTGTATTAGCTAATCCTGCAGCATACTACTCAAGCATATCATGACATCAGTCAAGACATTAGAGTACAGTTAGTGTTTTAACAGAAAATGCAGCCAATCAAAAACATCTACATATGTCAACCAAGGTCAAAGGACCTTGGAGAAAAAATTTCATTCTTTTTGGAAAGTCAAAAGTATTTTTAAACAATTAAAAATATGCACAAAAACAATTAAATCATGAAAATTGTTAATATTGATCCAAAAAAAAAATTAATTTAGAAAATGAAAGAGAAAAAATCTTGAAATTTTTTGGTGAAAGTCCCATATTTTTTGGATCAATATTAAAATTAATATGAATTAATGAAAATAAAGCAATTAAAATAAATATCAAAAAATCAAAAAAAAAATGTGGACCATCTGATCTCCCTCATTAATTGAGGTGGTAGATCAGGTGGTCCAAAACGCGCGTTCCATGTGGTCTTGAGTCAACATCGCAGCAGGCATGGTAATCAAAACCAACATTCAGGATTAAAACATTTCAAATGGATCATGTAGTTCAGAGATATGCCAACATATCGCCGGAGCCAGAGCTCCGGTCTTCTTCTCCGGTGGACCTCACCGGACTGGTCCACCTTCAACCATCACCAAAATGAAAAATCAAGACATGGATTTAAAGAAAAAATGCTCAAGAGCTCGAATCTGACCTCAATTTTGTCTAACTCCAAGTGAATAGGAAGATACAGGGAGTTGAATTTTGAGGATCATGATCTGAGTTGCTTCGATTTAACCTCTAAGAAACTCAATCTTGTTGCCTACATTGGTAGGATTTTAGACAACCAAAAATCAACAAGAATAGTGGAGAAATAAAAGAGAATCGAAGAGTGGAAAAATCGGAAAATCACCTTCAATGGAGCTTCAGATTGGCACGATCTTGCTCTCAATTATGCTTGGCCTTGCTTAAGATGCTTGATGGAATAGAAATGGATCAAGAAAAGGGATGGACTCTTGGAGTTTCAATCTCAAAAATAGTGGGAGATTCGAACTCGATTTTCAAAGAAAATCTTCAAGCTTATCCTTTAATGGTGAGGGTTTAGGGTTGCTGAATTAAAGCTTGCACACCAGGTCCTTATTTCCAAGCAAGAGAGCTTCTATGTATAGGCCAATGGGATTGATAATTGCACACTTCCGTTTTTGGCAAAACTTGAAAATCTCTCTTGCATTCTTGCATGGGTTTGTGATAGGCCCATCAAGTGATGCACTCAGTCCAAATTTGAGTGTAAGCCATGCTGAAATCATGTTGCCAAGCCATGCATTCGTGTATGAAAAGTGGAACTTGAAATCTTCCAAATGGTCCTTCCACTTTAAGCCATATACAAGGCATTCATACTTTGTCCAAATGAGATGATTTTGGACTTTTCCGAAAGGTTAGATCAAGAGGAACAACTTTTATGTTGAACAATTTTTCATTTGAAGCTTGAATCGTGATGCATTTTGGGGTGGAAGTTTGGAAAATCAAACATATCAAAAAAAATCTAAGTACCAAGCCATATGTTCACCTCTTCCACCTTGAATAACTTTTTATATGGGCTTCAAATGAGAAATGTCCCTTCATCAAAGTTGTATACATTTTATATCCCTTAAATTTGGTCACAAATTTGACCTCATTTGGATTTAGAATGAAGGAGTTATGAATTTTAGAAGTTGAGGAAAATCACTTGTTCAATGGTATTGGCCCAAAATGACCTATAATGTTTTCGCTTGGGACATGCATTTTAAAGTTGAATATGCACTTAATATAAACATAAAAGTTGAAGTAGACATATTGAATTTTATCATTCAATTTGAATGGCTTTCATCTCATAAAAATTGAGCAAGTTATGGCCTTGGGAATTTGACTTCCAAACTAGGGTTTAGACAAAATGACCTAAAATATTTCACCATAAACAATGCCTTTCCAAGCAAAACTAGCTCTTGAACTCAACATGAAAGTTGTTTAGAATGTCATTTAGAGTAACTTTGATCTTGGAATAATTTTCATATGATAACAATTGCAGGAGATAGGGTCTAGGGAACCCCAGTTTTGACCAGTTGATTTTCTCTGATCAACCACCATGAACCATCTTGCTAGCTTGACATTCTCTTGACTTTTGGGACTCATGGAGGATCATATATGCATAATATGATGAAATTTGGAATATCCCTTGAAATATTTGATCAATTTCTAAAGAAACGTGTTGAAGAAGTCACATAAGATACCCAGATGAATTAGGGTTTCCAAGGCAAACCAACTCCAAACTCTTGATGATTTCTTGATCAAAATAACATGTGAAGATCATGGGTATCCATATATGATACTTAGATCCATAGTAAACCATGTATTGATTGAGCTCCTTGCATTAAGGGTCTTAAACCCTATATATGAGCTTGATAGATTAAAGGTGAGCATACACACTACCTACAAAAGCAGTTAAACTATAGAATGACATATTTTTGGTATTTTGCTTAGTAAATAAAGAAAAATGAAGTATGATACAATCAAACGTGCGTGGTTATCTCTCACAATGCAAACCCAATGAATGAGGGGTAAGGAGGATGCCAATGTGTGATCCCAATGTTAATGCGTATGATGAGAATAGCATGAGGGATCTTAGGGTCAAAATTGGGGTCTTACAGCTGCCCCTATTTAAGGATGTTCTAGCTAAGGAGATGAAGATTAAAATCTTCGCATCGACTCAGTAGAGTACACTTAAATAACAACATACAGAAACAAATTTTGGTACCTAAGAGACCTCATGATGCATATGATATTAATGTTAAAATAATCTTTGTGGGGAAAATGTTGCCACAAAGGAAAAGAATCCGAAGAGACCGAAAGTCCGCATAAGTATAATGCATTCCATAAGGAAAACTCACTAGGGAGACAGAGACTCTAGGAGATAAAAAGGGCGTGCGTAGGCCAGGCTACGACTTTAACACTGCTGGGGGACACGAGGGATTCCACGAAAATAAATCAATGGAAAGACTAAGTCAGGGAATAAAAGGAACATCTACGGGGGAAACGGGTATATCAGATCAAAGTTGAAATACAGGAAGTGACGATCTTACTGAGTCAATATGCACTCAAACTCAATTGGGGAAGAAGGAATCTTCAACACAGGAGTAACAAAAGTATATTATCCACTACCAATTACTGGGTAAAGGGATAACATAATCTGTCAGAGAGGACATTCGTTACCGGTTAGGGTAAACATATCAAGGATGACTCGTGTGGTGGTAAATTCATGATCATCAAGCTATGAATAGCTAGACATCAAATAACAAGAGTTGCCGCCGCGCTTTTATTGTTTCCAAGGGAAAAGGGAAAAGTACGAACAAAACCCAAAAGTAAGAAGTTTTCAAATCAAAACAAATAGAATGCCAGAGATTACATGTAAGGGGTTGGTTACATAGAGGGAAGGTGTTAGCACCCAAAGTGTCCTAGGTACTCCTAGGGAGCCCTTTCTTGTATGCATATTTATTTTGTACAAAAATGATGTTTACAAACAAATGGGATGGGGGGATGAGAAAATAATTAATTAATTATATTTTTGTGGTTGACAAGACCTTCGGACTTGTGCTTCGTACCAACATAAAAATGAGGGATCAAAACCTCGTAGTTCGTGATACAAATTTTAAAGTGGATGCATTGCTTTTAACAAAAATTAAGTTTGAAAGGCACAAAGGCCTGAAAATGGTTTGAATGAGTTAGTTCTTTTTTGGCTTTTGAAAGTTTTAGGTCAAGTATAGTTAAGTCCATTTACAAGTTTGATTAAGAAAAGAAGTTTTAAAATGCAATGGCATAAGGCCAAAGTTTCTATCTTTTGCAAAGTGGTCAAAGTTTAAAATAAAACTAGTTCAATCAAAGAAGATTTTTTAAAAGGAAAGAGAGATTTTGAAATTAAAGAAATGGGGAGGAGATGAAGAGACGAATCCTATGCACAAAATTAAAAGTTAAGAGTTGAAAAGATCTGATAAATGGGTAGCAATCCAATAGACAAGAATGTCTTATAGAAACCTAAATTCCCTTGGACATTTTGAATCAAGCAACACACAATGCACAATATTAACTTGAAGAGCAAGGCATCAAATAAAGATAGCCACATCCAAGCTCAGCCACTCCCTGATCTTCTTCAAATTAGCCCATGTAGCAGATGAATTCCACAAGTCATGTGTTCAAAATAACAGCTTCACAATGATCATGTTTCAACTGAACTCAAAGGGATCTTGAATGATGTATCAAATGAAGTTTCAAATTGAAATGACTTGGTTTCACAAAAGTTGGCATTGGCCAAGTCCTTTAGCATAGGGAGGTTGCTTAAATTCTAAGTCCAATTTATCCAAGATCAAGTCAATAGTCCACACAAAAGTTTTTCAGGGTTTTTGTTCTTATTATGTACATTAATGGTCCAAGACCACACAAACAAAAAAAAATATACACAAGAAAGATATATCACACAATATGGTCCAAATGGACAAAGCGAAAATGACATTAACAGAAAGAATTAAAATGGTATGAATAATGGCAAATGAATAGAACTTAAAAATTAAAGTTCATTAAAATAAAGGACTTGAAATTAATTATTAGTTGTTAATGAGTTATAAGTTAGTATTATTTTGCTTTTGCTTTTCATTTTAAGTCATTCTTTGGAGAACACTCAACCCACTTATCACAAGCATGGATCCTTGAGCCAAGACATCTTCCAAAGGAAGAAAAAAAGGCTAAGTTTCCACACAATACCATGAAAGAGGGGAGACTTACAATCTCACTAACTAGAATGCTATGCCTTTTGTGTCAAAAATTTAGCCCTATTTAAGCAATCGTAATTGGACTTATGTAGAAGTCACAACTATTTGAGGTCGGGCAATAGAATTTTGGTGTTAATGCATGTTGGAGACATAGTATAATGGATTATGCTCATGAAACATACCACACACAAAAAGAATATGCAAAAGAGGTAGCCTAATCTCATCCATACATATGTTGATTTTGCAATCAACTAGCCTTAGGACTTAGAGATATCATAGGCCAAATGAGATGAATGCTAAAACAAGTGGAATTAGATGAAGAGGGAGGGGAATGGACCAAAACTCAAATTGGTCAAAGGAGGACTTTTACCAAATTAATGTCATTCATTCATTTTGGGAGATGGAATGTTCATTCCATCAATCCCCTAAATCCAATGATATTAACTTAACAAAGTCAAATCAACCTTGACCAAGGCCCAACAACATGAGTCAAACTTACAGAAATCATCACAAGAGGTCAACACAATTATTTGGCATTTATTCAAATTAAAAATACTAAAAATAATGCATTAAATTAAATATGGTTTGTCAAATTCCTAAAACCTCATCAAAACACCAAAGAAATGGCCATGAGATTTATCATAGGTCCAACAAGGTCAAAGGACCGTGGAGAAAAAATTTCAAAAATTTTAAAGACTTAAAAGTATTTTTAAACAATTAAAAATATTCACAAAATCAATTAAATCATGAAAAATATTAATAATGATCTAAAAAATAATTTTAATTCAGATTATGAAAGAGGAAATTATTTGAATTTTTTTGGTGAAACTCATATTTTTTGGATCAATATTAAAATTAATATGAATTAATGAAAATCAAAGGAATAAAAATTAAAATCAAAAAATCAAAAAAACGTGGACCACTTGATCTCCCTCATTAATTGAGGTGGCAGATCAAGTGGACACAAAAGCGCGTTCCATGATGGAACCTAGTCAGCGCACCACACGCGTGGTAATCAAAGCCAACGCCTAAGATTAAAACGTTTTGAATGGATCCTATGGATGGGAGACGTGCCAACGCACCGCCGGAGCTGTAACTCCGGTCTTCTTCTCCTGTGGACCTCACCAGACTGGTCCACCCTCAACCATCACCAAAATAAAAAAGGAGGACATGATTTTGTAAAGACAAAGAGTCAGACAACATACGATCGCAAGTTTCGATGATAACAAAGGACCATCATGCATGTCTACAAACAAATGCAACACATTACCCATCATATCCTTTTCTACGTTTGTCTAAATCTATTATAATCATTAAAAACATATGGACAAAGTGTGATCATGACGAAATGCATGAAAATCACAAAACACAGTTTTTATGCATATTTGAAGGCTTTGAGTCGACCATAGGGGTCAGCTCAAAGCTCACGGGTCAGCGCAAAGCTCAGCCCAACTGAAGATGGTCAGCGCATAATGCCTTGCGTCGACCATAAGGGTCGGCGCATAGCTCACGGGTCAGCGCATAAACCCCTTGAGTCGACCACACGTCGGCGCATGGCATAGTAATGCTATCCACGGGTCAGCTCATGAAACCTTTGAGTCGACCATAAAGGTCAGCGCATTCCCCACGGGTCAGCGCACGCCGACCTATGGTCGACCGCTCGCGCGCAAACTCAGTTTTCTGAGTTATTTCAACTGTTTGAAATACTGTTATGTTTGTTTGGTTTTGTCAGTTACTATATATAGAAGTCAAAACACTTCTATTAACCAACAATTTGTCAATTTGTATTCAAGTGTTCAAGGAAACAAGAAAGAGTGAAAAAGGTGTCAAAGATTCATCATCTTCATCCTCAACAGTTCACAATACATCAACTGCACACAATAACGTTTGATGTGATTCGTGATAGATTGAAGGTGATAAGGTTCGTAGCTGCGATTGGAGAATCGGGTTCGAGTTGAAGTCTTGGCAGGTTCTTTCTTGAATAAAATCATTAGGATTTTATCCTCCAATACCGGTTTGTGTTTGGGGGTTTTTGGACGAATTGCTTCCTTAACATTCAGCTGAGCGAAGGTGACTGATAAGAGAACGTCTTCATCAGTCTAGTAGCGGATTCGGTGTTTGTGTAGTGAAGGATTCGGGTTTGATTCGTTGTGTTCGTGATCAGCCGGGCCAAGGAGTTGAAGAACGGAAGGTTCCTCAACGAGTGGCAGGAAACGGAGGTCCAGCATCAACGATCAAAGGTCTTGATTCATCTTGAATCAAGGAGCAAGGATAAGAAGTATCATTCAACACATTGGAAGTTCTGTTGTTTACATACTTTGCAATCCTTGTAAAAACGATTAAATCTCACAGGTGATATCTAATTAATCATCTCAATTCTATTTTTAGAATTGAGGGCAGACGTACCCCGAAGCGAGGACGGCGGGGGAACTGCCTCATCAAATCTGCGTCTTCTTTAATTTTCTGCATAATCTGTGTTTCAGCTTAAAATTTAAGTGATTTTAGTTTAAGCAATTTTTACCAAACGTTGATATAAGTTGAGTAAGAGATTAAAACTGCTGTTTGAATACTAAGTACAATAATACATTGTACTAGGCTAAATTGAATTACTTACTCAACTCAAATATCACTTGGAGTGTTTATGCACACCAAGTGTTTGTAAATTTGCTTAAGCCAAAGTTGTCTTAAGATTGCATCAGTTTAATTTGGTGTTTTGATTCATTGGAACTAGGCTTGCTAGTAAGTGAATTATATCATTGATTGTGCAATTAGTGTAGTGACTTGTATCTCAATTTATCACTTATCCATTAGCTTAACGCATATCCGGTTTTCCAATAACGGTTCGTTTTAGACTAAATTTTCCTCGGCCGCTTCCGCACCTAAAACAATTTTTAAAACCAATTTTTCTTTTAAATTGGTAGCACCGACTCAAGTTTTTAATTGGGATCTATTCAACCCCCCCCCCCTTCTAGATCCGTGCCATAGTCTAACAAGTGGTATCAGGAGCTCCGGTTCACTCCGTGCTTCAAAATACAACATCGATAGAAAATGGCTAACGAACCTAAAGGGGCTTACAATAGAGCTCCCGTTTTCAATGGTGAAAATTATAGTTATTGGAAAGACTGTATGCGGGTGCACATAAATTCCATAGATAGAAAAATATGGAATGTTATTCTCAATGGTCCAATTGAAATAACCATGACCAATGAGAATAATGAAATAGTGCCTAAGCCCGAAGCACAATGGACCGATGATGATGAAAAGAAATACAACTATGATTGGAAAGCCAAAAATATCCTAATCTCCTCATTAGGTGTAGACGAATACTATCGTGTATCCCATTGCCCTACTGCTAAGGCCATGTGGGATTCACTTCAAATTGCCCATGAGGGGACGAACGATGTTAAATTGGCTAGAATCAATACACTAACACAAGAGTTTGATCTCTTTTTCATGGAGCAAGGGGAAACCATTGCCGACATGCAAAAGAGATTCACTCATCTAATCAATCAATTACATTCACTAGGTAAACCTATTTCCAATGATGTTGCTACTAATAAGATCTTAAGATGTCTTAACAGGGAATGGCAGCCGAAAGTGACCGCCATCAAAGAGGCAAATGATCTTACCACATTGGACTTGACAACATTGTTCGGTAAACTACAAGAGCACGAACAAGTTCTCTTAAGCTTAGAACAACACGAAAGGAAAGAAAAGAAAGACAAAGCTAAGGTGAGTGAAAAGAAATCAATAGCTCTAAAGACTTCCTCCTCAAAGTCTCAAGCAAAAGAGCAAAGTGATTATTCATCGAGTGACGAAGAAGAAGAGGACAAGAGTGAAGATATGGGGCTGTTCGTCAAACGCTACAACAGTTACGTGAGAAAGAACGGCATCCAACATTCCGAGAAGAACTTGGTAAACTTCCGGAAGCAATCTAGGTTCTCTAAAAATGATGACTCAAAAGGAAAAACAACTAGAGGGTCGTGCTATAAGTGTGGAAAGCCGGGTCACTACAAACCGGACTATCCGATGAACAAAAAGACAAAAGAAAAAGATTCATACAAATCACATAAGAAACCATCAAAGCCAAGGAGGGCATACATAGCTTGGGAAAGCGATAGCGACTCCTCCAATGATGAAAGCTCTAGTGATGAAAATGAAAATGCAAATCTATGTCTCTCTGCTCATCAAAAGAACAAGAAGAAACAGGTACGACATGCTAAATATGAAAATTCCTCTAGTATGTCTCATCATGAATTGCAAACTGCTTTTGACACTTTACACTATGAAGCGAAAGAGGCCTTTAAAAGGCTTGCCTCAAATAAGAATTTTTTTTCTCATTTAGAACAAAAAATTCAAGAATCCGAAAGGAAACTTGAGGCACTTAAGGCTTCTATAGTGGAAAGCACAAAAACAAGTTATGAGGACCTTAAAAGTAGAATGATGAACTTTGGGTGTGATACTTGTTACATTTGGCAAGGTGAAGTAAGGAACCTAAAAGCCAAACTTGACAAGGTTCTTGAGCCCAAGATTACATTTGCTATTGATAAATCTAATTTTCAAAAAAGTATGGTTAATCCATATCAAAAATACAAATATGTTATAAAGGATGAAGATAGCAAAAGTAATCAAAATGAAAAGTTCTCTTGTCTTTATTGTTGCAAGAAAGGCCATTCCATTGCTAAATGTAGATTTAGGATATTTTTGGTTCCTAAAGGCATTTATCAATGGATGCCCAAATGCAACCACTTTGTTCCTCACCACTCAGGACCCAATAAGCCATTGGGTACCTTCTCTTGTTAATTATCTTGTCACAGGTACAATGCCTCAAGACTACCGAGAGAAGATGGGTTCTCGACAGTGGATGCTCAAGGCACATGTCAGGAGACATATCTCTCTTCATTGACTTCGTGGCTAAGAAGAAGGGATATGTAACTTATGGTGATAACAACCGTGGAGCAATACTTGGTAAAGGTAGTGTAGGTAATCCTTCCTCTACTACTATTTCTGATGTGTTGCTTGTCGAAGGTCTTAAACACAATCTACTTAGCATCAGTCAATTATGTGACAAAGGATACAATGTATCGTTTTCAAAAGATTGTTGCAAAATTGTACATAATGATGATAAGAAGAGTATGTTTAATGGTCTTCGTGTGAACAATGTCTATATGCTTGACTTAAATGAAGTATCATTAACAAGTGACAAATGCCTCGTAACAGTGAGTGAAGATTCATGGTTATGGCATAGGCGTTTAGCACATGTTAACTTTGACTTACTCAACAAAGTAGTCTCAAAAGATCTAGTCCTAGGTCTCCCCAAAATTAAGTTCACCAAGGATCACCTTTGTGATGCTTGTCAAAAGGGGAAGCAAACGAGGATCTCATTTAAATCCAAAAATATCGTTTCAACAACGAGACCTCTCGAGCTTCTCCATATGGATTTATTTGGGCCATCTAGGATTAAAAGTCTAGGAGGAAACTATTACGGTTTCGTAATAGTGGATGACTTTTCTCGATTTTGTTGGACTATTTTCTTAGTAAGTAAGAGTGACACATTCGCCGCCTTTGAACGATTTGCTAAGCTTTCCCAAAATAAACTAAATACAAACATTGTTGCAATTAGAAGCGATCATGGAGGTGAATTTGAAAATCACCTATTTGAAGAATATTGCGGTAACCATGGTATTGATCATAACTTCTCCGCTCCACGTACTCCTCAACAAAATGGGGTTGTGGAGCGTAAAAATCGAATTTTGGAAGAATTGGGAAGAACAATGATCAACGAAAGTGGCTTACCAAAATATTTTTGGGCCGACGCCATTAGTACGGCTTGTTATGTTTTGAATAGGGTGCTTATACGCCCCATTCTAAATAAAACACCGTATGAACTTTTAAAAGGGCGAAAGCCAAATGTTTCTCACTTACATGTCTTTGGTTGCAAATGCTTTGTATTGAACAATGGAAAGGAAAACTTAGGGAAATTCGATTCCAAGGCCGACGAAGGTATCTTCCTCGGATACTCTCAATCTAGCAAAGCATATAGAATATACAACAAGCGATTACTTACTATAGAAGAGTCTGTACATGTTACTTTTGATGAATCCAATCCGAGAAACGTCGGAAAGGGTAGTGTTTTTCATGGTGCAGGTACATCTACCGAAGACATACTCAAAGGTGGCGAGCCGGGGATTGATCAACCCGACATAGTCAAAATTGAGGAGGACAAAGATGTACACCATGAGGAAACCGAGGTAGTTCATCCGCATTCAAACGATGGTCTTCCTCAAGCTTGGAAGTCTTCCAAAGACCATCCAATCGACAACATTATCGGAGACATCTCAAAGGGTGTAACAACTCGATCTAAGCTAAGTAATTTCTGTTATCACTTCGCTTTCGTTTCGCAGATGGAACCTAAAAACCCTAAAGAAGCCCTACTCGATGAACACTGGTTTTTATCAATGCAGGAGGAACTTAATCAGTTCACCAGAAATGAGGTTTGGGACCTTGTCCCTCCTCCGCGAGATCATCGAGTAATCGGCACCCGATGGGTGTTTAGGAACAAGCTGGACGAAAACGGGGTAATAACCCGTAATAAGGCGCGTTTAGTCGCGCAAGGGTATAACCAAGAGGAAGGCATCGACTATGAGGAAACTTATGCGCCGGTTGCCCGACTCGAGGCTATACGCCTTCTCCTTGCCTTCGCTTGTGCAAAGGATTTTAAGCTATTCCAAATGGATGTTAAGAGCGCTTTCCTTAACGGTCACATAAATGAAGAAGTTTACGTCGCACAACCTCCGGGTTTCGAATCCCATGAGTATCCTGATCATGTTTATAAACTGAAAAGAGCTTTGTATGGCCTCAAACAAGCTCCTAGAGCTTGGTATGAGAGACTGAGCAAGTTCTTACTCGATCAAGGTTACTCAAGAGGAAAGGTTGACACAACCCTCTTCATTAAACGTCAAGGAAAGCACTTGATATTAGTGCAAATTTATGTAGATGATATCATTTTTGGGTCTACTAACATGAATCTTGTGAGAGAGTTTTCTGACCTTATGCAGGGCGAATTCGAGATGAGTATGATGGGGGAGCTCACATACTTCCTCGGTCTGCAAATCAAACAGCTCAAAGAAGGAACTTTCGTGAGCCAGACAAAGTATTGTTTGGACCTTATCAAGAGATTTGACATGGCAAAAGCTAAGGCCATAGACACCCTCATGCCTACGTGTACAAACTTGAACAAAGATGAAGACGGTAAGGAAGTAGATGTAAAACGGTATAGAGGTATGATTGGTTCACTCCTTTATCTTACTGCTTCTCGTCCCGATATTATGTTTAGTGTATGCATGTGTGCAAGATATCAATCATGTCCCAAGGAATCCCATTTAAAAGCCGTTAAACGGATACTTCGATATCTATCCGGTACTCCGAAGTATGGACTATGGTATTCCAAAGGTAATGATTGTTCCTTGGTAGGTTTTTCCGACTCCGACTTTGCCAGTTGCAAATCGGATAGGAAGAGCACCAGTGGCACTTGTCACTTATTTTCAAACTCTTTGGTTAGTTGGCATAGCAAGAAACAGGTTTCAGTTGCTTTGTCAACCGCCGAAGCGGAATACGTTGCCGCCGGTAGTTGTTGTGCCCAAATCCTATGGATTAAGCAACAACTATTGGACTTTAACCTCAAACTTGAACGTATTCCCATTTTTTGTGACAACACAAGTGCTATTAACCTGACCAAGAATCCTGTGCTACATTCTCGCACCAAACATATCGAAATTCGACACCACTTTCTTAGGGATCATGTAGAGAAAGGTGACATTGTGTTTGAACACGTCAATACTGAAAATCAACTAGCGGACATTTTCACAAAGCCGCTAGCCTCTGAACCTTTCTTTCATATCCGCCGAGAACTTGGGATTCTCGATATTTCGGAATGGGCACTCTAATCTACTGTTTTACCTTATTCCATATAAAACCTTAATCCTGTACTTCTGACAAATCTATGCTGTTGTAAGCACAAGTCTACAGTTCACTAAGTCACTCCGGCATTGAGGTGATAATGTTCCTCTTTCTCTCTCTCTGCAAAATCTCATGACTACAATAGTCTTATCTCATAATGATGTTGCTTATATATATAATTGATATCTCTCCTTGGTTGTTTATTGTTGTATGAACTGTTAATTATGCATCAAACTGGTCATTGCATGTGCTAAATAGTGAAAAATTGAAATTTGAACTGTATGAGTCGACCGCAGCAGGGCTATGGTCGACGCATGATTAAATAATTTTTGCATTTTCTCAAAAATCAAACAGTATGCGTCGACGCATACAGGGGTATGGTCGACGCATCGCTCGAAAATTTCGTTTTTCTGTAGAAAAATTTAAATCATCTCTCATGCATTCCCATTCAAAAACCATCATTAAGTGTGCATTTACATTCCATCACCTTTCAAACTACCCACTACCTTGTAACTTGCATCTACCTAGTAGCTATTATTCTTTGTCCTTCCATCTTCCCAAAACCCTAACCTTTCCACTATAAATTGGAAAAAAAAAACCCTCTCTAGAAGAATCACTCTCAAAACCCTTATTAAACCTTCTCTCTATATCCAAACACTTAGTTTCAAACCTACTCAAATGGCTTCCTCATCACGCAGACCTTCCGGCAAGAGAACCCGAGAATCATCCGCCGCATCTCTTCCCTTATCTGCTGTATCACTCGTTCCACCCACTCGTGTTGAAACCTTCAACAGTGATTTCAGCAAAAGAGGTGTTGTGCAACAACATGCGTTCTACAAACTTGAAGCTGAACGCATGCACCTTCCGGAAGTCCTGTCTCTGCTGCAGCATCAAGGCTTCATAAACTTCTTCGAGTGCAACACTAAATACAGTGAAGACCTTGTCCGAGTTTTCTACGCCGGTCTTCATGAGAACTTTCGCGGGCATAAGCTTTCCTCCAGAGTTGGCTCTACAAAGGTATCGCTTAAATCAAATATCTGGAACAAATACTTTGATATGTCTGCGAATGATGCTGAAAATCCTCTACCTGAGGTGACTGACTCTCACCACATAGATGGCTATGAGTTTAAGAGTGCATTGAATGACATGTTGAAACGGCCATATCCTGATGAGTTTGTGAACAGTGACTTGTTCCCACGAACTGTCACTGCCGGCAAGCTGAACGCCGGAGAAAGGATTCTTCAGTGGATTGTCTCACGCATCCTGCGGCCCAAGAAGGGCGGTCTCTCCAGAGTCGAACAGGCCGAGGTTCATCTGATTTACATTCTGAAAAATAAGATAAAAATCAACTGGCCGTACTACATTTCCAGTAGAATGTATAATCTACGTGATTCCGGACGAGGAACTGCTCTTGCCTACGGATCCTTCATTCAAGAAGTCCTTACAGCAGCCAACGTTCATCATCCGCCTTTCCCATACACCTCTATTTCATCTGACAAAGAGTTTAGCACAAAAACCATGTCTATGATGGGATATCTTTGGTGCAATGAGCGGAGAAAGTATAAGTTTGTTAGAAGAGGATACGTTCCTCCAAGGGTTGACAGTGATGAAAGCGAAGAACAAGACGATGAAGTGGAAAATGAAGAAGAAGAAGAAGAAGCAAGGCACGATGCTGCTTACAATGGTGGAGATGACAGTCCTTCACCCGTTGGCACTCATGACTACTCCGGCTCTGCTTGGGTTCAGCAGCCGGATACTAATGAAGAAGATGTTCCACGCTGGGGTGGCTGGGGTGAATGGCAACATACGGGCTGGACAACTCAACGTGAATCTTACCAGCCGTATCACCAAGTTGAGGAAGAATTTCCTCCGTCCCCTCCACAGCAAGCAGATTCTTCAGAGCTGTTGGATATGATGCGAAACATGCAACTTGCCCAACAATCCTTCATGCAAGCCCAGGATGACCGATATGCTCAGATTAACAGTCAACTTCAAACCCAAAATGAGCGGCTCGACAACCTCTCCACAAGCCTAAATGGACGGTACGCAGATTTGGAACGGTGTGTCGACAGGAGTCTCAAGCATCTGGAAGGTGTTTCGGATTACCTATCAACTCTGGCTGACCCCAGCAGAAACCCAGGCGTCTGCTACCATCCAGGCCACCGTCACCTAAGACAATAGACCTTCATTTGCATATTACATGTTGCTTGTTGTTTTTGAATGCATTCCTGTTTTTCTCTGTTTTGCCTGTTTATGCAACCGTAATTTCTCTAATGTATTTTCTTCATTTAATTAATGACTATTGAGAAGAAATGATATAAGTGTGATATTATTCTATGTCTCTGCTACTACCTGTGATGTTTTTCGTTGTTATCTTGAATAATCACTTTGTCTCTCTTTTTGATGTTGTCAAAGGGGGAGAAATGTGCAGACAAAAATACCCACAACTAACTGTCGCCTTCTGCAGATAGCCTTAGATTACAAAAGAAAGGGGGAGTGTGCAAAATGTGTCAATACCGCATGTTGTTTGTTACGACTGATTTATACAGGTTGTCATCATCAAAAAGGGGGAGTATGTAAAGACAAAGAGTCAGACAACATACGATCGCAAGTTTCAATGATAACAAAGGACCATCATGCATGTCTACAAACAAATGCAACACATTACCCATCATATCCTTTTCTACGTTTGTCTAAATCTATTATAATCATTAAAAACATATGGACAAAGTGTGATCATGACGAAATGCATGAAAATCACAAAACACAGTTTTTATGCAGATTTGAAGGCTTTGAGTCGACCATAGGGGTCAGCTCAAAGCTCACGGGTCAGTGCAAAGCTCAGCCCAACTGAAGATGGTCAGCGCATAATGCCTTGCGTCGACCATAAGGGTCGGCGCATAGCTCACGGGTCAGCGCATAAACCCCTTGAGTCGACCACACGTCGGCGCATGGCATAGTAATGCTATCCACGGGTCAGCTCATGAAACCTTTGAGTCGACCATAAAGGTCAGCGCATTCCCCACGGGTCAGCGCACGCCGACCTATGGTCGACCGCTCGCGCGCAAACTCAGTTTTCTGAGTTATTTCAACTGTTTGAAATACTGTTATGTTTGTTTGGTTTTGTCAGTTACTATATATAGAAGTCAAAACACTTCTATTAACCAACAATTTGTCAATTTGTATTCAAGTGTTCAAGGAAACAAGAAAGAGTGAAAAAGGTGTCAAAGATTCATCATCTTCATCCTCAACAGTTCACAATACATCAACTGCACACAATAACGTTTGATGTGATTCGTGATAGATTAAAGGTGATAAGGTTCGTAGCTGCGATTGGAGAATCGGGTTCGAGTTGAAGTCTTGGCAGGTTCTTTCTTGAATAAAATCATTAGGATTTTATCCTCCAATACCGGTTTGTGTTTGGGGGTTTTTGGACGAATTGCTTCCTTAACATTCAGCTGAGCGAAGGTGACTGATAAGAGAACGTCTTCATCAGTCTAGTAGCGGATTCGGTGTTTGTGTAGTGAAGGATTCGGGTTTGATTCATTGTGTTCGTGATCAGCCGGGCCAAGGAGTTGAAGAACGGAAGGTTCCTCAACGAGTGGCAGGAAACGGAGGTCCAGCATCAACGATCAAAGGTCTTGATTCATCTTGAATCAAGGAGCAAGGATAAGAAGTATCATTCAACACATTGGAAGTTCTGTTGTTTACATACTTTGCAATCCTTGTAAAAACGATTAAATCTCACAGGTGATATCTAATTAATCATCTCAATTCTATTTTTAGAATTGAGGGCAGACGTACCCCGAAGCGAGGACGGCGGGGGAACTGCCTCATCAAATCTGCGTCTTCTTTAATTTTCTGCATAATCTGTGTTTCAGCTTAAAATTTAAGTGATTTTAGTTTAAGCAATTTTTACCAAACGTTGATATAAGTTGAGTAAGAGATTAAAACTGCTGTTTGAATACTAAGTACAATAATACATTGTACTAGGCTAAATTGAATTACTTACTCAACTCAAATATCACTTGGAGTGTTTATGCACACCAAGTGTTTGTAAATTTGCTTAAGCCAAAGTTGTCTTAAGATTGCATCAGTTTAATTTGGTGTTTTGATTCATTGGAACTAGGCTTGCTAGTAAGTGAATTATATCATTGATTGTGCAATTAGTGTAGTGACTTGTATCTCAATTTATCACTTATCCATTAGCTTAACGCATATCCGGTTTTCCAATAACGGTTCGTTTTAGACTAAATTTTCCTCGGCCGCTTCCGCACCTAAAACAATTTTTAAAACCAATTTTTCTTTTAAATTGGTAGCGCCGACTCAAGTTTTTAATTGGGATCTATTCAACCCCCCCCCCTTCTAGATCCGTGCCATAGTCTAACAGATTTGAAAGAAAAAGTGGCGTAGAGCACGAATCTGACCTCAATTTTAACTTACTCCACATATATAGAAATATATGAGGAGTTGAATTTTGAGGTGTGTCAACTGAGTTCCTTCGATTTGACCTCTAAGCAACTCAATCTTCTTGCCTATATTGGTAGGACTTCAGACAACCAAAGATCCAAGAAAATTGATGAGAGTCTTCATCAAAGTTGTCTTCATCAAAGTTGTAGCTCTTTCAAAGACCTTCAAAATGGTCACCAATTTCATGTCATTTGGATTTAGAATGATAAATTTATGCATTTTTGAAGTTTGGAAAAATCACTTGTTCAATGGTAAAGGTCAAAAATGACCTATAATGTATCCTCATATCACATGCTCATAAAAGTTGAATTAGCTCTCACTCCAAACATCAAAGTTGAAGTACACACCTTGAATTTGATTGTGCAACTTGGAAATCTTTCATCTCATAAAAATTGAGAAAGTTATGGCCTTGGGAAGTTGACTTTCAAATTAGGGTTTAGGCAAAATGACCTATAATGTTTCAACATAGAAAATGCTTTTCCAAGCAAAACTAGCTCTAGGTCTAAACATGAACGTTGTTTGGAATGTAATTTGGAGTAACTTTTCTCTTGGAATCATTTTCATATGGTGAATATTGTAGGATATAGGGTCTAGGAAGACCCAATTTTGATTAGATAAATCCATTTGGTCAACCACCATCAACCATCTTGCTAACCCTCATGGTAGATCATATATGCATATGATGATGAATTTTGAAGTGTCCCTTGAGAAATTTGATCAATTGGTGAGATGCCTTGTTGGAGAAGTTACTCAAGATACCCAGTCAAACTAGGGTTTCCAAGGCAAATCACCTCCAAACTCTTGAAGAATACTTGATCATTATGACATGTAGGAATCAATGGAACTCATATATGATGCTTAAAACCATTCTTGGATCAAATCTTGGATTGTGCTTTTAGCCATGAGGGTCTCAAACCCTAGATATGAACTTGATAAATCAATGTGATCATGCCCTACCTACAAAAGAGTTAGGCAAATGCAAAGATATATTTTTGGTATTTTGGTTAGGAAAATGATAATATACAAGTATGATACAATCACATGATGCTTGGTGATATCTCCCAAAATAAACCCAATGAAAGAGGGGTAAGGAGGATGACAAGGTATGATCCCAATGCTAATGCATATGAAAAAATTGCATGAGGGATCTTAGGGTCAAAATTGGGGTCTTACAGCTGCCCATATTTAAGGACATTCTAATTGAGGAGGTGAAGGTTAAAATCTTTGGCTAGACTCAGTAGAATGAGCTTAAATAACAACATAGAAACAAATTTTGGTCCCTAAGAGACCTCATGATGCATTTGATATGAATGTAAAAAGAAATTCTTTGTGGGAAATATTTCCACAAAGGAAAAGAAATCAAAGAGACCGAAAGTCCGCAGGAGTATAATGCATTCCATGAGGAAAACTCACTGGGGAGACAGAGACTCTAGGGGGGAATAAACGAGGTTATGCATAGGCCAGGTTACGACTCAAAACTGTTGGGAGACTAGAGGAATTCCATACAAAACGGAAAGACTCTTCCGGGGAAACAAAACATCTGCAGAGGAAGCGAGTAGATCAGGATAAAACTGACGTACTTGAATCATGCAGGAAAAGCGATTTCACTAACGAAATGCGCACTCAACTCAACTGGGGAAGAAATAAACGTCAACACAAGAGGAGCAGAAATTTATTATCTACTACCTGCTATTGGGTAAGGAGATAATAAAGATATGACAGAGAAGACATTCATCATCTGTTAGGATGAACATATCAAGGATGACTCACTAGGAACCACCAGGAGGGAGTATTCACTACCGGTTACTGGGTAAGAATAGCCTTGTTGGGGAAAACTGCAGAAAATAGGATTTGCAACTACCAGTTACTGGGTAGAAGACCAAAGATGAGAGTATCTGTCACCGGTTAGGATGAACATATCAAGGATAAACTCAACAGGGAAGAAAATCCGTCATCGGTTAGGATGAACATATCAAGGATTAACTTGCCTGGAAATGTCAAGGAGGATACCCGTCATCGGTTAGGATGAACATATTAAGGATATACCTGTTGCAACCTGAAAAATACAGTGTGCGAAAAAACAACCGGCGAAAGAAAATGACAGAAGAGTCACCACCGTGCGTTATTTATCCCAAAGGAGGAAAAGGAAACGCTCGAAGTAAACCTGAAAAGAGGAAAGGAAAAGACAAGGTCTCGCAACCAAATCTTGGGTTCGGGAGTCGGTTATGCGAAGGGAAGGTATTAGCACCCCTATGCATCTGTAGTACTCTACGGGATCCACTTTTGTAGTTCTTGTCTAAAGGGTGTGTGTTTATCTTATGCTGTTTACTAAAAAAGGGGTTAAATGAAAATGACTCGTGCAGATGTCGCATCCACTACATACGTATCTCATCTGAATATGAGAATCAGAGTCCCCGTAGCTCGGCTGACCTATGGGTTTGGGGGATGTGTGCTCGCTAAGACATCGCGTCTTATGCCTACTGTCATACCCCAAAATTTGCCCATTAATATTTCAAGACATTTTGCAAGGCATTCCGACTCATATATAACACTGATCTTGAAGAAACAAAGGCCCAGCTCACGGATGGCCCAATCTAGAAAATGGCCCAAACTGGCCTGTTCGCTACGCGCTCACCTAGCGAAGCTGACAGACAACACAAATTTCGGGCTTCATTCTGAGCCCATTAGGTCACCATTATCACTATAAATACCAGCACTTCAGTAATAAAAAAAAAAAAA
Source organism: Lathyrus oleraceus (assembly GCF_024323335.1). Classification (NCBI taxonomy): domain Eukaryota; kingdom Viridiplantae; phylum Streptophyta; class Magnoliopsida; order Fabales; family Fabaceae; genus Lathyrus; species Lathyrus oleraceus. Next base: position 160,224,186 of record NC_066584.1, on the reverse strand, counting down.
TTAATTAATTAATTAATTAATTAATTAATTAATTAAATAATTAAAATAAATATATAAATAAAATATAACAAATTATTTTGGACTTGGGTCTCCCTCATTCCAAGCCCATTACCCACGAAATTAGTCTATAAATACTGAAGTTTCAGTAGAGGAAAAAACACTTGGAGTTTACACTGGGAGATTTACTGGAGAAAGAAGGAAGAGAAGCAAAACACTCTGAGGTTTCCTTGGAACAAAACCTTGAGGAAAAAGAAAGAGAGAGAACAGAGAAGGACGGATAGAAACTTTGGCATAGGAACCCTGCCTACCCGGAGAATTCAGAGTAAAGAAACCCTGAAGGCAGCCCATCTGCACCGAAGCCATCGCCGTCCAATTCCCACTGCCTAACTTATTCCGATACTACAAGTGGTCAATCTCTTCAACCTTGAATTGGCAAACAGGTTTGCGTATCTCTATTGTTTATACTTTCAATTGGCCATATCTACATATATAATGCATCATGATTAAATGTTGATATATAATTTGCTTTCGTATGGGAATTTAAATATGCCTGAATACCCTGAATGTTTGACCATGTTATTCCTGTGATAAAATGCCATAAAATTCAAAGTTCCTAACATGGGGTTGTTTTAAAATTCAAAATCCGTGGCCTTCGATAGGCGAGGCAGAGGCGAACGAGACAGTACCTGATTCTTCTAGTCTGTTTTTTTATGTTTTTATCATAGCCATGCATTATTTATCCTATCCTATTTATTGTTATGATATTTCTCCGGTGTAATCTTCGATTGCACCCTGATTTGGTGTTCTGACATGTTTCTTTTTTTGAGTTTCGTAAAGGTTCACATATCCCAGGAAAAGGTTATTGGCTAGGTATTCCACTTTATTTGTGGGATACCCTTGTGGAGTTTCACCCTAAATTAATTTTTTAATGTATTAATTTCTAATGTATTAATTTTTTAATATATTATTTTTAATAATTTTAATGTGGAGTTTCATCCTAATTATATAATTAATTGTAAAACTTTGCCTTTGAATAAGTGATCTTGGACCTCTCTTTGTCGCCTTATGATTACGATATTACGGTCATGTCCCGCGAACGTGGGGATACCCTTAGCAAAGACCCTTCGGTTAAATCATCATAAAATAAAATATAGTCCCTCGGATGTTGCCTTCGAATATACAACTTTGTCCCTCGATGACCCTCCGATGTTGCCTACGGTTAAAAGATGATAGTCCCTTCGAATGCTAAGGTATCCTCGTAACTGTTGCCTTCAATGACCAATCGATGACCCTACGATGACCCTTTTACATCCAAAGGATAAAACTACTTATTTCTCAATAATAAGGACAGTTTTACCCTCATAAGGATAGGAAATACTCATAAAGACCTTGGGTCGGTATAACTCTTAATTGCTGGCTCACAACCTAAAACATTTTTTCACACCTCACACCTTTCAAAATACCTTCAGAAAATCACCACTTGGTATACATTCATACTAGAATCATTACCGAGTTATATTTTTCTAAACAATTTTCAAAACTAAACGAGATAATCACTTTGTATACATTCATACAAGAATCATTACAAAGTTAAATTCTCTTTTCAAAACAATTTTTCTAAACAATTCACAAACACTTTTTTTTTTTTAGACAAAAATAATATAAGTGATCGAGCAATTAAGAGCCCATGGATAACCATGGATACAAAGGGTGCTAACACCTTCCCTTTGTATAATGTACCTCCCGAACCCAAAATCTAAATTAAGGTTTTTCCTGTTCTTTTCCACCTTTCCTTATTGGATAAAAGAAAAGTCGGTGGCGACTCTTGCTAACCGCGACATTGCGATTAAAACCACAAAAAAGTCCAGTTCACCGTATGACAGAACTGGCGACTCTGCTGGGGATACTTAAAAAGAGAGGTTACCTTAAAAACAAGATCACTTATTCAATTTGTCTGATTTATTTTTAAGGGATTGCTTGGGTATGTTATGCTTGAGTGAAAGATCCTACACCCGGATCTAGTGTACCTTAGGTAAGTAGCAAGAGATCATCGCGACTGTCCAGCGTATACTGGAATGGTCAAAATGATGGCTACGGTTAATGTGGCACTTTGGATGTCCTGATGTTCCTCATGTTAGTTGAGGAAATATTTGGCATTCGCGTGGTGTCATAAAAGCATTAACCAGACCTTTAGAACCCTAATTGACTCATCCTGGCCATTAGAAAGTAGTGAGATAACTGGCTTCGGTTCCGACTGGAGTTGGTTGAGACTCGATACTACACTCTTTGAGATTGGACTTTAGGGAAGCTTCGGTCAACCACTTGGTGTTGCACTGAAGTGGACTTAAGGAAAGGTCAATGATTTGAGATCCTTCTAGAACCCGGTTACTATTCTAAGACAGGTTGAACCAACCAAACTTCAGTGGGGAGGGTATTTACCTATGGAACTCACGCAAGCCTTAAAACCTAGGAATGATTGTTGTGTGACTTGCTTGTGCTTGTTATTTATCTAACAACATGACATCATAACAACATAACATCATAACATCATGGCATTGTACTAACCATTTCAAGGATTTAGGGATTTAACTCTGCTAAAAAAAAACAGAAAAAACAAAAACAAAAGCAAAAACAAAAGAGAAAAGAAAAAAAAGCTCTTTTTGTTAGTTTATGCAAAGTTAAATCCCAAAAGTCCTTGAAAACATTTCATACATTGCATTGCATCGCATAACAGGTATTCTAAAGGATCAGTGTTCTCACGATTTTCCTATCAAACAGATTCCAGCAGATTCAAACAGATTGAACAATGGCTCTCGAACAAACTGTCAAAGATCTCCAGGCCCAGAATGCTCAATTCCAGGAAATGATGCTGAGCTTATCTAAGGGGCAGGAAGAACTGAAAGCTCTTTTGATGGAGAAGAAGAAGGACCAGAAACCTGTGGGTTACATCAACCCAGGGAGAAGGCTTAAGGGACAGGTTACAGGAGTCAAGATTAGAATTCCGAAGGATTCAGAAGAAGAGACCGAGAATGATTCGGAAGATGAGAATCCTAATCTCGTCAATTCTGAGGACGACGACGAAGATTATGAACATGAACAGTACTCTCCGAAGGATGATAAGTACAAGTTGCTGGAAGAACGTATGCTAGCTATGGAGGGGTAGAAAGTGCCCGGTCTGGATTTCGAAAACTTGGGTCTGGTCTCTGATGTGGTCATTCCCCGCAAATTCAAGGTTCCCATTTTCACTAAGTATGATGGTGCCTCTTGTCCTTAGATGCATCTAAGGGCTTATGTGAGAAAGATTCAGCCGCACACTACTGATAAGAAACTGTGGATCCATTTCTTCCAAGAGAGTCTGTCTGGCACACAGTTAGAGTGGTATTATCAGCTTGAGAGCTCTAACATCCGCACATGGACTGATTTAGCAACAGCTTTCTACAAGCACTACCAGTATAACTCTGAGTTAGCGCCTACTCGGCTACAGCTACAAAATATGACTATGGGCTCTAAAGAAAGTTTCAAAGAATATGCTCAAAAGTGGAGAGATTTGGCTGGCAGAGTCAAACCCCCTATGACTGATCGAGAGTTAGTGGACATGTTCATGGGTACACTGACTGGCCCATTCTATAGCCATCTACTGGGAAGTTCCTCGTCAGGTTTCACTGAACTTATCTTGACAGGTGAACGGGTTGAAAGCGGCATTCGAAGTGGAAAGATACAGGCAGCTACTTCTGCAAGCATCAAAAAGTCCTATCAGGGAAAGAATGAATCAAATGCTGTGTACAGTGAGAGGAAGCATAACAAGAAGAATCGTGACCATACTATTGGGGCAGTTACAATTGCCGCACCGCCATCTCAGAACTTCCAACACAGACAAGACAGGTCGAGAAGACAGTTTACCAAGATCAATATGACTTTAACCCAAGCACTACAGAGTATGTTAAAGGCCAATTTGATTACCCTCAGAGGCCCTCCTGCGAATCCCAACACTACTTCTCCTCGTTATAATCCCAACGCCAGGTGTGCCTATCACTCCGATAGCCCCGGGCATGATACGAATGATTGCTGGTTGTTGAAGAACAAGATTCAGGATATGATCGACGCTGGAGAAATTGAATTTGATCCTCCGGCGACCCCTAATGTCATCACAGCACCTATGCCTAATCATGACCAGAATGTTAATGTTGTGGACGACAATTCTCACGTTACTGACGTTGCTGATTTAGCATCTCCTCTCCTGATCGTTAAGAAGAATTTATTGCAAGCTGGTTTATTTCCAGGTTGTGCTGAAGATTACGATCTCTGTGTACTCCGACCCAATGATTGTTTGAAGTTGAAGAACGGCATTCAACGGCTGATGGATGATCGTACAATTCTATTTGAAAGGGTTCCTAAGGTGGACAACTCTATTGAAGAGGTATCTGTGATTGCTAGGTCCAAAGCTCCAGTGAAGATTACCGCTACTAGAGTGCCTGTGAAGATTACCGCTGAGCCCAAAGTGGCTCCCCTGATTATTACCGCACCTGGCCCCGTGCCATATTCCTCCAGCAAAGTTATTCCGTGGAACTATGGAGGCGACGTTTACATCCATGGCATAAAGCAAGTTGGTAGTTCTGCTAATCCTAATGATATTGTGGGGACTAGTAAAATTACTCGAAGTGGAAGGGTCTTCTCTCCAGAAATCTCACCTCCCGCTCCCGAAATTCGAGGAAAAAGACCAGTCAATCCTCCTCAGTCAGAGACATCGGTCGAAGTTACTTCTGAAGATGTTGCCAAACAGGAAATGGAAGAGATGCTGAAAATCATCCGTAAGAGCGATTTTGATGTAGTGGAACAATTGGGGCATACTCCGTCTAAAATCTCAATGTTGTCCTTGTTATTATCCTCTGAATCCCATGCCAATGCATTGATGAAATTCTTGAAGACCGCTCATGTGCCTCAAGAAACATTCGTCGATCAATTCGAACATTATGTTGCTAATTTGACTGTTGACAATGGCCTAGGCTTTTTCGATGCTGACCTGACACCAGCAGGAAAGAATCACAATAAAGCTCTGCATATCTCCATCGAGTGTGAGGGGATCACCCTGGCTCACGTGTTGATCGACAACGGCTCTTCCTTGAATGTGCTCCCGAAAGCTGTACTCGATAAATTTGACTACAAAAGCATTGAACTGAAACCTAGTGATGTTGTGGTGCGTGCTTACGATGGTGCGAAGAGTGTTGTCTATGGTGAAGTGATTCTCCCTATCAAGATAGGACCTCAAGTCTTCAACACTACCTTTCACGTGATGGACATTCGTCCCGCCTACTCCTGCTTGTTGGGGCGCCCTTGGATCCATGGGGCAGGTGCGGTAGCTTCGTCGCTTCATCAAAAGCTGAAGTATCCAATAGCAGGCATGGTTGTCACTGTATGTGGAGAAGAAGAGTATATTGTCAGTAGTGTGCAAGCCTTCAAATACGTCGAGATGGATGGTGAATTCTTTGAGACTCCTTCTCAGTCATTTGAAGTGGTTCCTCCACCCAGTCCTGTCCTTAAGCCAACTCCCCTTGTGCCCAAGGTTGTTCGTGCTCCCCCTGTCATGATCTCTCTGAAAGATGCTCAAGCCGCGATTGAAAATGGTGATCGTGCTGGTTGGGGTCAACTGATCAATGTACCGTACAAGTCTGATAAAGCTGGCCTGGGGTTTAACTCTGGAAAGATAGTCAAAAATCAGATTAATGCTATGGAAGATGCTGATAGTGATTGCGACTTGGATAGCTGGATTTTCCCAACAATTGGTGACGGACTCAACAATTGGAAGACTGAAGACATTATCCCGATTTCCTTTAGTCAGGAGTAATTGTTATTGTTTATTCTAGAATTGCAAATTTTAATTTTCTTTTACAATCAAACTTCTTAAAGCATTGTGTCTATGCCCGAGGCACAATGGCTAATTTGTTAGGGGTTTTGTCATTTTCATAAGCATATTTATATTCAATAAATCAATGGACGTTTTGCATTCAAATATTGCGCTCTTTGTCTTTCCTATTATCTTTCAAACGAGCTATGTTTTCTTACACACACTCACGTAACAATTTGCCGATCCATATCCACTCTGGATCCTGTTGGTAATGACTCTGCTACTGTTCATTATGACTTTGAAAATACGATCTACCAAGACGAGGATGGAAGCGAGGAAGATTGTGAAGTCCCTGGAGAACTTGCCCGACTACTGCAAGAAGAAAAGACTATACAGCCGCATGAGGAATCAATTGAAATTGTAAATCTGGGTACTGAAATAAACAAGAAAGAAGTCAGAGGTTTCTTGGGGCACTCGAATTACATTGCCCGATTCATTCCACACTTGACTGCTACCTGCAAACCCATCTTCAAATTACTGAGACAAAATCAAGAGATGGTATGGAATGATGAATGCCAAGAAGCTTATGACAAAATCAGGAAATATCGCCAAGAACCTCCAGTTCCGATGCCACCAGTTGAAGGAAGACCTTTAATTACGTATTTGACCGTGTTAGAAAATTCAATGAGGTGTGTTGGGGCAACATGACGAGTCTGGTCGAAAAGAGCATGCCATATACTGCCTTAGCAAAAGGTACCGACTGTGAAACAAGATACTCACAGCCCGAGAAAGCTTGCTGTGCTTTGGCCTGGGCTGCTCGCCGACTAAGACAGTATATGTTGAATCATACCACCTTATTGACTTCTAAGATGGATTCTATCAAATACCTATTTGAGAAACCTGCTGTCTCCTGAAAGAGTTATCACTGACAATGGTACTAATTTGAACAACAAGATGATTACTGAACTCTGCACGCAGTTCAAAATAAAACACCATAACTCTTCTCCGTACCGGCCAAAGATGAACGGCGCCGTGGGGACTGCTAACAATATCAAGAAGGTCATGCAAGAAATGACAGTAACATACAAAGACTGGCATGAGATGTTACCCTTTACTCTTTACGGTTATCGCACTTCAGTGCGCACTACGACAGGGGCAACTCCGTTCTCTTTAGTCTATGGAATGGAAGCCATCTTACTAGTGGAAGTTCAGATTCCCTCTCTAAGAATCATGAAAGAGGCGGGCTTAGAGGAGGACGAATGGATTCAGACTCGACTCGATCAGATAAATTTGATGGATGAGAAGAGACTTGCGGCTGTATGTCACGGGCAGATATATCAGAAGCGCATGACCAGGGCATTCAACAAAAAGGTCAAGAGACAAGTGTATCAAATTGGCGACTTGGTAATCAAACGCATCATCCTACCACAAACTGACCCCAGAGGCAAATGGACTCCCACATACGAAGGGCCATTTGTAGTTAAGAAGGTATTCTCAGGTGGAGCCATGATACTCGCTACAATGGATGGTGAAGACTTCCCACATCCCGTGAACACGGACATAGTTAAAAAATACTACGCATAAAAGAGACCCGCTAGATCGACGTATCTAGGCAAAAGTAAGGGCATCCCGGCGAACCAAAAGGGTTCGGGCAAAAATTAGGGATATATAAAAAAAAATGTACACCCGGCAAGTCGAAAACCTGAAAAGGCGGCTTGGGCAAAAAAGGGTATCCTGGTGGACTGAAAACCTGAAAAGGCGGTCCAGGCAAAAATTAGGGATTAAAGCGTATGACTATGTCCCGTTCTCAGTCAACTTTCATCCAAGTTCGAGGGACTGACCAAGCCAATCACTTCTATCCGACAGCAAAGGATGAGATGCTCGAAGACATAATGACAGTAGTAGGCTTAAAATCAATAGGACTTCTTCCACATAGCTTTCTCTTTGTTTTCGATAATTTCCTCTTACTAGGATTTCTGTCTCCTTGTACACAAATTGCCTGTTTATAGGCCTCCTTTCAAAATCAATACAACCCTCTTTCAAAAAAAGATGCTTTTGTTTTTACTTTTCTGTTTTGGTTGCGTAAATGTCCATTGATTTAATTTGAATTAATATGTGCATTTGAATATGACTGATGTTTACCAAAAATACATGCGTAGAATAGCAATAGCAATTACTACCCGACTTCAGGATCAAGGAAAAGGTCTAATCATGCTTCCAATGAATCCGCTACCAATTCTCTTCCCCAGCAAGCCTGTTTTTTTTTCCTCAGAAAATGGCAGTATCCCCAGGCACAGCCAGTTACTCCCCAACAGAGGTCGGCGTCACCAGACAGATTGATCATCTCATCCATCCCCAGCCAGGCTCTGTTGAATATTTCCACCATCAGACAGAAATCAAGCATCCCCAGCCGAGAAAGGGTCATCGACACAAATGTCTCAAATCAGTAGATGGGGATTTATTTTCCCCAGTAGAGTCCCCAAGCAGAACTTCTCATACGCATAACTCATTCATTACATCCTTTCACAGCATACGCATGCATACAACATTCACATTTATTTTAGCATAACACGAAACATCTCATGCATCATGACATAGCATGAAGCTAACTTTTTCTTTGCAGGTTAATTATCCTCCTGATATAGTCAAAGTAGAAGGTTCATTCAGACAGACACCTTTATCAATCACATTCAAGATTCAGATACATATTTCAAATACAGTTCATGGGAACATTCATTCTGACAACACTTCGATATCCTCCTAACGATGGCATCTCTAAGCCCATCCCAGACATTTATTGCAAGTACAACATATACAGGTTATCAGATACAGCCTAACGTACGGTTCATTCTGATTCAGCCCAACATATGACTTCTTCAGCAACTCCAATGCGGTCTAACGTACGACCCATTTGGACCTTCAAATCCTCAGATGCTGCCTAGCGTACGGTACATTCAGGGGTGTAGTCTAGCGTACGATTACTTTCTTTTTCAGATGCAGCCTAACGGACGGCTCATTCTACAACTCGGATACGATCTAACGTACGATCCATTCTGAACTTCAACAACCCCAACGCGGTCTAACGTACGACCCGTTTGGATCTTACAACCCTCAGATGCTACCTAACGTACGGTACATTTCTGAAGTGTAGTCTGGCGTACGACTACCGCTTTCATCATCAGATGCGGCCTAACAGACGACTCATTCTGCGACGGTCTAACGTACGACCCGTTCGGATGTCCATCCCCTCAGATGTTACCTAACATACGGTACATTTCTGAAGTGTAGTCTAACGTACGACTACCCCTTTCATCATCAGATCCTACCTAACATACGGTACATTTCTGAAGTGTAGTCTAACGTACGACTACCCCTTTCGTCATCAGATTCAGCCTAACGTACGGCTCATTCTGCAACTCAGATACAATCTAGCGTATGGTGCATTCTGATCCTTTATCCCCAACAGCATATGACACACTCCGACTCCCCAGCGAAGTCGGCAGCCTAATGGATGACTCATTATACGGTCTAACGTACGACCCAGTGTGGCACCCATGTCTTCAAATTGGCCTAATATACGGCGCGATCTGAAGCTTTCGTCATCAAACCTCCCGGATGGCACCTTTAAGCCCATCTCCATCAAGACCAACTGTCGATTCTCAAGTGCAAATTTTTGGGGCATTCTAGTGTTCAATAATCTTCCACCTCCAGACCACGAATGGAATACACACCATTCTAACTCTCACGGTCCAAGAATATTGAACAGGGGCAGCTGTCATACCCCAAAATTTGCCCATTAATATTTCAAGACATTTTGCAAGGCATTCCGACTCATATATAACACTGATCTTGAAGAAACAAAGGCCCAGCTCACGGATGGCCCAATCCAGAAAATGGCCCAAACTGGCCTGTTCGGTACGCGCTCACCTAGCGAAGCTGACAGACAACACAAATTTCGGGCTTCATTCTGAGCCCATTAGGTCACCATTATCACTATAAATACCAGCACTTCAGTAATAAAAAAAAAAAAAAAATTTAATTAATTAATTAATTAATTAATTAATTAATTAAATAATTAAAATAAATATATAAATAAAATATAACAAATTATTTTGGACTTGGGTCTCCCTCATTCCAAGCCCATTACCCACGAAATTAGTCTATAAATACTGAAGTTTCAGTAGAGGAAAAAACACTTGGAGTTTACACTGGGAGATTTACTGGAGAAAGAAGGAAGAGAAGCAAAACACTCTGAGGTTTCCTTGGAACAAAACCTTGAGGAAAAAGAAAGAGAGAGAACAGAGAAGGACGGATAGAAACTTTGGCATAGGAACCCTGCCTACCCGGAGAATTCAGAGTAAAGAAACCCTGAAGGCAGCCCATCTGCACCGAAGCCATCGCCGTCCAATTCCCACTGCCTAACTTATTCCGATACTACAAGTGGTCAATCTCTTCAACCTTGAATTGGCAAACAGGTTTGCGTATCTCTATTGTTTATACTTTCAATTGGCCATATCTACATATATAATGCATCATGATTAAATGTTGATATATAATTTGCTTTCGTATGGGAATTTAAATATGCCTGAATACCCTGAATGTTTGACCATGTTATTCCTGTGATAAAATGCCATAAAATTCAAAGTTCCTAACATGGGGTTGTTTTCAAATTCAAAATCCGTGGCCTTCGATAGGCGAGGCAGAGGCGAACGAGACAGTACCTGATTCTTCTAGTCTGTTTTTTTATGTTTTTATCATAGCCATGCATTATTTATCCTATCCTATTTATTGTTATGATATTTCTCCGGTGTAATCTTCGATTGCACCCGGATTTGGTGTTCTGACATGTTTCTTTTTTTGAGTTTCGTAAAGGTTCACATATCCCAGGAAAAGGTTATTGGCTAGGTATTCCACTTTATTTGTGGGATACCCTTGTGGAGTTTCACCCTAAATTAATTTTTTAATGTATTAATTTCTAATGTATTAATTTTTTAATATATTATTTTTAATAATTTTAATGTGGAGTTTCATCCTAATTATATAATTAATTGTAAAACTTTGCCTTTGAATAAGTGATCTTGGACCTCTCTTTGTCGCCTTACGATTACGATATTACGGTCATGTCCCGCGAACGTGGGGATACCCTTAGCAAAGACCCTTCGGTTAAATCATCATAAAATAAAATATAGTCCCTCGGATGTTGCCTTCGAATATACAACTTTGTCCCTCGATGACCCTCCGATGTTGCCTACGGTTAAAAGATGATAGTCCCTTCGAATGCTAAGGTATCCTCGTAACTGTTGCCTTCAATGACCAATCGATGACCCTACGATGACCCTTTTACATCCAAAGGATAAAACTACTTATTTCTCAATAATAAGGACAGTTTTACCCTCATAAGGATAGGAAATACTCATAAAGACCTTGGGTCGGTATAACTCTTAATTGCTGGCTCACAACCTAAAACATTTTTTTCACACCTCACACCTTTCAAAATACCTTCAGAAAATCACCACTTGGTATACATTCATACTAGAATCATTACCGAGTTATATTTTTCTAAACAATTTTCAAAACTAAACGAGATAATCACTTTGTATACATTCATACAAGAATCATTACAAAGTTAAATTCTCTTTTCAAAACAATTTTTCTAAACAATTCACAAACACTTTTTTTTTTTTTTAGACAAAAATAATATAAGTGATCGAGCAATTAAGAGCCCATGGATAACCATGGATACAAAGGGTGCTAACACCTTCCCTTTGTATAATGTACCTCCCGAACCCAAAATCTAAATTAAGGTTTTTCCTGTTCTTTTCCACCTTTCCTTATTGGATAAAAGAAAAGTCGGTGGCGACTCTTGCTAACCGCGACATTGCGATTAAAACCACAAAAAAGTCCAGTTTACCGTATGACACCTATGTATCTCATCTGGAATGAGAATCAGAGCAAGCCGTGGTTCGGCTAACTACGGGGTTATGGATTGGGTTTTGGACGAACGACGTTACTACGCAATCTACCGGATGCTCGACCTTTGGAGACTTACTCACCTGTAGTAGAAGGAGTAAACGTGTATTTAGGAGAAGAAAAATCAATGAAGGGTTAAGGTTAGGGATGCTCATGCAAATGGAGTCCTGGACGAAGGAACCTGTAAAAAAAACACACACACAAAAACATTGCCTCCTATCGAGGTCTTCCAGCTAGGAAAGCAGTAAAATGCGGGAAAAATGTAAAAGGTACCACGCGGATAAAGATCCGAAGTAACAACAATTAGAGGAATGGGAAACCCAGGGATCCTTCCAAGCTAAACACCATCAAAGAAAGTGAGTCAGTACAGGTAATCGGAATAAACCTCCAGGTGGTATCCCATAAATAAAGTGGAACACCAGGCAAGCTATCCCTGCAAGAGTATGTGAGCCCTGATTGGAGAGCTTGATTGAAATTGAGTTGCACCCGTGAGGTTTACAAAACAATCTTTAGGGTTTATGTGAGGCAGAGGTGATTCTGTGCAGTTGAGTTCCCTTCAGGGTTTGGAGGTTGCTCTGAACTCTGTTAGCTCTTCTCTCACTATATTTTTCCCCAGGGTTCTTCTCTCACTATCTTTTTCCCAGACAGGGTAATAGGAATAGAATTCCTTTTGTTTCACTGAAACTCTGAATTTATAACTTGATTTTTGTGGACCTGTGGGCTCAAATGAGAGAGGTCCAACTCCAAGATTTTTTATTTTATTTATTTATTTATTTATTTATTTATTTTATTTATTTATTTATTCATTTTTTTTTTAAAATATAACTCAAGTCTTTCCCTTGTGTTGACTGATCATCTAAATAGAGCTCACAAAGTGTCCTGGATAATGTTCAAGCTACTAATTTAGGGTTTAGGGTTTAGGGTTTTCCGTTTTTTTTTTAAATATAACTCACTGATCATCTAAATAGAGCTCACAAAGTGTCCTGGATAATGTTCAAGCTTCTTGGATCCGATTCCGATTGCCATGATGAAATGCAAATGCTAAATGACCTAAAAATGAATGCATGCATGAGGTGTAAAGCGTATGCTTCCAGGAAAAATGAAGGGTAAATTTTGGGGTATTACAGCTGCCCTTATTCAATCAACTAAAGACCTGGAAAGAAGATAGCAGCGGCTTTCGTGCTTTCGAGGTATCAAGGGATTGAATACAATAAAAGCCCGAAAGTTTGCACTGAAGTGAAGTGAAGTAACAATGCCTGTCAGAATCGGCAAAGAGGTGGTCTTGAAAGAAGAATCCGTCTGGTACGGTGAGAGTCAGTCTGAATACCGAAAAAGAATGTTAACCTGGATACCAAAATAAATGGTAACACAGAAATAACCATGGCCTGAATGCCGCTCATCAGCCTGAATACTGGAAATGACTTCGATCTGAACATCGGAAGATATGAGATTATTAATATCGGTCTGAACACCGAGAGGCTGGCCTGAATGCCACAAGTTGCATCGACCTGAACGTCGGAAACTTTTTCAATCTGAACATCGGAAAATTGGCCTGAATGCCACAAGTTGCGTCGACCTGAACGTCGAAAACTTCTTCGATCTGAACATCGGAAAATTGGCCTGAATGCCACAAGTTGCGTCGACCTGAACGTCGGAAACTTCTTCGATCTGAACATCGGAAAACTGGCCTGAATGCCACAAGTTGCATCGACCTGAATGTCGGGAACTTCTTCGATCTGAACATCGGAAAACTGGCCTGAATGCCACAAGTTGCATCGACCTGAATGTCGGAAACTTCTTCGATCTGAACATCGGAAAACTGGCCTGAATGCCACAAGTTGCATCGACCTGAACGTCGGAAACTTCTTCGATCTGAACATCGGAAAACTGGCCTGAACGCCACTTCGGTCTGAATACCGGAAACTTCATGCCTGTTAGCATCGGCAGAAATAGGGAACGATAATAGAGGCGGCGCATGGGCCAATCACACTTGTTGGGGATAACAAAGGTAAGTCATGAACAATCTTCAATCTGAGTACTGGAAACAACTTCTGGCTTATCACTTGGGATACCGAGAATGTTTTATGCTTACATGCGTATGTTTGAATTTTTCAATGGTGTAATGCTCCATGAAAATGGAAATGCTACGCGATTTGGCAATGCAATATGATTCTACATGCAGGGATGCGAAATGCTAGGTAGAATGCCAAGCTGAGGCATAGGGATCTGCTGGGGAAATGATCACCATCTTCTGGACCCTGGCAAGGCTGTTGGAGATGCACAGCGCAAAGAATTTTGTGGGGAAATGATCTGCCACACGGTGTTCTAGCAATGACGAAATACTGAGATTCTGACTGGGGAGAGAATGACACTGAAAACCTGCTGTTGGGGAAAGCGATAGTGGTTCTGGCAACCACGATCTGCGAGAGATGACTCAGCAGGGGAAGCAAACACCGATACGGTACCGAGGTTCTGCTTCAAGGAAAGAAACCATGGATCTGGCATTGGGATTATCGATCTGGCCTCGAACTTTGAGGAGCAGTAGCTTCTGCTGGGAAGATACAGTCTGGCACTGTCAACTCCGCTGGGGGCATATAGTCTGACACTGTCAACTCTACTGGGGATATAATCTGAAACCACCGCTTGGGGGAGGTACAGTGGTGAGAACCTGCTGGGGATTGAAGAATCCAACGCTCTGATCAGCTCTGCAGGGATAAGATACCGAATTCGTCTGTTGGCGACTTCACTGGGGAAAACATTCACGATCATCTGCAGGGGATTTTAAGGACATGCCCCGAGGGTACCAGTTCTGAATAGACGATCCAAAGCACTTAAAATTTACAGCAATTTTAAATGTTTATTAAGCATGTACCTGTAAAGCTCTTATGTGTCATTATGCAATGTTTATCAAAAAATTCGGACGTCATTTTTGCAAACAAAACATAAAAATGAAAATGAAAACAGAGATATACTGAATAACATGATTTTATTGATTGAACGACCTCTGAATAGGCATTTACATCAGGAAGCAATCCCTGGAAAGAGGTAATCGCATAACAGATAAAAACAGACATTAATCTAATGGCAATGTGAAATGGATTTCTATTGGGTTATAATTCTGCTATGACTTGCTCGTCTTCAAGATCCTCCAGATGATCAACTTTCTGAAAGAGTGATTGGACTGTTTCCTATCCATCAAAAGTTTCCAGTCATTGACACGAGATGAGATTCAGAACTATTCAAAACACAGTCATTCGCTTAATCCTTAACTTTTGCCTGGATCGCCCTTTTCGGGTTTTCAATTCACTGGGATACCCATTTTTACCTAAGTTGCCTCAACTACCCATGACAAATGGCTGCCATTCGCTTCTCTTTGATAAGACTCAACTCATTGAACCTTGTCCGAATCCATTCAGCTTCGTCTAACTTGACATCCAACAGGACTCTTAGAGAAGGAATCTCCACTTCAACAGGTAGGACTGCTTCCATACCATACACAAGGGAGTAAGGGGTTGCCCCGGTCGATGTACGTACTGAAGTACGGTACCTATGCAAGGCGAAGGGTAGCATCTCATGCCAATCTCTGTACGTAACGACCATCTTCTACACAATCTTCTTTATGTTCTTATTTGCTGCCTCAACAGCGCCGTTCATCTTAGGGCGGTAAGGGGAAGAATTGTGATGCTGAATGTTGAAGTCCTGGCACAACTCCTTCATCATTTTGTTGTTGAGATTAGAACCACTATCAGTAATGATTCTTTCGAGAATCCCATAGCGACAAATGATTTCTTTCTTGATGAATCGGGCAACCACATGTCTGGGGACCTTCGCAAATGACGCTGCTTCGACCCACTCGTGAAATAGTCGATGGCAACAAGGATGAAGCGATTCCCATTGGAATCGGTCGGCTCAATCTTTCCAATCATATCGATGCCCCACATAGCGAAAGGCCACGGCGAAGACATCACATTCAAAGGATTCGGCGGCACATGCACCTTATCAGCATAAATCTGGCATTTATGGCACTTCCGAGCATATTTGAAACAATCAGATTCCATGGTCATCCAGTAATAACCTGCTCTCAACAATTTCTTAGCCATTGCATGTCCGCCGGCATGAGTACCGAAGGAGCCTTCATGAACTTCCTGCATTAACATGTCTGCCTCGTGTCTATCCACGCATCTAAGCAGAACCATGTCGAAGTTCCTCTTATACAGAACATCGTCTTTGTTCAAGAAGAAACTGTCTGCCAATCTTCTCAAAGTCTTTCTATCATTGTTGGATGCCCCTGCAAGGTACTCTTGATTCTTCAGAAAGCACTTGATGTCGTGATACTAGGGCTTGTCATCAACTACCAGTTCAGCAGCAAACACATACGCGGCCCTGTCGAGGCGCATCACGTCGATCTTGGGAGCATGGTTCCAACGGATCACCGTGATCATGGAGGATAGAGTAGCAAGAGCATCTGCCATCTGGTTCTCATCACGAGGTGTATGATACAACTTTACTGTTGTGAAGAAAGTCAACAGTCTTCTCGTGTAATCTCTGTAGGGGACCAGAGTAGGCTGGAGAGTGTTCCAATCACCATTCACTTGATTGATTACCAGAGCTGAATCTTCGAAGATGTCCAAAGTCTTGATTCTCAAATCAATGGCTTGCTCAAGATACAGGCTTCATACTCAGCTTCATTATTGGTGCACTCGAAAGTCAGACGAGCGGTGAAAGGCATGTGGGCACCTTTCGGAGTAGTAATGACAGCACCAATTCCAATTCCTTTGGTGTTGACGGCCCCATCAAACATTAAAGTCCACTTTTCGTGTGGATCAGGTCCCTCTTCAACAACTGGCTCTTCACAGTTTTTCGTCTTGAGGAACATGATGTCTTCATCTGGAAAATCAAACTTCATCGGCTCATAATCTTCAACCGGCTTTTGAGCAAGATAGTCTGACAGAATACTGCCCTTGATGGCTTTCTGGGAAGTATACTGGATGTCGTACTTTGTCAGTACCATTTGCCAACGAGCAACTCTTCCGGTGAGAGCTGGCTTCTCAAATATATACTTGATTGGATCCATTTTGGAGATCAGTAAGGTTGTGTGAGACAGCATGTATTATCTCAATCTCTTAGCAGCCCATGCAAGTGCACAACATGTTTTTTCAAGCATTGAGTATCTCGACTCGCAATCTGTGAATTTCTTACTCAGGTAGTAGATGACATGCTCTTTTCTACCTATCTCGTCGTGTTGACCGAGAACACAACCCATGGCATTGTCTAGTACTGTCAAATACATAATCAGCGGTCTCTCTGGGACCGGAGGCACAAGGATAGGAGGATTATGCAAATACTCTTTTATCTTCTCGAACGCCCTTTGACAATCATCATTCCACCTGATAGCCTGATCTTTTCTCAACAATTTGAATATTGGCTCACACGTGGCTGTTAGGTGAGAGATGAACCTTGCAATGTAGTTCAACCTCCCTAAGAAACCACGAACTTGTTTCTCTATTTTTGGCTCAGGCATTTCCTGTATCACTTTCACTTTGGCCGGATCCACCTCAATCCCTTTTCCGCTAACAACAAAACCCAGTAGTTTTCTAGATCTCACCCCAAAAGTACACTTGTTCGGATTAAGCCTCAGCTTGAATTTCCTCAAACGCTCAAACAGTTTCTGCAAATTCACCAAATGTTCTTCTTCTGTCTGAGATTTGGCAATCATATCATCAACATAAACCTCGATTTCATGATGAATCATATCATGGAACAGAGTCACCATCGCTCGCTGATATGTTGCTCCGGCATTTTTCAGACCAAACGGCATCACCTTGTAGCAGAAGCTGCCCCATGGGGTTATGAATGTTGTCTTCTCCATGTCTTCTGGTGCCATCTTAATTTGATTATAGCCAGAAAAGCCATCCATGAAGGAGAATACCGAGAACTGAGTCGTGTTATCCACCAAAACGTCAATGTGAGGTAAGGGGAAATCATCTTTAGGACTAGCCCTGTTCAGATCCCGGTAGTCAACACACATCCGTACCTTTCCATCCTTCTTAGGTACCGGAACGATATTTGCAACCCATGGAGGATAATTTGTGACTGCTAGAAACCCTGCATCCAACTGTTTTTGCACTTCTTCCTTTATCTTGACAGCCATCTCTGGTCTTGTTCTTCTGAGCTTCTGCTTGACCGGAGGGCAACCTTCTTTGAGCGGCAAGTGATGTACCACGATGTCTGTGTCAAGCCCTGGCATGTCCTGATATGACCAAGCGAAGATGTCAACATACTCTTGCAGCAATTCAATCAACCCCTTCTTCATATTGTCTTCCAAAGTAGCCCCTATCTTGATTTCTCTCTTGGCGTCCTCGGTGCCGAGATTAATCTCTTCAACAGACTCTTGATGCGGTTGAATGACCCTTTCCTCTTGTTTTAATAACCTGGTAAGTTCTTCAGGGAGTTCACAGTCTTCATCACCCTCTTTTTCAGCTTGAAAGATTGGATTTTCAAAGTCGAAGCGAGCCATAGCATAACCGTTATCAATAGGATCCGGTGATGTGCATCTGCATGAGTGATGGTATGTGCTTATGAGTGTGAAAAAAAAAGTGGAAACTAAACAAAACATTGCCATATTTTTTTTGAAAAACTACAAAAATAGAAAGACAGGGAACGAAATATTTGAATGCAAAAAGACATCCTTTATTTATGATAAAAAATGAAAGTGTCACATAGATGAGACCTACAATGAGTCATTACACCCAGGCGGAACGTAAGACTTGGATATGCATGAATAAACAAAGAAAATTACTCCTCCAGACAAGTGGCTTGGACAATCTCCTCAAAAGACCAATTGTTGAGAACTTCACCCGGGATCCTCGGACGCACCCAGTTATCGATGTCGCAATCACTATCCCCATCTTCATTGTTGACCGCGGAGACTAATTTGACTTCTCCTTCAACCATGTTAACGTTGGCTCCACCATGCTAGGGCATGGGATTGTTGACGACATTAGGAGCTGGTGCAAAGTTAACGACCTTTGAATCAATGAGGTCCTGAACTACGTGCTTAAAAGCTTTGCAGTTCTCAATATTGTGGCCAGGTGCCCCAGAGTGGAAGCTACACCTAGCGTTGGCGTCATAACCCACTGGAAGCCTACCAACGGGAGGAGCCAGAGTGTGCAACTGCACAAGTTGTATTTGTTGAAGACTAGAAAGCAACTGAGCGTACGACATTGGAAGAGTGTCGAAACGCTGGTCCATCGTCCTTGGCCTCGGTTGATAGGCGGGTCTATTACCCGATTGTTGTGGTTGGTACTGAGCTGGTTGACGTTGTGGTTGTTGTTGTTGTAGTGGTGCTACAGCTGGAATGGTAACAGTCACAACATACGGTTGCTGATGATAGTTCTGAAAGTTATTCCTCCGGTTATCCCTGTTCTGATGAGAAGATATGGCACTTGAATCCCCTTCTCTCCTCTTCTGTCCCTGAATGGACGACTTCTTCACCCCTGATGAGGATCCACCTCCACTCTAGGTCTTGTATGTCCTCAGGTAATTCTCCACCCTCTCTCCGGTAGAGACTACATCAGCAAAATTGGAGGCATTGCAACCCACCAGGCGTTCCAAATAAGGTCCTGGCAGAGTGTTCATGAACATGTTACCATTTCCTTCTCCAACATAGGAGGTTGAACACAGGAAGCTGTTTCTCTCCAGCGTTGAGCGTATTCTCTGAAGCACTCATTGCTTTTAAGAGACAGATTTTGAAGTTGAGTTCTGTCCGGAGCCATGTCTGCATTATACTGATACTGCTTCACGAAAGCCTCAGCCAAATCCCTCCAGCAACGGATGTGGGCTCTGTCCAGTCTCATATACCATTCCAGGGATGCCCCAGCTAGGCTATCCTGGAAAAAGTACATAAGCAGCTTTTCATCATCGGAGTATGCAACCATTTTACGGAAATAGGCTTGCACATGGGTCTTCGGGCAAGAGTTGCCATTGTATTTGTCAAATATCGGGACCTTGAATTTCGGTGGCACTCTCACACCTGGGACCAGCCCCAAGTCAGCAACATCTACTCCCAGAGGATTCTGTCCTTCCACTGCCTTCAACCTCTCTTCCAATCTTCTAAACATGGGGTCCACACCATGATCCATACCAAAGTCTTCCTGCAGCAAGGGGAACTGATCGTCCTGAACATCATGAACGGGCTGTTGACCGGAGGTGACATATAGGATTTGGATAGGCCCCGGTCCATTAGGTCCATTAGCCTCTCCAGCTGGAGGATCAGTCACCGTCGCTGGTTGGGCAGGGGGATTCCTCTGTATCATCTTCCTGAGCTCTTGTTGTCCCTGAGCCACCCCTTGAACCACCTCCATGAATTGATTCATGCGGATTTTCATCTCGGCGAACTCTTCCTGTAGGCTTTCCATTACTCTCTGTTGGTTTCTGCGGGTACCGTACCGGTGAATGCCTGGGTCAGCTATCCTGCTGATTGAACACCAAACAAACTGAGAACACTGTGGCGGTACCTGTTATGCGAGACATGCTAATGAATATGTAAATGCAATGACATGTTTATCAATTCCAAAGGTATTCTACCCCCTTGATTCCAGTCTCTCAATAGATAAACGATGTAAAAAAAAAGACTAAGCCATTGATGAGAACCAAGAAAATTCTGACTAGAATCAAGTAGAAGATATAAACCCCACAGAAATGGATAAACATGTGTGAATGATTATGAATGCAGAATGATGTGATGCAAAATGATGTGAATGCAGTGCAGTGGCATGGGAATCAGGATCGCTGTATCTGCTTGAACATCTGTCAGGTTGCACTGTCTGAAGAGAAATTAAAAGCACACCAAACAAAGGTCATGGGATGGATCATGTTATCCTTAATATCAACCACCCATTTTGGTGGATTATGGTTTACACCTTATCAACACCCAAGTTTCATTGATATTAAGGATACCTGATCGGATCAACCATGAATTAAGGGTTTGTTGCAAGTCACGAGCATGGAGTTTAGGTTAAGAACCACCCAAAAGGAGTGTACTAAGGTTTAAACCTGCCAAACATGTTCTACAAAAGGTTCCCATAGTCATAATCCCATCTTTCGGATATTATCGGAGGAACGACTACTCGTATTCCAAAAATATTCTCAAGAGAGACTCTTATGAGTGTAGTATCGCGTAACAATCGTATCCAATCTTACACTTGAACGACTTTCGCACTACGTCCTACAAATAGGCCAAGATGGGTTTGGTAAACTAAGGTCCTCGGCTTCTAAGGTCTATATTGGAAAAAGTAATGTCTAACCACAACTTACTTGTGTGACATTATTGATCTCAACATGACCTCCACCAAGTGAATGGGCTTGCAAGTCAACTTGCTAAGGAATAACTCCACACAAGTCGACAAGACTATGCCATTCTCCTATCCTAAGTGCACTCGAGTTCGGGTATAGAACTCATCTCACAAAGATCACCAAGCAGCCATAGCCAGCCAACAGATACAGCAATGATATGTACACAATGCAATAAGGTAAAGCAGGTAAATAAATAACTGTACAAAAGCATGAACACCCAATAAACAAACAAACTACAAAAGCTAGGAGGGACTCGCTTAAGGAAACCGGGTCCCCAGCAGAGTTGCCAGCTGTCGCAACCTGAAAAATACAGTGTGCGAAAAAACAACCGGTGACAGAAAATGACAGAAGAGTCGCCACCGTGCGTTATTTCTCCCAAAGGAGGGAAAGGAAACGCTCGAAGTAAACATGAAAAGAGGAAAGGAAAAGACAAGGTCTCGCAACCAAATCTTGGGTTCGGGAGTCGGTTATGCGAAGGGAAGGTATTAGCACCCCTATGCATCCATAGTACTCTACGGGATCCACTTTTGTAGTTCTTGTCTAAAGGGTGTGTGTTTATCTTGTGTTGTTTACTAAAAAAGGGGTTAAATGAAAATGACTCGCGCGGATGTCGCATCCACTGCATACGTATCTCATCTGAATATGAGAATCAGAGTCTCCGTAGCTCGGCTGACCTATGGGTTTGGGGGATGTGTGCTCGCTAAGACATTGCGTCTTATGCCTACGTATCTCATCTGGAATGAGAATCAGAGCAAGTCATGGTTCGGCTAACTACGGGGTTATGGATTGGGTTTTGGACGAATGGCGTTACTACGCAATCTACTGGATGCTCGACCTTTGGAGACTTACCCACCTGTAGTAGAAGGAGTAAACGTGTGTTTAGGAGAAGAAAAATCAATGAAGGTTTAGGGTTAGGGATGCTCATGCAAAAGGAGTCCTAGACGAAGGAACCTGTAAAAAAAATAAACACACAAAAACATTGGCTCCTATCGAGGTCTTCCAGCTAGGAAAGCAGTAAAATGAAGGAAAAATGTAAAAGGTACCACGTGGATAAAGATCCGAAGTAACAGCAATTAGAGGAATGGGAAACCCAGGGATCCTTCCAAGCTAAACACCATCAAAGAAAGTGAGTCAGTACAGGTAATCGGAATAAACCTCCAGGTGGCATCCCACAAATAAAGTGGAACACCAGGCACGCTATCCCTGCAAGAGTATGTGAGCCCTGATTGGAGAGTTTGATTGAAATTGAGTTGCACCCGTGAGGTTTACAAAACAATCTTTAGGGTTTATGTGAGGCAGAGGTGATTCTGTGCAGTTGAGTTCCCTTCAGGGTTTGGAGGTTGCTCTGAACTTTGTTAGCTCTTCTCTCACTATCTTTTTTCCCAAGGTTCTTCTCTCACTATCTTTTTCCCAGACAGGGTAATAGGAATAGAATTCCTTTTGTTTCACTAAAACTCTGAATTTATAACCTGATTTTTGTGGACCTGTGGGCTCAAATGAGAGAGGTCCAAGTCCAAGATTTTTTCTTTTATTTATTTATTTATTTATTTATTTTGTTTTTTTTTGTTTTTTTTTTTAAATATAACTCAAGTCTTTCCCTTGTGTTGACTGATCATCTAAATAGAGCTCGCAAAGTGTCCTGGATAATGTTCAAGCTTCTTGGATCCGATTCTGATTGCCATGATGAAATGCAAATGCTAAATGACCTAAAAATGAATGCATGCATGAGGTGTAAAGCGTATGCTTCCAGGAAAAATGAAGGGTAAATTTTGGGGTATTACAATACCAACTGAACAAAAAGTAGGAATTACATCTATCGAATGCTGGATAAAATACCATCAAAAAAAAATCAGTCACCGGTTAAGATGAACATATCAAGGATAGACTCTGTTGAGGAGAGAAAATAGGAATTACATCTATCAGTTACTGGATAGAATACCATCAAAGAGAAAATCCATCACCGAAGATGAATATATCAAGGATAGACTCTGTGAAGGGGACAAAAGTAGGATTTACAACTACCGGTTACTGGGTAGAAGACTGCAAAGAGAAGGAAACCTGTCATCGGTTAGGATGAACATATCAAGGATTAACTCTCTGAGGAACAAAATAGGGATTACAACTACATTTTTACTGGGTAGAATACCAAGGATGAGAATATCTGTCATCGGTTAGGATGAACATATCAAGGATAAACTCAGGCATGGGAGAGAAAGATATCCGTCACCGGTTAGGATGAACATATCAAGGATATACTTTATGGGGAATGAATCCACCGGGGACTCTACTGAGGAAAAAAATAGGGATACTTTTGTTGAGTATTGGGAAAGAAGTAACAAACTATAAACTAAGAAGAATATTACCAGTTACGGGGCAATAAACTCTTAGGAGACTCAAAGCATCTATCTAGGTAAGAGCTAGAAAGAAACTGTCAGTCAAGACTCAACCCAATGAGGATATATCTCAAGGGGAGTGGTTCCATCCAGATAATCTACTGGGGAGGAAAAACTGAAACAATGATCATCCACGAGGAAATAACTCAGTGGGGAAAGGAGAAAGGTTAAAGTTTTTCTGCTTAAGGACCCGACATTCTACAATTGAGAGAGGACAACCACCGAACTTGAATGGGGGTAAATTACCGCCATAACAGAGCATAAGAATCTCAGACAATGATTCCGCAAATAATGATGATGCAATTATGCAATTATGAAATTACATGAGTGTATATGTATATGTATATATGATGATTACGCTGACAAAACGATCACAAAGGATATAAAGGTGTTGCAAAATTTGAATCATCGGTACAACTCTCGGTCAATCCACAAAAAGAGGGAGACAACTGCTGGAGAACAGAGGGATCAACATCCCAAAGGCTCAACCCTAGTTGGGGAATGAGGAGATTTGCTGAGGAAAGGAAACGTTATCAAGACTGCGGGGAATTTTAGGTCAACACCATATCGAATAAGAGACAACCCTACAGAGGATAAACGCAAGATAATTTCTCAGAAACCAGGAGGAAACTCTGATTGGGAGCGAGTCGGATGGCGACTGGTGGAGCAACCAGCGCGACCTACTAGGGAAATCAACTTACTCTGCTGAAGATCCAAAATCAAACCCGTTGAAGAATACACAATCTCTGCAGGGGATACAGAAACCTTATCGGGGATAAAATACAACTCCACAGGGTACTTAATCCATCAACTTAGCTGGGAAAAGGTACGGAAACTCCGTTGGGGATCAAACACTCTGCATGGGGACCGGATCAACAAACTTGGCTAGGGATACCCTTTGGGTTAACTTCTTTGGGGAACCCTCAATGCTCCACACTTAAGACTTGTTGTTCTTCGAAATGCTGTTGATATTTCTTTTAAAATTGCTTTGAAAAATTCTTGCTTTTATATATTTAAGAAAAATGATTTTGATTTAAATTTTAAATTTCAAAAATGTTCATAATAAAATTAAAAACTATTGGCTGAAGTAAATAAGAGTGAAAATAATTGGATAAAACGTCAACTTTATTTAATAGAATGGTAGTTTGTAAATGACAAGACTCTATAGATTTTTACAAGGTTGAAAATGGTAATTTACGTGGAAAAGGGTTACATTGAATACAAATGATCGCTAATCCTTCTACCAACTCTTGATGTCTGTTGTGCTTTTGACCGCTACTGGGGATGATGAATCGACGTCAACCCTTGTGCTCAAAGTTCTCCAAATCGGAAGATCGGCAGAGTGCAGTTACTTGCCATAATCCCTAATTTTTGCATAAGTTTCCCCAAGGTTGGGTACTCAACCTATCGGGAAAGTTCTTTCTAATTTATGCCTCTAACTTTTGCATGGATCGCCCTTTCGGGTTTTCAATCCACCAAGACGCTCATTTTTGCCTAAGCCGCCCTTTCGGGTTTTCAACTTAACGATCTGTTGTTTTCTTTTTTTTAGGCGAAGCATTTCTTCACTGCATCTACGTTCACAGGACGAGTGAACTCTTCACCATCCATAGTCGTAAGAATCAAAGCACAGTCTGAAAAGGGTCTCTTAACAACATATGGACCTTCATAATTAGGAGTCCATTTTCCCCTAGAATCTGGTTTGAATGATAAAATCTTCTTGAGCACAAGGTCACCTTCTCTGAACACACGAGGTCTGACCTTCTTATCAAAAGCTTTCTTCATTCTTTGCTGATATAACTGACCATGACACATGGCAGTTAATCTCTTCTCTTCAATTAAATTCAGCACACGCAATGAAGGAATCTCAACCTCTACGAGGAGCACTGCTTCCATACCATATATAAGAGAGAAAGGGGTTGCCCCTGTTCAGCTGGTCAAATGGGAGCATCTCATGCCAATCCTTATATGTGACAACCATCTTCTAAATAATCTTCTTGATGTTCTTATTCACAGCTTCAACAGCCCAATTCATCTTGGGTCTGTAGGGAGAAGAATTATGATGTGCAATCTTGAAGTCTTTGCAAAGAGCTTCCACCATATTATTATTCAAGTTCGATCCATTGTCAGTAATGGTCTTACTTGGCACATCATAGCGGCATATGATCTGATTCTTGATAAACCTCACAACCACTTGCTTGGTTACATTCTCATATGATGTCGCCTCAACCCATTTTGTGAAGTAGTCAATTGCCACTAAAATGAAATGATGTCCATTTGAAGCTTTGGGCTCAATCATGCTAGTCATATTAATTCCCCAAATGGAGAAAGGCCATGGGGAAGAGATAACATTCAACAATGTTAGAGGAACATGAATATTATCCGCATATATTTGACACTTGTGGCATTTTTTCACAAACTTGCAACAGTCAGATTCCATTGTCAGCCAATAGTAACATGCTCGCAACATCTTCTTCGCCATCGCATGTCCATTGGAATGAGTACCAAAGGAACCTTCATGCACTTCAGTCATCAACAAGTCTGCTTCGTGTATATCCATGCATCTGAGCAAAACCATGTCGAAGTTTCTCTTGTATAGTATATCACCATTCAAGTAGAAATTGTCGACTAATCTTTTCAAAGTCTTCTTATCTTTCAAAGATACCCCAGACGGGTAAATCTGACTTTGGAGGAAACATTTGATGTCGTAATACCACGGCTTCTCATCTTTGATCTCTTCCACAACAAACACATGAGCTGGCCTATCAAGACGCATCACGGTCAAATTGGGAACTTCATTCCAATACTTCACTACAATCATTAATGCCAACATTGCAAGAGCATCTGCCATCTGGTTCTCATCTCGAGGGATATGATGAAATTCAACTTTGGTAAAGAAAGTTGAAATTCTCCTCGCGTAATCTCGGATGGTATCAAACTGGGTTGATTCGTCTCCCATTCACCTTTGATCTGATTCACAACCAAAGTTGAATCTCCAAAGACATCTAAATGCTTGATTCTGAGATCAATGGCCTCTTCAAGCCCCATAATGCAAGCTTCATATTCTGCCATATCATTTGTACATTTGAAAGTCAATCTAGTTGTAAAGGGAAAATGTGTGCCTTGAGGAGTAATAATCATTGCCCCGATGTCATTGCCATACTGATTAACAACTCCATCAAATAACATGCCCCAACGGGAACCAGGTTCTGGCCCTCCTTCAAGCAAAGTTGAAATACAGGAAGTGATGATCTTACTGAGTCAATACGCACTTAAACTCAACTGGGGAAGAAGGGATCTTCAACACATGAGTAACAAAAGTATATTATCCACTACCAATTACTGGGTAAAGGGATAACATAATCTGTCAGAGAGGACATTTGTTACCAGTTAGGGTAAACATATCAAGGATGACTCGTGTAGCAGTAAATTCATGATCATCAAGCTATGGATAAGCTAGACATCAAATAACAAGAGTCGTCACCGCGCTTTTATTGTTTCCAAGGGAAAAGGGAAAAGTACGAACAAAACCCAAAAGTAAGAAGTTTTCAAATCAAAACTAATAAAACGCCAGAGATTACAGGTAAGGGGTTGGTTACACAGAGGGAAGGTGTTAGCACCCAAAGTGTCCTAGGTACTCCTAGGGAGCCCTTTCTTGTGTGCATATGTATTTCGTACAAAAATGATGTTTACAAACAAATGGAATGGGGGGATCAGAAAAGAATTCATTAATTATATTTTTTTCTTTGACAAGACCTTCGAACTTGTGCTACGTACCAACATAAAAATGAGGGACCAAAACCTCGTAGTTTGTGATACAATTTTCAAAATGGATGCATTGCTTTTAACAAAAATTAAGTTTGAAAGGCACAAAGGCCCGAAAATGGTTTGAATGAGTCAGTTCTTTTTTTGGCTTTTAAAATTTTTAGGTCAATTATAGTTAAGTCCATTTACAAGTTTGATTAAGAAAAGAAGTTTGAAAATGCAATGGCATAAGGCCAAAGTTTCTATCTTTTGCAAAGTGGTCAAAGTTTAAAATAAAACTAGTTCAATCAAATAAGATTTTTTAAAAGGAGGGAGAGATTTTGAAATTAAAGAAATGGGGAAGAGATGAAGAGACGAATCCTATGCATAAAATTAAAAGTTAAGAGTTGAAAAGATCTGACCGATGGGTAGCAATCCAATAGACAAGAATGTCTTATAGAAACCTAAATTCCCTTGGACATTTTGAATCAAGCAACACACAATGCACAATATTAACTTGAAGATCAAGGCATCAAATAAAGATAGCCACATCCAAGCTCAGCCACTCCATGATCTTCTTCAAATTAGCCCATGTAGCAGATGAATTCCACAAGTCACGTTTTCAAAATAATAGCTTCATAATGATCATGTTGCAAATGAACTCAAAGGGATCTTGAATAATGTATCAGATGAAGTTTCAAATTGCAATCGCTTGGTTTCACAAAAGTTGGCATTGGACAAGTCCTTTAGCATAGGGAGATTGCCTAAGTTCTATGTCCAATTTGTCCAAGATCAAGTCAATAGTCCACACAAAAGTTTTTTAGGGTTTTTGTTCTTATTATATACATTAATGGTCCAAGACCACAAAACAAACAAACTATACACAAGAAAGATATATCACACAATATGGTCCAAATGGACAAAGGGAAAACGACATTAACAGAAAGAATTAAAATGGTATGAATAATGGCAAATGAATAGAACTTAAAAATTAAAGTGCATTAAAATAAAGGACTTGAAATTAATTGTTAGTTGTTGATGAGTTAGAAGTTAGTATTATTTTTCTTTTGCTTTTCATTTTAAGTCTTTTTTTGGAGAACACTCAACCCACTTATCACAAGCATGGATCCTTGAGCCAAGACATCTTCCAAAGGAAGGAAAAAAATGTTAGACGGTGTGGCTAGTGATCGAGAGGGGGGTGAATAGATCACCTCTTTTAAATAAACAGATTTAAAAAATCTTATCAGAGTTATTGAAACTTAGCGGAAAATTACAGTCCCGAATCGACTTCCGTCTAATCTGAACCGCTACTAGAAAACCGGACACGCGAATTTATTGTTGGATTTGAATAGGAACGATAGAGATTATTAACACCAGAATATTATCAAATCAAATGCACTTATCACTAAATTCTAATTCCAATGAATAAAACTCAGCTGACAGTTTTGTCAAACATTTGGTGTGTATGTGATCAATGATGAACAATGGTGGAGTTTAGATAAAGAAGTTTTCTTGCCACTATTGTATCACGAAATGTACAGCCACAATACACCAACTGAAATCACAAAACTGTTGAAAATGTAAAGATAGATAAGGAAAGAATACGATACGCAGAGATTTGGTAAGGAAGTTCCCCACTGTCGTCCTCGCGTGTGGGTACGTCTCCCTCTCAATTTCAAATGAAATTGAGAACTGTTGTTATCAATAATGCCGAATTCGTTGATACAAGGTTACAATACAAAGAAATAAATCTAAATCCCAAGATCTTATTCTTGTATAAAACCTCCACTTGATCTGAGCTCGATCAAGAATTTCCTGCAAGAAATTGCAAACAATTCACCGGTTCCACGACCTGTTTGTGAAATTACCCAATTTCCAAACCCTACGCTACGGCTGAATCTGTTCTGCAAACGTGACTAATAAACCCGCAAGAACACTCCAGTTCTTAAAGTACAAACCATTTGGTTTTTCCTCGAAACCCCCTTCAACCTTCAACTCAGCTAGATCCTCGATCGTTCCACTGAACACCTCAGCTAGATCCTTTATCGTTCCACTGAACGTTATCTCGTTGATCCTTTAATCCAAAGAACAAGAATGATTATATGTTGATGTTCTTGAAGAAAAGAGATTGAGAAGATGAAGAAGATGAAGTCTCTTTCAGGTTTCTAACTGCTCAAAACAATTGGTGATACACACTCCTTTGATTTGTGTTACAACAGTTTTTCACTTGTGAATTCGTACTTTTTAACTGAGCTGTCAAAATACTTCTTATATGAGAAAGACAGAAGCTGTTAGTAGACAAAACAGAATTATGTATTGATACAAAAGATTATGCATCGATACATACTGTAGCTTTGATTAATTTTAGAGAATTAATACAAGCATGTATCGATACAAAGCTCGTATGTATCGATACATAGAACATTTTAACTAAGCATGTATCGATACATAGAACATTTTAACTAAGCATGTATTGATACATACTGAAGCAAAAACATTTTGTGATTTAAAACAAATTTATGTATCGATGCAGATGAACATGTATCGATACATACTGACACAAAACAGTTTTTATGAGTTCTTTTAAGAAATGAATCAATATGGATCTTTATGTATAGACACGAAATAATAGTATAGGCTAAAAACACAAATGAAACATGTAAAATAATGCACAACCAACAATTAGACAATGATCACACAATTTGCTATCATTCAAAACTTATTCAAAGTAAAGAGTTTGCTCACAAACTCCCCCTTTTTGATGATGGCAAATTTTTAGCAAGATGTGTGATACTCCCCCTGAGTTTGTGCATATCTGTCAACATATGCATTTCTCCCCCTTTGTCAACATCAAAAAGAAGAAAAAAACAGTTTTATCAAGGCAACATGTTGTAGCAGGACACAACAAAAATGATAAAGAAGCTAACAATCACAAAGAATGAAGCTTAAAAAGTAAAGAATCACTCACAAAGAATGACAAATAAGGGCAATAACACCAGAAGTAAGCAGAAGGAAATAAGCATTTAACTAGTAGAAAGTATTTAAAAATTACATAAGCCAAGACATATAAGGTGCAACTAATCTGAAAAGAAAAAAACTCAAGCAACATGCAATGAAATGCAGTGAAATGAAATGATGATGGTTTAATGTGGATTATAGCCACCACAGGACTCCTCGTCATCTCTATCAGGATCTCTGAAGCTTGGCGGAGGCAGAGGAGGAGGCATTGCATCTGGATTGTGGCCCATGAAGGTGTAGTGCCTGAACCGGTCCTGAACTTCAACACTTCTGAATCTGTCCATAATACCAGGATTGGCATGGCAGTCGTCCATAAAACCAGACATTTCATTGTAGAAGACTTGGTGCCACTTAACCAAGTTCGTGTGCCAAGAGTGTTGGTTATGGTACATCTGTGTATGATCGTCATGCCACTCACGATGCTCCTTATGCCACTCACTTTGTTGTACATGCCAAGACCGTGCCTCTTCATGACGTTCTTGGTTGGCAAGCTCCATTTGTTGAAGCATTTGAGTTAGGTGCGCAGTAGGTGTTGAAGATGAAGCACCGCCGGAGAACGGAGGAACCGTTGGTTCAGGTACATAGTTGGTTGGAGACCACCTTTGTGGCACCCAATCACCCCAACCAGCATTGTCATCAGCTGCAGGCACATCTGCTTCGTTCACATCATGCATTTCTTCATCAGGTTGGTCTTCAACTACATGAATTCATTCAGAAGGCACATCAAAATTATAGATCCTTGTTTTGGATTTCCTTTCAAAGAAATAGAAACATTGACGTTCCTTGTCCCACCGATATCCCATATGAGATAAAGTGGAAGAGTCAAACTCTTGAGCAGCAAATGGTGATATGAGAGGAACTAAAGGGATTGCAACATTCTAGAACGTAAGAATTTTCATGATTTAAGACGCATAACCAAGAGCAACATTCTTGGCACTGTTATGCACAAAAAAGAGACGTTTCACAAAGTAATTTGCCCAATTCAAGGGAACCTTATTTTGAAGAGTATACAAGATATGAATGCCTGCCCTGTCTAACCTAGAATGTCCACTGTTTGCTGGACGCAGAATGTGCGAGATAATCCACTGAAGTATACGAGGAATTTTCTTAATCATACCAGACGTAACCTGTTCATCCTCACCCAGCGGTCTGTCCAATTTCAAGATAGATAGAGTAAACTCCTTCAGGTTAAAGTCAGTATCAAACTTCAAGTCATGCCAAGTCTTGAAATTATGCGACGGAAGCGGAATTTGAAACACTGTTTCCCAATCAACAGCCTCAAAAGTATAGGTTCTGACACCAATAGAACACTTAAACATATATCCTTTACCAGATTGTAAGCCAGCATAAAATGCACGGATAAAATCCTCATGGTAATCATCCTTTGTAGTCAAAAATGAACCAAGTTTTTGTGCATTAAGGAGTTCAACCACATCATTGAGATGTAGATGAATAGCATCATGTTTATCGAAGACATGGGGTTTCATAACTAACCTTGTCTTGAAAGAATCCTCAAACTCAGTAGCAATTTCAGGATGAAGCAAATCTAAGGCATTAGGAGGAATTTCTGGTAACTGCTGAGAAGTGCCAACCGGTTCCTTTCCTTTTCCTTTTCCCCCTGCTCTAGCCGGAATGATTCTTGGAGGCATGGTGATGAAAAATTTGAAGAAAAGTGAGATGAATTTAGGGTTTTGGAGAGAATGATGATGAAGGAGATTAGGGTTAGCCGCAGGTTTTGAGAGGTAGGGGAACTGCTGATACCAAGTTTGTGAAAAGATATGATCAGAATTGTTGATGTGTCGATCCATGAGTGAAATAAAATGCATTTAATCCAAATAACAATCAATATGTGTCGATGCATATGGGAATGGATCGATCCATGTCACGCATTTTTGTTTTTAAAGGGTCTATGTATCGATACAAACGACGAATGAATCGATACATACTGAACTAATTTTGACAGATGTGAAATGAAGAAGACATGAATCGATACATACATCTTTGAATCGATACATATTGATGCCAAACCAAATTTTAATTAATTTTTATGCAGTATGGTTATGCATTATGAAGTATGTCATGATAATGATGCCCAAGTATAATTCACAAATCAGATGTTAATGTTCAAACAATATATGCAAAGAAATTCACATAAACGAAAATAAGGAATTTTGTTCTAACATACACAATCACATAGTTCTAAAAGAGATATAGAAAGGAGTGATATTACCTCTGTTGATGTAACCTTGTGAGGTATAAATGAAATCTAAAACAAATCTCATCAACAAAGGTGAGGCATAATATAAATAAGAACAAACATGCTTAAGACAACAATGGAGAGAGATCTAAGATCCCTAATTCACGACGAATGTTGAAGAACGGTTTCGTTGCCAAAGGTTTAGTGAAAATGTCAGCAAGCTGGTTTTTAGTATCAACATGCTCAAATACAACGTCTTCTTTTTCAACATGATCGCGAAGAAAGTGATGTCTAATCTCTATGTGTTTAGTGCGTGAGTGTAAAACAGGATTTTTAGTAAGGTTTATGGCACTAGTGTTGTCACATTTTATTGGAATACGTTTGAGTTGAATGTTAAAGTCTTGTAGTTGTTGCTTTAGCCATAAAATCTGAGTGCAACAACTACCGGCTGCAACGTACTCAGCCTCTGCAGTTGACAAAGCCACAGATACCTGCTTTTTGCTATGCCAACTTACCAAGGAGTTTGAAAACAAGTGACATGTACCACTCGTGCTTTTCCTATCTGATTTGCAGCCAGCAAAATCAGAATCGGAGTAACCTACTAAGCTACAATCACTTCCTTTGGAATACCAAAGCCCATATTTAGATGTTCCATGAAGATATCTAAATATACGCTTAACAGCTTTCAGGTGTGATTCCTTAGGATTTGATTGATATCGTGCACACATACAAACACTAAACATGATGTCAGGTCTAGAAGCAGAAAGATACAGAAGAGACCCAATCATACCTCTAAACTTTTTGACATCTACACTCTTACCATGCTCATCTTTATCTAGATTTCCGTTGGTAGGCATAGGGGTGTCAATTGATTTTGAGTCGTTCATTCCAAAGCGCTTGAGTAGTTCTCTGCAGTACTTTGTTTGACATACTGTTGTACCCTCATCAAGTTGCTTTATCTGAAGACCTAGGAAGTAATTCATCTCCCCTAAAAGACTCATCTCAAATTCACCCTGCATAACCTTAGAAAATTCTTCGACCAAGTGTGTGTTAGTTGAACCAAAAATTATATCGTCTACATAAACTTGAACTAAAAGAATGTGATTTCCCTTGGGTTTAATAAAGAGAGTATTATCCATTTTACCTCTTGAATATCCATGATCAATTAGAAATTTGCTAAACCTTTCATACCAAACCCGAGGGGCTTGTTTAAGACCATACAAAGCTCGTTTTAATTTGTAAACATAATCTGGATTTTCAGCATTCTCAAAACCAGGAGGTTGTGAGACATATACCTCTTCATTTATGACACCATTTAGAAACGCACTCTTTACGTCCATTTGGTAAAGCTTTAAATTATTAGAACACGCATAGGCAAGCAAGAGACGTATAGCTTCAAGGCAAGCAATTGGAGCATAAGTTTCCTCATAGTTTATGCCCTCCTCTTGGTTATACCCTTGTGCTACTAAACGTGCCTTGTTCCTAGTTATCACTCTGTTTTCATCAAGCTTATTTCTAAAAACCCATTTAGTACCTATGATATGATGATCTCGCGGACGAGGGACAAGTTCCCAAACGTCATTTCTTTTAAATTGATTAAGCTCTTCTTGCATGGCCATTAGACAACATTCATCAATCAAGGCCTCTTTGGCATTTTTAGGTTCTACTTGTGAAACAAAAGCGAAGTGAGAACAAAAATTACTTATCTTAGAACGAGTCATTACTCCCTTTGAAATATCTCCCAAGATGTTGTCAATAGGATGGTATTTTGAAGATTTCCAAGCTGGTGGAAGGTCATTCACTTCAGCTATCCTTTCTTCCTCATCTTCTTCATGACTAGTATCTTCCTCCTTCTCATGGGCAACTGTTCTGGACTGATCAGTTTCTGTAACAGCTTCCTTGAGTATGTCTTCTGCAGATACACCTGCGTCATCAAAAGAAATACCTTTTCCGACACTTTTCGAATAAGACTCATCAAAAGAAACATGGACAGATTCTTCAACAGTAAGTAAACGCTTATTATATACTCTATATGCTTTACTTGATTGTGAGTATCCAAGAAAGATACCTTCATCCGCTTTTGCATCAAACTTCCCAATATTTTCCTTACCATTATTCAAAACAAAACACTTACAACCGAATACGTGAAGATGTGACAATTTTGGCTTTCTTCCTTTTAAAAGCTCATAAGGAGTTTTATTTAAAATAGGACGAATTAAGATCCTGTTTAAAACATAACAAGCTGTGCTAGCTGCATCAGCCCAAAAATATTTTGGTAATCCACCCTCATTTAGCATTGTTCTTGCCAACTCCTCTAAAACACGATTTTTACGCTCCACAACGCCATTTTGTTGTGGAGTTCGAGGAGCTGAAAAGTTATGCTCAATACCATACTTGTCACAGTACTTATCAAAGTGATAGTTTTGAAATTCACCACCATGATCGCTACGAATTGTAACTATTTTGGAATTCATTTTGTTTTGGGACAGATTTGCAAAATTCTTAAAAGCAGAAAAAGTTTCATCTTTGCTATGAAGGAATATAGTCCAAGTAAATCTAGAATAGTCATCAACGATTACAAAACCATAATAATTTCCACCTAAGCTCTTTGTCCTAGAAGGTCCAAAGAGATCCATATGGAGAAGCTCAAGGGGTCGTGAAGTTGAAATTACATTTTTAGATTTCAAAGAGACCCTTGTTTGTTTTCCCATTTGGCACGCGTCACATAGGTGGTCTTTTGAAAATTTTATTTTTGGAAGACCGACTACTAGATCCTTAGATACAACCTTATTAAGCAAATCGAAATTAACATGCACTAAACGTCTATGCCAAAGCCAAGAATCATCATTCAAGGTAACTAGACATTTAGTACTTGTTAAAGATACATCAAAAAGGTCAAGCATATAGATATTGTTTACTCTTACACCCTTAAACACAACGTTATGTTCAGCATGTTCAATTATGCAGCAAGTTTTTGTGAAAGAAACTTTATAACCCTTGTCACACAATTGACTTATGCTTAACAAATTGTGTTTAAGCCCCTCTACTAAATGGACATCAGAAATAGTAGTGGTAGAGGGATTACCTACACTACCTTTGCCAAGTATAGCTCCTTTGTTATTGTCTCCATAAGTAACATATCCCTTCTTCTTTGCTTTGAAGTCTATAAAAAGCGATATGTCACCGGTCATGTGCCTTGAGCAACCGCTGTCAAGAAACCATCTCCTATCTACGGAAGCAAGGCACTCATCCTACAATATCAAAAGAGAGAAGTTGGTACCCAATTTTCATTGGGTCCAAGTGGGTAAGTGCTAACATGGTTGCCTTTTGGCTTCCATTGATAAATACCTTTAGGAACAAGAAATCTCCTAAACTTGCATTTCTCAATGGTATGGCCAGCACGACAACAATAATGACATAAACCATGATGATGTGTTTGTTTATTCTTGTTCATTAAATCCTTTGGAATAAAAGAGTATTTTGCATATGGTGGATTTAATGACTTCTTAAACAACCTAGAGTCAACGGCATAAGTAACCTTAGGTTGTAAAGCTTTTTCCAATTTGACCTTGAGAGTGTTTACCTCTTGTTGCCAAATATGACAAGCTTCACAATACCCAATTTTACTACATCCATCAATGTCAATATTGTTTGAATTTTCTGCAATACTAGCTTTTAACCATTCTAAATCTTTTTCAGCTTTGTATACTTTACCTTCCAGAAATGAAAAAAATTGTTTATCGGAAGATAATCTTTTAAAAGCATCTACAGCTTCGTTATGCAGTTTTTCAAAAGCTATTTTCAGTTCAGAAAAAGACATAGAAGAGAAATTATTATAATAGGCTTGTTTTACCTTTTTATCATTGATTTTCTTCTTGTGGTAGGACAGATTTTTGGTGTGAGCCATAAGGCACAGATTTGCGGTTTCATCACTATCACTTGAACTTTGTGTGCTTGATGAATCACTATCACTTTCCCATGCAATGTAAGCTCTTCTTTGTTTGTTGTACCCTTTTGGTGGAGCTTTTCCTTGATCCTTATACTTCATAGGACAATCTGTTTTATAATGTCCAAATTTACCACAATTAAAACAAGATCCTTTTCCTCTACTCTTCTTATTCTCTTCCTGTTTTGAATTTGTAGATTGTCTTCGAAACTTCATGAGGTTTTTGTCGGAATGCTTGACTCCATTCTTTCGAATGAATCTATTATATATCCTTACAAAAAGTCTCATTTCCTCATCATCCGAATCTTTGTCACTACTAGAATCATTGTCACTTTGCTCTTTTTGTGAGGACTTAGAGCTAGAGGCCACAAGAACTATTGGCTTCTTCTCTCCCTCTTTGTCTCTCTTCTTCTCCTTTTCCTTCTTACTTTTGTTCTCAAACTTTTCAAGACTTTCTAATGCTTGCTGATGTTCTTCCAACTTTCCAAACAGAGTTGTAATCGTAAGTGTCGTTAGATCGTTGGCTTCCTTAATAGCTGTTACTTTAGGTTGCCATTCCCTGCTAAGACATCTCAGAATTTTATTATTATCTATTTCATTGGAAACAGGTTTTCCAAGTGCATTCAAACGATTAGTGAGATGAGTAAATCTCTTTTGCATGTCGGAGATAGATTCTCCTTGTTTCATGCGAAAGAGCTCAAACTCTTGATTGAGTGTGTTAATGCGGGACTGTTTTACTTCAGTAGTACCCTCATGGGCAACTTCTAAAGCATCCCACATTTCTTTAGCTGTCGTGCAATGGGATACCCGATAATACTCATCAACACCAAGTGCTGAAATTAGCATATTTCAAGCTCTCCAATCACTCGACCACTTTTTCTCATCTTTCTCATTCCAATCACCTTCTGGTTTAGGAACTATGGCGCCAGCCGCATTTGTCATAGTAATTTGAAAAGGACCATTTTCAATGGCAGCCCATACTAGCCTATCAACAGAATTTATATGAACTTGCATGCAGTCTTTCCAGTAGCCGTAATTTTCACCGTTGAAAATCGGCGCTCTATTATACGCCCCCTTTGGTTCAGAATCCATATGGTTACAGGCAGCCACAGAACACCAGCGAATCGGCGCTCTGATACCACTTGTTAGACTGTGTGGCTAGTGATCGAGAGGGGGGTGAATAGATCACCTCTTTTAAATAAACGGATTTAAAAAATCTTATCAGAGTTATTGAAACTTAGCGGAAAATTACAGTCCCGAATCGACTTCCGTCTAATCTGAACCGCTACTAGAAAATTGGACACGCGAATTTATTGCTGAATTTGAATAGGAACGATAGAGATTATTAACACCAGAATATTATCAAATCAAATGCACTTATCACTAAATTCTAATTCCAATGAATAAAACTCAGCTGACAGTTTTGTCAAACATTTGGTGTGTATGTGATCAATGATGAACAATGGTGGAGTTTAGATAAAGAAGTTTTCTTGCCACTATTGTATCACGAAATGTACAGCCACAATACACCAACTAAAATCACAAAACTGTTGAAAATGTAAAGATACATAAGGAAAGAATATGATACGCAGAGATTTGGTAAGGAAGTTCCCCACTATCGTCATCGCGTGTGGGTACGTCTCCCTCTCAATTTCAAATGAAATTGAGAACTGTTGTTATCAATAATGCCGAATTCGTTGATACAAGGTTACAATACAAAGACAGAAATCTAAATCCCAAGATCTTCTTCTTGTATAAAACCTGCATCGATCAAGAATTTCCTGCAAGAAATTGCAAACAATTCACCGGTTCCACGACCTGTTTGCGAAATTACCCAATTTCCAAACCCTACGCTACGGATGAATCTGTTCTGCAAACGTGACTAACAAACCCGCAAGAACACTCCAGTTCTTGAAGGACAAACCATTTGCTTTTTTCTCGAAACCCCCTTCAACCTTCAACTCAGCTAGATCCTCGATCGTTCCACTGAACACCTCAGCTAGATCCTTGATTATTCCACTAAACGTTATCTCGTTGATCCTTTAATCCAAAGAACAAGAATGATTATGTGTTGATGTTCTTGAAGAAAAGAGATTGAGAAGATGAAGAAGATGAAGTCTCTTTCAGGTTTCTAACTGCTCAAAACAATTGCTGCTACACACTCCTTTGATTTGTGTTACAACAGTTTTTCACTTGTGAATTCGTACTTTTTAACTGAGTTGTCAAAATACTTCTTATATGTGAAAGACAGAAGCTGTTAGTAGACAAAACAGAATTATGTATTGATACAAAAGATTATGCATCGATACATACTGTAGCTTTGATTAATTTTAGAGAATTAATACAAGCATGTATCGATACAAGGCTCGTATGTATCGATACATAGAACATTTTAACTAAGCATGTATCGATACAAAGCTCGTATGTATCGATACATAGAACATTTTAACTAAGCATGTATCGATACAAAGCTCGTATGTATCGATACATACCGAAGCAAAAACGTTTTGTGATTTAAAACAAATTTATGTATCGATGCAGATGAACATGTATTGATACATACTGACACAAAACAGTTTTTATGAGTTCTTTTAAGAAATGTATCAATGTGGATCTTTATGTATAGACACGAAACAATAGTATAGGCTAAAAACACAAATGAAACATGTAAAATAATGCACAACCAACAATTAGACAATGATCACACAATTTGCTATCATTCAAAACTTATTCAAAGTAAAGAATTTGCTCACAAAAAGGCAAGTTTCCACACAATACCATGAAAGAGGGGAGACTTACAATCTCACTAACTAGAATGCTATGCCTTTTGTGTCAAAAATTTAGCCCTATTTAAGCAATCGTAATTGGACTTATGTAGAAGTCACAACTATTTGAGGTCGGGCAATAGAATTTTGGTGTTAATGCATGTTAGAGACATAGTATAATGGACTATGCTCATGAAACATACCACACACAAAAAGAATATGCAAAAGAGGTAGCTTAATCTCATCCATACTTATGTTGATTTTCCAATCAACTAGCCTTAGGACTTAGATGAAGATTAATGCATAAAGAAGGGGAATTAGATGAAGAGGGAGGGGAATGGACCAAAACTCAAATTGGTCAAAGGAGGACTTTTACCAAATTAATATCATTCATTCATTTTGGGAGATGGAATGAACATTTCATCAATCCCCTAAATCCAATGATATTAACTTAACAAGGACAAATCAACATTGACCAAGGCCGAACAACATGAGTCAAACTTACAGAAATCATCACAAGAGGTCAACACAATTATTTGGCATTTATTCAAATTAAAAATACTAAAAATAATGCATTAAATTAAATATGGTTTGTCAAATTCCTAAAACCTCGTCAAAACACCAAAGAAATGGCCATGAGATTTATCATAGGTCCAACAAGGTCAAAGGACCTTGGAGAAAAACTTTCAGAATTTTGAAAGATTTAAAAGTATTTTTAAACAATTAAAAATATTCACAAAATCAATTAAATCATGAAAAATATTAATAATGATCCAAAAAATAATTTTAATTCAGAATATGAAAGAGGAAATTATTTGAAATTTTTTGGTGAAACTCTCATATTTTTTGGACTTATATTAAAATTAATATGAATTAATGAAAATCAAAGGAATAAAACCTAAAACCAAAAAATCAAAAAAACGTGGACCACTTGATCTCCCTCATTAATTGAGGTGGCAGATCAAGTGGACACAAACGCGCGATCCATGATGGAACCTAGTCAGCGCGCCACACGAGTGGTAATCTAAACCAACGCCAAAGATTAAAACGTTTTGAATGGATCATGTGGTTGGGAGACGTGTCAACGCACCGTCGGAGCTGTAACTCTGGTCTTCTTCTTCGGTGGACCTCACCGGACTGGTCCACCCTCAACCATCACCAAAATAAAAAAGGAGGACATGATTTGAAAGAAAAAATGGCGTAGAGCACGAATCTGACCTCAATTTTAACTAACTCCACATATATATAGAAATATATGAGGAGTTGAATTTTGAGGTGTGTCAATTGAGTTGCTTCGATTTGACCTCTAAGCAACTCAATCTTCTTGCCTACATTGGTAGGACTTCAGACAACCAAAGATCCAAGAGAATTGATGAGAGTCTTCATCAAAGTTGTCTTCATCAAAGTTGTAGCTCTTTCAAAGACCTTCAAAATGGTCACCAATTTCATGTCATTTGGATTTAGAATGATAGAGTTATGTATTTTTGAAGTTTGGAAAAGTCACTTGTTCAATGGTATAGGTCAAAAATGACCTATAATGTATCCTCGTATCACATGCTCATAAAAGTTGAATTATCTCTCATCCAAACATCAAAGTTGAAGTAGGCACCTTGAATTTGATTGTGCAACTTGGAAATCTTTCATCTCATAAAAATTGAGCAAGTTACCGCCTTGGGAAGTTGACTTTCAAATTAGGGTTTAGACAAAATGACCTATAATGTTTCAACATAGAAAATGCTTTTCCAAGAAAAAATAGCTCTAGGTATCAACATGAAAATTGTTTGGAATGTAATTAGGAGTAACTTTTCTCTTGGAAGCATTTTCATATGGTGAAAATTGTAGGAGATAGGATCTAGGAAGACCCAGTTTTGAGTAGATAAATTCATCTGGTCAACCACGATTAACCATCTTGCTAACCTTCAATTCTCTTGACTTTCTTGGCTTACGGTAGATCATATATGCATATGATGATGAATTTTAAAGTATCCCTTGAGAAATTTGATCAATTGGTGAGATGGCTTGTTGGAGAAGTTACTCAAGATACCCAGTCAAACTAGGTGAAATTCTGGTATAGTCAGAGTTCAGATGTTCTTCACGAAGTCATGACATCTGATCCAACATTGTTACTAATACAGCAAGACAGTTATAACAATTAAAGCCTAGTACTCATATGCACTCAGTCATAGATGTCAAGACATCTGCTAATATACCACCATGGAAAGAAGAACACCCAGTTTTATCCATCTAGTGCAAAGACACAGTAGAAATCAAACATAACCCTTATGTTTATTGATCCTGCCCAGTTATCAGAATGATGTCACAACATTGATTTGAACATCACTTGTCCCAACATTACAGATGGGTGAACTGTGACAGACCAACTAGTATATCAGTATCAGCAGTCAATGATGAATGTCATAACATTCTATTTTGCATTCAGACTGCAGGCTATGTGTTAGGTCTGTTATTCCCTTCATAAACAGACTCAAAACAGACTGAGTTATAACAAAACAAAATATAGTGTGCAGAAGGTAAAAACACCAGTAATTGTTAACCCAGTTCGGTACAACGTTACCTACTCTGGGGGCATACCAAGCTAGGAAGAAGATCCACTATTAGTAGTATTAATTCAGAGTTAAACTTCCCCGTTTACAACTCCTCACTTAATCCCTACCCAATGCAATCTATACCTAGGCACTCCTAGATAGAAACCTCCAGTTTCCATTCCTATCATTACAAGTACCATGTAATGTTTAAACAACTTGAACTTGCTTCACAGCTTCGTTCAAGAACATAACCACTCTTGCCTACAGGCTTTAAGTTACAAATAATCTCATGCTTTCAAGCACTGAGAAACACTTGGTAACCTTCCCACAGGTTGGGAGGCTTACCTCACACATACCCCTAATTTTTACATTGTTTGAGGCTTACAAAACCTAGGTTACAATCTACTATTTATAACCTAACCACCCAACTGGATTTGGACCTTCAGAAATCGCAGCAAATCTTTCCTTTGCTGTTACAGAGCTGGCAGAATTCTTCTGCTACAATCAAGGTCTTCAATCTTTTATTTCCTAAAAGATCTCCATATTTGGAAACTACATATTCACCAAATATTCACCAAATCTTATGATTGAATCTTCAAGATCTTCACATAGGAGATATGATATTCACCAGATCTCCTAATTAATCACAAACCAAACCAGAATTAACTGATTCAGTTTGATACACATGTGAGATGTCACAGTCCTGATGTCGTGACATCTTACATGACATGTTGGTCCAAATGTTGAATTTCTTCAACCCAACATATTAAAACAACAGAGGTGATTACATTATTTGTTTTACAAAATTAATGTCAATCCTAAGGTACTAACAATCTCCCCCTTTGGCAAATTTTAGCTAAAACAAATAACCCAATATGGGTCTGCACTCCCTCTTTGTCTTTGACAGCCCCAATGCCACCACCACTGTTGGTGTACATGAGGAAGAAGTTGTACAAGACACAGCTGCATCACAACCCTTCCCCTCAACAGGAGGGCTTCCTGAAGAATATGTAATACTGAGTAAATAGATAATGTAACTCAGATCACAAGACACAACTGATATACCCAGTTAGTGACTTTTGTGTCTGAATCCATCTTCTCCTTGCTACCAGATGTTGCTTGCTTCTGGTGCATCCTCAGGACAATGTTTCTCTCCCCCTTTTTAGCTGAACATTTGTATATGACACCTTCACAAAACCAGATCCAGGAGCAATATGCCCAGATTTTAACAAACCCCGTGGTTTAGAGGAATGGAATGTCGCTCTTGTGACAAGAGGAGTGCTGAAACATCCTTTAAATAGGCCAGACCATGCTTAGGAATTAACGGTAGGAGTAAATGCTTGGTCAAGATTCATAAATATTTGCTGAGAATCAGTCAGAGAATCACCACCAATATCCCAGACAATCTTTGAATACCTTTTATAGCTCTTGACTGTTTCCAGAAACAGCAGTTCCAAGACTATTCCATAAATGTTGTCAGACACGTTACAAGCTATGTCTGAACATTTGATACTGCTTTTGTCTGCATTCTCCATATATTCTCCCTGTCACCATTCCCTAAGACCACTTTCTCACCTCCAGTGGTAGCTTGACACCTAGCACCACACATCCATATTTCCTTAAATAACTTCCAGCAGGAACATAGTATATCTTATGTTAAGACATCACATATGACATCTTGTGAACACTCTGTCCTTTTTGTTCACAAGGCAAACTAGCAGCATTTAAACGACATACCAGTAGTTTAATCAGCAGCAGAAGAAAAAAACAATTACTAGCTATGGCTACTAGTAATACACACATGCACAAGGGTACTTCTCCTCCCCCTAAATTTGTGCAACAATCAACAAAATTACTGGTTATGGATGCAACTAGTAAGACACACAAATGCACAATACACCAGGGTACTTCGTCTCCCCCTAAATCTGTGCATTCATCAACCATAATAGCTACTGAACTTCAGCACCTGTACACCCCATCCATATTTCCTTATGACTGAAGTTTCAGAAGGAAATAACAGTATTCTCCAAGGCAATGTCATGACATCCGGTCAGACATTCTTCTGCTCACTCAGCTTTGACACACGCCACATCATCCCACTAACTAACAAGGTTCCATACCTTGTTAACTGAGAACACATAGACCACAAGCTTGATGATTACTTGCAGTGCAAAGACAGAACTCTCCCCTGTCATGAACAACCAACTCTCCTCTTGAAACTTGGAGATGAACATATCCAACACCCCAAAGTTGGACCTTCACATACTTCCTGATTCAAAGAGAACCCAGACAGCTTGATGAATGGAAAACATAAGACGCATCTTCATGTCTTCAAGAGCACACTCCCTATTCAACCTTCTTGGCTGAACACATTCACACCCTGTGACAATCTCTCTTCTAACCAGAACAGAAAACAACATAACACCATCTGATATTCTTCAGATAT
This sequence comes from Lathyrus oleraceus, assembly GCF_024323335.1. NCBI lineage: Eukaryota > Viridiplantae > Streptophyta > Magnoliopsida > Fabales > Fabaceae > Lathyrus > Lathyrus oleraceus. Next base: position 160,179,968 of record NC_066584.1, on the reverse strand, counting down.
CACTGAATCACAAGCTTGATCCAGACATAAATTGGGACATATACATTCTCATCCCATTACCAGAGATAGTCTTCCATATAAGCTCCAGCAGGTACAACCAATATCAAAAGCCTTGTCATTGTATGTGGCATTCTGAAACAATCCTGCTTGCATCTGTTCTTTAACTCCAGCCACAAGCTCCAAGAGATGACTAGAAAACACCTCCTTTTGTCTTCAACTTACTACTTTTCTGCTCAAAAAGTAACTTGTCTCAGACTCTCCTCAAGAATAATCAGTTGCCATATGTAGATTATCTTGATTCTTCGAACTCACTTCTGAGATAGACCAAATGCCACTGGTTGATTACCTCCTTCATGAATCCTCATATGAAAAAGTCAAATGCCAATTTTTGACCTCTCCACGTTTATCAGACTTCTCCCAAAGATATTTTGACCTTCCAAGTGAGACTTGAACTTCAAGCTACATGTTGAACACAACTTAGATTTTCTAAGACATGAACATGTAACATCTTTTCTATCCAGCAACTCCAAAGAACTGCAACGAGAGCGACCTTTTTGAAGTATCCAATCTATAACCCTGTAGACCCTTCTATCTCAAGTTGATGTGCCACTTCACCAACTAAGATTCTGATGTTGAACCAAATGTCATAACCTTGTGTTTTGACATCTAGCTGTTGAATTCAGCTCCTTCTTCTGCCACTTGAAAGAACTTCCTCCCTTCATAGAACAAGAATTCAATGTTCTCATAGACTTGATTGTGGAACCAAGTTTGAGTAAACATCCTCCATCCTGCAGGTTTGTAGTTAAGTCATCCAAGCTCACACCTTGATGAATCCCTGCTTCTTCTCCAAAGACATCAGACACTCTGATGCATGAGTCTTCAGAAGGACTAGTTAGAAAATATCCCTTCAGCTATACCAAGGATTCCACTTCCTAAAGCAAAGTTGTCTCCATGATGTCAAGACTACTGCCACTTGTTCTTGACTCCATAGTGTGCATTAGCTAATGCACTTCCTTACCTAGATCAGAAGTAAACTGATCCAAGTATCCACCATCAGGACTATGATGTTTTCTTCTTCTTGTACACACCAAGGTTGAACATGTTTCTTGCTAGGAAACCTTTTCAGAGATCATATGCTTGTGTTGCCACCAAAGTGATAGATCATAAACCAATGTACTATCCTTCCTGTGATTCTGCACAGGATCTTGAAGATGAGATGTTCCAACATCTTTCAAAACATCATTTATCTTGAGCTCCAAGGATAATCAATTAAATACTTGTACTTGGCACAAGTAGACATTGATCTTAAATCCTTTCCCAATATTCCTTTCAGATACTTCCACCATAAGACTACTTTTGAAAATACTCTTCTAGTGTCAACATCTTCTGCTTGCAAGCACCTCAACAGTTTTGAAAATCTTTCCAGATTAAATTCACCCTTAGGAATGAGAGAGATGAATTCTTCCTTGCAAATGTGTCACACAACCACCAGAACCCATGTGACACAGGTCAACAGCCAACCAGACCCTAGGCTGACCGAACATGAGGAGGTTAACCAAAACTCCCCCTCAAATTAACAATCATGGAAACTCCACACCAATATCCATGCATTGTACAAACATGTCTCAACATGACATACACCATCCCTACCAGTGGCAACTAACTCTATGAGTTATACCTATACATACTCCAATCATACCAATCAGACTCCAGCTGACCATCAGTACTAGTGAAAGAAAACAACACCAGTCAATAGTAGATATGCATTGCCAGAGCATACTACCTCAACCAACCTCTGAATCTTCATATTCTCACTCCTTGAAAGAACTGCCACTTCTGAGCGTGGTGTTTGAATAACAAGATTCATGGTTCCAATCCTCTTAAATGAAATAACAATCAGGTTACCCCATTACTGACTTCTAACATCCAGGGAACTTGTCTTCCAACACAACATAGTACTTCAGGGAACAACTATCCAATCCTGATCAATCTATAGGAATAAGACAGACAACAGGAAATTGCACCGTGTCACATCTCAACCAGCTCCACTTCTAGAGATCAGACGTCTAAAAGTGACCTTCTTGAGCACACAGACAGTTGACCCTACCCTTCTCAACTTAGCACCCACAGATGTCTCCTCTTCCAGGTCAGGAGTAGGTTCCAAACAAAGTATCCCTTTGTTTGACACCTAAACACATCTGCTCTTCAACCAGTAGCTGCATACTTGTTGAACAACGTGTTCTAACATCGCATAGAACATTAGTTCCACCTCCTTGGAACAAACCCTCCTTGAAAATCTTCAAGGTCTTCATATACACTACCCAAGAGAGTAAAAGAATCAGTGATCAGGTGATTCTTACCATCCTGAAGTGAGAACGTCATGATGAGTGGACTTGAGGAGACTCAAGTATCTTTGACATCTTTAGTAGATTACGATGAAATCTTGAATACAACATCCTTTTATCCACATGAGGGGAACCTTCATTAGAGTTTGAGTTTTGCAAGGTATTATGCAGCGGAAATCATAATACAACTCAACCTATGAACACACACTTCACCAGATCAGCCTCCAAGATCATACCAAGTTTTAATATGATTCAATACTAGCAGGGCTGTCCCACACAAAGGCCAATTGCCAACCTCCAGAGACAGATACACACAGTTCCTGTCATGAATAGTCCATCCACCTACTTCAAGGGACCATTCAGGGGGATCACAGAACCTTCCAAGGGTTCCAGCATCAGTACTGACATAACTCCTTGCAAGATACCAGAAAGTATCACCCATGGATCTCATCCAGAAACAGAACAGGATGCCTGCTCTGATACCAATTGAAATTCTGGTATAGTCAGAGTTCAGATGTTCTTCACGAAGTCATGACATCTGATCCAACATTGTTACTAATACAGCAAGACAGTTATAACAATTAAAGCCTAGTACTCATATGCACTCAGTCACAGATGTCAAGACATCTGCTAATATACCACCATGGAAAGAAGAACATCCAGTTTTATCCATCTAGTGCAAAGACACAGTAGAAATCAAACATAGCCCTTATGTTTGTTGATCCTGCCCAGTTATCAGAATGATGTCACAACATTGATTTGAACATCACCTGTCCCAGCATTACAGATGGGTGGACTGTGACAGACCAACTAGTCTATCAGTATCAGCAGTCAATGATGAATGTCATAACATTCTATTTTGCATTCAGACTGCAGGCTATGTGTTAGGTCTGTTATTCCCTTCATAAATAGACTCAAAACAGACTAAGTTATAACAAACAAAATATAGTGTGCAGAAGGTAAAAACACCAGTAATTGTTAACCCAGTTCGGTACAACGTTACCTACTCTGGGGGCATACCAAGCCAGAAGAAGATCCACTATTAGTAGTATTAATTCAGAGTTAAACTCCCCCATTTACAACTCCTCACTTAATCCCTACCCAATGCAATCTATACCTAGGCACTCCTAGATAGAAACCTCCAGTTTCTATTCCTATCATTACAAGTACCATGTAATGTTTAAACAACTTGAACTTGCTTCACAGCTTCGTTCAAGAACATAACCACTCTTGCCTACAGGCTTTGAGTTACAAATAATCTCATGCTTTCAAGCACTGAGAAACACTTGGTAACCTTCCCACAGGTTGGGAGGTTTACCTCACACATACCCCTAATTTTTACATTCTTTGAGGCTTACAAAACCTAGGTTACAATCTACTATTTATAACCTAACCACCCAACTGGATTTGGGCCTTCAGAAATCGCAGCAAATCTTTCCTTTGTTGTTACAGAGCTGGCAGAATTCTTCTGCTACAATCAAGGTCTTCAATCTTTTATTTCCTAAAAGATCTCCATATTTGGAAACTGCATATTCACCAAATATTCACCAAATCTTCTAATTGAATCTTCAAGATCTTCACATAGGAGATAGAATATTCACCAGATCTCCTAATTAATCACAAACCAAACCAGAATTAACTGATTCAGTTTGATACACATGTGAGATGTCACAGTCCCGATGTCGTGACATCTTACATGACATGTTGGTCCAGATGTTGAATTTCTTCAACCCAACATATTAAAACAACAGAGGTGATTACATTATTTGTTTTACAAAATTAATGTCAATCCTAAGGTACTAACACTAGGGTTTCCAAGGCAAATCGCCTCCAAACTCTTGAAGAATACTTGATCATTATGACATGTAGGAATCAATGGAACTCATATATGATGCTTAAAATCATTCTTGGATCAAATCTTGCATTGTGCTTTTAGCCATGAGGGTCTCAAACCCTATATATGAACTTGATAAATCAATGTGATCATGCCCTACCTACAAAAGAGTTAGGCAAATGCAAAGACATATTTTTGGTATTTTGGTTAGTAAAATGATAATATACAAGTATAATACAATCACATGATGCTTGGTGATATCTCCTAAAACAAACCCAATGAAAGAGGGGTAAGGAGGATGTCAAGGTATGATCCCAATGCTAATGCATATGATAAAATTGCATGAGGGATCTTAGGGTCAAAATTGGGGTCTTACAACTCGTTGGGGGAAAGAACCAAATCAAATAGGATTTATAACTACCAGTTACTGAGCAAAATACCACAAAGAAAGAGAATATATGTCACCAATTAAAGTGAACATATCAAGGATAAACTCAAAGTGAAGAATATTCGTCATCAATTAAGATGAACATATCAAGGATAGACTCACCTGGGGACAATAGGAAGAATATTCGTTATCGGTTAGGGTAAACATATCAAGGATAGACTCCGAGGGGAGAAATAGGAATTACATCTATCAATTACTGGATAGAATACCGGAAAGAGAATATCTGGCATCGGTTAAGATGAACATATCAAGGATAAAGTCCACGAAAAGGGGAAGCAGGATTTACACCTACCAGTTACTCGGCAGAAGACTGCAAAGAAGAGGAAATATGTCACCGGTTAGGATGGACATATCAAGTATTAACCTTCTAGGGGAAAAAATAGGGATTACAACCACCGTTTTACTAGGTAGAATGCCGAAACGAGAATATCCGTCATCGGTCAAGATGAACATATCAAGGATAGACTCAAAGCAGGGGAAGAAAATATCCATCACCAGTTAAGATGAACATATCAAGGATAAACTTCCTGGGAGACGTGAAAATGAATCCACTGGGGAGAAAAAGGTTACTTTTGTCGGGTATTGGGGTAGAAGTGAAATATTTGCAAATTGAGAAGAATATCACCAGTTACTAGACAATAGACTCTCAAGGGACCAAAAGCATCTATCTAGGTAAGATCTAGAAAGAAACGGTCAATCAAAGACTCAACCCAATGAGGATATAACTCAGGGGGAGTGATTCCATCCAGATAATCAACTGGGGAGGAAGCTAAAATAATGATCATCCACGAGGAAATAACTCAGTGGGCAATGAGAAAGGTTAAATTCTTTCTTCTTAAGGGGATGACGCTCTACAATTGAAAGAGGACAAACATACCAAATCTGCATGGGGGAAAGGATACCGCTGTAGCAGAGGATCATGGAAACAATGAAACACAAAGTGCATTATTAATGCAATAATGAAATCTATGAATGTATATGTATATGTATATATGATGATTATGCTGACAAAATAATCACAAAGGATGCAAATTTCACTGGTCTACATCACCAATACAATACTCATCCAATCCTCACAGGAGGGAAGCATCTGCTGGAGAGAAAGGGTAGCGAAGGATGAACATGCATCATTTATCTCAAAGGCCCAACCCTGGCTAGGAACAAGGAAAATGTTTGCCGAAAATCTGCACTATCAACTCTGTGGGGAATTTTAGGTCAACACCATATCAAATGGGCGACAACCTTGCAGAGGACTGAAAATACTACTCAAGAATCAAGGCTAACAGGGGTCAGGGATAACTCTGCTGGCGACTTGAGGGGAAACAAAATTTGCTGAATTTAGGCAACCTGTTGTGATAATGCACCTACAACTCGAGGGAGGCAATTACGAACTCAGTTGAGGAAACCATCAAAACTCGACTGGAGATTGAAAAGTTGCTCGGGAAGAAACAGAGATCACACCAACTGCTTGGGGTAAACCAACAATGTTTCGCATTTTAGGGCTTACCTGTTCTCGGACCGCTATGGACATCCTTTAAATGAAATTGATTGCTCTTTAAAAAATAATTGCTTTTATTATTTAAGAAAACATGATTTTTTATTTTAAAACTTTAATGTCAAAAGTGATCACAATAAAATTTAATTCCATTTAGCTGAATAAATAAGAGTAGAAACAATTGGGTAAAAAGCTCAACTTTATTTAATGGGATGGTAGTCTGTAAATGACAAGACTCCATAGATCTTTATAAAAGTTGAAAATTGGTAATTTACATGGAAAATAGATAGATTTAATACAATGATCATTAATCCTTCTATCGCCTTCAATATCCATTATGCTATTGGCTTTGGCTGAAGATGAATCAGAACCAAACATTGTCATGCTCTAGAAAGTCTTCAAGACTAAAGATCAACGGGATGCAGTTACTTGCCATAATCCCGAACTTTTGCATAAATTGCCCCAAGGTGGGGTACTCAATTTAGCGGGATAGATTTTTCTGTTTTATATCTCTAACTTTTGCCTGGATCGCTCTTTCGGGTTTTCAGTCCACCGAGACGCTCATTTTTTGCATAAGTCGCCGCCCTTTCGGGTTTTCAACTTAGCGAGCTGTTCTTTTCTTTTTAGGTGAAGTATTTCTTGACTGCATCGGTATTCACAAGACACGTGAACTCTTCACCATCCATAGTTGTAAGAATCAGGGCACCGCCTGAAAAGGCTCTCTAAACAACATATGGGCCTTCATAATTACGAGTCCATTTTCCCCTAGAACTTGGTTTGAAAAATAGAATCTTCTTGAGCACAAGGTCACCTTCTCTAAACACGCGAGGCATGACCTTCTTTTCAAACGTTTTCTTCATTATTTGCTGATACAACTGACCATGGCACATGGCAGTCAATCTCTTCTCTTCGATCAAATTCAACTGGTCATACCTGGTCTGACACCATTCAGCCTCGGCCAACTTGGCTTCCATCAAGACACGTAATGATGGGATCTCAACCTCTAATGGAGCACAACTTCCATGCCATAAACAAGTTAGAAAGCGGTTTCCCCTGTTGAAGTGTGGATGGATGTACGATACCCATGCAAAGCAAATGGGAGCATCTCATGCCAATCTCTGTTAGTCACAACCATCTTCTGGATGACCTTCTTAATGTTCTTGTTTGCAGCTTCAACAACCCCGTTCATCTTAGGTTTATAGGGAGAAGAATTATGATGTGCAATCTTGAAGTCTTTGCAAAGAGCTTCCACCATATTATTATAAAAGTTAGATCCATTATCAGTAATGATCTTACTTGGCACACCATACCGACATATAATCTGATTCTTGATAAACTTCACAACGACTTGCTTGGTTACATTCGCATACGATGCCGCTTCAACCCACTTTGTGAGTAGTCAATAGCCACCAAAATGAAACGATGTTCGTTCGATGCTTTGGGCTCAATCATGCCAATCATATCAATTCCCCACATGGATAAGGGCCATGGGGAGGAAATGACGTTCAACAATGTCGGAGGAACATGAATCTTATCTGCATATATTTGACACTTGTGGCATTTCTTCACAAACTTGCAACAGTCAGATTCCATTGTCAACCAATAGTAACTTGCTCTCAACATCTTCTTAGCTATAACATGTCCATTGGAATGGGTACCAAAGGAACTTTCATGGACTTCAGTCATCAACAAGTCTGCTTCGTGTCTATCCACGCATCTGAGCCCAACCATATCGAAGAATCTCTTGTAAACACATCACCATTCAGGTAAAAGTTACCGGCTAATCTCCTTCATGTCTACCTATCTTTCAAAGATGCCCCAGACGGGTAAATCTTACTTTGGAGAAAACATTTAATATCAAAATACCACGGCTTCTCATCTTTGATCTCTTCAACAGTAAACACGTGAGCTGGCCTATCAAGATGCATCACAGTCAAATTGGGAACTTCATTCCAAAACTTTACCATAATCGTTGAAGCCAAACATTGCAAGAGCATCTGCCATCCGGTTTTCATCTCGAGGGATATGATGAAATTCAACATTTGTAAAGAAAGTTGAAATCCTCCTCGCATAACCTCTATACGGTATCAAACCGGGTTAATTCATCTCCCATTCACCTTTGATTTGATTCACAACCAAAGCTGAATCTCCATAGACGTCCAAATACTTGATTCTGAGATCAATGGCCTCTTCAAGCTCCATAATACAAGCTTCGTACTCAGCCATATTGTTTGTACACTTGAAAGTCAATCTAGCTATAAATGGAAAATGAGTGCCTTGGGGAGTAATAATCACTGCCCCAATGCCATTACCATACTGATTAACAGCTCCATCAAATATCATGCCCCAACGGGAACCAGGCTCTGGCCCTTCTTCAAGCAATGGTTCATCATAATCCTTCATTTTCAAGTACAAGATCTCTTCATTAGGAAAATCATACTGCACTGACTGGTAATCTTCAATTGGTTAGTGAGCCAAATGGTCAGCCAAGACACTACCTTTAATTGCCTTCTGAAATCGGTATTCAATATCATACTCTGACAACAACATCTACCAACGGGCAATCCTCCCAATTAAAGCAGGCTTCTCAAAAATGTACTTGATTGGATCCATTTTGGATATCAACCAAGTGGTATGATTCAACATATACTGACGCAGACGCTTAGCAGCCCAAGCCAATGCGCAACAAGGCTTTTCTAGCATAGAATATCGAGTCTCACAGTCGGTGAATTTCTTACTCAAGTAGTAAATAGCATATTCTTTCTTTCCAGTTTCATCTTGCTGACCTAGAACACAACCCATACTCTCTTCGAGTACAATCAAATACAAGATCAACGATCTTCCTTCAACAGGCAGAGACGAAATCGAAGGCTCAAGCAGATACTCTTTGATACTATCAAAAGCTTTTTGGAAGTCTTCGGTCGAATCACAAGACTGATCTTTCCGGAGATGCTTATAGGCGCATATGTGGCAGTCATATGCAAAATGAATCTGGAGATATAGTTCAAGCGGCCGAGAAAACCTCTAACTTTCTTCTCAGTTTTGGGTGTAGGCATCTCTTGTATTGCTTTGACCTTGGCAGGATCAACTTCAATTCCCTTCTCACTGACAATAAAGTCCAACAGCTTACCAGAACGAACACCAAATGTACATTTATTGGGATTCAAGCGGAGTTTGTACTTCCTCAAATGCTGGAATAGCTTCAACAAATGCTCGACATGCTCTTCTTCATCACTGGATTTATCAATCATGTCATCAACATAGACTTCGATCTCTTTATACATCATATCATGAAAAAGAGTGGTCATTGCTCTCTGGTAAGTTGCACCAACATTCTTTAAACCGAAAGGCATCACTCTATAACAGAATGTTCCCCAGGGTGTAATGAATGTGGTCTTTTCCATATCCTCGGCTGCCATTTTAATCTGATTATAACCGAAAAATTCGTCCATAAATGAAAAGACTTTGAATTTAGATGTATTGTCTACCAACATATCAATGTGTAGCAGAGGGAAATCATCTTTCGGACTAGCTTTGTTCAAATCTCTATAATCAACGCACATACAAACTTTTCCATCTTTCTTCGAAACAGGCACAATGTTGGCCACCCACTATGGATACTCAGCAGTAACAAGGAAACCGACATCGATCTGCTTTTTCACTTCTTCTTTGATCTTCACTGCCATATCCAGATGAGTCCTCCTTAGCTTCTACTTGACTGGCGAGCATTCTGGCTTCAACGGTAATCTATGTTCCACAATCTCAGAATCCAAACCAGGCATATCTTGATAGGACCAAGCAAACACATCTGAATACTCTTGAAGAAGCTCAATCAACTCCTTCTTATTTTTTAGACACAGTCGAGACCCAATCTTGACTTCCTTCACATCATCTTCAGAACCTAAGTTGACTAACTCAATCTGCTCTTCAAATGGCTGAATGGATTTTTCCTCGTGCTCAAGTAGAGGAGACAATTCATTAGACACTTCTTCATCACTTTCTTCTTCGGCCTCAAACACAGGGAATTCAAAGTTTGGAGAAGGAGTAGGATCATTGTATTCAATGGGTTTAGAAATTGACCTGCATAATGATTTGATATTTTGAATTTAGAGAAGTGAATTATGACCAAATATTATGCAGATGGACAATTAATATTTATTTATTTATGTCTGTTGTGATTACCATTTTCAGAAAAGCAAAAAGTAAAAATAAAACATCATAGATGTGGATGAATAGAACTGTATTTTATTAATGATCAAATTGAAAGATGCCTGACAATGTTCACTTCTCCCTTAGGCATAGGAGAAGGATTTTCAAAAATAATAAAACAATTACTTAGAGTGATGAACAATAACAGGAACATCGATAACGACCCAATTATTGCAAGCTTTTCCATGCGTCACAAAATTGGTGAAGTCGTCATCTTCATCTTCCTTGATCACTGCAGTTGAGTGTTGTTCATTACCATGGATGAACCCTCCGCTACGGAAACTAGGTTTCACATCTTCAACTTTGATCACAAACGACCCTTGCTAAAATCCCAAACCAACACTATTCTTTTTTTCGGCAACCTCTACCATCCGGCCCCACTGATCAGAACTACCATCTTCAACAATATTCTGAGCGTCTTTAAAATAGGACATAGGTGCCCCAACTTTCCTTTCTTCAGCAATAGATAGAGCTTGGAACGGAGTTCCAATATCATCCTCAGTTTCCACATATGATAAAGACGACAAATGACTCACCAACAACGCTTTCTCTCCTCCCACGATGACGAGCTTACCATTCTTCATAAATTTCAACTTCTGATGCAGAGTGGACGTCGCAGCTCCTGTCTCATGTATCTGTGGCCTTCCTAATAAGCAGCTATAAGTAGGGTGGATATCCATTACCTGGAAAGTAATTTAGAAATCACTCGGACCTATCTTTACTGGAAGGTCCACCTCACCAATAACAGTCTTGCAAGAACCATCAAAAGCTTTGACGATCACGTCACTATATCTCATCGGAGCTCCTTGGTAGGATAATATTGACAGAGTTGATTTGGGGAGTACATTCAAAGAAGAACTAGTATCAACCAACACATTTGACAGCGCATCTTCCTTGCAATTCATTGATATGTGTAGTGCCAGGTTGTGCTTCCTACCCTCCTCGGGGAGTTCTTCATCACAGAAGCTTAGGTTATTGTAGAAAGTAATGTTGTTAGCCACAATATGGTCAAATTGATCCATAGTTACATCATGTTCCACATAAGCTTGCTCCAAAACCTTTTGCAATGCTTCTCTGTGTGCTTCAGAATTCATGAGCAGAGACATCACTGAAATCTTGGAAGAAGTATGGAGCAGCTGCTCCACTACATTGAATTCACTCTTCTTTATCAAACGAAGCACCTCATCATCATCATTAGGCTTCCAATTGCTGGACTCACCAGACTGACACTTTGGAGCACTAACCAGATTTGCTACAGGTACCTCAACCTTCTTACAAACATCCTTTATATCCTTCGGAAAAAGAGGACCAAACACACGACCGCTACGGGTCACCTTCGCTATATCGGCAATGTTCACAACAGAATTAGTCGTAGGCAATGGGACCTCTTGACCATTCTCTACCATGGTTGCATTATACTGATATGGAACAGCTCTATCGGATGCATACGGGAATGAGCCTGCTAACCGTATCACTAATTGAAATTCTAGTTATCAGACTTTAGATGTCACACGGGTTGTTATGACATCCAATTCTGCACAGACAAGAATTATGCAGAACTTAAAAGTAAGTGCACTAAGTAACACAAGTAATTGTTTACCCAGTTCAGTCCAACATGACCTACATCTGGGGGCTACCAAGCCAGGGAGGAAATCCACTATCAGTAGTATTAATTCAAAGCTAAACTCACCCGTTTACAACTCTTCACATAATCCCTACCCAATGCAATTTCAATCTTACTCTAAGATCAGAGTTCCTACTCACTCCCCCTCAATCACCTCAGTGATTACTACCTTTAATCAATATTAAAGACAATTTTGAAGTCACACTTCAAACAACTCTTGATTGTGCTTAACAGCTTTAATCAAGATACACAGCACTCACGCTTAAAAGCTTTGAGCGACACAACACTTACAACTCAATGAACACCCTATGCCAAAGCAATCATCTACGTGATAATGGCTTGGCTTACAAGATATGTCTAATACAAGACTCACAAAAATATAGCAGTGAAGTATGATGGACACACTCAATCTTCACGCCTCAACATCCCCAGTTCTGAATGAAGGAACGACTTCCTTTTATATTGCAGTACTTGGGCCTTTGCACTTGTATTCTCCTGAATTTAAGGTCACGCGAGTTCCCCTAAATTCCACATCTAGGTTACTAACAAATAGGCTATTTGTTAGGTTCATTAAATGTAGCTTGGTTGTTGATTTCCTGTATTTTCTCTCAGCTGTTGAATCCCTGAAGAATAGCCTGAGAAAAAGCTGAAACAGAAAACTGAACAACCTACAATATAGCATATGCTGTCAGGAATGAATGTCACGACATTCAGCTTGACATCAAGGATCATATGCTAAGTCTGTTTTTCCAGAAAACAGACTATACAATTTTGTTGACCTGTATATGACCAAAATAACCATACTACAGTAACAACTTACATTAATAAATGTCAAAGTATCCAATTTGACATTTACACATTTGGCCTTAAGTCAGTTCTGTTATCCTCTTGAAGAACAGACTAAGAAACATGCTGAAGTATAGTAGAACACCACTCTGTCTATTGTTCAGTATATGCTATCAATGATGAATGTCATAACATCTAGTTTGACATTCAGTCAGTAGGCCTTATGCCAGGTCTGGTATTTCCTTGATAACCAGACTGGAATTAAATACTAAGTTCTACCAGAACACCAGCTGTTCTATTCCTTAGTATCTGCTGACAGGGATGAATGTCACAACATCCAGTTTGACATTCAATAAATCCTGTATTAGCTAATCCTGCAGTAACTACTCAAGTGTGTCATGACATCAGTCAAGACATCAAAGTAGAGTTAGATATTCTAACCTACAGTGCCGTCACACATACACACCATGTCATGACATCAGTCAAGACATTAGAATCCAGCTAGTGTTTTACCATATAATGCAGCCAATTAAACACCTACAAACTCCCCCTTTGGCAAATTTTTGGCTAAAACACTTTGATCCCCATAACAGAGTTCATAGCAGCGGAATCACACATCTAGCAGGAAATAGACCTAGCTAATACACTCAGAGTGGCAGCACACTCACACACATGGAAGTTAAAAAAACTTCACATAACAGCACACATACAGAAGTTAAATAAAAACTTCTAATTACAGCACACATCCACAGCACACATACATAGGTACAGAAGTTAAATAAAAACTTCAACACACATCAGCTGCAGGGGAGGGAATCTTCGAATCTGTCATGAAAGTCTGTTTTAACAGACCAATCTGTTGTCTGGGGTATCACCTGTTACTCCCCCTTTTTGTCAAAAATGTTGCCAAAGGAACACTTTAAATTACAGATCCATAAGTAATAGACAGAATTACACACAAATGACAGAATAAAAAATTTATTCCTCAGCCTCATCCTCAGCCTCCTCATCAGACCTGGTCTCCTCCTCATCCTCAGAACTTTGCCTAGCTGCTCCATCAGTATCCTCAGCAGATGCCTCCAATTGAGAGATCAGCTTTTCCAACGCGTGCTTCCTAGCCTCCAGCTCTTTGCAAGTCTCCCATAGCACATCAATGACAGCAACTTTTTCTGGATGGATGCCAACATTGGATGTTTCTCCAGGTGTCATGACAATGTCAGGAACATGCTTACCCAGGAACAGTTTGTAACTGAAGACCAGTGGACTCTCTCTTCTTTGCACAAAGTCATTGTCTGTCAAGATGTTTGGGAATTGGTTCAACATAATACCACAAATGAGAGATGGAAAGGCTATAGGTCCCTTCACACTGAAACTTCCAGCATGTTTCATGGTCTGCTCAAAGATGTAGGTACCATAGTCCACCTTTGCCTTGGTACCAACTGCATAGATGAACTTTCCTAACATCACAGACACAGTTGACTTGTGATTCGTAGGGACCCAATTTGCAGCTCCAACTTTGTGTAACATGGCATATTTCACACTGAGTTGGCTGGCCACCAGCTTCCCTTTAAGAGGCCACTTCTGGACTTGATTTGCAGTGATGACTTGACAGATTCTGTTGTCAGTCACTTCAAGCTCTGGGTGCACTTCATCTGCTCTTCCCAAATACAGATTAATTACTTAGGGGGGGAAAAGTCACACACTTGCCACGTACATAGACTTTTCTAAATTCTCTGGACTGCCCATCTGCACACTCCTCTGACAGATTAACAATGAACTCCTTCACCAAGGTCTCATAGCACTTTGGGAGCTGATTCACAGTTCTCATTAGCCCTGCCTCTTTAATGAGGTCCACACTCTCCTTACACTCCAAGGCATTCTGAGCCAATTCCCTCTCCAAGGCCAGTCTCTTGTGGTAGACATACTTCCACCTGTTCACACTAGAGGCAAAGTGGAAGGACACATTGTCAATGGGTACCTCTGGAACACTAGCAGCCAACTTGCTAGAGGTTGGCTTCTTCTTGGACAGGGATGTTGTGACATCACAAGGAACATCCGAGTCAGACTCCACCACAGCAGCCTTGGTCTTCATTTTCTTGGGCACCTCTTTGCTCCAAGATTTTGCAGGTCCATGCCCTTTTCTTTTGCGTGCACTCTCTGTCACTGCTTGCTTGGGAGAGGTTGTCTCATCGACCTCCTTGGTTGGGGACTTCTGCACCACATTCTTTTTCTCCCTCCTAGTCCTAACCCTCTTGGCTATGCTAGGGATAACTGAAGCCAAAAGTTCATTATCAGAGAACTCTTCCAGGTTAACTGTTTCCGCTCTAGGGTTGTCATCAACACCTTGAGTGACACTGACCTTCTCACCTCTCACCTTGTTTACAGGTTTATCGTTCTTAGGGCCCTCTTCAGGTGTTCCAGACACATTCTCTCTTACCACGACTGCGGTTTCTCGACATGCAACCTCATCGGGTATGATAGTGTTCAAGGGAACGGAAACCCCAGGAACATTCTGATCACCAGACAGAATCTTAGTGACAATGGAAGCAATGGCATTATGCACATACCTCGATCCTTCCTTGGATGGTTTGTCCAGAGCGATAGCTGAGGAGATTCTAGAGACCGTTTCTTTCGGTCTTCTTGCATGAGAAGATGTTGCAGCGTCAACACCAATCTCCTCCCGGTTAGGGTTGCAGGACTCCGTGCTGGGGGAATCGGACACAGTAGTGTAGGAGGTGGAATCGGATTGGTGAGCCATGCTGAATATCTCAGAGGTGAGTTGAACCGTTTCTTTGGAAGAAGGTTTGCACGAATGGGAGTTGAAGCGACGGAATGTGAAACGCTTGTGTAAGACCCCAATTTTGGGCCCTAAGATCCCTCATAGCCCATATCATATCATATCATAACCTCAAGGATCATTGCATGCCTTTGTCCCCTCCTAGTGGGTAGATTGCCTTGTAGGGTTGATTTCTTGATCACCAAGCATACTTTGCATTTGTATATCTTTGCTTTCATATGTTTATCATTCAAAAAGTACAAAAATATTGTCAGTCTAACCTTTTTGCTTGCAGTTAAAGTAATCATCAGCAATTAGGTCAAAGTCAGTCAACAGTCAGTCAAAGCAATGGATGGTGGCCATTCTTGCAGAATTTGGGCACCATGATCATTAATCAAAGGTTCATACAACTTGAGACATCATTTGAAGTCAAGTTCTCAAGGAATCAGGGTTTGGAATTCATCAGAAATGCTCCAATCATCCAAAACCCTAGAAAAGTCAAACTTGGTCAACTGTGGATTTAATCAATGATTTGATGGATAGAATTGATCTGAAGGAGTTCATTCATGCTCATACAAGTCTTACCTATCATGCTAAACCTCATCATGGAAGGAAATCAAGTCAAACAGAAAATTTTCCATAAATAGCAAGTGGACCTGTAATTTTCAACTGCCAAAAATGGAAACTTCTTGATCTTAAACTTACATCATGATACAAGCTCCAAATGAATTTTTGCCCAACATGAAAGTTGAAGATCTTGTCTTCCCATTTTCAAAAAGTCCAAGAACATCAAAATCCCATGTGTGGTTGTCAAGATATGATCAAATCATTTTCACCAATTTTTGAACTTCAACAAGCCATATCTCTCAAACCATAAGGCCAAATTTGGTGGGGTTTTTTCCTACAAACCACATTTTTCATCCTCTTTCCAAAAATATAAATTTCATGACCTAAAACCTCACCATTCAAAATGGCATTTTTGGACCTTTTGCATTTAAATTCAAAGTTTGACCAAACTTTGACTTTTTGATTTATGGACTTTTTCATCATTTTGCCAATTGGGAAATGTTTCAAACCATATTTGAAACTTGCCTCAAGCTTAAAACCATCATCATACCACCATTTTCCCATCATTTTGAATTAAAATGCAAAATGGACAAAATTGGCAATTGGCTTCATTTGAACAAATCAAGTACAGCAATTCATGTGCAGCCACAAAACAGCAAACATACAGTCTGTCTGCAGCCTGTAGCAGGCCCAAATTTGTGCCAATTCACACCTCCACTTCACTTGTACAAAGATTAGCAAATGTGCATTTGGTCATCTTTTAGCTAAATATGATTAAGCATTCCTTAAGACAGTCATATATAAATTGTTTTTCTGCCACAAAGCAACCCTAGAGACCAAGAAATCGCAGCCTCCACAGACTAAAAGGACATTTTCTCTCATTCTTGCATTTTGGCAAAAACCCGATTTCTGCACAAACCATTAAAAGAGCTCGAGTTCTCTTGCATCCTTCATCATCAGAACATCTTTTGGAGCCTTGTTACGGCCTTGATCACCAGCTGGAACTCCAGTCTTTGTTCTGTTTTCCAAGCACATCAAACATGGCAGTGAGAGTTTGGAAGGATTTCAAGCAAGTGTGAGTCAAGTTTCTTCAAAGTTTCTTCACTCCAAAAGCATATTGGACCTCTGATTGAGCTGGAAGCATACAAACTGCACTGTTTCATTGGGTTTTCCAAACCAGGTGAATTTTTCGACTTCATTGTTTTCTTAAGTCTTGCTACACACCATGTAGGTCTTGTTTGGTAGGTTGACATAAGCTCTGAATCACATTAAATGGATGACTATGCTATGAGATATAAGGATTGCTATTTTAGTGAGCATATGCATTTTTCATCGATTTGCATTGCTGGGGCTGATTTAATGAATTTGGACTTGATATTCTTGTTGTTGGATGTTTAATAATGATGTTAGTATGTGTGATTTTGTTTTCTGAACATCTTGAATTTTCAAGCTCATGATGATGATGAGTACTGCTGTTGCATAATCCTTGGTTCTGTCCAGAAATTCATGTGAGGTGTGTGTTTGTTTGTTGCTAAATGCTGTGACCTGAACACTAATGCCATGTTATTGTTTGACTTTGTTTGAAAGTTGTTGATTGAATGATTGAACACATGATGTTTGATGTTGTTGGTACCACGAAGACAATGAACTATGCTGTTGTGTGTGTTGCTGTTGTGATGCTACATAAGTGCTAATGCTATGTCATTTATGTGTTGTTGCTCAAAACTTGTTTGGTTTGATGGTGATGAAACATGAACTTGATGTTTTGCTTGCTAAAACCTGCTGCAGTTTTGAATCTCATAAACATGCTCAGAAAATCCATTGCATTGTGTTTGTTGTGTTTGGTGTTGGTTGTTCAATGTTGCATGATATTTGCATGAACCTACTGTGCTATGCTGTTTTGTTTTGTTGTTGATTGATGCTACTGCATCATGACAGTACCTCCTTGCCCTGACTAGTTGTTTCTGCTGGGTTCCAAGTGATTACTTGATGGTGATGAACACAGGCTGTCCATGATTAAAACCTTATCCCTGCCCAAATTTATGAGCTGCCCAAAACTTCCCATGATTTTGATGTTGTTTATTGTTCATGAACATGAGCTTGAAGTTGCCAATGCCATGCTGTCTACTTAATATTGTTTGTCCATGATCAATGCTTGAAATGCCATGAGTGCTGCTGTGTGTTTATGCTGGAATTTATTTTCATGATGATGAACTTGCTTGAAATTCCATCATGCTGCTGCTGCAACCTTGCCCTGCCCAGAATTTCCACTTGTTGTGTTTGGTTTGTTGTGTTTTGATGATGCTTATTTTGAATGAGTTCATGATGATGAATGTTGCTTTTGACTGCTTGCTAATACCATGCTGTTGTTTGGCTGCCATTTGCACATTAATACCATGCTGTTACCATTGAAATGTTATATGATGATGCATAAACATGCTTATACCAATGCCATATTGGTATGTGATTTTTTTGCTGGAAGCTTGTTTCACAATGATGAACCACATGTTGTTGCCCTGCTGACAAAACCTTGCTGCAGTTTTGAAATTCCTTGAGAAGTTGTCCTAAAAATCCATGTAAATCATGTAACCATGCTGCCTGCTAAATCCACATGTTGTTTGCTGTTTTTTCATTTTGTTTGGATGTTGATGAACACCTTATACCATGCTGTCAATACCATGCTGTTACATGTTTGTTGTGTTGGGTCGCATATGCTTGATTATGGTATGGGTGTATGATGTTGCTACTGCTGTTATGATGTTGCTGTTGACTGTTTGTTGATCACCATGCTGCACATGCCTTACTGCTGTTTTGAATGTGCCTAGAAAATCCACGAAACATGTTGTTGCTGTTGTTTGTTCTGTTTGATATGATGAACATGATGCTATACCAGACTGTTATGATAAACCCTCATGTTTTTCCAGAACTCCAATTTATGTTGTATGCTGTTGTGATAAACATGTGCTGCCATGATGAAGTTTGCCATGCTGTTTGAAATCCTCGAAATTTCCCAGAAGAAGAACCATATGTTTTGTGTTATATATTGCTGGTTTGCTTGCTATGAGCACATGATACCAATGCCATACTGTTGTTTTTTTATGAACATTGTTGATATCATGAAGCTGCTATGCTGGTTATGCCCTATTATTTTCCAACTTGTGTGCATGCTTAGAGAATCCATGCGAAATACCTTGTATGCTGTTTATGTGCTGTTGTAATTGCTGACCAAGTTTTGGTGTGGATGTTGGTAACTACACATGTATGCCCTGCTGTTGTTTTGCATGAACATAACCATGTCCAGAAATTTACCTTGTTTCATATTCTGTTTATTGGTTGACAGTGCTTAATGATGTTGTTTCATGCCATGTTTGATGCTGTTTGTTGTTGGTTGTTCATGAGCATAAGTTGAAGTTTGCCTTGGCTGCATAAAACCCTAGGGTTTATTGTATGAGAACCCAGAATTTCTATGTTGATTGGCTGTTGTGTTTTTTTTCATTTTACTGTTCCTTTGAAATGAGCCAACCACAACATTTCCCGTGTCCCTCTGAAGCTGTGTCGTTTCACTTAAGTTGGCAGAAATTACAAGTCTGCCATCATTGACTCTCATGTTGACCAATTGCCATACCATCTTGTTCATGTTTGCATCATTATTTCATCCAACTTCACAAATTTATTTCTCATTCAATTTTCATCAAAAAAATTATGAAATTTTTTCCTCATGATCATGAATGTGTCCTTCATTTAATTGTGATTTTTAATGAATTTTCCATTGGCTGGTTTTTAATTGATAATTATTTTCTTGACATGTATGCCAAAATGATACATTGTGCCATTCTCTTTGTGAAATTGTCATATTGCATCCAATGAGCTTGAAATTTTTTGTGGTGAAACTAGACACATTGATCTTCATTTCCATATAAAGTTTGTGCATTTATCATTTGTGGATTGAGAGCTTTGATTTTTTGAAGTTGTGTGTTGCATTTGGTGCTATACCATGATCATGCATTTTCACAATTTTTGTTCACACACTTCCCTATCCTAATCACTTGAAATTTTGCATGAATGATCCTTCACATGTCTAGTTTGTGTATGAATTTTCTTGGAATTAATCTTGCTGTTTTCCATTTGATTGAGAATTTTCTTCCATATGTGGTCATTTGTTGACTTTTTGTGCTATGCCTTGCCAAATCTTTTGTGAAATTCTCAAATCTTATTGTATGACCATGAAATTTCATATGTGATAACTAGACATCTCAAGCTTTGCATTGGTGTTAATCTCACTCATTTCTCTTCTGTTTTCAAATTGATATGATTTTTTGAAGTTGACCCATGCTTGTTGACTTTCACCATGCTTACTTGAATTTGGTTTGACTTCATGATTTTACTTGACTGCCTTCCTCTCATCCAAATGCCATGAAATTTGACATGTATACCATGTTAGATGTTAGGATTGAGTATGATTTATTTCATAATTTTTGAGATTGCTTGAGTTGACTTTTGAATGAAGTCTTTGCTGTCGACTTTTTGTATGCTTCTCTTGCCATACTTTGCATTGTTTTGCATATGGAATGACCTTGATGCATGATATGAGTTTGAATCCAATTGTGTTTACTTTCCTACATGATTGAATTTGACTTTGATTGAACATTGCTTGCTGCCTTGACTTTTTCTTTCATCTTTGACCCTAGGCTAGTCCTAGTGGTCTTCTGAGCTTATGTTGAGTTCATCTGTTTCAGGTTAAGCATCAATGCCTTGAGGATCATTCTAATGTGCTTGATTTGAATTGTTTATATTGTGCTAACCCTTGTTTTGTAGGTGACTCATATGCTTGAGTCTTTGTGCCTTGCACAATTGGTCCCACTGTGTGACTTTTGGTTTATTTCCTTTGATTTTGACTGTTGACTTGTTTACTAATGAGTTTGACTTTTTTCAGGTGCTTTAGTTGCCTAAGTTCTTTGAACTTACTTGCTTGCTTTGCTTTTTAGCATTTGCTTTGAGGTATAATTACTTCTTCTTCATGTAGTCTGGAGACCCGGTCTGTTATTTGACCGGGCAAACTGTCTGAAGTCCTCCTTCAGAGGCAATGCCTGTGTTTGTTTATATTTGTCCTAAGCAGGAAAAGTCCTTCAAGTAAGGCAATTGGTGGAAGGTAGGGATAAGCAATCTATCCCCCACTATTCAGTGTGTCCTCTCTTTGCTCCCAGTACCTGGTTGAAGCAATGAGATAAAAACCCAAGATCTAATCGAGTCAATAATGTGGAGAGAGTTCCTACTTTCTGAACTCCCACACTTTCTTTGATGCTCTCTCTGATATGAGATAGAAGCAATGAGGCATACTCCTCATATCCTTTTCATCTGCTTCACCTGAGCCCCTCAATGGCCAGGTTATGAGCGACCTTTATCCATCACAGTGGACTTTTAAAGTCAAACCCTCTTGTGTGAGCCCCCATTGTTTGGCTATAGAGTGTGCTGTTTGCTATTCATTGATTGATTGATTGCTTCATATGCATTTGTTTGCCTGTATGCTATGCATTTATCATCATCATCAATTGCCATTAATGCATGATCATCTCATTTGTTTTGTGATGCTATCATTGTTGTTTGCCCATTGAGGACAATTGTAAGTCCATTGCTTTGGCATTTGCTCCTGTGATATGGAAGGATAGAGTGTAAGACCTCATTGGTCACTCATATCTTCTGTTTATCTGTGTGTATGTGAGGATACAGTTATAAGTCCCTGTAAGTTGGCATCTGTTATCCTGTGATCATAGTTTGATCTGTGTGTTTGTATGTGAGGTCGCAGTTATAAGTCCCTGTAAGTTGGCATCTGCTTTCCTGTGATCATAATTTGATCTGTTTGATTTGTATGTGAGGATACAGTTATAAGTCCCTGTAGGTTGGCATCTGTTTTCCTGTGATCATAGCTTGTTCATCTGTTTGTATGAGAGGTTGCAATTATAAGTCCCTGTGAGTTGGCATCTGCATACCTGTGATCATATTGTTGCTTTTGTTCTTGTATGTGAGGATCCATTGTAAGTCCCTGTGATGTGGCATTGGATTTCCTAGGACCATACTGTGGAGATAACCTAAGTCCAGATAGATTGGCAGTTGACTTCCATATTTCATTTTTGTTTTCTTCTGAGGAGATTAGTGTAAGTCCATTGAGTGGCATCTGATATCCTGTTCTGTTTTAGGAGACTGGTGTAAATCCATATATTGGTATCCGGTATCCGCTTTCATTTTCTTTGTCTGTGGAGATTAGTGTAAGTCCATTGAGTGGCTTCTGATATCCCGTTCTGTTTTAGGAGATTGGTATAAGACCATTGATTGGCATCCGATATCCGCTTTTACTTTTGCTTGTTTGTTATTATTAATTGCTATTCCAAAGGACACACTTGAATCATCTGCTATATGATCTCAAGAAGTGAACCTTCTAAGAAGTTTTACTATCCATCCATCCATTCATCATTCATTACGTCTTAGAACCTTTTCACACTATACCTTTTAAATTTTGACATAAGTGTTGTGCAAACATCTTCATGTTTTTCTAACTAAAAACCTGGACTCAAGTCCTTGACCTTTTTCCAAACTTCATTTCATAATACTTATTTGAATTGATCTAAATCATATTTTGACTTCATTTTCATAATCATAATCAGTAACTCCACTCATTCACTTGTTTTGGCTTTGTCCATTAATGTTTTCATACATGAGCTATAGGTTTGATTTATCTTAGTGGTTGATGTTAATCTCACCTTCTGTCTTTAGTGATTGAATTGTAAGTCTTCCTCGCCTATTATAGGGTTAACCCCTCTCTGGCCAGTTGAAGCTGTTCTCACATGGTGGACGTTGCTGTTTGTATAAGGTTGAGTTTTCTCCCGTGGATAACGTAAGACCTAGGGTTTGTGTTTAAAATTGAACCTAACCCACTTTTGGAAATCTTTTAGCCGAACTACGGCGTTCTGATCCTTACCTTTGATGGAAGGTACGTAGGCAACGGGTTCATCCGTTCGAACCCAATAACCCAATAATAAATAAAATTTGTATATTCTTTTCTCATCATCCCAATCATGTTTGCACAATATTTTTGTCATAACAAATAACAATCTTTTACAACAAGTGTGAAAAGGGCTCCCTAGGAGTACCTAGGACGTGATGGGTGCCTAACACCTTCCCATTGCGTAATTTACCCCTTACCCAGAATCTCTGATCTTTTTATTAGTTTTCTACGTGTAAAACTTCTTAGGCTTTTGTTCGCTTTTTAGCCAATCCTTTGGATAAATAAAAGTGCGGTGGCGACTCGAAATTTTCAATGTATCTCTTAGCTTATGATTTAATCGATAGATCATATAGCGACGAATACACCGCTACAGAAAAGTGGCGACTCTGCTGGGGAAAAATGTGACATCTCACCAGAATCCCTGGTTGTATTGCCTACTTTTCACCCTTGTTGTGATATATGTTATTATTTGTTTATCTGACATATTTTTGTACAATTTGGGATCACTGTATTGATTGTAATGTGTGAATTGCTTGATATACATTTGCTGTTTGCTTTGGTGATCTGTGAGATGAGTTCTATACCCGAACTCGAGTGCTCTCTAGGATAGGAGAATGGCATAGTCTTGTCGACTGGTGTGGAGTAGTCCTTAGCCAGTTGACTTGCGAGCCCATTCACTTGGTGGAGGTCATGTTGAACTAATAATGTCACACAAGTTATTTGTGGTTAGGCATTATTCTTTCAATCATGTTCCGCAGAAGCCAAGGACCGTAGCTTACCAAACCCGTCTTGGCCTATTTTTAGGACTGTAGTGCGGAGGTCGTTCAGATGTCAGTTCTGATACGATTGTTACGCGATACTACACTCATAAGAGTTTCTCTTGAGAATATTCTTGGAATACGAGTATTCGTTCCTCCGAAAATATTCGAAAGATGGAACGATGATTATGGGAACCTCTGATAGAACATGTCTGGCAGGTTTAAACCCTAGTACACTCCCTTTGGGTGGTTCTTAACCGAGACTCCATGCTCGTGACTCTCAACAAACCCGTGATTCGTGGTTGAGTCGTTCAAACATTGTTAATATCAATGGATCCCGGATCAGGTGTAAAACCTAAAATCCACCAAAGCGGCTGGTTGATATTAAGAATGTCTGAACCGGTTCATGTACCGTTAATATCAATGGAACTTGGGTGTCGATAAGGTGAAAACCTAAATCCACCAAAATGGATGATTGATATTAGGGATACATAGAGCTTTCCCACGACCTTTGTTTGGTGTGTTTTGTTTGATCCTTGAGTGTGTTTGTTGCATTCATGCATTCATGCATTCATCTGCATTCATGTCATCAAAAGAGAAAATTTTCAAGGAACTTAAAGGGTTGATTTGCAAAATTTTCAGACATGGAAAGACCAAAAAGGCATACAAAGAAGTACAGCTTCAAGCAGCCCGATTGTAAAAGAGTTAAGGAATCTGACATCGTATGTATTAGATCCCTTGGGTTTCAAGGCTCGCTATGGGAAGCTTCTGCCGTTGCTGACTACTCAGGTGGATGAGGGATTGATGAGCACTCTTGCTCAGTTCTATGATCCGCTCTATCATTGCTTCTTATTTCCGGACTTCCAGTTATTGCCGACTTTGGAAGAATACTCTCACCTTATTGGGATTCCTATTCTGGATCAAGTGCCGTTCAGTGGCTTAGAGAGTATTCCATCTGCTCGAGAGATTTCCAGTCTGTTGCACATAGATGAAGATCTGATTAGAGCTAATCTGACTACCAAAGGCGGAATTCAGGGTTTTCCCTCCGAGTTCCTTATTGCTCAAGCCATTTTCTATGGGAAGGCCATGAGTGAGGATGCCTTTGAGGCTCTATTTGTGTTGCTTATCTATGGATTGGTGCTGTTTCCCAACTTTGACAAGTTCGTCGACATGAATGCCATTAGGATCTTTTCAGTTCTTAATCCGGTTCCGACCTTGTTGGGTGATGCGTATGTCTCCATGCATCTGAGAAATATGAAGAATGGAGGAGTTATTGTCTGCTGTTTACCCCTGCTGTACAAGTGGTTTATTTCGCACTTGCCGCAGACAGTTGCTTTCAAGGAGAACAAGGGATGTCTACGGTGGTCTCAGAGACTCATGTCTCTCACCAATGATGATATCACCTGGTATGATCGCGTGTACGATACCGTCCAGATCATCAATTCTTGTGGTGAATTCCCTAATGTGCCTCTTCTTGGTACATGTGGTGGGATTACCTACAACCCTACGCTTGCACGTCGTCAGCTTGGGTTCCCCCTAAAGGATAAACCCCATAACATTCTGTTAGAAGGTGTGTTCTTTCAGGAGGGTAAAGATCCCCAAGGCCTGAAAGCCAGATTTGTCCGCGCTTGGCGCAATATTCGCATGAAGAGTAGGAATGAATTGGGTCCAAAGAACTGCATTGCTTTGGAGCCATACACCTCTTGGGTCAGACAGAGGGCTGCTACCTATCTGATGCCATACGATCATCCGAGACCTACACTGTTGGATGTGGCTGGGCCTTCAACCCTCCCTACCCAACGTGTAGAGGAGTTGAGAGAAGAAGACCTTTCGCGTGCCTGGATCCGCGAGAGAGAGGAATTGCTGCAGCAGCTCAAGGAGAAGGATGATATGATTGAATTTCTCGAGCACCGAGTGATCGATGATCCGAACGACACTTGGACTTCTCTGCTTCCTCAGTCCTCCAAATTCTGGAAAAGGAAGTATGATCAACTTGCAAAGGAGAAAGCTGATATGGAGGCCGCCTATGAGAGAGAGATCAAGAAGTTGTACACTTCTCGTCTTCCAGCATCCCGAGCTAATGGGGATCCATAGGATGTTATTTACCTTTTCTCTTTGTAATATTTAAAAAGAATGCTGTACTTCTTTGTCTTAATATTTTGAATGAAATATTTTCCATGAGCAATCAAAATGTTTAAATATTCAAAATATTGCAAACAAATACCCTAAGGGTTCCTTGAAAATCAAAGCATTTGCACAAAGCATTTCATGCATCATTCTTGCATAAACAGGTACTCCTTTTTCTGGTCTTCCGGTTCTAACATCTGCTCTTCATTTATTTTGAAGACAAGCTGACTCACCGGTATTATACAAGGGTCAACTCTGCAAGGATTATGGAGCAGTTGGAACAAGAGAACCAGAGCTTGAGGGATGAAGTCGCCAGACTTGGCGCATTGATGGAGCAACTTCTTGCTGCTCAGAATCAGCCTGCTCCCCAACAGCCAGCAACTCCCGTTCAGCGGACGGTTATTTCAGAGATAGCTACTACATCGGTGCCTGTTAGTGCCCAGCAGCCAAATGCCATGCCTCCCGGTTTTCCTTGGGGGATGCCTCCCGGCTTTATGCCTGATCTGCCAGCTCCTACTTTTGCTCAAATGCCGGCATCTAGCCCGGTCCCTATACCTGTTCCTCCTGTCGTGCATACCATGCCGAGGGTAGACGACACCATTTATCACTCTGAAGCGTCTGAGGGCTCAGATGTACATGAGAAAATGGATGCGATGAACGATCAATTCCTGGAGCTGAGAAAGGAATTGAGAACTCTCAGAGGCAAAGATCTCTTCGGCAAGTCAGCAGCCGAACTTTGTCTAGTTCCCGGTGTTAAAATACCAGTCAAATTCAAAGTCCCAGACTTCGAGAAGTATAAGGGGAACACTTGTCCTTTGGCACACTTGGTCATGTATGCCAGAAAGATGTCCACGCAGACAGACAACGATCAACTCCTGATCCACTACTTCCAAGACAGTTTGTCTGGTGCTGCTCTCCGTTGGTACATGAGCCTAGACAGCGTCAACATCCGCTCTTTCAATGATCTTGGCGAAGCTTTCGTCAAGCAATATAAATACAATGTTGACATGGCGCCTGACAGAGATCAACTCAGGTCTATGTCACAAAAGGACAAGGAATCGTTCAAGGAGTACGCCCAGAGATGGCGTGAGCTGGCAGCTCAAATTACTCCACCATTAGAAGAGAAAGAGATGACCAAGATCTTTTTGAAGACTCTTGGGTCATTTTATTATGAGAGAATGGTGGCCAGCGCTCCCTCTGATTTCACCGAGATGGTGAACATGGGGATGCGCCTTGAAGAAGGTGTCCGCGAGGGACGGTTGTCAAAAGATGATGGTTCTTCCTCTAAACGGTATGGAGCGTTTAAGAGGAAAGAAGGTGAAGCTCATGCTGTGCAGTCTCAGCCGAAGCATCGAAGACCCTCTGTTCAGAGGAAGCCTGCACATCATTCCAAACATCAGCACCAGGTAGCTAGTGTGGCGCCTGTATTCAAGGATAATGCTCAACAGTATCAGCATCAGCAGCAATATCCACAACCGCAATACCAGCAACAGCAGCGTCCACAGCAACAGGCTTACCAGCCTCGTGGAAGTACAACCAACCAAGCGAATGTGAACTATGATAGGAAGAAGGTCAGCTTCGACCCGATTCCAATGACATATACAGAGCTTTATCCCTCCTTGTTGGAGAGGAAGTTGGTTTCACCCAGGGATCCTCCTGCAATTCCTGCCAACCCGCAATGGTGGTACAAACCAGACCAGCATTGTGTCTACCATTCCGGTGCTCCGGGCCACAACGTTGAGAACTGTTTCCCGCTGAAGAATAAGGTTCAAGACCTTATGAGAAGTGGAATCCTGAGTTTTGAAGACTCCAACCCTAATGTCACCAGGAACCCATTGCCTTCGCATGGGAAATCCGTGAATATGATCCAGGAAGACCTTGGGAAGTACAAGGTGAAGTACGTCAGCCATATCCGGCAATCGTTGGTTGATTTACATAAAATGCTGTGTCAGCACAGTTATTTGGAGCATAACCACGATAAGTGCCGTGTCTGTTCTGTTAACCGCTTGGGTTGTGATCAGGTTCGTCGAGAACTGCAGATGATGTTGAATGAAGGTACCATTGAGATTCTCCAGAATCGCAATGTTGATATTGTTGAGCCCGAAGTGAGTGTCATCTCCCCGGTGTTCAAGCTTCCAGAGCCCGTTGTTATTCGGTATAATAGCAACTAGCCTAAAGCTTCGCCTTCTCTGATTATCAAACCAGCTGGCCCTGTGCCGTATTCATCCGACAAAGCCGTACCTTTCCGGTACAATCCTGTTGCTGTCCAGGATGGGGTCGAGGTTCCTCTGCCGTCAACTTCTGTGACCACTATTGCTGATGTCAGTGGATTGACCCGCAGTGGTCGTGTCTTTTCTGCGCCTGCTAAGGCTGTTGCTTCTGAATCTGTTGAGCGTCCTGTAGGGAATGCTGTGAATGTTCAGAATCCGGCACTTGCTGTTGCCCAGCCTTCCTCCTCTGTACAAAAGACTCCCATTTCTTCAGTTGGCCCAAGCGGCATTGTTGGTGAAGAATCTGATGAGATGCTGAGGCTCATCAGAAAGAGTGAGTACAATATTGTAGACCAGCTTCTACACACGCCCTCTAAGATTTCCATTCTTTCTCTATTGCTGAACTCAGAGCCTCATAGGGAATCTCTTCAGAAAGTCTTGGACCTGGCATATGTCGATCACGACGTCACCTTGGAACAATTTGATAGTATTGTTGCAAACATTACCGCTTGCAACACTCTAAGCTTTTGTGACGCTGATCTCCCTGAGGAGGGAAGAGACCACAACATGGCTTTACATATCTCTATGAATTGCAAATCTGATGCAATGTCCAATGTGTTGGTGGACACTGGATCGTCCCTTAATGTATTGCCAAAATCCACACTCTCACGATTGTCATATCAAGGTCCTCCTATGAGGCAGAGTGGGGTTGTTGTTAAAGCTTTTGATGGGTCGCGCAAGACCGTGATTGGGGAAGTTGACCTCCCAATCAAGATTGGACCAAGTGATTTCCAGATCACTTTTCAAGTAATGGATATTCACCCATCATACAGCTGTCTCTTGGGCAGACCATGGATTCACGAGGCTGGCGCCGTGACATCCACCCTACACCAAAAGCTGAAGTTTGTGAAAAACAAGAAATTGGTTGTAGTAGGGGGAGAAAAGGCTCTCCTGGTCAGTAATCTATCTTCTTTCTCGTACATAGATGCAGAGGATGAAGTTGGAACTCAGTTCCAAGCTTTATCTATTGATAAACCAATCGAGAAGAAGTCTCCTTCATTCACTTCCTACCGTGATGCAAAGCTGGCCATTGAATGTGGTGCAGTTGCTGGATTAGGGAAAGTGCTTGAACTTGAAGATAACCGATCCCGGGCTGGCATTGGCTATGGTTCTGGGGCATGCAATGAGCAAGGCTTGTTCACGAGTGGAGGATTCATCCATGCTGATCAACCTGCAGAAGAGGAAGCTGCTGCTATCATTGAAGAAGAAGACGCAGAAGATTTGAACAATTTTGTCATTCCTGGTGGTGTCTGCCACAATTGGGTCGCTGTGGATGTTCCTACAGTTATCCATAGATCAGAGTAATTGTTCATTTTGTTTAAAACCCTTCTCCCATGCCAAAAGGAGAAGTGATGACATTGTTGGCAAAGCATATATACAATGATATTTTCATTCAATTTTTGCATTGTCAAAACATTTGTTTTTCCTTTGTTTTCACTTTTTGCTTTTCTTTATGAAATCAGTGATCACAAAAAACCATAAAAACAAAAATAAAGGCTGTAAAAGCAACATCTTTCATCTGCATAATGATTTGTTTGTTTAAATTCTGGAGTTTTTTCTTAACCAAAATCATTATGCAGGTTGATCCTAAAACCCATCGAACATAATGATCCAACGCCATCTCCCAATTTTGAATTCCCTGTATTTGAGGCAAAGGAAGATGACGTTGAGGAGATCCCTGATGAGATCACCCGTCTCCTTGAGCACGAAGAGAAGATCATTCAGCCGCATCTCGAAGAATTGGAAACAGTCAACTTGGGATCTGAAGATTGTGAGCGCCTGGTGAAGATTGGGGCACTTCTTGAAGGGTCTGTTAAGGAAGATTTGATCAGCTTGCTACGAGAATATTCAGATATCTTTGCTTGGTCCTATGAAGACATGCCAGGTTTAGATACAGATATTGTGCAACATTTCCTGCCTTTGAAGCCTGAGTGCGTGCCTGTGAAGCAGAAGCTCAGAAGAACTCATCCAGATATGGCAGTGAAAATCAAAGAGGAAGTTCAGAAGCAAATTGATGCGGGGTTTCTGGTGACTTCGACATATCCTCAATGGGTGGCCAATATTGTGCCTGTTCCTAAGAAGGACGGAAAAGTCCGTATGTGCGTTGATTATAGAGATTTGAATAAAGCTAGTCCAAAAGATGATTTTCCTCTACCACACATTGACATGTTGGTAGACAATACAGCTAAATTCAAAGTCTTTTCCTTTATGGACGGATTTTCCGGATATAATCAAATCAAGATGGCACCAGAGGATATGGAGAAGACAACATTCATCACACCTTGGGGAACATTCTGTTATCGAGTGATGCCCTTCGGTTTGAAGAACGCCGGAGCCACGTATCAACGAGCTATGACTACCTTGTTTCATGATATGATGCACAAGGAGATAGAAGTCTATGTTGATGATATGATTGCTAAGTCCCGAACGGAAGTTGAGCATATTGAGCATTTGTTGAAGCTTTTTCAGCGTTTGAGGAAATTCCAGCTTCGTCTGAATCCGAACAAATGTACTTTTGGAGTCCGTTCCGGCAAGTTGTTGGGTTTTGTGGTAAGTGAAAGAGGTATTGAGGTTGATCCTGCAAAGGTCAAAGCAATACAAGAGATGCCCGCACCCAAAACTGAGAAGCAAGTCCGAGGTTTTCTTGGCCGCTTGAACTACATTTCCAGATTTATATCCCACATGACTGCCACATGTGCGCCGATATTCAAGCTCCTCCGGAAAGATCAGTCTCATGATTGGACCGAGGATTGCCAGAAAGCTTTCGACAGTATCAAAGATTATCTGTCCGAACCTCCGATTTTGTCTCCGCCAGTAGAAGGAAGACCTCTGATCATGTACTTGACAGTTCTTGAAGACTCGATGGGTTGTGTACTCGGTCAACAAGATGAATCAGGGAAGAAGGAGTTTGCTATCTACTACCTCAGTAAGAAGTTTACTGATTGTGAGTCTCGGTACTCTATGCTTGAGAAGACGTGCTGTGCTTTAGCTTGGGCAGCTAAGCGTTTGCGCCAGTACATGATAAATCATACAACTTGGTTGATATCCAGAATGGATCCGATCAAGTATATCTTCGAGAAGCCTGCTTTAACTGGGAGGATCGCCCGTTGGCAGATGCTGTTGTCTGAGTATGATATTGAGTATCGAGCTCAGAAAGCCATCAAAGGTAGTATCTTGGCTGACCATCTTGCGCACCAGCCAATTGAAGATCATCAGTCTGTTCAGTATGACTTCCCAGACGAGGAAATCCTGTATTTGAAGATGAAAGATTGCGATGAGCCTACACTTGATGAAGGTCCAGAACCTGGTTCCAGATGGACGATGGTGTTTGATGGCGCTGTTAATCAATATGGAAATGGAATTGGGGCAGTAATTGTTAATCCCCAGGGATCGCACATTCCATTTACAGCAAGGCTAACTTTCAAATGCACGAATAATATGGCGGAGTATGAAGCCTGTATTATGGGACTTGAAGAATGCATTGATTTGAGAATCAAATATCTTGATGTCTATGGTGATTCAGCTTTGGTTGTCAATCAGATCAAAGGTGAATGGGAGACAAATCAACCAGGTCTCGTCCCATACAGAGATTATGCAAGGAGAATTTCAACTTTCTTCACAGAAGTTGAATTTTATCATATTCCTCGAGAGGATAATCGGATGGCAGATGCCCTTGCAACGCTTGCTTCTATGATAGTTGTCAGATGGTGGAATGATGTTCCCAATATTACTGTGATGCGCTTGGACAGACCCGCTCACATATTTGCAATCGAAGAAGTGAAAGATGACAAGCCTTGGTATTTTGATATCAAGAATTTCCTCCAGAACCAGGTCTACCCTCCTGGGGCATCTGTGAAAGATAGGAAAACTTTGAGAAGGTTGTCAGGCAGTTTCTACCTCAGTGGTGAAGTGCTGTACAAAAGAAATTTTGATATGGTTTTGCTCAGATGCGTGGATAGACACGAAGCAAACCTATTGATGACTGAGGTCCATGAAGGTTCATTTGGTACTCATTCCAATGGACATGCCATGGCTAAGAAGATGTTGAGAGCAGGCTACTATTGGCTGACAATGGAGTCTGACTGTTGCAAGTATGTGAAGAAATGTCACAAGTGTCAAATTTATGCGGATAAGATTCATATTCCTCCGACACTCCTGAATGTGATTTCATCACCATGGCCTTTCTCTATGTGGGGAATCGACATGATCGGCATGATTGAGCCGAAAGCGTATAATGGACATCGGTTTATTCTCGTAGCAATTGATTACTTCACCAAATGGGTTGAAGCCGCTTCGTACGCGAACGTAACCAGACAGGTGGTTGTGAAGTTTATCAAGAACCAGCTGATTTGCCGTTATGGTGTGCCAGAGAGGATCATTACTGATAATGGATCCAATCTGAACAACAAGATGATGGATGAGTTGTGCGCTGAATTCAAGATTGCACACCATAATTCCTCTCCTTACAGACCTAAGATGAATGGGGCTGTTGAAGCTGCTAACAAAAATATCAAGAGAATTATCCAGAAGATGACTGTCATGTACAAAGATTGGCATGAGATGCTGCCATTTGCTTTGCATGGATACCGTACGTCTGTACGCACTTCAACAGGGGCAACCCCTTTCTCTCTTGTTTATGGCATGGAAGCCGTTCTCCCAGTAGAGGTGGAGATCCCGTCAACGCGAGTCTTGATGGAAGCCAAGTTGACTGATGCTGAATGGATTCAGAGTCGTTACGACCAACTGAATTTGATTGAAGAGAAGCGTTTAACTGCCATGTGCCATGGTCAGTTATATCAGCAGAGAATGAAGAAAGCATTCGACAAGAAGGTCAAGCCTCGCGTGTTCCGAGAAGGTGACCTCGTGCTCAAGAAAGTTTTGTCTTTCGCGCCCGATTCCAGGGGCAAATGGACTCCAAACTACGAGGGTCCATATGTTGTTAAGAGAGCCTTTTCAGGCGGAGCTTTGATGCTTACAACAATGGATGGGGAGGATTTCACTCGTCCTGTGAATTCAGATGCAGTTAAGAGATACTTTGCCTAGAAAAAAAAAAGTATATGCAAATAAAAAAAAAAAAAAAAAAAAAAGAATGAAAAAACAGAATAGCTCGCTAAGTTGAAAACCCGAAAGGGCGGCTTAGGCAAAAATGAGCGTCTCGGTGGAGAACCCGCAAGGGTAATCCAGGCAAAAATTAGAGACTTGAAAAAAGAAGATATGTTTGCATCCCGCTAGATTGAGTACCTCACTCTGGGGCAATCTAGGCAAAAGTTAGGGATTTGGCAAGTAACTGCATCCTGACAAGACTTTCTGGTTCATCAGTCGTCATTTCGTCAGAAGATTCTCGATTCGTCGTCAACCGAAGCTTCGGATACATCGAGATTCAAATTGGTAGAGAAAGGATCATTATGTTCAATGTAGCCCTCTTCCAATATATATCACTGATTTCAAATTTGTACAGATCTATGGAGTCTTGCCATTTGCAGACTACCATTCCATTAAATCAATTTGAGCTTTTTATCCAATTATTTGCACTCTTATTTGTTTCAATTCAACAAATGTTTTGCATGTTTTAAATTGATAAAATGTCATTGTTTTAAACAAATCAATTTTTCAAAATTTTTGTTTTAAACAAAGTGAACATTCACAAGATTGAAAGGATACTCAGGTATATCTCAGTGCTCTCCCGAGGGTGGCATGATTTCCAACAGGTAAGACATTCGTTCATATTCCTGGTTTGGTGGTATCTTCTTTCTTCAGATCTTTGTTGAGGTTGTTCCTCAAAACAGAGTAGTTGTTGGAGCTGTTCCCCGGTACAGTAACAAGTGATTTGTTGTTGAAGACTTTGTTCTCTCCAGCAGCAGTTTTTCCCTAGCATGGGTGTTTTGTCGAGAGGTTTCGGCGGTTGATGGTTTGTCATCTTGGTGCCCCGTCACTTTCTCCAGTGGGTCGCATACCCCAGATTTTATTTGTCTCCTCAGCGCAGTCATGAGTATAGCTGATTGATTGATACTCCCCTCGGAGTTGCGAGTAGAGCTGTTATTAATATCCCCACCAGGGTTGCAAGTGGAGTTGTTACCGCTTTTCCCCGTGCAGTGTGCCAGTAGGATTTGTCTGTTTCCTCAGCACGTTTGTTTTCTTTTGAAGACTTGGTAAGTCAGTGGTTTGATACCCGGTACTTTACCTTTTCCCCGGCGAAGTCGTCTGCGGAATTGTTGCTATCTCTCCATCAGAGTGCTTATGTCTCTCCAGCAGAGCAGGATTTATTTTCCTGAGCGGTTTTGATTTGGGTTGACATCCCAGTATTGCAACCATCTTTTCCTCAGCTTAGTCTGCAGTTGTTTGTTGTGGCAGTTTCGCCTGTTGATTGCTCCTTCAATCCCCGTACGGTCGGATGATGGCTTTTGCCTCCAGTGAACGGATTTGATTTCCTGACTGTTTGTAATCCCCGTTAGAGTGGTTTATTGCAGAATCTATCTGTTTGATCTGTCCTCCCTCAGTGGGTTGTTCCCCAAGAGAGTAGCCGACATTTTTCCCCAATAGAGTTGCTTATGCAGTAAGATTCTATCTGGATGTTATCATTCTCCCTCAGTGGGTTATTCCCCAGCGGAATTGTGTGGATTTGCTTCTACAGCAGTTCGTGCTTATGCTCTTTTGCTTCTCAGTTGACACTGGGATCCCCTGCAGATAGACTTTGGGACTTCTCTTGTTCCCCTACAGATTTGTCTTGGTGGCTGTCTTGCCCGTTGTGACTTTCTGTACCCTGATTGGGTTGTTCCCCGATATCTCTGATTCTCTGCTTCTTCAGCAGTACTTGCAGATCTTTGCTTTTCAGCATGAAGATCTCCGCAGATTGGCTCTCCAGCTGGTTTTTCCCCTGGAAGTATAATACCGGATGTTTGTTCCTGAACCTGTTTGTGTTAGAATTGTCTGTTTTGTCAGCATTCATCAAACATAAATCACGCATATTCATGCATATTCATAAACATTCAGATATTCATGTTGCATTTCTTGCCATATATCTTTTGTTTGTCGTGTCCCCTGCTATGGTGATATAGATCTCTTTACAGATCTCCCCAAGCAGATGTCGGGTGTTATAAATCTCTCCATATAGAGTCAACCCCATAAGCAGAAAATGTTGTCTTTCCTTCTGCAGTTCCCCACTGAGATTATCCTCGTGGATGACGGTTTCTTCCGTTTCCTCCCAACACATATATTGGGATGGATTTTCCTATTTTGAGTTATATCCTCATTAGGACGTGTCTTTATTTAGTCTGTCTTTTCGGATTATTCCCGAATCGGCTTGTTTGTCAGATATCTTGTGCTTCCCAGTGGGTTGTTCCCCAGCGGAATGTTTTTTGGGCCTCTACCCAGTAACCGGTAGTTGTAAGTCCTATCTTTCCTGGCTTTCTTAACAGAATTTGTGGTTATACACCTTTTATTCTCCAGCCAGAGTTTTTGGTCTTCTACCTACTACCCGGTAGTTGTAAAATCCTATTTTTCCTGCGCTTCAGCAGTTTGTGGTTTGTTATAAACCCTATTTTGGTTTCCCGTGCGGATTTGTGATTTGTTCTATCCCCACGCGAAGTTGTTGGTCTTCTACCCCGTATTCGGTAGATGTAAACCCTAATTTTGTGGTTATCTTCATTCAATATTTAATGATGATTTTCCTTTGCTTGTGTAAGTTGCTCAGATCAGCACTTATATCCTCAGCAAGTATTTTGTGGATAATTGCCGTATGCTAGCAATTTTATCCCCAGTGGGTCTTTTCACCGTATGCTAGTGATTTGTTCCCCGGATCATTGGTTGTTTACCAGTGCATCCCCAGTTAGTTTTCTGTCGATAATTGCCGGATGCTTGCAATTTATCCTCAGCAGTTCGCCTTTCATTTACCCTTTTGTTGGTAATGTCTGTTGCTCCTTTTGATTGGTCATCATATATACCTAATTTGGTATCCCGATGCCTTTCTGTTCGGTTGATTTATCCTTTATTAACCCAGTAACCGGTTGTGGATAATCTTCCATGCGAGTATATTATTCACGGTCTGCCGGTAATGAATAATATATCTCATGCACTCTTCAGTCGAAGCCTTTTGTGTTTCCCCAGTCGAGTAAGATTCGTTATTTCCTTTTGTGGAGTCGAATATTTTCTTGTTGTTGGATAATTGCCGGATGCTTGCAATTTATCCCTTTGAGTTGTCTTTCGTTTACCCGTATGCTTGGTATCGATTGTCTCTCTTTTTGGTTAGTCACCTATTATATACCCAGTAACCGGTATCTCTGGTGTCTTTTCCTTTCGAGTGTATTATTCACGGTCTGCCGGTAATGAATAATATATCTCATGCGCTCTTTAGTTGGAATCCTTTGTTGATTTTCCCCAACTGAGCAAGATTCGTCTTCTTTGTAGAAATCGAATAGCCATCCTTTAACCAGTTTGTGTTTTGGATGATGAGTGTTTTGGAAGTGAAAACCAATTCACGTTTCGGTAAATCACCTATTATATACCCAGTAACCGGTATCTCTGGTGTTTCTTACCATGCGAGTTTATTATCTACGTTCTGACGGTAATAGATAATATATCTCATGCGAGTATCTTATCCACGGTCTGCCGGTAATGGATATTATATCTCATGCACTCTTTGGGTTTGTGTCCCCAGTTGAGTAAGATTCGTTTTCCCGTTGTGAATTCGAATGCCCATCCTGCAAGTCGATTTGCTTTTTCAAGCCCTCCTTTCGGATGATGAGTGTTTTGGAAGTGAAAACCAATCCACGTCTCCGGATTTTATCCTATAAACAACCCAGTAACCGGTTCAGGATAATTTCCCTTTCGAGTATGTTATTCACGGTCTGCCGGTAATGAATAATATGTCTCATCTGAGTATTCTATCCACGGTCTGCCGGTAATGGATATTATATCTCGTCCACTCTTGAGTCAATCTTTTGATTGTTTTCCCCTCAGAGTAAGATTCATTTTCCTTGTGGAATTGAATGTCCATCCTATAAACAAGTTTGCTTTTCGCTCTCTTCAGGATGATGAGTGTTTTGGAAGTGAAATCCAATTCACGCTTTGGTCGGTCACCTATTATATACCCAGTAACCGGTATCCTTGGTGTTCCCTCCTTTCTGCTCCCTATTATGACCTCGGTCCCCCTGTGGAGTCAGATTTTCCTGAGTTTGTTACCCGTATGCCTGGTAACATCTCATTTTGCTTGTTACTTCCCCAGTGGAGTTTTCTTTTGCTTCTCCTCAGGAGTCAGCTTGTGTCTCTCCAATGGATTTATTTTCCTTTGGAATTCTTTTTCCAGTGTGAGTTCTTCACTCCCCAGTGAGTTCTCCTGTCTGTTTTCTATTTTCCTAATCAGAGTCGTGTCTTGTTCACGTTATGTCAGTTTTATCTTCCCCAGTTTGGAGTCGTGTATTGTTCACGCATTTCTTTTTCTTTTATTATCCCCATAAAGTCTTATTAGAGTCTCTGTTCCTGGTGAGTGTGTTACTCCGATGGATCGTCTTTTCTTCTGTGTGAATCATATTCCCCACAGAATTTGCGTCTTTTGCATACATACATTCGCATTATGAGGTCTCTTAGGGACCAAAATTTGTCTCATTACTGTTATTTAAGTCCATTCTACCGCGTCGAGATGAAGATTTTTAAACTTCACTTCTCCGGCTAGAATGACCTTAAATAGGGGCATCTGTAAGACCCCAATTTTGGGCCCTAAGATCCCTCATAGCCCATATCATATCATATCATAACCTCAAGGATCATTGCATGCCTTTGTCCCCTCCTAGTGGGTAGATTGCCTTGTAGGGTTGATTTCTTGATCACCAAGCATACTTTGCATTTGTATATCTTTGCTTTCATATGTTTATCATTCAAAAAGTACAAAAATATTGTCAGTCTAACCTTTTTGCTTGCAGTTAAAGTAATCATCAGCAATTAGGTCAAAGTCAGTCAACAGTCAGTCAAAGCAATGGATGGTGGCCATTCTTGCAGAATTTGGGCACCATGATCATTAATCAAAGGTTCATACAACTTGAGACATCATTTGAAGTCAAGTTCTCAAGGAATCAGGGTTTGGAATTCATCAGAAATGCTCCAATCATCCAAAACCCTAGAAAAGTCAAACTTGGTCAACTGTGGATTTAATCAATGATTTGATGGATAGAATTGATCTGAAGGAGTTCATTCATGCTCATACAAGTCTTACCTATCATGCTAAACCTCATCATGGAAGGAAATCAAGTCAAACAGAAAATTTTCCATAAATAGCAAGTGGACCTGTAATTTTCAACTGCCAAAAATGGAAACTTCTTGATCTTAAACTTACATCATGATACAAGCTCCAAATGAATTTTTGCCCAACATGAAAGTTGAAGATCTTGTCTTCCCATTTTCAAAAAGTCCAAGAACATCAAAATCCCATGTGTGGTTGTCAAGATATGATCAAATCATTTTCACCAATTTTTGAACTTCAACAAGCCATATCTCTCAAACCATAAGGCCAAATTTGGTGGGGTTTTTTCCTACAAACCACATTTTTCATCCTCTTTCCAAAAATATAAATTTCATGACCTAAAACCTCACCATTCAAAATGGCATTTTTGGACCTTTTGCATTTAAATTCAAAGTTTGACCAAACTTTGACTTTTTGATTTATGGACTTTTTCATCATTTTGCCAATTGGGAAATGTTTCAAACCATATTTGAAACTTGCCTCAAGCTTAAAACCATCATCATACCACCATTTTCCCATCATTTTGAATTAAAATGCAAAATGGACAAAATTGGCAATTGGCTTCATTTGAACAAATCAAGTACAGCAATTCATGTGCAGCCACAAAACAGCAAACATACAGTCTGTCTGCAGCCTGTAGCAGGCCCAAATTTGTGCCAATTCACACCTCCACTTCACTTGTACAAAGATTAGCAAATGTGCATTTGGTCATCTTTTAGCTAAATATGATTAAGCATTCCTTAAGACAGTCATATATAAATTGTTTTTCTGCCACAAAGCAACCCTAGAGACCAAGAAATCGCAGCCTCCACAGACTAAAAGGACATTTTCTCTCATTCTTGCATTTTGGCAAAAACCCGATTTCTGCACAAACCATTAAAAGAGCTCGAGTTCTCTTGCATCCTTCATCATCAGAACATCTTTTGGAGCCTTGTTACGGCCTTGATCACCAGCTGGAACTCCAGTCTTTGTTCTGTTTTCCAAGCACATCAAACATGGCAGTGAGAGTTTGGAAGGATTTCAAGCAAGTGTGAGTCAAGTTTCTTCAAAGTTTCTTCACTCCAAAAGCATATTGGACCTCTGATTGAGCTGGAAGCATACAAACTGCACTGTTTCATTGGGTTTTCCAAACCAGGTGAATTTTTCGACTTCATTGTTTTCTTAAGTCTTGCTACACACCATGTAGGTCTTGTTTGGTAGGTTGACATAAGCTCTGAATCACATTAAATGGATGACTATGCTATGAGATATAAGGATTGCTATTTTAGTGAGCATATGCATTTTTCATCGATTTGCATTGCTGGGGCTGATTTAATGAATTTGGACTTGATATTCTTGTTGTTGGATGTTTAATAATGATGTTAGTATGTGTGATTTTGTTTTCTGAACATCTTGAATTTTCAAGCTCATGATGATGATGAGTACTGCTGTTGCATAATCCTTGGTTCTGTCCAGAAATTCATGTGAGGTGTGTGTTTGTTTGTTGCTAAATGCTGTGACCTGAACACTAATGCCATGTTATTGTTTGACTTTGTTTGAAAGTTGTTGATTGAATGATTGAACACATGATGTTTGATGTTGTTGGTACCACGAAGACAATGAACTATGCTGTTGTGTGTGTTGCTGTTGTGATGCTACATAAGTGCTAATGCTATGTCATTTATGTGTTGTTGCTCAAAACTTGTTTGGTTTGATGGTGATGAAACATGAACTTGATGTTTTGCTTGCTAAAACCTGCTGCAGTTTTGAATCTCATAAACATGCTCAGAAAATCCATTGCATTGTGTTTGTTGTGTTTGGTGTTGGTTGTTCAATGTTGCATGATATTTGCATGAACCTACTGTGCTATGCTGTTTTGTTTTGTTGTTGATTGATGCTACTGCATCATGACAGTACCTCCTTGCCCTGACTAGTTGTTTCTGCTGGGTTCCAAGTGATTACTTGATGGTGATGAACACAGGCTGTCCATGATTAAAACCTTATCCCTGCCCAAATTTATGAGCTGCCCAAAACTTCCCATGATTTTGATGTTGTTTATTGTTCATGAACATGAGCTTGAAGTTGCCAATGCCATGCTGTCTACTTAATATTGTTTGTCCATGATCAATGCTTGAAATGCCATGAGTGCTGCTGTGTGTTTATGCTGGAATTTATTTTCATGATGATGAACTTGCTTGAAATTCCATCATGCTGCTGCTGCAACCTTGCCCTGCCCAGAATTTCCACTTGTTGTGTTTGGTTTGTTGTGTTTTGATGATGCTTATTTTGAATGAGTTCATGATGATGAATGTTGCTTTTGACTGCTTGCTAATACCATGCTGTTGTTTGGCTGCCATTTGCACATTAATACCATGCTGTTACCATTGAAATGTTATATGATGATGCATAAACATGCTTATACCAATGCCATATTGGTATGTGATTTTTTTGCTGGAAGCTTGTTTCACAATGATGAACCACATGTTGTTGCCCTGCTGACAAAACCTTGCTGCAGTTTTGAAATTCCTTGAGAAGTTGTCCTAAAAATCCATGTAAATCATGTAACCATGCTGCCTGCTAAATCCACATGTTGTTTGCTGTTTTTTCATTTTGTTTGGATGTTGATGAACACCTTATACCATGCTGTCAATACCATGCTGTTACATGTTTGTTGTGTTGGGTCGCATATGCTTGATTATGGTATGGGTGTATGATGTTGCTACTGCTGTTATGATGTTGCTGTTGACTGTTTGTTGATCACCATGCTGCACATGCCTTACTGCTGTTTTGAATGTGCCTAGAAAATCCACGAAACATGTTGTTGCTGTTGTTTGTTCTGTTTGATATGATGAACATGATGCTATACCAGACTGTTATGATAAACCCTCATGTTTTTCCAGAACTCCAATTTATGTTGTATGCTGTTGTGATAAACATGTGCTGCCATGATGAAGTTTGCCATGCTGTTTGAAATCCTCGAAATTTCCCAGAAGAAGAACCATATGTTTTGTGTTATATATTGCTGGTTTGCTTGCTATGAGCACATGATACCAATGCCATACTGTTGTTTTTTGATGAACATTGTTGATATCATGAAGCTGCTATGCTGGTTATGCCCTATTATTTTCCAACTTGTGTGCATGCTTAGAGAATCCATGCGAAATACCTTGTATGCTGTTTATGTGCTGTTGTAATTGCTGACCAAGTTTTGGTGTGGATGTTGGTAACTACACATGTATGCCCTGCTGTTGTTTTGCATGAACATAACCATGTCCAGAAATTTACCTTGTTTCATATTCTGTTTATTGGTTGACAGTGCTTAATGATGTTGTTTCATGCCATGTTTGATGCTGTTTGTTGTTGGTTGTTCATGAGCATAAGTTGAAGTTTGCCTTGGCTGCATAAAACCCTAGGGTTTATTGTATGAGAACCCAGAATTTCTATGTTGATTGGCTGTTGTGTTTTTTTCATTTTACTGTTCCTTTGAAATGAGCCAACCACAACATTTCCCGTGTCCCTCTGAAGCTGTGTCGTTTCACTTAAGTTGGCAGAAATTACAAGTCTGCCATCATTGACTCTCATGTTGACCAATTGCCATACCATCTTGTTCATGTTTGCATCATTATTTCATCCAACTTCACAAATTTATTTCTCATTCAATTTTCATCAAAAAAATTATGAAATTTTTTCCTCATGATC
This sequence comes from Lathyrus oleraceus, assembly GCF_024323335.1. Taxonomy (NCBI): domain Eukaryota; kingdom Viridiplantae; phylum Streptophyta; class Magnoliopsida; order Fabales; family Fabaceae; genus Lathyrus; species Lathyrus oleraceus. The sequence continues at coordinate 160,137,820 of NC_066584.1, read as the reverse complement.
ATGAATGTGTCCTTCATTTAATTGTGATTTTTAATGAATTTTCCATTGGCTGGTTTTTAATTGATAATTATTTTCTTGACATGTATGCCAAAATGATACATTGTGCCATTCTCTTTGTGAAATTGTCATATTGCATCCAATGAGCTTGAAATTTTTTGTGGTGAAACTAGACACATTGATCTTCATTTCCATATAAAGTTTGTGCATTTATCATTTGTGGATTGAGAGCTTTGATTTTTTGAAGTTGTGTGTTGCATTTGGTGCTATACCATGATCATGCATTTTCACAATTTTTGTTCACACACTTCCCTATCCTAATCACTTGAAATTTTGCATGAATGATCCTTCACATGTCTAGTTTGTGTATGAATTTTCTTGGAATTAATCTTGCTGTTTTCCATTTGATTGAGAATTTTCTTCCATATGTGGTCATTTGTTGACTTTTTGTGCTATGCCTTGCCAAATCTTTTGTGAAATTCTCAAATCTTATTGTATGACCATGAAATTTCATATGTGATAACTAGACATCTCAAGCTTTGCATTGGTGTTAATCTCACTCATTTCTCTTCTGTTTTCAAATTGATATGATTTTTTGAAGTTGACCCATGCTTGTTGACTTTCACCATGCTTACTTGAATTTGGTTTGACTTCATGATTTTACTTGACTGCCTTCCTCTCATCCAAATGCCATGAAATTTGACATGTATACCATGTTAGATGTTAGGATTGAGTATGATTTATTTCATAATTTTTGAGATTGCTTGAGTTGACTTTTGAATGAAGTCTTTGCTGTCGACTTTTTGTATGCTTCTCTTGCCATACTTTGCATTGTTTTGCATATGGAATGACCTTGATGCATGATATGAGTTTGAATCCAATTGTGTTTACTTTCCTACATGATTGAATTTGACTTTGATTGAACATTGCTTGCTGCCTTGACTTTTTCTTTCATCTTTGACCCTAGGCTAGTCCTAGTGGTCTTCTGAGCTTATGTTGAGTTCATCTGTTTCAGGTTAAGCATCAATGCCTTGAGGATCATTCTAATGTGCTTGATTTGAATTGTTTATATTGTGCTAACCCTTGTTTTGTAGGTGACTCATATGCTTGAGTCTTTGTGCCTTGCACAATTGGTCCCACTGTGTGACTTTTGGTTTATTTCCTTTGATTTTGACTGTTGACTTGTTTACTAATGAGTTTGACTTTTTTCAGGTGCTTTAGTTGCCTAAGTTCTTTGAACTTACTTGCTTGCTTTGCTTTTTAGCATTTGCTTTGAGGTATAATTACTTCTTCTTCATGTAGTCTGGAGACCCGGTCTGTTATTTGACCGGGCAAACTGTCTGAAGTCCTCCTTCAGAGGCAATGCCTGTGTTTGTTTATATTTGTCCTAAGCAGGAAAAGTCCTTCAAGTAAGGCAATTGGTGGAAGGTAGGGATAAGCAATCTATCCCCCACTATTCAGTGTGTCCTCTCTTTGCTCCCAGTACCTGGTTGAAGCAATGAGATAAAAACCCAAGATCTAATCGAGTCAATAATGTGGAGAGAGTTCCTACTTTCTGAACTCCCACACTTTCTTTGATGCTCTCTCTGATATGAGATAGAAGCAATGAGGCATACTCCTCATATCCTTTTCATCTGCTTCACCTGAGCCCCTCAATGGCCAGGTTATGAGCGACCTTTATCCATCACAGTGGACTTTTAAAGTCAAACCCTCTTGTGTGAGCCCCCATTGTTTGGCTATAGAGTGTGCTGTTTGCTATTCATTGATTGATTGATTGCTTCATATGCATTTGTTTGCCTGTATGCTATGCATTTATCATCATCATCAATTGCCATTAATGCATGATCATCTCATTTGTTTTGTGATGCTATCATTGTTGTTTGCCCATTGAGGACAATTGTAAGTCCATTGCTTTGGCATTTGCTCCTGTGATATGGAAGGATAGAGTGTAAGACCTCATTGGTCACTCATATCTTCTGTTTATCTGTGTGTATGTGAGGATACAGTTATAAGTCCCTGTAAGTTGGCATCTGTTATCCTGTGATCATAGTTTGATCTGTGTGTTTGTATGTGAGGTCGCAGTTATAAGTCCCTGTAAGTTGGCATCTGCTTTCCTGTGATCATAATTTGATCTGTTTGATTTGTATGTGAGGATACAGTTATAAGTCCCTGTAGGTTGGCATCTGTTTTCCTGTGATCATAGCTTGTTCATCTGTTTGTATGAGAGGTTGCAATTATAAGTCCCTGTGAGTTGGCATCTGCATACCTGTGATCATATTGTTGCTTTTGTTCTTGTATGTGAGGATCCATTGTAAGTCCCTGTGATGTGGCATTGGATTTCCTAGGACCATACTGTGGAGATAACCTAAGTCCAGATAGATTGGCAGTTGACTTCCATATTTCATTTTTGTTTTCTTCTGAGGAGATTAGTGTAAGTCCATTGAGTGGCATCTGATATCCTGTTCTGTTTTAGGAGACTGGTGTAAATCCATATATTGGTATCCGGTATCCGCTTTCATTTTCTTTGTCTGTGGAGATTAGTGTAAGTCCATTGAGTGGCTTCTGATATCCCGTTCTGTTTTAGGAGATTGGTATAAGACCATTGATTGGCATCCGATATCCGCTTTTACTTTTGCTTGTTTGTTATTATTAATTGCTATTCCAAAGGACACACTTGAATCATCTGCTATATGATCTCAAGAAGTGAACCTTCTAAGAAGTTTTACTATCCATCCATCCATTCATCATTCATTACGTCTTAGAACCTTTTCACACTATACCTTTTAAATTTTGACATAAGTGTTGTGCAAACATCTTCATGTTTTTCTAACTAAAAACCTGGACTCAAGTCCTTGACCTTTTTCCAAACTTCATTTCATAATACTTATTTGAATTGATCTAAATCATATTTTGACTTCATTTTCATAATCATAATCAGTAACTCCACTCATTCACTTGTTTTGGCTTTGTCCATTAATGTTTTCATACATGAGCTATAGGTTTGATTTATCTTAGTGGTTGATGTTAATCTCACCTTCTGTCTTTAGTGATTGAATTGTAAGTCTTCCTCGCCTATTATAGGGTTAACCCCTCTCTGGCCAGTTGAAGCTGTTCTCACATGGTGGACGTTGCTGTTTGTATAAGGTTGAGTTTTCTCCCGTGGATAACGTAAGACCTAGGGTTTGTGTTTAAAATTGAACCTAACCCACTTTTGGAAATCTTTTAGCCGAACTACGGCGTTCTGATCCTTACCTTTGATGGAAGGTACGTAGGCAACGGGTTCATCCGTTCGAACCCAATAACCCAATAATAAATAAAATTTGTATATTCTTTTCTCATCATCCCAATCATGTTTGCACAATATTTTTGTCATAACAAATAACAATCTTTTACAACAAGTGTGAAAAGGGCTCCCTAGGAGTACCTAGGACGTGATGGGTGCCTAACACCTTCCCATTGCGTAATTTACCCCTTACCCAGAATCTCTGATCTTTTTATTAGTTTTCTACGTGTAAAACTTCTTAGGCTTTTGTTCGCTTTTTAGCCAATCCTTTGGATAAATAAAAGTGCGGTGGCGACTCGAAATTTTCAATGTATCTCTTAGCTTATGATTTAATCGATAGATCATATAGCGACGAATACACCGCTACAGCTTGTTGCAAGAGTAGGGTCTATTAGTTTTTGACCACTCAGAGCACACTATTTGTTGTTTAATAATTTGACTTACTAAACAGTAGCTAACTAACTTCATTAGTTGCTATAACTTATCAGACGTATACATTCCCTCTTTGCCCTTACTATTTTCAAACTGATTAACGTACAATGTCATGACATTCTGGGTGACATTGTACTCAGTCTGCATCAGGTTCCTCCATACTGGGGTTGACCACCTGCTACCAGAGGCTAGGTATTTGGTTTCTGCAGATGACAATAGTACACCCATTTGTTTCTCCCTCGCTGTCATATCATGACCAATAGGTGACACTGGCTCATAACCTTCAATCAGACATTTTCCACAGTCTGTCTTTTTATCTAAAGATAGATATGGGACTCCTTTCATAGTTCCCTTGGAAATGCTCTTCTTCATTCCTTTTACATGAAGTTGATCAATTCTTCCATGTCCCAGCTTCCCTTCCTGATCTCCCTTGGCTAAGGACCACTTGGGAATGTGGCCTGAGTCTTTAGATTTCCATAGATAGCAGTTATCTTTGGATCTGTCTCCTATCATCACTTCCTGATTGCACCCATTCAACACCACACATCCTCCCTTAGTGAATTCCACCTTGAATCCTTGGTCACATAGCTGACTTATGCTAATGAGATTTGCAGTCAGTCCTTTTACCAACAGTACATTTCTCAGTATTGAAGCTTCAGGATGATCCAGTTCACCAACACCCTGTACTTCTCCTTTAGCTCCATCACCAAACATCACACATCTGATGGTAGAGGGTTGTGGATTCCCTAATAGGTTGCTCATCCCAGTCTTATGCCTTGAGCATCCACTATCAAAGTACCAGTCGTGTCTGGTAGGTGCCCTGGGAGAAGTGTGAGCTAGTTTAGCAACACATTGTTGATTCTCATGGGAGAGATTAAGCTCAGATGTCTGCTGCTTTGGTTTGACATGAGGTGTCTGATTCGCAGCCCATTTTTGTTTCTTAATGGGGGCGTTGTGCTTGGACGCCTTCTTCTTAGGTCTTCCCTGAGAAGTCTGGTTTGGATAACCATGCAGCCTGTAGCAGAAGGGTTTTATGTGACCGAATCTCCCACAGTAATGACATCTCCATCTTTGAAATTTCTTCTTCTGATGTTTACTCATTCTGGTTCCCTGATGTTGAGACATCGGATGTGACTTCCGCTTGAATTTCTGAACTCCAGCCTTAGACTTTTTGAGTTCAGACGAATAATTCTTAGCGAAGCCTAAGCCAGACATGGATCCTGACATCTGTCCTACCTTTAGAATCTCTTCCAAGGTGTCAGTTCCTTTATTCAACATCTTGATGGATTTGGTCATTTGGTCTAGCTTAGAAGTCAGCAAGGAAATCTCACAATTTAGACCCTCTATGATTTTCAGCTACTTCTGTTTCTCAGCTTCCAGCTCTTTGATGAGTTTCTTCTGCTTCTCTCCTTGGATGCATACTTCTGCACTTTTAACACATAGTTCTTTATATGAGGCAGCAAGTTCATCCAAGGTAAGCTCATCTCCGCTTGAGTTATCCTCTGAGGCACAAACACTGGTCAGAGTTGTGACATGTTTAGCAGACTCTCCTTCAGATTCACTCTCAGTGTCTTCTTCTGACCAGGTGGCAGTCAGCCCTTTCCTTTGCATCTTGAGAAAGGTAGGGCATTCTGCTTTAATATGACCATATCCTTCACATCCATGACACTGGATTCCCTTGCCTTGGTTGAACTTTTCTTCAGGAGTTGATATTTTCCTTATGTCAGACGGGATGTTCTTGACATTGGGTCTACCCTGTTGATCAACCTTCTTTATGAACTTGGTGAACTGTCTTTCAAGCATGGCTATGGCTTCTGAGATGCTTTCATTTCCTCCACAGTTTCCTTCTTCTGATTTCTTTTCAGTATTTGAAACAAAGGCTATGCTCTTGTTCTTCCTGTCAGTATCCTCACCTAAGCCCATTTCAAAGGTTTGGAGGGAACCAATGAGCTCATCTACCTTCATCTTGCAGATTTCTTGAGCCTCTTCTATGGCTGTGACCTTCATAGCAAATCTATTAGGCAAGGACCTGAGAATCTTTCTAACAAGTTTCTCTTCAGCCATTTTCTCACCTAGTCCACCAGAGGTGTTTGCAATTTCAAGAATATTCATGTGAAAGTCATGAATGGTCTCATCCTCCTTCATCCTCAGATTTTCAAACTTGGTGGTCAGCAACTGAAGTTTGGACATCTTCACCTTGGAAGTACCTTCATGAGTTACCTTGAGGGTATCCCAAACTTCCTTAGCTAGTTAACAGTGGTGCACCAGCCTGAAGATGTTCTTACTGATTCCATTGAACAATGCATTCAAGGCCTTGGAATTTTCAAGAGCTAATGCCTCTTGCTCCTTGTCCCACTCTTCTTCAGGGATCTGCACACTGACTCCATCTTCACCTGTCTTTGTTGGATGTTCCCATCCTTTGTTGACAGCTCTCCAGACTTTACTATCTAGAGACCTTAAGAAGGCTATCATACGAGGCTTCCAGTCATCATAGTTAGAGCCATCCAACATGGGTGGTCTATTTGAGTGTCCTATATCCTTGTCCATGGTACTAGAAAGTAACTTCCCTATATCTCACCCAGATATTAACAGGCAGGGTGCCTGCTCTGATGCCAATTGAAATTCTAGTTATCAGACTTTAGATGTCACACGGGTTGTTATGACATCCAATTCTGCACAGACAAGAATTATGCAGAACTTAAAAGTAAGTGCAGTAAGTAACACAAGTAATTGTTTACCCAGTTCAGTCCAACATGACCTACATCTGGGGGCTACCAAGCCAGGGAGGAAATCCACTATCAGTAGTATTAATTCAAAGCTAAACTCACCCGTTTACAACTCTTCACTTAATCCCTACCCAATGCAATTTCAATCTTACTCTAAGATCAGAGTTCCTACTCACTCCCCCTCAATCACCTCAGTGATTACTACCTTTAATCAATATTAAAGACAATTTTGAAGTCACACTTCAAACAACTCTTGATTGTGCTTAACAGCTTTAATCAAGATACACAGCACTCATGCTTAAAAGCTTTGAGCGACACAACACTTACAAATCAATGAACACCCTATGCCAAAGCAATCATCTACGTGATAATGGCTTGGCTTACAAGATATGTCTAATACAAGACTCACAAAAATACAGCAGTGAAGTATGATGGACACACTCAATCTTCACGCCTCAACATCCCCAGTTCTGAATGAAGGAACGACTTCCTTTTATATTGCAGTACTTGGGCCTTTGCACTTGTATTCTCCTGAATTTAAGGTCACGCGAGTTCCCCTAAATTCCACGTCTAGGTTACTAACAAATAGGCTATTTGTTAGGTTCATTAAATGTAGCTTGGTTGTTGATTTCCTGGATTTTCTCTCAGCTGTTGAATCCCTGAAGAATAGCCTGAGAAAAAGCTGAAACAGAAAACTGAACAACCTACAATATAGCATATGCTGTCAGGAATGAATGTCACGACATTCAGCTTGACATCAAGGATCATATGCTAAGTCTGTTTTTCCAGAAAACAGACTGTACAATTTTGCTGACCTGTATATGACCAAAATGACCATACTACAGTAACAGCTTACATTAATAAATGTCAAAGTATCCAATTTGACATTTACACATTTGGCCTTAAGTCAGTTCTGTTATCCTCTTGAAGAACAGACTAAGAAACATGCTGAAGTATAGCAGAACACCACTCTGTCTATTGTTCAGTATATCCTGTCAATGATGAATGTCATAACATCCAGTTTGACATTCAGTCAGTAGGCCTTATGCCAGGTCTGGTATTTCCTTGATAACCAGACTGGAATTAAATACTAAGTTCTACCAGAACACCAGCTGTTCTATTCCTTAGTATCTGCTGACAGGGATGAATGTCACAACATCCAGTTTGACATTCAATAAATCATGTATTAGCTAATCCTGCAGTAACTACTCAAGTGTGTCATGACATCAGTCAAGACATCAGAGTACAGTTAGATATTCTAACCTACAGTGTCGTCACACATACACACCATGTCATGACATCAGTCAAGACATTAGAATCCAGCTAGTGTTTTACCATATAATGCAGCCAATTAAACACCTACACTAATGGCGATACCGATTTGTTGACGTTGTTACTGTTGCTGCTAACGAACTGAATTACCACCCGCTCAGGGGTCTTGAACACTGGCACTATCACGTTGACATCATCAATATCCCTAGATTGTTGAATCTGGAATACATTCTCATCCATCAACTTCTGGATATCTCTCTTGACAACCAAACACCCACGGGGGTTCACACTGCAGATTATACAATTATTGTGGTCGTGTTCACAATCACTAATTGTACACAGGGTCTTGTACATTTCCACCAAAGATCGACGAATACGTCGCATATCAAACACTCGGAAACTTCCCGGACAGCCATCTACCATATTAACAAAGGGATTACCATGAGCAGGTAATGGGTTAGCTTTAACATTCGGCGCACAGTCCTCAAAGGACACCATCCCACTCTTCACTAGCTTCTGGACCTCATATTTCAATGGGTAGAAATTTTCTATATCATGGCCAGGAGCCCCTTGATGAAAGGCACAGCAGAGTTCTGGCTTATACCACCATGGAAGTGGTTCTGGAATTTGTAGCGAATTTCTTGGTTGGAGTAGGTTCTTGAGAACCAAAGATGGATATAACTCAGCATATGACATAGGAATAGGGTCTAAAGAGACCTTTTTCCTCTCAAAGTTCTGTTGTTGTTGATTATTATTGATGTTGTTATTGTAGTTGTTTGTTCTTTATTGTGGTTGTTGTTGACGTTGTTGTTGTTTAACTGGCATAGGTTAATTGTTGGAAAATATTGGAATAACGGATGATACTTGATGATGATGTTGTCGTGGTTGCGGACTTCTTCTGACATGAGGCCTCATCTTCCTCCCTACTGACACTGCATTGGTTTCACCTTCCTTCTTTCTAGCGAAGTTGCTAGCATACTTCTTGCTCGATGATACCTCTTCCTTAGACAACCGTCCCTCATGGACACCTTCTTCTAACCTCATCCCCATGTTTACCTTTTCGGTAATGTCACTTGGGACACTAGCAATCATTTGTTCGTAATAAAACGAACTTAGGGTCTTAAGGAAATCTTGGTCATCTCTTTTTCTTCCAACGGAGGGTTGATCTGAGCGGCAAGCTCTCTCCACCTCTGGGTGTACTCTTTGAATGTCTCTTTGTCCTTCTGAGACATCGACGTCAGTTGGTCCCTATATTGCGCCATATCCATATTATACTTATACTACTTCACAAAAGCCTCACCCAAATCATTGAATGTGCGAACACTTGCATTATCCAATCCCATGTACCACCTCAGAATGGCACTAGTCAGACTGTCCTGAAAGTAGTGAATCAATAAATGACCATTATCAGTTTGCGTCGACATTTTCCTGGCATACATGGCGAGATGGCTAAGTGGACAGGTATTTCCCTTATACTTTTCAAAGTCAGGGACTTTGAACTTCATCGGGATCTTGACATTTGGCACTAAGCACAGTTCAGCAGCACTTTTATCGAACTAGTCCTTACCTCTCAGAGTCTTCAATTCCTTTCGCAGCTCAAGAATTTGATCTTTCATCTAATCCATCTTCTCATAAACATCTGGACCCTCAAACGGCTCGGAATGATAGATGGTGTCCTCAACACAAGGCAGAGTGTGAACAACTGGAGGCGACACAAACATGACCGGGCTAGATGCCGGCATGGAAGCAAAGGTAGGCGCAAAACCTTCGGGCATAAAGTTCGGCGGCATTCCCGCGGGAATTCGGCAGACATAGTCACAGCAAACTGAGTGGCAGGCATAGTTGAGGTAGCAACCTCTGAGATGACAGTCCTCTGAGGAAGAGGAGTTGCATGCGTTGGAGAAGATTGACTCTGAGCTGCTAGGACAGACTCCATCATGGCAGTCAAGCGGTCAATCTCTTCCTTCAACTCTCGGTTCTCTTGTTCCAAGTGTTCCATGATTCTTGGAGGATTGGCGCGAGTATTGTATCGATGAGTCAACTTGGATGAAGCATAAATGAATAACCAATAAGACATCTGGCGGAAGAAAAACCTGTTGTGCAAATAATGCATGAAATGCAATGCTTTGATTGTTTTTATTTTCAAGGAACATACTATTTTATTTGTAAATATAGAATAATAACAATTGGAACAATTTGATTGACCATAAAAATCTCTTTTATTCATATAATTTGGAAGGATTACACTGAGTACAATTTCAGAAACCAAAATACAAATACAAGAGAAAATGAGACTAATCATCCTAAGGATCCCCTAACAACGGTGTCAGGTGATCTGGATGTAGGCGCGTACTTCCTTCCGATGAGTCGGATCTCGGACTCAAAAGAAGTCTTCATCTGAGCCTTCTCAAGGACATGCTGATCAATAATCTTCTTCCAAGCACCGGAAGGCTGAGGCATACTAGAGGAAGATGGACCCTCTGGTTCTCTCTGTTTTTTCACTGCTCAGTCTTCAAGAAGTTCAATAAGCGCGTCCTTGTCCTTAGACTCAAGTTGCAACTCTTCATGCTTTCGTCTCAAAGCATGGAACCGCTCTTCCCACATATCCTTCTCTTGCTTCATCTTGGCGAGTGCGTCTTCCAACTCCTCTACATCTTGGTTAGGGAGATTTGATGGCTCAACCATAACCATGGACATAGGTCTCTCACAAGCATAAGGCATCTTAAATTCCAAAGCTCTCTTCTTCACCCAAAGAGTGTAAACTTCCAAAGCTACACAGTTGCATGGACCAAGCTCGGATCTTCCTTTCCTATGCACATTATGCCAAGCATGAATCATATTTTACTTCAAAATTTAGGAATATTTACCCTCTTGATAGAAAACACCTTCTAATTGAGTGTTATTAGGTTTTTCTCTCAGGGGAACCCAAGTTGACGACGAGCCAAAGCAGGGTTGTAGTTGATTCCTCCTTGTGTACCAATGAGAGACACATTAGAGAATTCACCACAACTATAAATAATCTCCAAGCTACTCAATTAAGAACCATACCAAACTATATCATCATTAGTGAGAGACATAAGTCTCTGAGACCACCGTAGACATTGTTTGTTCTCCACAAAAGCAGGCGTCTGAGGCAAGTGCGAAATAAACCACTTGTACAAAAGAGGAACAAAGCACACAATAGTTCCACCACCTTTAGAATTTCTTAAATGCAAAGAGAAGTACATATCTCCCAACAAAGTAGGCACAGGATTCCCAATCAAGAAGATTCTAATGGCATTAACATCAACAAAACCGTCAATGTTAGGGGACAAAGCTAAACCATATATGAGCCACATAAAGATAGCTTCAAAAGCATCCACACTACCGGCTTGAGCAAAGGAAGTAGCTTTCCCAATAAGGAACTTAGAATTCAACCCAAACATTCCTCCTTTCTTCACCCAATGAGCCTCAATATCAGACTTCTTCAAGTGAAGAGCTTCAGCTATGATATGAGATCTCGGAATCTTTTCCAATCCACTAAAAGGCACCTTGTTAGGAACAGGTATTCCCAAGAGATGGGCATACTCCTCTAACGTAGGCACAAGCTGATAATCAGGAAAAATGAAGCAACGGTAGAGAGGATCATAGAACTTAACCAAAACACTCGGGAGTCCTTCCACTACATCAGCAGATAACACAGATAGAAGCTTCCCATGGCGTTGCTTGAAGTCCAAGGGATCTAATACAAAAGATGATAGCTTCCTTAACTCTTTCGAATCTGGACATCTGAAACCATACTTCTTAGTGTTCCTTCGTCCATAATCCATGGTCTGAAAATATTTGCAAATGAAACCTAAGTCCCTTAAAGCTATTTTTCGTGAGATGAATGTTATGATGCGCATGAATGCATGAATGCAAGAATCACAAGTAAGGGATCACATACAAGGCAAACAAACAAAGGTCAGGGGATGAATCAAGTCATTGTCGAGATCAATCATCCATTTTGGTGGATTATGGTTTTCACCTTATCAACACCCAAGTTCCATTGATATTGACAAGACTTGATTTGATCAACCATGAATCAAGGGTTTGTTGTGAGTCACGAGCATGAAGTCAGGTTAAGAACCACCCCAAAGGAGTGTTTTAAGGATAAAACCTGTAGATCATGTTCTAAACAATTCCCAGAGTCTTAATTCCATCTATCGGATCTTACAGGTTAGGATGACTGACTCATCAATCCATAATATTCTCAATAGAAACTCATATAAGTGTAGTATAGTGTGACAACTGTTATCAAGTCTATACTTGAACAGTCTCTGCACTACGTCCTAAATAGGCCAAGTTGGGTTAAATGTTCTATGTCAGCTTCTCGGACCCCAAATCAGAGAAAGTAATGCCTAACCACAAATAACTTGTGTGACATTAATAGCTCCAAAAGAGTCTTCACTGAGTAGATGAGTATCAAGCCAACTTGTTAAGGACTACTCCACACAAGTCAAACATGACTATACCATCCTCCTATCTTAATTGCACTCAAGTTTGGGTTAGAACTTATCTCCCCACTCAGAGATCACCAAGCACAAAAAACATATTATATCATACAAACAAATATACAAACATCAAATATACAATTATATACACATAAAAAAGTAGGCTAAACCCACTAGAGACTACTCCCCAACAGAGTCGCCACTTAATTTTTCTGTAGCGGTAAATTCATGACCATTAAGCTATGGATAAACTTAACGTCAATAAAACCAGAGTCGCCACCGCGTTTTTATTGTTTCCAAATGAAAATGGAAAAGTACGAACAAAACCCAAAGATAATAAGTTTTCAAATCAAAACTAAGAAAATGCCAGAGATTACAGGTAAGTGGGTTGGTTACACAGAGGGAAGGTGTTAGCATCCAAAGTGTCCTAGGTACTCATAGGGAGCCCTTTTTTATGTGTGTATGTGTTTCGGTATAAAAGATGTTTACAAAAAATAGAGTGTGGGGATGAGAAAAGAATTCATTAATTATATTTTTGTGGTTGACAAGACCTTTGGACTTGTGCCTACGTACCAACATAAAAATAAGGGATCAAAACCTCGTAGTTCGTGGTATCAATTTCAAAGTGAGTGAATTGCTTTTAACAAGAATTTAAGTTTACAAGGGGCACAAAAGGCCTAAAAGAGTTTGAATGAGTGTTAATTATTTTTGTCCTTTTTTGAAATTTTAAGTTAAGTATGGTTAAGTTCATTTACAAGTTTGAATTAAGAAAAGAAGTTTAAAAAGAGCAACGACATAAGGCCAAAGTTTCTAATTTGCAATAAAGTCTAGATTTAAAAAAATCACAAGCAAAGAAGATTTTGAAAGAGGGGAGAGATTTGAAATTTAAGAAGTGGGAGGAGATGAAGAGACTAATCCTAAGCAAAAATTTAAAAGTTAAGAGTTGAAAAGATCTAACCAAATGGGATGCAATCCAATAGACAAGAATGTCATATAGAAACCCGTTTTTCCTTTGGACTTGAAAATCAAGCAATATCAATAAGCAAGAAAGATGAAGAACAAGGCATCAAATAAAGATAGCCACATCCAAGTTAGCAACTCCATAGTCTTCTTCCTAATCTCCCCTATGTATCATATGACGTACTCCTTGAATGTCTCAGAAATAGGCATTAGACACGGGTTCAAAGTAACATCTTCATCAAGACCATGTAGCAGATGAACTCAAAAGGGATCTCAATACTTGCATCAGATGAAAGTTCAATTCTCAATGGCTTGGCTTCAGAAAAGTTGGCATTGGCCAAGTCCTTTTGCATAGGGAGTGTTGCATAATTCTAAGTCCAAGTCTCAGATTAAATCCAATAGTCCACACAAACATTTTTTAGGGTCTTTGTTGTTATTATATACATTAAGGTCCTAAGACCACAAGCACAAACAAAATACATAAACAAGTATTTACAATCATAATATATTCACAATACATGGCCCAAGTGAGCAAAGTAAAAATGGCATTAAAATAAACAAGTTAAATGATATGAATAATGGCAAATGATAAAAGGGCTTAAATTTGAAGTGCATAAGGTAAATGACTTGAAACTAAAAGTTAGTCAAATGTTAGTTGATTAGATGTTAGTATTGTTTTCGCTTTTCACTTGTTTAAGTCATTCTTTGGAGAACACTTAACCCTCTATTCAAAAGCATGGATCCTTGAACTAAGACATCTTCCAAAGGAAGGAAAAAATGCCAAGTTTCCACATAATACCATGAAAGGGGGGAGACTTACAATCTCACTTACTAGAATGCTATGCTTTTGGGTCAAAATTTAGCGTTATGTTAAGCAATCTTAATTGGACTTATGTAGAAGTCACACCTATCTGAGGTCGGGGAATAGAAATTTTAGTGCTAATGCATGTTAGAGTATGGTATAATGAACCATACTCTTAAAAAGAAAATGGAAAAAGGATGGACCTAATCTCATCCATACTTGTATTGGTTTATGAACCAATTAGCCTTAGGATATAGAGATATCATTGGTCAATGAAATGGATGGGATAGAAAGGGATTGAAGATAAGAGGGAGGCGGAATGAGACAAACACAAATTGGTCATGGGAATAATTTTATCAAATTAAAATCATTCATTCATTTTGGGAGATGAAATGTACATTTCATCAATCCCCTAAATCCAATGATTTTAATCTAACAAAGTCAAACCAACCTTGACCAAGGCCCAAGCACAATAGTCAAACTTCACAAGTCAATCAAAATAGCTCACAAATTTAAGCTATTGGGGTCTTACACCAACAACAATAAGCTTTCCGTTCTTCGCGAATTTAAGCTTCTGGTGTAGAGTAGATATCACAGCTCCAGCTTTATGGATCTATGGCCTTCCTAATAAACAGCTATAGGCCGGGTGGATATCCATCACTTGAAAAGTAATTTGGAAATCACTCAGACCTATCTTGATTGGAAATTCCACTTCTCCAATGACGGTCTTGCGAGAACCATCAAATGCTTTGACAATTACTCCATTATACCTCATTGGGGCGCCTTGATAAAAGAGTCTAGACATAGTCGATTTCAGGAGCACATTCAAAGATGAACCAGTATCGACCAACACATTAGACAACGTATCTTTCTTACAATTCATCGAAATATGCAACGCTAAATTGTGATTTCTACCTTCCTTAGGAAGCTCTTCATCACAAAAACTCAGATTATTACAGGAAGTAATGTTAGCGACAATATGGTCAAACTGATCCGCAGTCACGTCGTGCTTGACATAGGCTTGCCTGAGTACTTGTTGCAATGCTTCTCTGTGCGCTTCAGAATTCATTAGCAGATACAACACTAATATCTTTGACGAATTCACCATATTAAATTAAATCCTTTTGATCAATCTTAATACCTCATCATCATTATTAGGCTTCAGCTTGCTGGATTCACCAGACTAACACACTGGAGCACTAATTAGATTCACCATAGGCACATCCACTTTCTTACTAACTGCAATCTCTTCTACTCCATTTGAAACGATGGGACTAAATACACGACCACTATGGGTCACCTTTGCGATATCAGCTATATTTACCACAGAATTTTCCACAGGCAACGGAACCTCTTGACCATTCTCCACCATGGTGGCATTATACTGATAAGGCACAACTTTATCGGATTCATATGGGATGGGGCCCACTAACCGTATTACCAACGGCGATACCGATCTGTTGACATTATTGTTGTTGCTACGATCAAACTGAATCACTATCCGCTCAGAGGTCTTGAACACCGGAATGATTAAATTCACATCATCTACCTCTCTTGACTAAAAAACTTGGATAAGTCCTTCATCCATTAATCTCTGAATATCCCTCTTGACGATGACACATCCTCGAGGGTTCACGCTGCATATCACACAACCATCATGGTCATGCTCGCAATCACTAACCAAACAAATATCTCTATGAATTGTAACCAAAGACTATCTGATATGGAGAACATCATAAACCTTATACTCTCCAGGACAACCATCTACCATGTTGACTGAAGCATTACCATGAGCGGGCAACTGGTTAGCTTTCATATTTGGCACACTGCCCTCAAAGGACACCATCCCACTTTTCACAAGCTTATGTACCTCATACTTCAATGGGTAACAGTTCTCAATGTCATGGCCAGGAGCTCCTTGGTTAAAGACACAACGGAGTTCAGGCTTGTACCACCATGGAAGTGGCTCGGGCATTTGAGGTGGATTTCTTAGTTGGAGTAGGTTCTTGAGAACCAAAGATGGATACAGTTCGGCATATGACATAAGAATAGGGTCAAAAGAGACCTTATTCCTGTCGAAGTTTGGTTGTTGATTATTGTTGTGGTTGTAGTTGGTTCTTTGTTGCGGTTGTTGTTGACGTTGTTGTTGCTTAATTGGAACTGATTGATTGTTGGAATTATTGGAAAATACAGGAATTACTAAAGAAACTTGATGTTGATGCTGACGTGGTTGAGGGTTTATTCTGACATGAGGCCTTATCTAACTCCCCACAAATACTGAATTGGTATCCCCTTCCTTCGTTTTGTCAAACCCACTTCCATATTTCTTGCTGGATGACACCTCTTCCTTAGACGGGCGTCCTTCACGGACTCCTTCCTCTAATCTCATCCCCATGTTCACCATCTCGGTAAAGTCACTGGGGGCACTAGAAATCATTCGTTCGTAATAAAATGAACTCAGGGTCTTCGAGAAAATCTTCATCATCTCCTTCTCTTCCTATGGAGGATTAATTTGAGCAACAAGTTCTCTCCATCTTTGAGCATATTATTTAAATGTCTCTTTATCCTTCTGAGACATAGACATCAGCTGGTCTCTATCAGGCGCCATATCCACATTATATTTGTACTTCTTCAAAAAAGCTTCACCCAAATCATTGAACGTACTAACACTTGCATTATCTAGCCCCATATACTATCTCAGAGTAACACCAGTCAAATTATCTTGAAAGTAGTGAATCAGTAACTGATCATTATTAGTTTGAGTTGACATCTTTCTGGCGTACATAACAAGGTGGCTTAGTGGACAAGTATTTCTCTTATACTTTTCAAAGTCATGGACTTTGAACTTCGTCGGGATCTTCACATTAGGTACCAGGTAAAGTTCAACAGTTGTAGCGGTAAACTCATGATCATCAAGCTATGGATAAGCAAGACATCAAATAACAAGAGTCGCCATCGCGCTTTTATTGTTTCCAAGGGAAAAGGGAAAAGTACGAACAAAACCCAAAAGATAAGAAGTTTTCAAATCAAAACTAATAAAATGCCTGAGATTACAGGTAAGGGGGTTGGTTACACAGAGGGAAGGTGTTGGCACCCAAAGTGTCCTAGGTACTCCTAGGGAGCCCTTTCTTGTGCGCATATGTATTTTGTATAAAGTGATGTTTACAAACAAATAGAATGGGGGGATGAGAAAAGAATTCATTAATTATATTTTTGTGTTTGACAATACCTTCGGACTTGTGCCTACATACCAACATAAAAATGAGGGATCAAAACCTCGTAGTTCGTGATACAAATTTCAAAGTGGGTGCATTACTTTTAATCAAATATTAAGTTTGAAAGGCACAAGGGCCTAGAAAATGGTTTGAATGAGTTAGTTCTTTTTAGTTTTTTGAAAATTTTAAGTCAAATATAGTTAAGTTTATTTACAAGTTTGATTTAAGAAAAGAAGTTTGAAAATGCAATGGCATAAGGCCAAAGTTTCTAGTTTTCAAAGTGGTCAAAGTTAAAAAAATACAAGTACAAGCAAAGAAGTTTTTGAAAGGAGGAAGAGATTTTTAAATTAAAGAGGTGGGGAGGAGATGAAGAGACTAATCCTAAGCACAAATTTAAAATTTAAGAGTTGAAAAGATCTGACCAATGGGCTGCAATCCAATAGACAAGAATGTCATACAGAAACCCCAAATTCCCTTGGATATTAGAATCAAGCAACAAACAATACATACAATATTAACTTGAAGAGCAAGGCATCAAATAAAGATAGCCACATCCAAGCTTTAGCCACTTCATGATCTTCTTCAAATTTTCCCATGTAATAGATGAATTCCATAGGTCATAGGTTCAAAATAACAGCTTCACCATGATCATGTTGCAGAGGAACTCATATGGATCTTCAATGATGTATCAGATGAAGTTTCAAATTGTAAGCACTTGGTTACATGAAAGTTGGCATTGGCCAAGTCCTTTTACATAGGGATGTTGCCTAGATTCTAAGTCCAATTGTCTGAGATCAAACCAACAGTCCACATAATAGTTTTTTAGGGTTTTTGTTTATTATTATGTACATTAATGGTCAAGGACCACACAAAAAAACAAAATATACACAAACAAGATATATCACACAATATGGTCCAAGTGGACAAAGTGAAAAGGCATTAATATAAATAATTAGAATGGTATGAATAATGGAAAACGAATAGAGCTTAAAAATTAAAGTGCATTAAAAGTAAATGGCTTGAAATTAAATGTTAGTTGTTAATGAATTAGAAGTTAGTATTGTTTTTGCTTTGCTTTTGTTTTAAGTCATTCTTTGGAGAACACTCAACCCACTTATCACAAGTATGGATCCTTGAACCAAGACATCTTCCAAAGGAAGAAAAAAAGGCCAAGTTTCCACACAATACCATGAAAGAGGGGAGACTTACAATCTCACTAACTAGAATGATATGCCTTTTGTGTCAAATATTTAGCGGTATGTTAAGCAATCGTAATTGGACTTATGTAGAAGTCACAACTATTTGAGGTCGGGCATTAGAATTTTGGTGTTAATGCATGTTAGAGACATAGTATAATGGATTATGCTCATGAAACATGCCACACACAAAAAGAATATGCAAAAGAGGTGGCCTAATCTCATCCATACTTATGTTGATTTTTCAATCAACTAGCCTTAGGACCTTGAGATACCATAGGCCAAATGAAATGGATGCATAAAGAAGGGGAATTAGATGAAGAGGGAGGGGAATAAATCAAAACTCAAATTGGTCAAAGGAGGACTTTTACAAAATTAAGATCATTAATTCATTTTGGAAGATGGAATATACATTCTACCAATCCCCTAAATCCAATGATCTTAACCTAACAAAGTCAAATCAACCTTGACCAAGGCACAACAACACAAGTCAAACTTATACAAATCATTAAGATAGCTCAACACAATTATTTGGCATTTATTCAATTTAAAAATACTAAAAATAATGTATTAAATTAAATATGGTTTGTCAAATTCCTAAAATCTCATCAAAATACCAAAGAAATAGCCATGAGATTTATCATAGGTCAAACAAGGGCAAAGGACCTTGGAGAAAAAAATTCAGAATTTTAGGAAACTTAAAAGTATTTTTAAACAATTAAAAATATTCACAAAATCAATTAAATCATGAAAAATATTAATAATTATCCAAAAAATAATTTTAATTTGAAATATGAAAGAATAATTTATTTAAAAAATTTAGGTTAAACTCTCATATTTTTTGGATCAATATTAAAATTAATATGAATTAATGAAAATCAAATGAAGTAAAATGAAAATCAAAAAATCAAAAAAACTTGGACCACTTGATCTCCCTCATTAATTGAGGTGGCAGATCAAGTAGACATGAGCGCGCGATGCACCATACACCTGGTCAACTGTTCCACACACGTGGTAATTACGTTGGGCGCTCAGGATTAAAACATTTCAAATGAGATCAATGGCTCAAAACCTATCCAGCACACCACCGGCGCTGGACCTCTGGTCACCTTCTCAGGCGAGGTCCACCGGACTGGTTCACTCATCACCAACACCAAAATAAAAAAAGGACATGATCTGAAAGAAAAAATGGCGTAGAGCACGAATCTGACCTCAATTTCAACTAACTCCAAATATATAGAAAGATATGAGGAGTTGAATTTTGAGGTTTGTCAACTGAGTTGCTTCGATTTGACCTCAAAGCAACTCAATCTTCTTTCCTATATTGGTAGGACTTCAGACAATGAAAGATCCAAGAGAATTGATGAGAATTGAGTGAGAATCAAAGAGAATAAGATTTCTGAAAAATTACCTTCAATATTATGCAGAAATGGATCTTGCTTGCTTCAAACTTGACTTGATCATACTCGAGGAGCTTACAGAAGTGGTTTGGAAATGGTACAAAGCTTTGGATCCTGGAGTTTTTTAATCTCCAAACATTGAGATTCAAACTCAATTTTCAAGTTGAAAATTCTCAGGTTTTCCTTTAGAATAAGAGGGTTTCAATTGGGGGGCAAAGTTGGCGTGCAAGGTGTCTTTGAAATGAGCTCAGAGGCCTTGTATTTATAGCATTTGGGATTGATAATTGCACACTTGAAAAATTGCTAAATTTGGCAAGGATGATGCACAAGCTTGCATGGGCGTGTATAGGCCCATGAAGCAATCCATTATGATCCAATTGCAACTGTACTGAAGTTCAAATCATGCTTGAATGGCAAGGCAAAGTGAAATGGAGTTTTTGACATTTGACTTTCTCCAATGATGCAGACCTGTTAAGACCATGTGTAGCCATAGCAATCTTCATCCAAAATGCATGAAATATGGTTCTTTGGAAAGCTTAGATCAAGGGGAACAACTTTGATGTTGGACACGTTTCCAATTGGAACTTGGATCATGGTGAATTTTGAGGTGGAAGTTTGGAAATTTCAACATCTTGAAATTTTTTCTAAGTATATTCCACCTTGCTTAACTTTTTATGTGAGCTCCAAATGATAAAGTTGTCTTCATCAAAGTTGTATCTCTTTCAAAAACCTTCAAAATGGTCACCAATTTAATGTCATTTAAATTTAGAATGATAGAGTTATGCATTTTTGAAGTTGAGGAAAATCATTTATTCAATGGTATAGGTCAAAAATGACCTATAATGTATCCTCATATTACATGCTCATAAAAGTTGATTTAGCTCTCACTCCAAACATAAAAGTTTAAGTAAACATCTTGAATTTGATTGTGCAACTTGGAAATCTTTCATATCATAAAAATTCAGCAAGTTATGGCCTTGGGAAGTTGACTTTTAAATTAGGGTTTAGACAAAATGACCTATAATGTTTCAACATAGAAAATGCCTTTCCAAGCAAAATTAGCTCTAGACTTAAACATTAAAGTTGTTTGTAATATCATATAGAGTAACTTGTCTCTTGGAATAATTTTCATATGGTGAAAATTGTAGGAGATAGGGTCTAGGGAGATCCAGTTTTGATCAGATGAACTCATCTGGCCAACAACCATCAACCAACTTGCTAACTTCCAATTCTCTTGACTTTCTAGGCTCATGGTAGATCATATATGCATAAGATGATGAATTTGAAATGTCCTTTGAGAATTTTGATCAACTGGCAAGATAGCTTGTTGGAGAAGTTACTTAAGATACCCAGTCAAACTAGGGTTTCCAAGGCAAATCACTTCCAAACTCTTGAAGAATACTTGACCAATATGACACGTAGAGATCATTGGGACTCATATATGATGCTTTCAGACATTGTGGATCCATCCTTGTTTGTGATTTTAGCCATGAGGGTCTTAAATCCTAGATGTGAGCTTGATATATCAATGATGATTATGTCCTACCTACAAAAGAGTTAGGCAAATACAAAGACATATTTTTGGTATTTTGGTTAGTAAAATGATAATATACAAGTATGATACAATCACATAGTGCTTAGTGATCTCTCCCAAAGAAAACCTAATGAAAAAGGGGTAAGGAGGATGCCAAGGTATGATCCCAATGCTAATGCATATGATGAAATTTGCATGAGGGGTCTTAGGGTCAAAATTGGGGTCTTACAGCAGCACTCTTCCCAAATAAGTATTTTCCTCTCAATGTTTTCAACTTCTTGCGTAGCTCAAGGAACTGATCCTTCATTTCATCCATTTTCTCATAAATATTTAGGCCTTCAGACGACTCAGAATGGTAGATGGTGTCCTCAACACGAGGCAAGGTATGAACAACTAGAGGTGGCACAAACATGACCAGGCTAGATACCGGCATAAAAGCAAATGTAGGTGTAAACCCTTCAGGAATGAAATTTGGTGGCATTCCCCACGGGAATCCAGTAGGCATAGTTGGTCTGGATTGAGCAACAACAACAGGAATAGTCGAGGTAGCAACCTCGGAGATGACAGTCCTCTGGGGAGGAGTTGCGGGAGTTGGTGAAAACTGATTATGCGCAGCAAGAACATACTCCATCATGGAAGTTAGCCAGGAAATCTCATCCATCAGCTCTATGTTCTCTTGTTCCAAATGCTCCATAATTCTGGGTTGATTAGCACGAGTGTTGTATCGGTGAGTCAGCTAGGCTGAAGCACAGAAGAATAATCGATAAGACATTTGGCAGAAGAAAACCTGTTATGCAAATGATGCATGAGATACAATGTTTTTGTTTGTTTTTAATTTCAAGGAACACATGAAGCTTTATTTGTAAACATATTCAAATAATAACAGTAATAACAATTTGATTGACCATAAAATCTCTTTTATTCATAAAATTTGGAAGGATTACACTGAGTACAATTTCAAAAACCAAAGTACAAATACAAGAGAAAAGGAAACTAATCATCCTAAGGATCCCCTAACAACAGTGTCAGATGATCTGACTGTCGGTGCATACTTCCTTCGGATGCGTTGAATCTCAGACTCAAAGGATGTCTTCATCTGAGCCTTCTCAAGGACAAGCTGATCAATAATCTTCTTCCAAGCACCGGAAGGCTAAGGCATACTAGAGGTAGATGGACCCTCTGGCTCTCTTTGTCTCTTTACTGCTCGGTATTCAAGAAGTTCAATAAGCACGTCTTTGTCCTTTGACTCAAGCTGCAACTTCTCATGCTTTCGGCTCAAAGCATGGAACCGCTCTTCCCACATGTTCTTCTCTTACTTCATCTTGGCGAGTGCATCTTCCAACTCCTCTACGTCTTCGTTAGGGAGAGTTAATGGCTCAGCCACAACCAAAGACATAGGTCTTTCACAAGCATACAGCATTTTCAATTCCAAAGTTCTCTTCTTCACCCAAGTAGTGTAAGCTTCCAAAGCTACACAATTGCACGGACCAAGCTCGGATCTTCCTTTCATATTCATATTATGCCAAGCATGTATCATTTTCTACTTCAAATGTTGGGGATCTTTAACCTCTTAAGAAAAGACCTTCTAACTGAGCGTTATTAGGTTTGTCGCTCAAGGGGAACCCAAGTTGACGACGAGCCAAAGCAGGGTTGTAGTTGATTCCTCCTTATGTACCAATGAATGGCACATTAGAAAATTCACCACAACTATCAATAATATCCAAGCTAATCAATGCAGAATCATACCAAACGATATCATCATTAGTGAGAGACATAAGTCTCTGAGACCACCGTAGACATTGTTTGTTTTTCAAAAAAGTAGGCGTCTGAGGCAAGTGTGAAATAAACCACTTGTACAAAAGAGGAACACAGCATACAATAGTCCCACCACCTTTAGAATTCCTTAAATGCAAAGAGAAATATATATCACCCAATAGAGTAGGCATAGGATTCCCAATCAAGAAGATTCTAATGGCGTTAACATCCACAAAACTGTCAATGTTAGGGGACAAAGCTAAACCGTAGATGAGCAACACAAAGATGGATTCAAAATCATCCACACTACCGACTTGAGCAAAGACAATAGCTTTCCCAATGAGAAACTCAGAAGTCAATCCAAACATTCCTCCTTTCTTCACCCAATGAGCCTCAATCTCAGACTTCTTCAGATGAAGAGCTTCAGCTATGATATGAGATTTGGGGATCTCCTTCAATCCATTAAAAGGCACTTTGTCAGAAACACATATTCCCAAGAGATGGGCATACTCTTCTAACGTAGACATAAGTTGATAGTCGAGAAAAGTGAAGCAACGATAGAGAGGGTCATAGAACTAAACCAACACACTCAAGAGTCCTTCAACAACATTAGTAGATAACACATATAGAAGCTTTCCATGACGCTGCTTGAAGTCCAAGGGATCTAATACAAAAGATGACAACTTCCTTAGCTCTTTCAAGTTAGGACATCTGAAACTGTACTTCTTAGTGTACCTTCGTCCACAATCCATGGTCTGAAAATATTTGCAAATAAGATCTCAGTTCCTTGAAATTTATGTTTCTTTGATGAATGTCATGAGGTGCATGTATGCATGAGTGCAACAATCTCAAACAAAGGATCGCACACAAGGCAAACAAACAAAGGTCAAGGGATGAATCAAGTCATTGTCAAGATCAATCATCCATTTTGGTGGATTATGGTTTTCACCTATCAACACCCAAGTTCCATTGATATTGACAAGACATGATTGGATCAATCAAGAATCAAAGGGTTTGTTGTGAGTCACGAGCATGGAGTCAGGTTAAGAGTCATCCCAAATGAGTGTACTAAGGATAAAAACTTGTAGATCATATTCTAAAAAGTTCCCAGAGTCTTAATTCCATCTATTGGATATTATAGGTTAGGATGACTAACTCATCAACCCATAATATTCTCAAGAGAAACTCGTCTGAGTATAGTATTGTGTGATAACTGTTATCAAGTCAACACCGGAACAGTCTCCGCAATACGTCCTAAGTAGGCCAAGCTGGGTTAAATGTTCTACGGTCCTCTGCTTCTCGGATCCCAAATCAGAGAAAGTAATGCCTAACCACAAATAACTTGTGTGACATAAATAGCTCCAAAAAGGTCTCCACTGAGTATATGGGTCTCAAGCCAACTTGTTAAGGACTACTCCACACAAGTCGAACATGACAATACCATCCTCTTATCTTAATTGCACTCAAGTTCGGGTTAGAACTTATCTCACCACTCAGAGATCACCAAGCACAACAAGAAGATTATATCATATAAACAAGTATACAAACATCAAATATACAAATATATCTACATATAAAAAAGTAGGCTAAACTCACTGAGGACTACTCCCCAGCAGAGTCGCCACTTAATTTTTGTAGCGGTAAATTCATGACCATTAAGCTATGGATAAACTTAACGTCAATAAAACCAGAGTCGCCACCGCGCTTTTATTGTTTCCAAAGGAAAAGGGAAAAGTACGAACAAAACCCGAAGATAAGGAGTTTTCAAATCTAAACTAAAAAAATGCCAGAGATTACAGGTAAGGGGGTTGGTTACACAGAGGAAAGGTGTTAGCACCCAAAGTGTCTTAGGTACTCCTAGGGAGCCCTTTTTTATGTGTGTATGTATTTTTGGTATAAAAGATGTTTTCAGTAAATAGAGTGTGGGGATGAGAAAAGAATTCATTAATTATATTTTTGTGGTTGACAAGACCTTCGGACTTGTGTCTACGTACCAACATAAAAATGAGGGATATAAACCTCGTAGTTCGTGGTATCAATTTCAAAATGAGTGGGTTGCTTTTAATCAAAAGTTAAGTTTAAAAGAGGCACAAAAGGCCCAAAAGTTTGAATGAGTGCTAGTTCTTTTTGTCTTTTGAAATTTTATGTCAATATGGTTAAGTTCATTTACAAGCTTGATTTATGAAAAGAGTTAAAAGAAAAAAGCAATGGCATAAGGCCGAAGTTTCTAGTTTGCAATAAAGTCTAAGTTTTGAAATTACAAGCAAAGAAGGTTTTTGAAAAGGGGGAGAGATTTTGAAATTTAAGAAGTGGGAGGAGATGAAGAGGCTAACCTAAGCATAAAATAAAAGTTCAGAGTTGAAAAGATCTGACCAATGGAATGCAATCCAACAAACAATAATGTCAACAAAAACCCCACTTTTCTATTGGACTTTGAATCAAGCAATAATCAACAAGCGATTAGCAATATGAAGAGCAAGGCATCAAATAAAGATGGTCACATCCAAGCAGACAAATCCATAGCTAACAATCTTCTTTGTCTTCTCATGTATCAGATGAAATACTTCTTGATTTTTGCTCA
The DNA here is from genome assembly GCF_024323335.1 of Lathyrus oleraceus. Classification (NCBI taxonomy): domain Eukaryota; kingdom Viridiplantae; phylum Streptophyta; class Magnoliopsida; order Fabales; family Fabaceae; genus Lathyrus; species Lathyrus oleraceus. The sequence continues at coordinate 160,112,195 of NC_066584.1, read as the reverse complement.
AAATAAGGTGTAGCATGAGATCAAAATAACAGTTGTATCAAGACCATGTAGCAGATAAACTCAAGTGGATCTTAATACTTACATCATATGAAAGCTCAAATCACAACAACTTGGTCTCATAAATATTGGCATTGGCCAAGTCCTTTTGCATATGGAATGTTGCCTAATTCTAAGTCCAAAAGCTCAGATCAAATCCAACAGTCCACACAAACATTTTTTTGGGTTTTTGTTGTTTATTAAGTATTTTAAGGTCCTAAGACACAAACACAAACAAAGTACACAAAAAAATATATACAAACACAATATATGGTTCAAATGAGCAAAGTGAAAATGACATAAACATAAATAATATAAATGCTATATAAATGACAAATGAATGGTAAATGACTTGAATTTAAATTGCATAAAGTAAATGACTTGAAAGTAAAAGCAATATTAATACAAGTTAGTCAAATGTTAGTTGATTATATGTTTGTGATGTTTTTCTTTTCAATTAATTAAGTCATTATTTGGAGAATACTCAACCATCTATTCACTAGCATGGATCCTTGAACCAAGACATCTTCCAAAGGAAGGAAAAAAGGCCAAGTTTCCACACAATACCATGAAAGATGGAAGACTTAAAATCTCACTTACTAGAATGTTATGGCTTTAGGGTCAAAATTTAACTCTATGTTAAGCAATCATAATTTGACTTATGTAGAAGTCACAACTATCTGAGGTCGGGCAATAAAAATTTAGATGCTAATGCATGTTAGAGATTTGGTATAATGAACCAACTCTTAAAACATACCACACACTAAAGAGAAAAGATAAAAGGGTGGACTTATCTCATCCATACTTGTATTGGTTCATCTAACACAAGGTTATTGATGGACCAATTAGCCTTAGGATGTTTAGATTTCATTGGTTAATGAAAAGGATGGGAAATAATGGGATTGAAGATGAAGAGGGAGGGGGGATGAGAGAAACACAAATTGGTCATGGGAGGAATTTTATCAAATTAAAATCATTTATTCATTTTGGGAGATGAAATGTACATTTCATCAATCCCCTAAATCCAATGATTTTAACTTAACAAAAGTCAAATCAACCTTGACCAGGCCCAAACACATAGTCAAACATCATAAGTCAACAAAAGTAGTTCAACAAAATTTCTATACAATTAATCAATTTAAAATCAAATTAAAAATGAATTAAATTTCAATTTAAATTGGCCAAAACCTAAAACCTCTTCAAAACACCAAATAAATGGCCAAGAGATTTATCCTAGGTCAATGAAGGTCAAAGGACCTAGACAAAAAATTTCATGATTTTTGAAAGGTCAAAAGTATTTTTAAGCAATTAAAAATATACACAAAAACAACTAATTCATGAAAAATATTAAAATTAATCCAAAAAATAATTTTAATTCAGAAAAAATGAAAGAGGAAAATATTTAAATATTTTTGGGGAAAGTCCCATATTTTTTGGATTGAAAATGAAATTAATATGAATTAATCAAAATAAGTGGATTAAATGAAAAATCAGAAAATAAAATAAAATTCAAAAAAACAAGGGTCATTAGATCTCCCTCATTAATTGAGGTGGCATATTTGATGGCCACACGCACGCGTTCCACCATACGCCTTGGTCAATGCGTTGTACGCGTGGTAATCATAATGAACGCTTGAGATTAAAACATTTGAATCAAATCAGATGGCTTGGACATTGTCAATGCACCACTAGAGCCCTAGCTCTGGTCATCTTCTCTGGTGATCACCACTGGTCTGGTTCAGGCTCAACTTCATGGAAAATGAAAGGTGGATACACTAATTTGAAGAAAAAATGCTCAGGAGCATGAATCTGGCCTCAATTTTCTCCAATTCCAAGTATATAAAAAGATACGGGGATTTGAATTTTGAGGATCATGAACCGAGTTGCTTCGATTTGACCTCAAAGAAACTCAATCTTGTTTCCTACATTGGCAGGACTTCAGCCAACCAAAAATCATAAAGAATAGTGAAGAATTGAGAGAGAATCGAATAGATGAAAATTCTGAAAAATTACCTTCGAGGGAGCTTCAACCTTGCTTGATCTTGATTCCAATTGTGCTTGGCCTTATTTCATAAGCTTGTAGGAAGTGATTAGGATCAAGAAATGGCCTGGAATCTTGGAGTTTCAATCTCAAAACAGAAGGAGATTTGAAGCTCGATTTTAAAATGTGGAAGTGAAAATCATCCAAATGGTACCTCATATTGCACCCATGCGCAAGTCCTTCATTATTTGGCCAAATGAGATGATCTTAGACTTTTTGGAAAGGTGAGATCAAGGGGAATAACTTTCATGTTGAACACTTTTTCATTTGAATGTTTGATCATGATTTATTTTGAGGTGGAAGTTTGGGGAATCAAACGTATTTGAAAATTTTCTAAGTCCCAAGTCAAATGTTCACTTCTTCCACCTTGAATAACTTTTTCTATGGACTTCAAATGAAAAACGTTCCTTCATAAAATTTATATCTCTTTCAAACCTCTTCAATTTGGTCACAAATTTTACCTCATTTGGATTTGGCATGAAGGTGTTATGCATTTTAGAAGTTGAGGAAAATCACGTGTTCAATGGTATTGACCCAAAATGACCTATAATGTTTCCTCTTTGCACATGTATTTTTAAGTTGAATTTGAACTTCCTATAAAAATAAAATTTTAAGTAGACATCTTGAATAATTATAATGGATTTCATCTCATAAAAATTGAGCAAGTTATGGTCTTGAGAAGTTGACCTCCAAACTAGGGTCCAGACAAAATGACCTATGATCTTTCACCATAAAAAGTGACTTTCCAAGCAAAATTAGCTCTTGACTTAAACATGAAAGTTGTTTGAAATGTCATTTTGAGTAACGTTTATCTTTGAATAATTTTCATATGACAAAAATTGTAGGAGATAGGGTCTAGAGAACCCCAGTTTTGACTTGTTGACTTTCTCTAGTCAACCACCATGAACCATCTTGCTAGCTTGAAATTATCTTGACTTTTGGGACTCATGGAGTATCATATAGGCATAAGATGATGTAATATAAAGTATCCCTTGAAATATTTGATCAATTGTTGAAGAAACGTGTTGAAGAAGTCACATAAGATACCCAGAGGAATTAGGGTTTCCAAGGCAAGCAATCTCCAAATTCTTGATGATTTATTGATCAAAATGACATGTTAAGATCATGGGGATCCATATATGATACTTAGATCCAAAGTTAACCATTTCTTGATTGAACTCCTTGCATTGAGGGTCTTAAACCCTAGATGTGAACTTGATGGAGCATGGGTGAGCACACACACTACCTACAAAAGTAAAAAACTATACATTCACATATTTTTTGTATTTGGGTTAGTGAATAATGAAAAACAAAGTATGATACAATCGAAAGTGCTTGGTGATCTCTCCCAATGTAATCCCAATGAATAAGGGGTAAGGAGGCTACCAAGGTGTGATCCCAAAGCCAATGCATATGATGAGATATCATAAGGGATCTTAGGGTCAAAATTGGGGTCTTACATAAAGCAAGAAGGGAGGCAATATGAAGACAAACCAAGTGAAGACACAAGTTTTAATGTTGACAACTCTACCGGTATAGGAAGAATTACCATAAGTGGTAGGGTGTATTCTCCACAAAAAGTCCAAGATAATGCTGACGCCTTGGCAAGAGCCAAGGGTAAACAAGTGGTGAGTGACAATTCAGGGTCGGTACAAGTTAATGCTCTGAATGTAGTACCTGGGACTTCTTTGTCCCAAGAAGTTGAAGAGTTATTGAGATTAATCAGTAAAAGTGACTATAAAGTGATAGATCATTTGAGCCAGACGTCGTCTAAGATTTCAATCTTGTCCTTGTAGTTGTGTTCCGAAGCTCACAGGAATGCCTTGATGAAATTATTGAGTTCTGCTTTGGTGCCACAAAACATCACTATCAACCAACTAGAAGAGGTTGTGGCCAATATTTCAACTAATAACGGTTTGGGTTTTACAGACTTTGATCTTCCTCCAGAAGGACACAATCACAACAAAGCCTTGCACATTTCTATGGAATGCAAAGGAAGTACATTATCCTGTGTGTTGGTAGACACTGGATCATCCTTGAATGTGCTGCCTAAATCTACCCTGGTAAAGATTGATTATACAGGAGTTCAATAGCGCCTCAGTGACCTGATAGTTCAGGCCTTTGATGGGTCTCGAAGAGCTGTTTTTGGTGAAGTAGACCTACCTGGACCCTAAGTTTTCGATACGAAATTCTTCATCATGGACATATAACCTGCATACTGTTGTTTGCTAGGATGCACGTGGATTCATGGGGCAGGTGTTGTAACATCTACATTACATCAGAAAATGAAATTCCCAAGTGGTGGTAAGATTGTTACTGTGTGTGGCAAAGAAGAATACATGGTGAGTTATCTGACATCCTTCCGATATGTAGAAGTTGAAGGGGAAGTACATGAAACTCCATTTCAGGCGTTCGAGACAGTCCAGATGATCAAAACCCCTCGTTCTGAGGATAAAAGTCTTGTAGTTTCCATGTTTTCATTGAAGGACGTCAGAGCAGTGGTCGAGAGTGGCCACCCAGAAGGTTGGGGTCGTATGTTGGATCTTCCTTTGAAATTTGACAAATTGGGCCTCGGTTTCAGTAATTCCCAGTAAGACGTAGCTCCTGAAGCTCCCCAAGCTCCAAAAGTTTTCACTCCGGTGAGATTTACAAGTGCTAGACTTATCAATAATGATCAGGCCAATGTTGTTGGTGATGATGATGATGATGATAGTGATTATGACATCAACAACTGGATCCGACCAAGTGTTCTAGGTGAAGAGCTCCGCAATTGAACTACAAAGGATGTCACCCAAGTCACAATTAATCAAGAGTAATTTTCTTTTGTTTTCTTATCATGCAATAATTCCCACGCTCTTCCCAAAGCATGGTGAATCATGTAGGGCCACCCTGTTTCATTTACAATTTTTATCATAAAATAAAGGACGTTTTCGCATTCAAAACTTTTGATCTTTTCTTTTCTATTTTACTTTTATCTTTTCTTTTAAAAATGGAAATATTTTCCTTTCACCACACACTTCATAAAAAGCATAAAAAAATCATCAATGCAGATCTACGTCTGCCTCGGACCCCATTGATAACGATTTTGATATCGCTCATTATAACTTTGACAATCCGATCTACCAAGACAAAGAAGAAGGTGACGAAGACTGTGAACTCCCTGAAGAGTTGGCAAGATTATTGAGGCAAGAGAAAAAGGTCATCCAACCATACAAAGAAGACATTGAGATTGTGAATCTTGGAATGAGGACGACCTAAAAGAGGTTGGAATAGGTTCTTCTTTGGAAGAAAGTGTGAAGACCAAGTTGATCGATATACTGCGAGAGTTTATCGACATATTCGCTTGGTCCTATCAAGACATGCCAGGGTTGGACGCCGATATTGTGGTGCATAGGCTACCTTTGAAAGAAGAATGTCCACCAGTTAAGCAGAAGCTTCGAAGAACACGTCCTAATATGTCTAAAAATATCAAAGATGAAGTGCAAAGGCAATTTGATGTAGGTTTTCTGGTAGTTACTTCTTATCCTCCATGGGTAGCTAACATCATTCCAGTACCTAAAAAAGATGGTAAAGTACGGATGTGTGTTGATTATCGTGATTTGAACAGAGCAAGTCCCAAGGATGATTTTCCGCTCCCTCACATTGATGTATTGGTCGACAACACTACGCAGTTCTCAGTATTTTCTTTCATGGATGGTTTCTCCGGTTATAATCAGATTAAAATGGCTCCTGAAGACATAGAGAAGACCATGTTTATTACACCTTAGGAACCTTTTGTTATAATGTTATGCCTTTTAGTCTGAAGAACGCAGGGGCAACTTACCAGCGTGCGATGGTAACCCTATTCCCTGACATGTTTCATAAAGAAATTGAGTGCTACGTGGACGATATAATTGTGAAATCCCACACAGAGGAAGAAAATTTAATCAACTTGCGAAAGATGTTTGAAAGACTAAGAAAGTTCAGGCTAAGGCTAAATCCCAACAAATGTACTTTTGGAGTAAGGTCTGGTAAATTACTTGGCTTTTTGATCAGTGAAAAAGGAATTGAGGTTGAGCCTGCAAAGATAAAAGCGATTCAAGAGATGCCTGAGCCAAGAACTGAAAAAGAAGTGTGTGGGTTCTTAGGGAGATTGAATTACATTGCTAGGTTTATCTCCAATCTTACAACTACATGTGAGCCAATGTTTAAATTTTTAAGTAAAGATCAGGCAGTGGTGTGGAATGATAATTGTCAAAAGGCATTCGAGAAAATAAAAGAGTACTTGCGAGAACCTCCAGTTCTTATGCCTCCAGTAGAGAGTAGACCCTTAATCATGTATCTCATTGTCCTCGACGGGTCGATGGGGTGTGTATTAGGCCAACATGACGAGTCTGGCCGAAAAGAGCATGTAATATACTACCTGAGCAAAAAGTTTACCAGCTATGAAACCAAATATTCACTGCTTGAGAAAACTTGTTGTGCTCTAGCGTGGGATGCTCACCGGCTAAGACATTACATGTTGACCCACACTACTCTTTTGATTTCGAAGACGGACCCAATTAAATATATCTTTGAGAAGCCTGCTCTCATAGAGAGGGTTGCCCATTGGAAAATGATTTTAACAGAATATGATATTCAGTATACGACTCAAAAGGCCATCAAGAGTAGTATAATTGTTGATTACCTAGCTCATCAACATATGGAAGATTACCAGCCTATGAAGTTCGACTCTCCCGATGAAGACGTGTTGTTTCTCAATGAATATTACAATCGACCAGGCCCAGATGAAGGCCCAGAACCAGGATCGCGATGGACGCTCGTGTTCGACGGTGCTTCAAATGCTTTAGGAAACGGTGTTGGAGTTGTCATTACCTCTCCCACCGGTTTTCACATTCCTTTCACTTCCAGAATCTATTTTGATTGCACCAATACCATGGTTGAATATGAAGCTTGCATCTATGGGATTGAGGCTGCTATTGATTTGAGAATCAAGCATCTTGAGGTATATGGGGATTCTACCTTGGTCATTAGCCAAATTAATGGAGATGGGGATTCTGCCTTGGTCATCATCCAAATTTAATTCCATACTGAGAGCATGTGATGAAATTAATCCCATACTTCGAAGAGATCACATTCAACCATATCCCAAGAGAAGAGAATCATTTAGCAGACATGCTAGCCACTCTAGCATCAATGTTCAAAGTCAAATGGGCAAATGAAGCCCATTCCATCAGCATTATGAGATTGGATGATCCATCCTTTTGTTATAATAATGACGAAGTTCGGGATGATAAGCCTTGGTTTTATGATATCAAGAGATACCTGAAGAAACAAGAATACCCGAAGGACGCAACTAACTGACAAGAAAACATTAAGGAAACTGTCTGCTCAGTTTTTTTAAGTGGTGACGTGATGTATAAGAGGAATCATGACTCTATCCTGCTCATATGTGGGGATAGACACGAAGCAGATAGAATTATTGAAGAGATTCATGAGGGTTCATTTGGAACACACTCCAGTGGTCATGCCATGGTGAAAAGGATTTTGAGAGCAGACTATTATTAGATGACTATGGAGACTGACTGCCATCTTCATGCCAGATCATGTCATAAATGCCAAATCTATGTTGATAAAGTGCATGTTCCTCCCGTGCCTTTAAATGTTCTGACATCTCCATGGCCTTTCGTAATGCGGGGTATCGATATGATCGGACGTATTGAGCCTACGACTTCAAATGGACATCGCTTCATCCTAGTAGTTATCGATTACTTCACCAAATAGGTGGAAGTTGCCTCTTACGCCAACGTAACTAAGCAGGTGGTTACTTATTTTATCAAGTACAATATCATTTATCGTTATGGGATCCCCGAGAAGATCATAACAAACAATGGGTCCAATCTCAACAACAAGATGATGACAGAGTTGTGCAAGAGTTTCAAGATTCAACATCATAATTCCTCTCCTTACCGCCCAAAGATGAATGGGTAGTGGAGGAAGCCAATAAGAACATAAAGAAAATAGTGCAAAAAATGGTGGTGACCTACAAGGAATGGCATGAGATGTTACCATTCACTCTGCACAGTTATCGGACTTCGGTACATACCTCAACTGGGGCAACTTCATTTTTATTGGTTTACGGCATGGAGGCAGTTTTACCCGTCGAAGTTGAATTCCCTTCCTTAAGGTTGTTGACAGATGTAAAACCCAACGAGGTCGAGTGGGTGCAAAACAGATTCGATCATTTGAACGTCATTGAAGAGAAAAGAATGGTTGCTATATACCATGGGCAGCTATATCAAAAGTGAATGAAGAAAGCATTTGATCGAAGAGTTCGTCCTCGGAGTTACCAAGTTGGTCACCTAATGTTGAAAAGAATTATTCTTCCTTAGTCTGATCCCAGGGGCAAGTGGACTCTGAATTATGAAGGGCCATATATGATAAGGAAGATTTTCTCTAGCGGAGCCATGATGCTCACTACTATGGATGGTGAGGATTTTCCACTCCATGTAAACGTAAACATAGTCAAAAAATAATTCGCATAAAAAGGACTCGCTAAGTCGATGACTTAGGCAAAAATGGGCATCCTGGCGAACCAAAAAAAAAGAATAAGAAGGTTCGGGACAAAATTAGGGATAAAAACAAAAATTATTGAGTACACCCTCTAAGTTGAAAACCCGAAAGGGCGGCTTAGGCAAAAAAGGGTATCCTGGTGGATCGAAAACCTGAAAAGACGATCCAGGCAAAAGTTAGGGATTTAAAGCGAACGATTATGTCTGGTATTGGATCAGTTGATTTCATTATACTACTATAAGTTGAGAACCCGGAGGGCGGGAATCAGTTCGAATCATTTTCTTCAGAAAGCAAAGGAATGAGAGCGTTAAGGTCGTAAGGAATTATAGCAGGGAATTCGTTTTTCACATTGCCATTCTTGTAATAAATATTTTATTATTTTTTGCAATTGCCTCTTCCTAGGAATTTCCTCCTAATGTAAAGGCCTATTTACAGGCGAATTCTCGATCAATAAAAGTTTTCTTTTCATTCAAAAGTATGTTCTTTATTTTTCTTTTACATGTTTTTGTATGCAAAAAACGTCCAATTTTTTTTTATAATCATTGCATTTGGAAATCCCGGGCTTTACATAATATGATAAAAAGACGTTTGGATATGCTTTTGATTTTATGCGTGGCAGGGTTGGTAGACAAAGTGGTTACGCAATACCTGGGACATTTTAGCTGTGATTTGGAATGTTCAAAAGCGAGAATCAGCAAGAATGACTCTTAACTTTGCCTTGTTTCCCCCAACAGTTGCAGTAATGGAAGATTTTATAGTCCCCAGAGTGATGTTTCATCTTTGATTGAGAATTTCCCCATTTCCCCAGTAGAGTTGCGTTGATGAGACTTATAGATCAGGACTTCTCATATAATGAATATTTTCTTCCTAGTAAAAGTCCACCTAATTCCAATCAGGGCCCCGCTGAGTTTGCAATTTATTTTTGCAGATCCCCTCCCTGCAAAGTTCTAGATACTTCAGAAGATTTGTCTTCAGCTGACTTTTTTGTGGTTTTATTTATTTTATTCTCATACAAAATCATGCATCATTATACCACATCCATAAAAATTGCGTAGCATTCCCATTTTACATGGAGCATTACGCCATAGAAAAGTTCAAACATGCATCATAACATAAGCCAATGATGTTTTCCTTATTTCCCCGACAAAGTTATCAGTCCCTTGGTATATCTCCAGTCTCTTTTCATCCTTACAAGTTCCATTTGACTCTATCAACCAAAATCCAGTCCTATCCTCGTAATCTTTTTAAATCCGGTTCTATCCTAGTAATCTTCGTTAAATCCAGTATTATCCTGGTAATCTTTGTTGGTGATCCAGTTCTTTCCTAGCGCAACATTTTTTTGTTCACAGGCGTACCCGTTTAGCTTGGTAGTCTTCGTGATTTTTAAATCCAGTTCTATCCTGGTAATCTTCGTTAAATCCAGTTCTATCTTGGTAATCTTTGTTGGTGATCCAGTTCTTTCCTGGAGCAACATTTTTTGTTCACAGGCGTACCCGTTTAGCTTGGTAGTCTTCGTGATTTTTTTAAATCCAGTTCTATCCTAGTAATCTTTGTTTTTGGTCCAGTTCTTCCCTAGCGCAACGTCTTCTGTTCACGAACGTGCCTGATTAGATTGGCATCTCTGTGATTAAACTTTTTTTCTCACTTACACGATGAAGTTCAAACTTGCTTACTGACCTTTTTTCCTCCTTTCCAGAGTGCAAATTTTTTGGTTTCTTTTGGTATTCAATCCTCTCCCACCTTGAACGTTTGAAAATGTCGTTTCTTTTCAACCTCACAGGTGCAAGAAGATTGAATTAGGGCAGCTGTTGTACCCCAAAATTTACCCTATTCTTTTTTACTATAGTTGGCTTATATTTTATCATCACATTCATTCATGCATATCATTGGTTCTATGGTTATGAGATCAATGCATCCTCTTGGGACTTTTTTCAAGCTTCAGAAGGAAGAAAGGTGACAATCATTGCAAGGAGGGTGGGATACCCTCAACCTCTTGATCACTCAAGCTACAAGGGTTTCCTCATACCCTAGGACATCTCAAATGGTCTATTGCTTCATCAGTTGAATGAGAATTACAAGAAAATGGAATTGGATCACACTCTTCTATCTTTGGATCTCTGAGCTAGAAGTGTTGATTATATCGGTATGTGGCATGCTCATGGACCACTTTTGAATCATCTTCATCATATTATCATACAAGACATCATTGTTCCAAAAATATTCCACTTTCCTTAGAAGAATCAAGGTTTTGAGGATGAGCACTCTTATTTGGTCATTTTTGATTGAAATTAGGGTTTGTGATGAAGTCAATTTATTTTTGACTATTTGAACAAGACTTGTTTCCACGGTATTCTATGTGTTCCTAAGTGTCTATGAGTAGAAGATTGGCCATTAATTCCATTCATAAGAGGTTCAATTATTCAGATGATTATTGGTTTGATTCAATTGGGAAAAGTCAATTGGGCAGGTTAAAAAGTCAACTTTTAATGTTTTTGGTCAATATTATGTTCCTCAAGTCAAAATTGGTCTATATGTGGAATTTGATCAAGAAAAGTTAAGAGACTCATCAAAACTCAAGAATTGTGGAAAGTTGCTTAAATGGGAAACTAGGGTTTTGAAACTTACTATTTATGGCAAGTTTGGTGTTAATGAACAACTACCTTCATGGCCTTTGTTCTATATAATCAAGACTCCAAATCAAGTTGGCCTTAACATGGATTTTGTTCTCCTCCCTCCAAGCTTAAAGGAGGTACCAAGATTGAGTTATTTGGATCATCATATCCCAAGATATGGTTGTGGAAAGTGGAGTGTTTCAAATTCATCCATTTGTCCCAAGACTTAGAAATTTTCGAAGTATCCCAAGTCAGGATTACCAAGCATTGTTCATGGCAGTTTTTCAGGACCTTAAGGGTTCCACCTCATTTGGGTTCCAACATGAAAGTTACAATATTAGGTTTCCCCTTTCCATTGATTCTAAGAGAAAGTTATTTGGATTGTCATAGCTCAAGATATCACTCTCACAAGTCATGACCTTGGATTGTTTAAGTGGCCTTTGTACTTAGTGAAACTTTTCTAAGTCTTTATTCATTCCAAACCACATACTTCATGTGTATTTTTCACAAGGTTCTAGATTTTATTAGGATTCAATCTCAACATTAAAGTTGTAGAGCACTTTCTCCTATCTACTTTTGATTCAAACATTTTCACATTTGGTAACTTGAGGAGCAAGTTACGGATATAGCAAGTGAGGATTTCATTGGTCACTAATTGAATTGTGCTTGTCATCTTGATATGCAGTTTCAGGTAGTCATCTTCGTGGCCACTTTTGAAAAGGCTCAAGGATTTGTTTCGAATTGTCCCCAACATGAAACATGTTCCTCTCATTTCCCTCTTTTCAAAAAGCTCTAACTCACCCTTTTTGGCCAAGAGAACATTGAGTTATGTTGGTTCAAAAAGCTTTCATTTACCACTTTTTAAGGGGCTTAAGGATTTGTTATCCTAGGCTGATGAAGGAGATTAAGGATGATGGTATTCCTCATAAGTTGATGAGGATCACTTATAAGTTGGGAAATATGTCTCAGACATTGTGTCCAACATTTGTATACCAGTTGATGAATCTGGTATGGTTTTTGATAAAGAAATGTTGGAGATTTTTCATCTCAACATCTTGATGTTGCCACTGCTTTTGGTGTGTATAAGGGGTAGTTTTTATGACTACTATCTACTGAGTATGAGGAGCTGATATTTGATGTTTTATTGTTGTGTTTAGTACTAACTGATACGTTTGGTACTAATTGTTCTACTTTTCTAGTTTTTTTTTGTGCACACATGCTAAAAAATTTGACTCGATATCTGGCCCTCAACTGTGTATGTTGATATTTGTGTTAGTAGTATTTGTTGCTAATTCTAACTTAATATTAGTAGTGTGTTCATGCATGTCTGGCTTTATAAGTGAATGAGTGATTTCTATGGAGCATTGACTAATGTGTGTTGTAAGACGTGTCTTATGACTTTATGCTACTGTTTCGTGCTACTCTGATTGTTGGTCTATGTTGGTTGCTGCTATGGATTCTTAAACTTGTTGTTAGTGGTTATTTCCATACCTTTGCCAAATTATGGAAAAAAAAGGGAGTAATGATCATGTGGGATGGGACAAGACAAGATGTTAAAGATGTCCCAATATGATGGAGTTGATATCTTGATATGTAGTAATTACATTAATTATGTGCTACTTCTGTTGTTGTTTACTCTGTTCATTCTATTGGGGGATATCGTGTGTTACTTATGTTGCTTCATGAAGATCACATCTTGTAGTTGTTTTAGCCAAAAATTTCCAAAGGGGGATTGTAGTTCCTTTTGTTTGATTACATTAGGTAAAACAACATATGTACAAGATGTATTTTAGGTAACATGTGGAACAAGATATTCCAACTTGTGTTCCAACATCTGAGTTTGTTGCTAGCAAGATTTGTGTAACACCCCAAAATTTGCCCTCCTCATTCATGCATTCATTTTTAGATCATTTAACATTTCATATTGCATTTCATCATGTCAATTAGAATCAGATCCAAGAAACTTTATTTAAAAAAAAAAACGAAAAAGAAAAACGAAAAGAAAACGAAAAAAAATAATAATAATAATAATAATAAACGAAAAAATAATAATAATAATAATAAAAAAAAATAATTAAATAAACAAATAAATAAAATATAATAGAAAAATCTTGGACTTGGACCTCTCTCATTTGAGCCCACAAAGCCATGAAAATCAGGTTATAAAAGAGGGAGAACAAACAGAAAAAGGAAGAGAAGCAAAATACTTTAAGGTTTCCTTGGAACAAAACCCTGGACAAAACCTGGAGAGAAACCTGACAGAGAACTCAGAGCAACCTCCAAACCCTGAAGGGAACTCAACTGCACAAAATCACCTCTGCCTCACATAAACCCTAAAGATTGTTTTGTAAACCTCACGGGTGCAACTCAATTTCAATCAAGCTCTCCAATCAGGTTTGCCCTATTCCCATTACTTTACGCCTTCAATTTGAAATTTCTAAATGTATGAGGTATCATGGGTGAATTTGATACCCTTTTGATGCATGTGTTTGACAAGAGGTTTAGGCCTCCTACCCTTGGTTGCTTTTTGTGAGCTTTTTGTGAATTGAAAGGGCATGATTCATGTGGTTACATTTTGATTTGGGGGCAACTCTTGATTACCCTATTTTGTTTCTCTAACCTGTTTGTTGAGTTTTGTTTTGTGAGGGCTCATATGACTCTTGCAGAGATGGCTTGCCTGGTGTTCCATTTTATTTGTGGGATACCACCTGGAGGTTTATTCTGACTACCTGTACTGACTCGCTTTCTTTGATGGTGCCAGCTTGAGAGATCGTCGGGTTTCTTGTCTCTTTAGTTGTTGTTACTTCGGATCTTTATCCGTGTGGTACTTTTATATTTTTCCCGCATTTTACTGTTTTCCTAGCTGGAAGACCTCGATAGGAGGCAATGTTTTTGTGTGTGTATTTTTTTTTACAGGTTCCTTCGTCAAGGACTGCCTTTTTGCATGAGCATCCCTAACCCTACCAACTCATTGATTTTTCTTCTCCTAAGAACACGTTAACTCCTTCTACTACAGGCGAGTAAGTCTCCAAAGGTCGAGCATCCGGTAGATTGCTTAGTAACGTCGTTCGTCCAAAACCCAATCCATAACCCCGTAGTTAGCCGAACTACGGCTTGCTCTGATTCTCATTCCAGATGAGATACGTAGGCATAAGACGCGATGTCTTAGCGAGCACAATTACCCTTAACCCCTAGGTAGCCGAGCTACGAAGACTCTGATTCTCATATTCATATGAGATACGTATGCAGTGGATGTGACATCCGTGCGAGTCATTTTCTTTTGACCCCTTTTTTTAGTAAATAACACATTAGATAAACCCACACCCTTTAGACAAGAACTACAAAAGTGGATCCCGTAGAGTACTACGGATGCGTAGGGGTGCTAATACCTTCCCTTCGCATAATCGACTCCCGAACCCAAGATTTGGTTGCGAGACCCTGTCTTGTCCTTTCCTTTTTCCAGGTTTACTTCGAGCGTTTCCTTTCCCTCCTTTGGGATAAATAACGCACGGTGGCGACTCTCCTGTCTTTCTTCGCCGGTTGTTTTTTTCGTATTCCATTTTTCAGGTTGCGACAGCTGGCGACTCTGCTGGGGACCCGGTTTCCCTAAGCGAGTCCCTCCTAGCTTTTGTAGGTTGTTTGTTTATTGGGTGTTTATTCTTTTGTACAGTTATTTATCTTTCAGCATTTACCTGCTTTATTGCATTGTGTACATATGACTGCCGTATCTGCTGGTTCTATTTGTGAGATGAGTTCTATACCCGAACTCGAGTGCACTTAGGATAGGAGAATGGCATAGTCTTGTTGACTTGTGTGGATTTATTCCTTAGCAAGTTGACTTGCAAGCCCATTCACTTGGTGGAGGTCATGTTGGGATCAATAATGTCACACAAGTAAGTTGTGGTTAGACATTACTTTTTCCAATATAGACCTTAGAAGCCAAGGACCTTAGTTTACCAAACCCATCTTGGCATATTCGTAGGACGTAGTGCGAAAGTCGTTCAAGTGTAAGATTTGATACGATTGTTACGCGATACTACACTCATAAGAGTCTCTCTTGAGAATATTTTTGGAATACGAGTAGTCGTTCCTCCGATAATATCCGAAAGATGGGATTATGACTATGGGAACCTTTTGTAGAACATGTTTGGCAGGTTTAAACCTTAGTACACTCCCTTTGGGTGGTTCTTAACCTAAACTACATGCTCGTGACTTGCAACAAACCCTTGATTCATGGTTGATCCGTTCAGGTATCCTTAATATCAATGAAACTTGGGTGTTGATAAGGTGTAAACCATAATCCATCAAAAATGGATGGTTGATATTAAGGATAACATGATCCATCGCATGACCTTTGTTTGGTGTGATTTGATTGATCCTCTTAATTTCTCTCCAGGCAGTGCAACCTGACAAATGTTCAAGCGGATTCAGCGATTCTGATTGACATGCCATTGCATTGCATAACATCATTCGCATATTTGCATCCAACATCTCATGCTTATTCATTTGCAGGGTATTCCCTTTTTAAGGGGGGGCCTTAAAATTGAATAAGCAGTGCATCGCATACCATGCATACTAACCCTTGTTTGTTTTGCAGGTGTCACCGCAGTGTCTAATGTTTGTTCCATGTTTCAGGCAGTTATTGGTCCCAAGCGAGTTCACAGGTACCCGACAAAGGAAAACCGTCCACGACTAGCAATGGACCAGATACAGAAAGAACTGGCTGATATGCGTGAAAGGATGGATCAGTTCATGACATTGATGACTGGTATGGCAGAAGGCCAGGCGAAGCTGAAGGAATTGGTTGAGCAACCGAGGCCCGACCCAAAGGTGGAAATACCAAGTGCTGAGGGGAACCCTGGGAACGCTGATAACCCTGTGAACACTGGAAACGCGGGTAACGCAAATGTTGATGGAAACCCGGGTAATGTTGGCAACACGGGGAATGTTGGGAATTGTATTGGTGGAAGGTACAATGTGAATCAAGGGATTCGGATTAACGGGCGCCCCGTTACTGAAGATTGTCAGTATGATCAATTTTCTTTGCACGACGAGACCCTCGAGACCACTCGCCGTATGGATGAGCTTGCTGAGAAGCTCAAATCTTTGGAGTCTCAAAATTCCTTAGGTTTTGATGTCACCAATCTTGGTCTGGTTCAGGGAGTAAGGATCCCTCACAAGTTCAAACCCCCTACTTTTGAGAAATACAACGGGGCTTCTTGCCCACGCACTCATCTCCAATCTTATTTGGGAAGGTTGGGAGCTCACACGGAAGATGAAAAGCTATGGATGTACTATTTTGAAGACAGTCTAACTGGAGCTTCTCGTGAATGGTATTCTCATTTGTCTCGCACTACCATCAAGAGCTGGAAAGACTTGGCAGAGGCTTTTGTCAAGCAATATCAATACAACTTAGACATGGCTCCAAATCGGACCTTGTTGCAAGGAATGTCTCAGACTGCCAAGGAGACCTTTAGAGAATATGCTCAGCGTTGGAGACAAATTGCTGCATCCGTCCAACCCCCCATGTCTGAAAGGGAGATGGCGGACATGTTCATGAACACTCTTCAAGGAAATTATATCGAGAGATTGGCTGCTTGCCAGTCAATCAGCTTTGCAGAGATAGTGATTGCTAGAGAAAGGATCGAGAGTCTGTTGAAGATGGGCCGAATTCAAGACAACAGTGCTTCCAACTCATCAGTTCCCAAGAAACCGTTTGCTAGTAACGGTCAGCGAAGAAGAGAAGGTGAGACGAGCGTTGTATATGCCGGCAGAGGCAGGGGCAGAGGACGCCCTAATTATTATCAAGATCAAGTGGCGGCAGTCACTATTCCAACACCTGTTCCTCAACCGCAGTATCATCCGCAACAGCAACCCAGGTACTACAATCAACAACAAGGAGGTAATCCGGGTCAGCAGAGACCCTATCAACAACGTCCAAGGCAGGCGGACCGGGTCATTGAGCCAATCCCAATGCCTTATTCTGTATTACTTCCCAAGCTGATTGACATGAATCTGGTTACGTTGAGAACTCTGGCCCCACCGGTCGATCCCAACAATCTGCCTAGAGGTTATGATGTCAACGCCAGATGTGCTTTTCACTCCAATGCACCTGGCCATACTACAGATAATTGCAAGGCTCTCCAGCTAAAGGTACAAGATTTGAGGGATGCCCAGACCATCAATTTTTCTCCAGTGCCTAATGTTATCCAAAACCCGATGCCAACTCATGGCGGGAAGAGGATTAATGTTGTTGATAGTGGGGAAACTTTGAATTTGGTTTCTGATGTGACTAAAGTGAAGACTTCGCTATCGGTGGTCAAAGACCGACTCTTGAAAGGACGGATTTTCCCGGGCTGTGGGGAAGAGTGCAGAAATTGTCAAGACGCCGAGAACGGATGTGATAGTTTGAGAAGGGGTATTCAGTAACTGATAGATGAAGGTTGTCTTCAGTTTGATCAGACTCGTCCAGTGAAGAATGATGTGTCGACAGTAATGTTTTATTTCACTCCTGAAGAAATATGTGTTCCCGAGAGACCCGCTCCGACAACAATATATATCCCAGAAAGTCCAGCACCAATTTACTCTGACAACCCTCAACCAACTTTGATTGGTCCGGTCACCATCACGGTACTAGGACCTGTTCCGTATGAGAAAGACAGTGCTATCCCGTGGCACTATGGGGCTGATATCTACTGCCAGGGGCAGAAAGTTAACAAAGAAGACATTGACATTGGTAGCTCCGCTGTAGACAATGTTGGAGGAATTGGTGGCTTCACTCGCAGTGGACGCCTATTTGCACCATCAACATTGGGCACGAATGTTGAAGCTGAGGCAGCTGCCAAGGCTAAAGGAAAACAGGTATCCACCGAAGAGGTTACTACCGAGGAAGCTCCTCCTAAGACCGCATTCGAGAAGGAAATGGATGAGTTTATGAGGATTATCAAGAAAAGTGACTACAAGGTAGTCGACCAGCTAAATCAGACACCCTCAAAGATCTCCATTCTCTCACTATTGATGTGCTCTGAGGCACATAGAACAGCCTTGTTGAAAGTACTGAATATGGCTTATGTTCCCCCAGAGATAATTGTTGACCAGCTGGAGTCGGTAGTTTCGAATGTACACACTAGCCATGCGCTAGGTTTCACCGATTATGACCTAACATCTGAGGGCAGGAATCACAACAAAGCCTTGCATATCACAATGGAATGCAAAGGGACGGTGCTTTCCCACGTTTTGGTTGATACAGGCTCTTCTCTAAATGTTCTTCCAAAGAAAGCCTTAACGAAGTTGGATTGCGATGATGCCACCCTGAGGCCGAGTAATTTGGTTGTGAGGGCTTTTGATGGCTCTAAGTGAGCTGTCTATGGCGAAGTTGAGTTGCCAGTTAAGATTGGACCGCAGGTATTCAAGAGTACCTTCTATGTGATGGATATCCAGCCTGCCTATAGCTGTCTGCTAGGTCGGCCCTGGATTCACGTTGTCGGTGCTGTTACTTCTACTCTCCACCAGAAGCTCAAATATGGACTAGAAGGTCAGATCGTCACCGTCTGTGGTGAAGAGGATATTTTTGTTAGCCACCTGTCTACATTTAAGTATGTGGAGATGGATGGCGAGATGCATGGGATGCTGTGTCAGGGCTTCGAAGCCATAAACATCAGTGAGGTCGCACCCGAAACTGTCTTTTCACCTGAGTCTGAGAAGGTTGGGACTTCTATCTCTTCATACAAGCAAGCTGTTGAAGTGGTTAAGGCTGGTAATGCCCAAGGCTGGGGCAAATTTTTGGAGCCAATCATAAAAGAAGACAAGTTTGGATTGGGGTATACTCCGGAGTCTCAGAAGAATGAAGCTGGTACTTTCTCCAACGGGGGTTTGGTTTCTCCCTACACCGTCAATGCTGCAGATAAAGACAAGGCTGACAGCGACTGTGACTTAGATAGCTGGATTCGCCCGTGTGTCCCAGGAGAAAAGCTCGACAATTGGTCGTCTGAAAAAGTCGCCCGGTTTACTCTACTGAAGGAGTAATTTTTATTGTTTTCCTTTTATCACATGCATAACAAAGTCTTACACTTTGACCAAGGTGTAATGACTCATCTGTAGGGTCATCCATTTAGTTACATTTCGCAATTATTTTCATCATCAATAAAGGACAACTTTTGCAAACAATTTTATGTTCTCTTTCTTTCAATTATTTTTACTTTTACAAAAAACGGAAATGTTTCTTTTTCATGTTTCTTTTTCATTTTTCTTTCCAAAAAACACCTCGTAAAATGGATCACTCGGATCTCACTGCTAACGACACTGCTATGGCCAAGTATGACTTCGACAATCCTATCTATCAAGCCGAAGAAGGGGTTGAGGAAGATTGTGAATTGCCTGAGGAGTTAGCCAGGTTGTTGAAACAGGAGGACCGGGCTATCACACCTTATCAGGAGGTGGTTGAGACCATCAACATTGGTACCGAAGACGACAAGAAAGAGATCAAGATCGGGGCCAGTCTAAAGGCCGAGAGGAAAAGACCGTTGATCATGTACTTGACTGTGTTAGAAAGGTCAATAGGTTGTGTGCTCGGTCAGCATGACGAGTCAGGTCGAAAAGAGCATGCAATATACTACCTTAGCAAAAAGTTTATCGACTATGAACAAAGATACTCACTGCTCGAGAAAACTTGTCGCGCTTTGACATGGGCTGCTCGCCGACTAAGACAGTATATGTTGACTCACACGACTCTATTGATATCAAAGATGGATCAAGTTAAGTATATTTTTGAAAATCCAGCAGGGTTGCTAGGTGGCAAATGATGCTGACAGAGTATGACATCCAATACACTTCACAAAAAGCCATCAAAGGAAGTGTCTTGTCAGACTATCTTGCCGCGCAACCGATTGATGATTACCAACCTATGAGGTTCGACTTTCCTGATGAGGACATCATGTTTCTCAAATCGAAAGATTGCGAGGAACCACTCCCGAAGGAGGGGCCTGACCCTGAATCCAAATGGATTATGATGTTTGATGGGGCGGTCAACGTCAATGGTCGCGGAGTTGGTGCAGTGTTGATCACATCGGAGGGGGTTCATATGCCATTTTGTGCCAGAATAACTTTTCCTTGCACCAACAATGAAGCCGGACGAAGCAGAATGGGTCCGTTCACGATACAATCAGCTAAGTCTAGTTGAGGAAAAGAGGCTAGCAGCTATATGCCATGGCCAACTATATCGGAGACAGATGAAGAGAGCATTTGATCAGAAAGTGCGCCCTCGGGAGTATCAAGTCGGTGAATTGGTACTCAAAAGAATTCTTCCTCCCAACACAGATCACAGGGGAAAATGGACACCGAACTATGAGGATCCATACGTGGTTAAAAGAGTTTTTCTCTGATGGAGCTTTGATGCTAACAACCATGGATGGCGAAGACTTCCCGTCCCCTGTTAACTCAGACGCAGTTAAAAAATACTTCGCATAAAATAGACCCGCTGGACAGTAAAAAGAATAGTCCAGGCAAAAAAGGGGCATCCCGACGAACCAAAAAAAAGAATGAAGAGGTTCGGGAAAAAATTAGGGATATAAAAATCAAAAAATGTACACCCGGTGAGTCGAAAACCCGAAAGGGCGGCTCAGGCAAAAAAGGGCATCCTGGTGGATTGAAAACCCAAAAGGGCGGTCCACGCAAAAGTTAGGGAATAAGCGAATAACTGCGATCTGAGTTCATCCGTGTTATATCACCGTTTCATTCAATCCGGAAATCTTCGAAGGTAAAAGATCGACTAATCATCCACTTCAGAAAGCAAGGTGAGCAGAGCGTCTTGAGGACATACGAGCCATAGCAGAGTCGAAACTCAGTGGGACCCCGTTTCCACATTGCCATTAGGATAGTTTTCTTTTGTTCAATTTATAGCGATCACCTCTTTCCAAGGATCAGCTTCCTGATGTACTCGCCTATTCCTGGCACAAATTTTTCAACCAACAAAAGTCGAATAATTCAGTTAAAAAGCCTCTTTATTTTTCATTTATCAGTTTGTTCGCAAAAGATGTCTGAATTCTTGAGGAAACATATTGCATCTGAATATAATGGTGGCTTTTGTAGATGATTTGCACAGGAAAACATTTAAAATTGCTTTGAATGTGCTTAATCCCGGACGGTGAATTCAAACTGAGTAATCCCCCGGGGCATACGTGTATTTTTTGGTTACAGGTCACAGGAACCGGATGCCAAGTCATGAATCCTCACCCCCAAGCGGTTGACAAAGCCTCTCCTCTGCAGAGCAGATTCCCTAGTAGAGTTGACAGTATCCAGACTGTATATCCCCAGTAGAGTTGACAGTATCCAGACTGTATATCCCCAGCGGAATTGTCAGTACCAGACTGTATCTTCCCAGCAACAGCGGAGTAGTTGCATACCCAACAGACAAGAGGGTGGTGTTCCCAGTGTTCATCTCGTCCCCAGCAGATTATTTTTTAACAGATTTGTTTTAATCCCCAGCCTGAGGACGATTAGCAAGTTCATATCCCCAACAAAGGTCGATTCCTACGACATTTCCCTAGGAAGTGCTTTCCTCACACACTCTCCTCGCAGAGCCTCGCCAAGCAAAGTTTCCATAGTTGATACTTCCCCAGCAAGGTTAACTTTTCAAAAAAGGCCGATTTATTTTCGGTGGCTCCCCGGTCCCGGCAGATGGATCGTTCCCCACAGAGCATTCAAGGATTGATACAGCGATCCGCTCCCTACCAGAGTTGCTTCCCCAAGCAGATTTCTTTTTTCTTTTGCACCATGCATAATATTTGCATTTGCATGCATATCATATCAAGCATACACATAAGCTGATAAACAGGTCCTTCAAAGCAGACTGAAGAATTGCTTTACAACAAGAGTCATGATATCCAGCCAGAGGATCAAGTGTGAGTGATCCAGCCTGAGGGTCATTTTTGAAGATTCAGCCTGAGAATCGTTTTTCCAGTGATCCAGCCTGAGGGTCATTTTTGAAGATTCAGCCTGAGAATCGTTTTTCCAGTGATCCAGCCTGAGGGTCATTTTTGAAGATTCAGCCTGAGAATCGTTGCTCCAATGATCCAGCCTGAGGGACATTTTTGAAGATTCAGCCTGAGAATCATTTTCCCAAGAGTCAGCCTAAGGTTCATTTCGAAGATTCAGCCTGAGAATCGTTTTCCAGAGATCCAGCCTGAGGGTCATTTCGAAGATTCAGCCAGAGAGTCGACTACGAGCGTTATTTCCCCAGCAAGCCAGCTGGAGGAATAAATTGACAGCTCAACAGAAAATCAACCTACAAGAGGATCCAGCCCGCAGATCGCATTTAAAAAACAAAGTCTAATCGAAGAGTCGTTATAACATGTTCTAGCCTAAAGAATATGTACGAAGCCCAAAAGTGGGATATTCTCGAAGCTACATATCTAACATGAAGACTGTAGATTTCAAAAGAGGGTCAACCAGCACATGCCCCAGATGCGAGATCCTGATGATGGGAATTTATCATCAAAACAATCCAGATCTAGCCAGAAGATCAAAGTCAGGTCTAGCCCGAAGACCGAAAAATAGATAGATTCAGCCAGAGAATCAAAGAAAATAGATTCAGCCAGAGAATCGAAACAATTCAGATCTAGCCAGAAGATCGAAGTAGATTTAGCCAGAGAATCAAAGAAAATAGATTCAGCCAGAGAATCGAAACAAAGGAGATCTAGCCAGAAGATCGAAGAAGATCTAGCCAGAAGATCGAAGTCAGGTCTAGCCCGAAGACCGGAAATAGATTCAGCCAGAGAATCGAAACAATTCAGATCTAGCCAGAAGATCGAAATAGATTCAGCCAGAGAATCAAAGAAAATAGATTCAGCCAGAGAATCGAAACAAAGGATATCTAGCTAGAAGATCGAAGAAGATCTAGCCAGAAGATCGAAGAAGATCTAGCCAGAAGATTGAAACCGTATCCAGCCCGAGGATCAAAATTAACATCCAACCAGAGGACTAAACTGAGTATAAATTCAGCCAGAGGATCGAAACTCCAGATTAAGTCAGAAGACTGATTCAGATTCAGCCAGAGGATCGGAAGAGAAATAAACAGCGCGGTGTATTTCAGCATTTTCGTGGTGTTCTCGGAGCGCAAATTTTCGGTCTGTCTTTGGTATTCAATCACAGCTCACCCTGTTTGTCTGATAAGCTGTTCACTTTCATCCTACTCGGGTTAGCTGATGACTGAATAGGGGCAGCTGTAACACCCCAAAATTTTCCCTCCTCATTCATGCATTCATTTTTAGATCATTTAACATTTCATATTGCATTTCATCATGTCAATCAGAATCAGATCCGAGAAACTTTATTTTTAAAAAAAAAAAAAAAAATTAAATAAATAAATAAATAAAATATAATAGAAAAATCTTGGACTTGGACCTCTCTTATTTGAGCCCACAAAGCCATGAAAATTAGGTTATAAAAGAGGGAGAACAGACAGAAAAAGGAAGAGAAGCAAAATACTCTGAGGTTTCCTTGGAACAAAACCCTGGACAAAACCTGGAGAGAAACCTGACAGAGAACTCAGAGCAGCCTCCAAACCCTGAAGGGAACTCAACTGCACAGAATCACCTCTGCCTCACATAAACCCTAAAGATTGTTTTGTAAACCTCACGGGTGCAACTCAATTTCAATCAAGCTCTCCAATTTGAAATTTCTAAATGTATGAGGTATCATGGGTGAATTTGATGCCCTTTTGATGCATGTGTTTGACAAGAGGTTTAGGCCTCCTGCCCTTGGTTGCTTTTTGTGAGCTTTTTGTGAATTGAAAGGGCATGATTCATGTGGTTACATTTTGATTTGGGGGCAACTCTTGATTACCCTATTTTGTTTCTCTAACCTGTTTGTTGAGTTTTGTTTTGTGAGGGCTCATATGACTCTTGCAGAGATGGCTTGCCTGGTGTTCCACTTTATTTGTGGGATACCACCTGGAGGTTTATTCCGACTACCTGTACTGACTCGCTTTCTTTGATGGTGCCAGCTTGAGAGATCTCCGAGTTTCTTGTCTCTTTAGTTGCTGTTACTTCGGATCTTTATCCGTGTGGTACTTTTATATTTTTCCCGCATTTTACTGTTTTCCTAGCTGGAAGACCTCGATAGGAGGCAATGTTTTTGTGTGTTTATTTTTTTTTTACAGGTTCCTTCGTCAAGGAATGCCTTTTTGCATGAGCATCCCTAACCCTACCAACTCATTGATTTTTCTTCTCCTAAGAACACGTTAACTCCTTTTACTACAGGCGAGTAAGTCTCCAAAGGTCGAGCATCCGGTAGATTGCGTAGTAACGTCGTTCGTCCAAAACCCAATCCATAACCCTGTAGTTAGCCGAACTACGGCTTGCTCTGATTCTCATTCCAAATGAGATACGTAGGCATAAGACGTGATGTCTTAGCGAGCAGAATTACCCTTAACCCCTAGGTAGCCGAGCTACGAAGACTCTAATTCTCATATTCAGATGAGATACGTATGCAGTGGATGCGACATCCGTGCGAGTCATTTTCTTTTGACCCCTTTTTTTAGTAAATAACACATTAGATAAACCCACACCCTTTAGACAAGAACTACAAAAGTGGATCCCGTAAAGTACTACGGATGCGTAGGGGTGCTAATACCTTCCCTTCGCATAATAGACTCCCGAACCCAAGATTTGGTTGCGAGACCCTGTCTTGTCCTTTCCTTTTTCCAGGTTTACTTCGAGCGTTTCCTTTCCCTCCTTTGGGATAAATAACGCACGGTGGCGACTCTCCTGTCTTTCTTCGCCGGTTGTTTTTTTTCGCATTCCATTTTTCAGGTTGCGACAATTTGTTCAACTAAAGTGTTTGACATAACTAATTAAGCAAGAGATTCTAAGATATAGAAAAAGTGTTTGACAAAACTAAAGTACTTGACATAACTAGTTAAGCAAGAGGTCTAACATGTGGGTATGTATCATCTTGACATAAGGGTTGGATTCTGACTATATTCAGATGTCTTTCAAAAGAGTTGTGTTGTTGACTTCTTCAGAAGATGCAGAGGTTCACTTTTAGGAAGAAGTTTTTATTATTAATCTAAACTCAATTTAAAAAGATTTGGATTTTTTTCAGCTAAAGAAGATTAGATTAGATGTACCTTTGAAGGAATATTTGGTCCAATGTTTACTCTACAAAGAAGATTTACATGAAAAGAGTTATTTTTTATGTTTTGGTGTAATATGTGTAACACGACGTTCCAACATGTATGTTGGAATACCTGGTCTCTATCAACAGACATATGTCATTGCAATTATGGTGAAGAAGGGTATGATGCAACAACTGGTCTCTGTCAATAGACACATGTTATTGTAGTTATGGTAAAGAAGGGACACGTGTGGAACACGATGTGTCAACATGTGTGCAACATCCGTCCTAGTTCAATTGGCCAATGTTATTGCACTTTTTGAGCAAAATTGTGGTTGAGATTCAATAAGATTTATTGTTATATTGTAGCAATGCGTTTGTGTGATTTGTTTGGCAATTGTCGAAGATCAAATCAATTTAAATGGAAATTTAAGTTTGAATTTGAATTAAAAATAAATCATATATTTTATTGGATATTTTTATGGAATAAATCATATCCAACAATATTTGTATTTTTTCTGGACGAAATCAAATCAAATACCCATTAGAAAAAGCCCAGAAGAAGCATTGTTATTTAAGGAGACTCAAACCTAGATTTTGAGGTATACATGTTTTGAAGACTCTTTATGTTAGGGTTTCTATTTTTGAGTCTTTGTTTGAGTTATTGTGTGCACCACTCTAGCGCCTTCATTCATATCTTAAGGAATAAAGGTTAGTTTCCTTGTTGAGTTGTAAAGCTTTGTTCCAAGATATTAATTCTATAAACTTGAGAACAAAGTATTTTTGTTTCTTACATTTCACGCTAATGTTGTATTAATGTTGAATCTATTTGTGTACATCACTATATGTTTCAATAACTTGACATAGCTGTTGGTTTGTCTTAGTTGAGTTATAAGTTCAACAATCAGTAGAGTTGTTATTGAAGTTGATCACTAGGGGTTAGTGATTGATAGAAAGTAAGAGGGGTTTTCATATTTAGGGAGAGTCCTAAATAGAAAGTCATTAGGATTAGGAAGAGGCATTGAACATCATGGGGTTGATGTTCCTATAAGACTAATTCTACTAATTCGAAGTAGTGAATTTCCTTTCTTGGGTAGAGTTTCCCCTAGACGTAGGTGTGGCTTCACCGAATTGAGTTACCAATCTCTTGTGTTCTTTATTGCTTTTCTACTTCATCATCTTGTATAAGCTAAAAAAATTATCTTGGTGTTTTTAACTGGTTTTTATTCTGGTATACAATGTTCCAGACATCATGTCTGACATCTGTCCTCAGAATTTGCTATCTGTCATAAACCAGTTGTTCACGTTATCTCATACATCTTGTCAAACATCATTGTCCTGGGAACAAAATTTCTCTAATGCATATCCAAGTTTATCTTGGTTATGCATATTCACTACTCTTGTATTTATGGTTAATGTATGCTTTGCTCACACATTTTTGCTTTTTTATTTTTTATTTTGTTAACGAGGGAGAAGTTATACTAAGTTTTATGCAAGTTGTCCTATGTTTATGAATCAACTTAAAGATAAAGTATGAAATTGTGGTCCTAATTTATGTTTTAGTCTCAATAAGCTTTAGCTTAGGTGTTCTGTAGCTATTTTTGTAGTTTTGTTTTATGATGAGTCCTTGCAATTTGAAATATCCATTAGATTGTCTCTAGAAATGAATTTTTAGACATAAAATTAAATTTTACCATATCCAAGTAGTTTGAATCAAATAAATGGGGAGTTTGAATCAATTCAAGTACTTTTTGGGTGATCATTAATTGTGAGTCAATTCAAGGTTTTGTGTGAATCAATTCATTTAAATTGAATTATACCTTGTTAGAATCGATTCATTTTCGCATTATATTCATGTTTTCTAAAAACCTGTGATTTGAATCGAATCAAAAATTCATCTGAATCAATTCAAATCTTCAATTGAATCAAATCATTTACTCATTTGAATCAAGTCATTTTGAGTGAAACCTTGATTTGGTTGATTCATTTAATTTGAATCTTTCACTAGTTAAAACAATTCAATTGTTCATTTTCACTAATTTCAACATGTTTTAGTATTACTATTGGGACACCTATATAAGCATTTATTGGACATCATTTGCATTCAAGGATTTAGAAGCTCCCATATCTCAAACTTCATTTTCTATAAAAATCATTACACACTTTTTTATTTCATGATTTTAGATATTTCAGGTTTTGAGGTGTAATAGTTTTGTTCTAAATATAAATGAAATTAATGATTTTGAGTCTACAAATAAAATGAAATACAAACTTCTTCTCCTCCAAAGCAAGATAAGTTTCTTCGAGGAGTAAGCCCGATAAATTTGAGGGAGCAAAATCAATATTAGATTTGGGTAAAGATGTTGATGGATTGATTAGTGGATGAAGGAATGAATGACATTTTTCAAGATTTAGAAATATTAAGTGGTCTAAGAGTCTTTGTGTTCAAGTTTATTTTGGTTATGTGTATTCACTTCTCTGGTGTTTTTTGGTTAATGTATGTTTTGCTCATGTTTTTTTTACTTCTTTATATTTTGTGTTATCAACGAGGGAAAAGTTATATTAAGTTTTATGTAAGTTGGCATTTGTTAATGTATGTTTGGCACTAGTTGAAATGATTCAATTGGTCATTGTCACTAATTTCAACATGTTTTAGTGTTTCTATTGGGTCACCTATATAATTATTTATTGGACATTATTTGCATTCAAGGATTTAGAAACTTCCATCTCTCAAACTCCATTTTCTCTATAAAAAATAATTAAACACTTTTAGATTTGATCATTTTTTAGATTTTATGTTGTGAGGAATTCACTAAGGTAGTGTAATTGTTTTATTCTAAATATAAAGGAGATCAAATGATTTTTAGTCTCCAAATAAAAAGAAGTTCAAACTTTTTCTCCTCTTAGACGAGAGAAGTTTCTTCAAGGAGTAATCTCAAGGATTCTAAGGGAGAAAAATCAATACTATATCTGGATAAAGATATTGATGGATTGATTAGTGTCTAGATTGAATGATTATTTTCAAGATTTTAAAATCTTGAGTGGTCTTAGAGTCTCTGTTTTCAAGAAATTTGAAATTTGAAATTAGACAATTTTGCAAGTGCTTTGTAATTGATCTCTTAGGAACTTGGTAGATGAGTTTTTTTATAAATAAAAATCTCTTATACATCCAATTAACATATACTGGGAGAACAACAAAATGATTGATCCCCTTGTGATGACAATTGTGGACAAACTAGTATAGATCATACTATTATATCTATATCTATCTCGTTTACTTTCGGTAAATTACATGTTAGCTTAGTATTTTTATTTATGCAAATATGCAATTGATATGATGGAAGCTAGTGTGATCCGGACGGTTTAGCGATAAAACTAGTGAACAAATGAGTTTGTTTGAACCGGAGAGTTGCACTTTTTAAATTAACACATTTTGCAAGGAGTGAAAAAAATCCAAAATTGAAATAACATCTCCTCCCTCGTGTCTCGACGAAAATATAAAACTTTTATAATCTTAAGAATCGTTAATTAATTTTGTTATCATTGTTGAATTTACTATATTCAATTTTAATGTTAGATTCTTAAGTTTTATGTTATCAACGAGGGAAAAGTTATATTAAGTTTTATGTAAGTTGGCATTTGTTAATGTATGTTTGGCACTAGTTGAAATGATTCAATTGGTCATTGTCACTAATTTCAACATGTTTTAGTGTTTCTATTGGGTCACCTATATAATTATTTATTGGACATTATTTGCATTCAAGGATTTAGAAACTTCCATCTCTCAAACTCCATTTTCTCTATAAAAAATAATTAAACACTTTTAGATTTGATCATTTTTTAGATTTTATGTTGTGAGGAATTCACTAAGGTAGTGTAATTGTTTTATTCTAAATATAAAGGAGATCAAATGATTTTTAGTCTCCAAATAAAAAGAAGTTCAAACTTTTTCTCCTCTTAGACGAGAGAAGTTTCTTCAAGGAGTAATCTCAAGGATTCTAAGGGAGAAAAATCAATACTATATCTGGATAAAGATATTGATGGATTGATTAGTGTCTAGATTGAATGATTATTTTCAAGATTTTAAAATCTTGAGTGGTCTTAGAGTCTCTGTTTTCAAGAAATTTGAAATTTGAAATTAGACAATTTTGCAAGTGCTTTGTAATTGATCTCTTAGGAACTTGGTAGATGAGTTTTTTTATAAATAAAAATCTCTTATACATCCAATTAACATATACTGGGAGAACAACAAAATGATTGATCCCCTTGTGATGACAATTGTGGACAAACTAGTATAGATCATACTATTATATCTATATCTATCTCGTTTACTTTCGGTAAATTACATGTTAGCTTAGTATTTTTATTTATGCAAATATGCAATTGATATGATGGAAGCTAGTGTGATCCGGACGGTTTAGCGATAAAACTAGTGAACAAATGAGTTTGTTTGAACCGGAGAGTTGCACTTTTTAAATTAACACATTTTGCAAGGAGTGAAAAAAATCCAAAATTGAAATAACATCTCCTCCCTCGTGTCTCGACGAAAATATAAAACTTTTATAATCTTAAGAATCGTTAATTAATTTTGTTATCATTGTTGAATTTACTATATTCAATTTTAATGTTAGATTCTTAAGTTTTATGTTATCAACGAGGGAAAAGTTATATTAAGTTTTATGTAAGTTGGCATTTGTTAATGTATGTTTGGCACTAGTTGAAATGATTCAATTGGTCATTGTCACTAATTTCAACATGTTTTAGTGTTTCTATTGGGTCACCTATATAATTATTTATTGGACATTATTTGCATTCAAGGATTTAGAAACTTCCATCTCTCAAACTCCATTTTCTCTATAAAAAATAATTAAACACTTTTAGATTTGATCATTTTTTAGATTTTATGTTGTGAGGAATTCACTAAGGTAGTGTAATTGTTTTATTCTAAATATAAAGGAGATCAAATGATTTTTAGTCTCCAAATAAAAAGAAGTTCAAACTTTTTCTCCTCTTAGACGAGAGAAGTTTCTTCAAGGAGTAATCTCAAGGATTCTAAGGGAGAAAAATCAATACTATATCTGGATAAAGATATTGATGGATTGATTAGTGTCTAGATTGAATGATTATTTTCAAGATTTTAAAATCTTGAGTGGTCTTAGAGTCTCTGTTTTCAAGAAATTTGAAATTTGAAATTAGACAATTTTGCAAGTGCTTTGTAATTGATCTCTTAGGAACTTGGTAGATGAGTTTTTTTATAAATAAAAATCTCTTATACATCCAATTAACATATACTGGGAGAACAACAAAATGATTGATCCCCTTGTGATGACAATTGTGGACAAACTAGTATAGATCATACTATTATATCTATATCTATCTCGTTTACTTTCGGTAAATTACATGTTAGCTTAGTATTTTTATTTATGCAAATATGCAATTGATATGATGGAAGCTAGTGTGATCCGGACGGTTTAGCGATAAAACTAGTGAACAAATGAGTTTGTTTGAACCGGAGAGTTGCACTTTTTAAATTAACACATTTTGCAAGGAGTGAAAAAAATCCAAAATTGAAATAACATCTCCTCCCTCGTGTCTCGACGAAAATATAAAACTTTTATAATCTTAAGAATCGTTAATTAATTTTGTTATCATTGTTGAATTTACTATATTCAATTTTAATGTTAGATTCTTACATAGCATTTAATATTTGTTATTTGATTTGGATGATTTTTCTAAAGCTAAGAAGCATTCACACCTGGTGGGACTCGAACCCACAATCGCTTGATTAGAAGTCAAACGCCTTATCCATTAGGCCACAGGTGCTTCTTAACAAATATCTCAAGTAAACTATTAAAAATATCTTATTTCTATTACAACTTCATCGTGTTTTCTTCTTCGCATAAACCCTAACACGCGTAACAGTCTATTACATTTTCAAAATTGCAAGACATGAGAGCATTGAAAAACAAACTCCAATTCTTTGATTCCTACTTTCTTTCACACTCTCACCGTGTTTTTCATCTTTCTACCTTCAACAAAACAACACAACAACTTTCCAACTCAGACATTGACGCCTCGCGTTCACTTTTTAACGAGATTACTGAGATTTTAGGGTCTGATACTGTGTTCCCAGACCATTCTCCATCTGGGTTTTTGTTTCCGTTTGAAATTCGGGATACACAAGTTGGTTTTAAGGAGAAACATGATTGCACTGAACGTGTTTGTGAAAATGCTGAAGAGAAAGTGGGAGCTGGTAAAGATGAAAGCTTTCCTGTTTTGGAAGATACCCGAGTGAGTAAAATGGGAGAAGAAGATATATGTAAGATGGTGGGTGAAATTACGGAAATAATTCGAGGAGAAAATTGTTCTGTTTCTGTGGAAGAGAGGTTAGAGAATATGGGTTATTGTGAATTGAATGTTGAGGCTTTTGACAGAGTGTTTAAAAGGTGCTTCAAAATGCCGCATTTGGGTTTGAGGGTTTTCAATTGGTTGAAGGTTAAGGATGGGTTTAGTCATACAACGCAGACTTATAATACCATGTTGTGCCTTGCTGGTGAAGCTAAGGAGTTTGGGTTGGTGAAGAAGTTGGCAGAGGAAATGGATGAATGTGGAGTTCAGAAGGATGTTAATACGTGGACCATTCTTGTATCGCAGTATGGGAAGGGTAAGAAAATCAGTGAAGCTTTGTTGGCTTTTGAAAATATGCAAAAGTTTGGCTGTGAACCTGATGCTGTTTCGTATAAAACGGTAATTCGTTTGCTTTGCAGTTCGGGTAAGGGGGATATTGCTATGGAGTTTTATAATGATATGGTCCGGAAGGACATTGTACTTGATGATGTAACGTTGTATAAGATGCTCATGAATTGTATGGCAAAATCAGGAGATGTTGCAGCTGTTAGTTTGCTTGGAAATGACATGATGCGGTTGAGTCTGATGCCAGAGAGGAGTGTTCTCGGATGTATGCTTAAGAGCTTTTGTATTTCTGGGAGGATTAAAGAGGCTTTGGAATTGATTCGTGACCTCAAATATAAAGATGTAGTTCTTGAACCTGGATATTTTGAGACATTGGTGAGAGGGCTGTGTAAAGAAGGCAGGATTTCAGATGCTTTAGAGATTGTTGAAATTATGAAGAGAAGGGACATTGTTGATGGGAACATTCACGGAATTATAATAAACGGGTATTTAAGGAGAAATGATGTTCGCATGGCACTTGATGTGTTTCAAAATATGAATGAATCCGGTTATATGCCTACGGTTTCCACATATACAGAACTGATACAGCATCTCTTTAGGTTGAGTAGGTATGAAGAAGCTTGCATGTTGTACGACGAGATGCTGCGAAAAGGAATTAAACCAGATAGCGTAGCTATAACAGCCATGGTTGCCGGCCATGTTTCACAAAATCGTATATCCGAAGCATGGAAAATTTTCAAGAGTATGGAGTGTCAAGGCATCAAGCCTACCTGGAAATCATATTCGGTATTTGTTAAGGAGCTTTGTAAGGCTTCAAGGACAAATGACATTATCAAAGTATTGTATGAAATGCAGGCTTCGAAGATTGTAATCAAAGATGAAGTATTTCATTGGGTTATAACTTACATGGAGAACAAAGGGGAGCCTGCTTTAAAAGAGAAAGTCCAACAGATGCATTCAGCCTCTAAACTTGTTCCTGAAAATTTCAACGAGTCTGAAAAACAAGTGTCGTTGATAAGCGAGTTGGGAGAAGATAAAGGAGTTGGCCAAACAAAGTTAGAGAAGGTAGATTGCTCATCACTACATCCAATTCTTAAGACTTACCGTGAGCAAGATGTTTGCGATGTCTGTAGGATACTCTCATCCTCTCTACACTGGTCTTCAATCCAAGAAAAATTAGAGAAAAGCAACATTGAGTTCACCCCAGAATTTGTTATGGATACATTGCAAATATGCAGAATGCATGGTTACACCGTGCTAAACTTTTTTTCATGGGTGGGAAAGCAACCCGGTTACAGACACACTGTAGAATCATACAATATTGCAATCAAAATCGCAGGATGTGGGAAAGATTTCAAGCACATGCGAAGCCTATTTTATGAAATGAGAAGAAATAATTATCCAATAACACCAGAAACATGGACAATCATGATATTGCTCTACGGCCGAACAGGACTAACAGAGATGGCCATGAATTGTTTCAACGAGATGAAAGCCGATGGTTATAGTCCAAGTAGGAGTACATACAAGTTTTTGATCATCGCCTTGTGTGGGAGGAAAGGAAGGAAAATCGACGATGCTCTCAAAATATATAATGAGATGATCAATTCAGGACATGTCCCCGACAAAGAATTGATTGAAACCTATCTTGGTTGTTTATGTGAAATGGGTAGGATCTCAGAAGCTAGGAAATGCATAGATTCACTTCAAAAATCCGGCTACACAGTTCCCCTTAGCTACTCTTTGTTTATAAGAGCTCTTTGTAGAGCTGGAAAAGTAGAAGAAGCGTTGAAATTAGTTGAAGAGGTTGGAGCAGAGAAATCTTGTGTAGAAAAGCTAACTTCTGGAAGTATAATACATGGTTTATTACAAAAGGGTAAATTAGAAGAAGCATTAACTAAGGTGAATGCAATGAAACAAGAGGGGATAAAACCTACCATCCATGTTTACACATCATTAATAGTGCATTTCTTTAAAGAGAAACAGGTTGAAAAAGCTACTGAGATTTATCAGGAAATGCAAGAATTGGGTTATCAACCAAATGTTGTTACATATTCTGCGCTTATACGCGGGTACATGAACATGGGGAGGTTTAATGACGCATGGAATTTGTTCTACCTTATGAAATTTAAAGGACCATTTCCTGATTTTAAAACATATTCTATGTTTCTTTCTTGTCTGTGCAAAGTTGGAAGATCTGAAGAAGCAAAGGAACTTATTTCTTACATGTTGGAGAGTGGGATTGTTCCTAGTACTATTAACTTTCGAACAGTTTTTTATGGGTTGAATAGAGAAGGGAAACAAGGTTTAGCACGTGCTGTGTTGCAACAAAAATCAGAAATGATCAGAAAGCGCAAGCTCATAAGTTGATTTCTTTGCTTGGCCTTTGGAAGTTGTTGGATTTATGCCATTTAGAGTTTTTCTTGTGACATGAGATGAGTCAAGGTTGAAAGTGCAAGTGAACTTGAAAGATTTGTCTTATTGAATAGTCTTAAAGATATGTTGATGATGTGTTATCATGCATATGTTATAGATCAAACAAATAGCTCACAAAAGATTTGAGTCAAGCTATAAAGAACATATAAGAATTTTAAAATCTTGTTTAATATTAAAATATTTAGATCATTATGTAATAAGAACTTGAAATTATGTATTAAACTTCAAGGATTAAAAGTCATTGGAGAATGTTGAAGATATTTAATTGTTTTCAAAATTTTATTTATAATATAGTATAGATTAAGAATTCATGCTTTGAGTCCTGTTAATTTAGCTAGGTAGTAGTTGAGTGTCCATCTCATTGCAGGAGTACGGGTTTGAATATGTGACATCCATTTATTCAGTTAAGAGGGAAAATTCCGATTATTAGACTCTTTACAAAAAAAAAATCATGCTTTTACTTCCATCCATTTTTGTAAAGAACCTTCATTAATGCTGAAAGAGTGCTCAATGGCATTGGCAGTAGTAGTTGTTATATTTCAAAATATATAATAACACTAATTACATACTTAGTTGTTACAATTTCTATCAACCATGAATCATCTTCTTGTATTACTTATTTGATTATTAATCAAATGGTGTTATTATTCTGTTCTTTAAAAAAAAAAACATCAAAGCTTCTTCACAACTTCCTCAATTACACGACTATAATAAGTCATTCTCCTAATTACATTCTTGGCTTCTTCAAAGTCCCGTCTTTTAAAAGCATCAGCAAAGGCATTAGACCAATTTTGTAGTTTCTCCTGCATCTGGATGAACAATCAAAGGATGGTATGAAGAAACAACATCAAAGTAATCATAATTCAAAATCTACATTTTAACTGATTATGAAATCTATTTGCAGCATAGGACTTCCACCTTGAGCAAATTGGAATTTCTAGACCTACCTGGGAGCGAATGTGATTCAGAGCCTCGGAGTTAGTTGCTTCTTCAACTTCTTCCCTGATTTCCATAATCTGCAATAAATTTTGGCAACAGAATGGGATTAGATTTTCCTTGTGTAGAAGAGTGTAAAAAGAGATAAGGGATAGAAATTAACCCTTACCAATTAAGTTCCAGAGTCCTACTTTATATTTTGGAAAAAAGTCATTTTATTTAAGAAAAGAGACCCAAAAAGAAAAGTTGAGCTGTTGTAATTAACCATCACAATTGTCCAGAGACTATTTTTTTCATTCTTTAGATAGTTTTACTTCTGAGTTTGATAAAAGACTCAATTAATGAGTTGTGATTCAAGTTTCAAAGAGAATAACTCTCCATTTGTCTTGTGAGGCACTTGTTTCACTCTTAATTTGCTTAATGAGGTTCAAAAGAAATTTCACATTGAAGACGAAATAAGCTTTACTCACCTCTGCTAGTAATTCTGGATCTGAAATTGTCTGCTCCTCATCAATTTCCACTCCTTTGAGCTTCAGCTAACAAAATATGGTGTATCATAACTTTGTATCAATCAAGAAGGAACAGTAAAGAGGGTATATAACTATGATCAAATAACAAACTTGTTCATGACATATTGAATTTGTTTCTAGGATCAAATAAAAAAATTCTTCATGATAGATGTATTTTAACCATTGAATTTTTAAATATGTTCAAATTCTGTAGAGATTTTCGCTCATGTAATAATGTGTCATCAATTTGAATCTTGCTGTGGAAATATGCTTACCATGTAAATCCCTCTTGACAAAGGCTTGCTAAGTGTACGGTATGCATCAATCACTCTTGCTGATTGTGCAGCAGCAAAATCTTTTTCTTTCTAACAAATTGAAGCAAATAAAACAAAAATTGTTAGCATCTCCAAAAACACATTCAACTTCACTACCTCACCCACCCCAATTCAAAACAAAAAGTAAAAAATAAGGTCGAAGTAGAATATGAAATAAAAAGGAAGAGGAAAGGATATCTCAGTAAGACAAACCTGAGATTTAGAATGCACTAAATCAGGATGCAGTTTCTTTTGCCACTCCTTGTACTTCCGCTCCAAATCAATACCCTCTACATCATACTTCTTCTCCCTGTTTAAAAATTTACAGAAAAAAAATTCTTTTAAGTTTCTCAACTTATTTATTATACTGTTCAGTTTCATACAAAAACAAATCATTAGATTTCTTTTTCCCCATTACAAAAACTTAAAACATGTCAGAAATATTACAAACACACTTATGACATGTAAGAGAATAAAATTTCATCTTGCAGTTTCATGAAAGACATTGCACAGAAATGTATAACAAGTTTTTCTGTCTCAACCCTCAGATTCTCAGGTTAATCTTCAGTTTGGTCTGGAGGTAAGTAAACTTAATTAAGTCAGAATTTGTTCTTGGGTTTTCCCTAGTCTTCAACCGATGCTCATTAACTAGTATAGGCTGTATAGCTCAATCACTTGCGTAGTACGTATAACAATTCCAAAAATAAACAACAACTATAACCCATCTTATCCCACTAAGTGGAGTTGGCTACATGGATCAATTTTCGCTTCAACTTTCGCTTCAATGTGACCATGTTTATGTCCAAATCCTTAATCTTTATGTATTTCTTAATAATTTCTTATAGATTTTCTAGGTCTACCTCTACCTTTACCTCTAGTTGTTTCAATTACCCTCCTTACTACATCAACTTTCACCTTCCTAGTAAAACAATGTGTGCTTAAAATCAACAAATTACAAACCATATTTTGTCAGCCCATAAAGATCAAAACTTTATGAACAATTTCAGCAACCAAGAACAACAAAAGAAAACCCCAAAACTTACGTCCCGAAAATTTCGAAATAGTCAATCGAATGATCAACAGCCTGAATGCAGCAACATGATTGGCAGAACAGGAAAGGTGTTGATTGAGGAACACCGTGGCAATTCCAGCATGTGGTTTGGAATTTCTCTGCAGGTTTTGAACATAAACTTTTTCTGCAAAATCTGAGAAACCCAAGTGAAGAATAATAATAGCAGGTAGGGTAACCATGACAGAGATTATCAATATCATACGGTGGTGCAAAGGGTGGTGATGAATGTTGAATTTTAAGGTGAGGAGATAAACGTTGGGGAATTGAAGTTAAGGTTCGTCTCAATTTGAAGAAAGTTGAAAGAGGAGTGGAGAGAAATTTGTTTGTCATTGTGAAAGCAGTAACAAAAGGTAAGGATTCCTGAATTTTGGGAGGGTGGAGAATGAGTTTAGGACAAAATCACATAACACGTGGCCTATTGGTTTGATCTCATAGTTAAACGGTGGTAATTTGTGCGACGTGTTTGGTTGAGAGATTTTATCAAACAGTTGGTAGGTGTAAGAGGTTGGAGTTGAGAGGAATAGGTAACTAGATCGAGGTTCGGTGTTCAAGGAATGGCTATGAGTTTTCCGGTGAGGGACTGAAGCAAACATGAAAGATATGGAACTCGCCGAAAGTGATTAATTAGAAATCTATTTGTAACTCGGTAATAACGACGTCATGTCACTTTTTCATTTTTTTTCTCTTTTAGTTTGATAAGTTGTCTTTTTTTTCTTTCTTTTGAGTAAATATAAATATTGAATCAATTTTGGTTTTTGAAATATATATATATATATATATATATATATATATATATATATATATATATATATATATATATATATATATATATATATATATATATATATTCTTTCTCTCATTGTAAGATCTCATATTCCATTAAATGCTCAATTAGTTATATTCTTTCTCTCATTGTAAGATCTCATATTCCATTAAATGCTCAATTAGTTATGAGTTGACACTAATTGAGTTGCTATGTACTTTATCTCTTGTCAGTTGGAACAATTATAGTTTCTATATGCTCTAAATATTGTCAGTTGGCACCAATAGAGTAACCAATGAACTCTTAAGAGATTAATTATTAATAAAATAGACAGACCAATATTAATAAGTACAATAAAGGACATTTTCATAACATTAATAATTGATCAATTGAAATTAAAAGATAAGAATATCACTTGAGAATATTTTGTATCATTACATAACACTATATTATATTTATATATTATGTATATATATTTGTACGGATAAGAAATAACACTATATTATATTTATATATTATGTATATATATTTGTACGGATAAGAAAGAAAGGAAAAAGATAAAGTATCAGGAAGAAGAAAAGAAAAGGAAAGCGTGGGAAAAAGAAAGAAGAGAAGAAGAGGAAGGAAGGAAGAATAAGAGAAAAGCCATGAAAACATTCATCATCTTCACCATATCATCATCATCATCATCTCATATTCTTCATCATCATCATCTCATATTCTTCATCATCTTCACCATCTTCTTGATTCAAGATGAGTTTCTAGGTAGTTTAGTCTTGGAGAAAACTTAGGGTTTGTGTATTCTTGCTCTAACTATAGATTGATGATGATGACGATATTTGTGTTTGATTATTGTTGCAAAATGATTTGTGTGAGCTATGTTGATTGAATATGATGATAGGTAGTGCTTCATGATTCTTGGTGTTGATTCATATTGAGATTGGTACCATGTTGTGTTGTTGTGTTGGAACCATGATGTTGTGTTTGGTTGATGTTAATCTTGTTGGATAGTGACACAAAATTCATGAATCCATGCTAGAAAATATGAGGACATGAATGGGTATAAGTGAGGATGGTTTAAGGATGTTAAATATGGAAGAAAGAGTGTTTAGAAATGTCATTTTTATAAATGTTTCAGGTGTCAATCGATTGGCACCATGGACCAATCGATTGGTCCATTCCATTTTAGTGAAAAATCGTGGCAGAATGTTGATCCAATCGGTTGAGCCATAACAATAATCGATTGGTTCCCTTGTTTTCACTCTAAAATGAGTTTCGTAACTCGGAATGAGGCCCGGTCATTTGCGTTGGAAAGCTAGTTCAATGCTCTATTGCTTGGTAAGATAGAATCATGCTTATAAGTGAATTATAACTTGATTGTTGGTATTATACTATTATGTGTGTTTACAAATTATTTCCTTGTATCCACCATAAAACGGGAATGGTAACTACGATAAACGTGAGGTCGAACATATTGGAAAGGTAGTCCAATGCTTCATAAATTGAGGATAAGAAAAACATGTTTGTACTACATTTATTATCTATGTTTTGGTAATGAAATATTATGTGTATTCATGAACTATATTGTGAAATATTGTATGTTGATTGTGTAAGTATAAGATTAAAACTTATGAGTGATGTAAACCTAGGTGAATACTAGGTAAATGACTTAGAAAGATAAGTTAAGTAATGAAATGAGTTAGATAGTAATGCTTGGATGTAATCGTACTGTGGTGTGTACAACTGACAAATAGTCACATGAATGATACATTAACCTGCTTTGTATGGAACATGTGTGATTTATGTAATGAGAATGGATCATGTTATGATGCCATGAGAATTGATATGATGAAATGAGAATTGAGTTGATATTTTTGGTGAGGAACCTTTGTTCCAAAAGTCCTACTTTTTGTAAGAAACTTTTGTTCCAAAAGTCCTATTTGTTATTAAGAACTAATCACGTATTCAGAATTATTTATGATTGTTCACATACCATTTGAGAGACTTATGTAAAGCATAAAATGGGGATGTGGCACCAATGATTCGTGCCTTAATTGGGTTTGAGTCCCAACCATGGCAGACATGGGGGAAAGATGGACACCTAAGTGGGTTAGAGTCTCATACGGTGAAAGATACTCAAAGTGGGTTCGAGTCCCATACGAGTGATGGTTCTTAAAAGTGGGTTCGAGTCCCATAGGGGAACCTGATATCCACCGTGAAAGTCGAATCATACGGGCATGCGAGAACCAAGCCTTGGCCTAAACGTATGTCCGGTTGGGGATCGATGTTGCGTGAATCCTAATAGTGATTTATTGAGTTATGTGAACTCAAGTGACATGTTTCCATACATTGCAAATATCCCTTAGTTGCTCAAGTACTAGTTACATTGTGTGAGTGATGCACAAGTAACGAAAGGTGAATACTTGAGTTAGAAATCAGGTAGCAACCCTGTAGAGCCGAGTGGACCCATAAGATAGGGGAACTCACTGAGATTATTGTCTCATCCCATTATTGTTGTTATTTTTCAGGTATTCCTTACATGTTGAATTCAAGAGAGGTTGTCTACTGATGTTTGAAGGGATGCAGTTATTGTGATCTTCCACTGTGGAGTTGTGTACAATGAAGATATTGTACATAGTTCTTAGATTTTTATTTTTAGGTTTTATTATATGACATGTGTCATTCATGTTTTTAGTTTGGACATGTGTATATAATGATGCCAATAGGCACTTATGATTGTGTCAATACCAAATAATGACACCTGTATGATAGTATTCTAGATATATATTATACGGATTGTTACAGTTCGTATCAGAGCAGGTCGATTCTCGACCTTGCCTTGAAACATCATAAGTAAATGTATTCCTGCCTCATATGTGTGTTTAGTCAACATGATTCTTAATATCGTTGTATGTAGTATTGGGCCTAATCAACCTAGTTCTATATGCGTGGTGGGAAGGATCATGGTTGAGCGACCACGAGGACTCCGAAGTGTTGGTGGAACTTGTGCTTTTAGGGTAGGCACACGCCCAGAGTTAGAAAGTAAGGAGAACCAAATGGCTTAGTTGAAGTTTCAGTAGGAGTTGTGATTTGGGTAATATGGAATTGAAGGGTAGTGTATCGTTCAAGCAATCATGCAGTGCTAACGAAGTTGAGAAGTTGAGGAAGTCTATCGGATGAGTTGTCAGAATTTTAAGGAATAAGTGAATCTACTAGTAGAACAAGATTGACTCACTGGTATGGAATAAGTGTTGTAATTAATACCATACAGTGAAGGAAGGAGGATGGTTTTATTGCTCATATTCTATAAGGTCTGGAAGTGAGGTAGTATATAAGTGTTTTGACTTCTAAGGTCAGTAGGGCATACTGGAAGAATGAGAGTATTTTAGAGAGTATGTACAGAACAGTATCTTCCAAGTAGTTGAGGGCTTGAGAGAGAAGGACGTTTGACATCTTTGTAAGAATTTAAGACAATGGTGAAGTGTAAGAGGATACTCGAGGACACGACTTCCTGTTCCATATGATACATGTAAACAACTAATGAAAGGTAGAAGGTAAATCAAGTATGTTAAGTCTAAGAAGGGAAACTGAGTTCAGGATGGTTCGTCAGAAGAACAGTGTTAGTAAAACACCATTATGGAATGTTGAGTTACCTAAGGATCAGTTAGAAGAGATTGTGTTAAAGAGAGAACACGCATTATATAGCGACGAATGTTCTAGTGGTATGGGTTGAAGGAAGTTTATGTTGAGAGATAGGGAAAGTAATTTGGACTCAAGGAAATTCTAGTATAAGGGTTATATGATTGGAGTTAAGGGGCTTACTTTAGAAAATAAGCAGACATCGAGTTTAAGAGCAGTGTAAACCTTGCATTACAACTATCGTAATGGAATGCACTTCAAATAAAGAGACTATGAAGTCATAAGGATTTTTTTGAGGATAAGATAGGGGTGCGTAGTTGATGATTGTTCGCACACAGAAATTTCTAGAGGATGGAGTGTAGTGGAGAAAGTTAAACCTTGGTATTAAGAGAAGTATGTGATAGTAGTATTATGGTCACAAGTGTACGTAATTGATTTGTTGTTTTGAGATGGAAGTGAAGTGTCACACTCTTTACTTAGAGCAGTGAGTCTTGTGTTTTGGGAAGTTGAGTATGTGGTAAACAACGGAAGACAAGCCAAGCTTCAGTACGAGGACTAAGTGTAGAAAGTGAAACAGACTATGTTGTATGAACTCATGAGGAGACAACGAGGATTTCCTATAGTAAGTCATCTAGACGTGTAACCCCGGTATGATAAAGTGTCTAACATGTATTGGTTTGGAGGAGAATTCCATTCATAAGGATATGGTAATGTTAAGGTTCATGTTAAGTGCATTTTTGAATTGCAAGAGTAAGTGTGGCTTATTGGAATTCTGGTTGTTATTTATCTTCCTGAATAGTGTTTTGATGGCTGATCACAGAGTATGAAGTTCACACCTTGTTGGAACTAAGTGTACCCTGAATCTCATTTAGTATATTATTGTAGATGTGAGAGGTTGAGAAGAGAGTTGCAAGTTAATGCAAGCCAAATTGATAGTTCTAAAACAGGAATTTCTTAGGGTGTAGTGCATAGTTGACCATCTGTGTATATGTAAAAAGAGTTTGACGTTGGGGAAACAACCTAGTGAACCATACTCAGTGTGAGTAAGTCTTGGGTGTGTCACTATTGTGACTAATGAGAACCATAAGGAGTAAAGTTGGAAGATGCTTACCAAGTGGTGACCTTGCGAAGATCAATTCAGTATTTTACATATGTGTTAGTAAGATGGAACTAGTTAATCACGTTGTGACATTGTATGATTTCTCATATTCATGGCGTCAGACGTAGACCCCTAGGAGAGTAGTACTTACTGTATGCAACGACACTCTACCCTATTGGAAGGATTCATGAGTTATACTTCCTAGGAGGAACGAGAATTAGATATTCCTGAGTTAACCTTGTAACTTAGGTTGTATATTAGTAAGAGAATGAGCTAAGATTATTGAAGATGGATCAGGACGTCAAGATGAAGGGTTCTAGATAGGAAGTGCAATGTTATTTCTAAAGGTGTGAAGTGTTGTGTGACTCTGTGAGTAGTATGGAAACTCATAGTTAAATTTTAGATTGCTTAAGGTTTCTTAGAAGTT
This sequence comes from Lathyrus oleraceus, assembly GCF_024323335.1. Classification (NCBI taxonomy): domain Eukaryota; kingdom Viridiplantae; phylum Streptophyta; class Magnoliopsida; order Fabales; family Fabaceae; genus Lathyrus; species Lathyrus oleraceus. Next base: position 160,068,954 of record NC_066584.1, on the reverse strand, counting down.
GTGTCTCTTTAATGACTTGAAGTTCATTTATGGTGTTATTTTTTTAATGGTCGAGATGTTGTGTCAGCAGAAACCTTGACTGGCTCAGAACCCTATAAGAGGATTTGCTATAGAATATAGTAACCAAAACTGTATATTGTCAAACTAAGTTGGATTAGCTACTTTGAGCTCATGAAGAATCTGAAGGTTGTAACACTTTTGTGGTGGTAGTCATGTAATTCTTGCATATCTATCTATTGGAGGGTATTGATCCTATTCTAAAATTTTGTGTGTCAGCAAGAGAGTTATTCTACTAATGGATGACGTTAAGGTCCTAGAACTGTTTTGGGTGGTGGGTGCTCTGGAGGATAAGTGTGATCTACTATGTAGACTGTTAGCTAACCAGTAGTGCCTAGGAATCCTAGGTGTTCCATTATTGAAATAAAGAGCAACACAGTGGAAGGTGATGGGTGAAAAAGCTCAATCAAGTTTATGAGGATCAAAGAGATAGTTACTCATAAAAATGAAGGTAAGGAAATCTCGTGCTAAAGTTGTTATCTTATTGGAGTAGTACGAGAGAAGTGAAATAGTAGGAGTAGATGCTTGCAGCATATAGCATCAGACCAAGTGAATTTGATAAAGATATCATTAGATGGAATATAAAGTTGTTACAATTACTAGAGAATTTATAAGAGAAGAGTCGTCAGTATGGCGTGAAGTCAAAGAATCTGTAAATTATCTTGTGAAGATCTAAAGAGTGTTAATTATACAAATCAAAATCAAGTGGCGTGGGTCTGTTTTGTGTGACTCAGTATAAAGTGTAGTCGTGGTTTCCAGAAGGAAAGTGACTAAATGATTTAGAGAAGTATATCAGATGAATTAAGTGGGAGCAAAGTTAAACATTAATCCAATATTGGAATGAGAATATGGTTAAGACCATGAAGTATTGAGAGTTCACACAAGAAATAAGTCTACTAAGGAAAATAAGTTGGAAGAATGAATATGTCTGAGGTTTGAAATCAAAGAGAAGTTCAGTGTTGGTCTAAGACGTTGATGCAAGAATTGTTTAATTGTTTAGTGGAGGAATGTAATATCCCATATTCCTTAAATGCTCAATTAGTTATCAGTTGAGACGAATTGAGTTCCTATGTACTCTATCTCTTGCCAGTTGGAACAATTAAAGCTCCTATGTGCTCTAAATGTTATCAGTTAGGACCAATAGAATAACCAGTGAACTCTGAAGAGATTAATTATTAATAAAAGAGACATGCCAATATTAATAAGTACAATAGGGGACATTTTGGAAACATTAATAATTGGTCAATTCAGACTAGAAGATAATAGTATCACTTGAGAATATTTTGTATCATTACATAACACTATATATATTTATATATTATGTATATATATTTGTGTGGATAAGAAAGAAAGGAAAAAGATAAAGTATTAGGAAGAAGAAAAGAAAAGGAAAATGTGGGAAAGAGAAAGAAGAGAAGAAGCGGAAGGAAGGAAGAATAAGAGAAAAACCATGAGAACATTCATCATCTTCACCATATCATCATTATCATCTCATATTCTTCATCATCTTCACCATCTTCACCATCTTCTTGATTCAAGGTGAGTTCCTAGGTAGTTTAGCCTTGGAGAAAACTTAGGGTTTGTGTATTCTTGCTCCAACTATAGATTGATGATGCTGATATTTGTGTTTTATTATTGTTGCAAAATGATTTGTGTGAGCTATGTTGATTGAATATGATGATAGGTAGTGTTTCATGATTATTGGTGTTGATTCATATTGAGATTGGTACCATGTTATGTTATTATGTTGGAACCATGATGTTGTGTTTGGTTGATGTTAATTCTTGTTGGATAGTGACACAAAATTCATGTATCCATGCTAGAAATTATGAAGACATGAACGTGTATAAGTGAGGATGGTTTAGGGATGTTAAATATGGAAGAAAAAAGTGTTTAGAAATATAATTTTTGGAAATGTTTCGGGTGTCAATCAGTTGACACCATGGACCAATCGATTGGTCCCTTCCATTTTAGTGAAAAATCGTGGCAGAATGTTGATCCAATCGATTGGCCCATAACAACAATCGATTGGTTCCCTTGTTTTCACTCTAAAATGAGTTTCGTAACTCGTAATGAGGCTCAGTCATTTGCGTTGGAAAGTTAGTTCAACGCTCTATTGCTTGGTAAGATAGAATCATGCTTATAAGTGAATTATAACTTGATTGTTGGTATTATACTATTATGTGTGTTTACAAATTATTTCCCTGTATCCACCATGAAACAGGAATGGTAACTGCGATAAATGTGAGGTCGAACACATTGGAAAGGTAGTCCAATGCTTCATCAATTGATGATAAGAAAAACATGTTTCTACTACATTTATTGTCTATGTTTCGGTAATGAAATTATTATGTGTATTCATGAACTATATTGTGAAATTGTTGTATGTTGATTGTGTAAGTATAATATTACAACTTATTGAAGGAGAATAGCGATCCAAAACGCAACGAAATTTAAAATTTTCTCCTTTAGTGATCCTTACGAATGGGCATGATCAGTGATAGAATCGTTACCTCTTGTGACGATTGAAACCATTGATGCAGATCTACGGAGCAATCACGAACGTTGAACGATGACAACGCCTCTACTCAGTCCACACAAACGGATTCCTTCAATCTCAGTGCTAGCTGCTAGGAATGAAGGCTTTGAGTGAGAGAAAGAGAAATGAAATTACAACTGCACAAAATGCTTATGCACAAGGGTTCTATTTATAGAACCACTTGTGTGGGCTACAAGCTAAAAAGCCCACTTAAGTGTATGTGGATCATATCTTATGATATGCCAAAATACTTAAGCACGTGGTACCTTACCATATTTCATATTCTACTTAAGTACACCATACCTTACGATGTTCTATAATTCACCTAAGTGCATCGTACCTTACGGTGTTCCTTAGTTACTCTATCTCTCATCAATACGTCCTTTTGTGTGTGACCCTGTAGGTTTTTACGGCATTGACAATTATATTAAATCACGTATTTAACATAACAAACAGTGAGCGGTATCTAACAACACATCACTGATACCCAAGACACGAAAATGTCATGTGATCTGACAAATCCTTTTGTGATAATACTTATGTGTACAATTACCCTTTTTCCATTATGTCTATATTGAACATAAGGCATAGACCGTGTCATCCTTGTCTAGTTCAATATTGGGCCCATAGACATTTATCCTGTTACGCAGGATGGGTAAATTCCATCTAGGTCACTCATGTCCCCTAGCATGCTTCGTGGAGTACCCATCAACTGTCTTTATGGTTATCCAGTTACGGACAATGTTTGATCAACAATAAGGCACTCGACTCTACATCTAGGGTCCATAGTGGTTTTAGGTTGAAGGGTGGTATACACCATTATCACCATGAGAATAACTTATGACACTTTGCATAACATTCTATATAGTATTCTCATAGCGGGTCAATCCAGTATAAATATTACTCTTAATATTCATACTTATGTTTAAGACTTGATAACTCCTTATCCATGATACATGAGATGTGATCATCAGTCTATATACATAATAGTCTTAATGCTTTAATGTTATCCCACTTCACAATAAAGCTCGACTACGGATACTTTAAGAATAGTGTCTTTATGTTTAATGTGATCTCACGATTAAGTCACACTTGATACATTAAACAGACTAGCTATTCTAGGGACTTTATTAAACAAACATAATAAAGAAAAATCCTTTTATTATTAATAAATAATTCAATACAAGTACGAAAAGTATTGGCCTCTAGGGCTTACACCAACAATCTCCCACTAGCACTAGAGCCAATCAGGCATACCCCTAATGCCCATAGATCTAGTATGGCCATCATGCTTCTGCTGCGCAAGAGGCTTTGTCAGTGGGTCAACAATATTGTCAAGTGTAGGTACTCTGCATATTTTCACATCTCCTCTATCTATTATTTCTCGAATGAGGTGGTAACACCTAAGTATGTGTTTGGATCGTTGGTGAGATCTAGGCTCCTTAGCTTGTGCGATAGCACCATTGTTATCACAATAGAGACCAATGGGATCCACAATGCTAGGAACGATGCCAAGTTCACTAATGAACTTTTTGATCCAAACAGATTCCTTTGTTGCACTTGAGGAAGCAATATACTCGGCCTCGGTTGTAGAATCAGCAAATGTATCTTGCTTTGAACTTTTCCAGCTCACAACGCCACCGTTTAAGCAAAACATATAACCAGATTGCGATCTAAAGTCATCCTTATCTGTCTGGAAGCTAGCATCGGTATATCCAATTACAGCCAGCTCTTCCTGACCTCCATATATCAAGAATGAGTCCTTAGTCCTTCTCAAATACTTAAGGATATTCTTGACAGCTACCCAATGAGCATCACCAGGATCAGATTGGTACCTACTCGTTGCACTCAAAGCATACGAGACATCTGGTTGAGTACATAACATGGCATACATGATAGATCCTATTGCAGATGCATATGGAATATTATTCATGCGATCCCTTTCTTTCTTAGTTGAAGGGGATTGTGTTTTTGATAGACACAGGTCATGTTGCATAGGTATGAATCCTTTCTTGGAATCATACATATTAAAGCGTCTCAGCACTGTGTCTATGTATGTACTTTGACTTAGGCCAAGCAGTTTTTGTGATCTATCTCTATAGATTCTGATTCCTAATATATAGGTTGCTTCACCTAGGTCCTTCATGGAAAAGCATTTCCCCAACCAAGACTTTACTTGTTGTAGGGTAGGGACATCGTTTCCAATGAGTTAATATGTCATCTACACATAATACCAGGAAACGATCATGCTCCCACTAACCTTCTTGTAGACACAAGGCTCATCTTCGTTCTTGATGAATCCATATTGTTTTACTGTTTCATCAAAACGAAGATTCCAGCTTCTGGAAGCTTGCTTCAATCCATAGATTGATCTTTGTAACTTACATATCTTTTGGGCTTCTTCAGGTATGTCAAATCCTTCAGGTTGTGTCATGTACACATCCTCAAGAGGATTCCCATTAAGGAAAGCAATTTTGACATCCATCTTCCATATTTCATAATCATGATATGCAGCGATAACAAGTAAAATCTGAACAGATTTAAGCATTGTAACTGGTGAAAAGGTTTCATCATAGTCAACCCCATGAATTTGTTTATATCCTTTTGCAACCAGTCTTGCCTTATAGGTATATACCTTACCATCCATGTCAGTCTTCTTTTTGAAGACCCACTTGCATCCTATAGGGTTAACTCCTACAAGAGGCTCTACCAAGGTCCAAACTTGGTTTGTGTACATGGAATCCATTTCAGATTTCATGGCTTCTAGCCACTTCTCAGACTCGGGACCAGTTATGGCCTCTTGGTAGATCACATGCTCATCTTGATTCATGAGTAATACATCCCCTTGATCAGTTATGAGATATCCATATCTCTCAGGTAGGTGATGTATCCTGCTTGACCTACATTGGTCTTATTCTACTTGAGCAAGTTTCTCTTCCATAACTACTTGTGTTTCCTGCTCTAATTCCTCCATAGGTGTATAAATGCTTTGTGATTCTTGAATTTCTTCAAGCTTTACTTTCCTCCCAATGATTCCTTTGGAAATAAAATCCTTTTCTAGGAAAACTCCAGTTCGAACGAAAAACACTTTGCCCTCAGAAGGATTGTAGAAGTAATACCCTCTTGTTTCTTTAGGATACCCCACAAATAAGCATTTGTCAGATTTAGGCTCAAGCTTAGTTGAAATTTGTCGTTTCACAAAAACTTCGCAACCCCAAATCTTCATGTAAGACATATTTGGTTTCTTACCACTCCATATCTCATATGGTGTCTTCTCAACCTTTTTGGATGGAACACAGTTAAGTGTGTAAGCTGCTGTCAATAGTGCATGTCCCCAAAAATAGTTCGAAAGATCGGTGTGACTCATCATGGATCGGACCATGTCTAACAGGGTTCGATTTCTTCTCTCAGATACACCATTCCATTGGGGTGTTCCAGGAGGAGTAAGTTGGGATAGAATCCCACACTCTTTCAGATGGTCATCAAACTCTAGGCTTAAATACTCACCACCTCGATCTGATCGAAGAGTTTTAATATTCTTACCTAGTTGGTTTGTACTTCATTCTGAATTCCTTGAACTTTTCAAAGGACTCTGATTTGTGTTTCATTAAATACACATAACCATATCTACTGAAATCATCGGTAAATGTGATGAAGTACTGAAAACCTCCTCTGTCTGGTATGTTCAGTGGTCCACATACATCAGTATGTATGAGGGCCAAAAGATCATTAGCTCTTTCACCTTTTCCTGTGAATGGAGACTTTGTCATCTTTCCAATTAAACAAGATCTGCATGTCTCATATGATTCATAATCAAAAGAGTCCAAGAGTCCATCTTTATGGAGTTTGGAAATGCGTTTCTCATTTATGTGGCCTAATCGACAATGCTAAAGGTAAGTTGGATTTAACTCATTAGGTTTCATTCTTTTAGTATTAATGTTATAAATAGGCATTTCAAGATCAAGGACATATAGTTCATTGTTCATTTGTGCAGTAGCATAGAATATATCATTCAAATAAATTGAGCAACAATTGTTCTTTATTATAAATGAAAAATCAAACTTGTCCAAACAAGAAACGAAAATAATATTCCTGCTAATTGCAGGCACATAATAACAGTTCTCTAACTGAATTATTAAACCACTAGGTAAAGTCAATACATAAGTTCCTACGGCTAAAGCAGCAACCTTTGCTCCATTGCCAACTCGTAGGTCAACTTCACCTTTTTCTAAATCTCTACTCCCTTTTAGTCCCTGCACATTTGTACAAATGTGAGAACCGCATCCAGTATCTAATACCCATGATGCAGAAGTAGATAAATTAATTTCAATAACAAAAATACCTGAAGTTGAAGTCTCTACTCCATTCTTCTTATCTTCCAGGTACTTTGGGCAGTTTCTCTTCCAGTGTCCGGTTTTACCGCAATGGAAGCAGGTGCCTTCCTTTGCTATGCCTCCACTAGGCTTCAAAGCAGCAACAATGGGTTTGGGTTTGGCAACTTCCTTGCCTTTCCCTTTATCATCCTACTTGGTGGGTCTTTTGTTTTGTCTCTTTCCATTTCCGATCATCAGAATGGACTTCCCTTTTGACTTCAGATTCTGCTTAGCAGTTCTTAACATGGCTAGCATTTCAGGAAGAGACTTGTCCATATCATTCATATTGAAATTTAGGACAAATTGACCGAATCTATATGGCAACGATTGCAAGATCAAATCAGTCTCAAGTTCCTTTCCGAGGGGAAAACCCAACCTCTCAAGGTTTTCCACATACCCAATCATCTTGAGCACATGGGGACCTACAGGGGCTCCCTCAGCTAACTTGCCTTGAAAAAGGGCTTTTGAAACTTCAAACCTTTCATGCCTTGCTTGCTCTTGATAGAGCATCTTCAGGTGTTCGATCATATCGAACGCTGCCATGTTCTCATGTTGCTTTTGCAACTCTGAGTTCATGGTAGCTAGCATGAGATAAGCAGTTTCATTGGCATCATCGACATGCTTCTTATAAGCATCTTTTTCTGCCATACGTGCAGAACTAGGAGGTTCCTCTTCAGGAACAGGTTTCTCCAAGACATACAACTTTCTATCATGTTTGAGGACAATCCTCAGATTTCGGTGCCAATCCAGAAAATTTGTCCCAGACAATTTTTCCTTGTAAGGATTGATCGCAAAATGTTGTTAGAGGTGTTTGTTGTCATGGTAATCTACATGAAATTAATGAAAATATAGGTATCAATAACATATTTAATTAGGCCTTTAATTAAATATGCTCCCACTATTTTACTCAAAACAAATGACCCTCATCATTTGATTCGGAAAATCCCGTTGGAAGATTTTCTAGTGGGTCGAGATCCACATTTCACTTTGTTTTAAGTTCATGTAGGCGGATTACACAAAACTAGGTTATTTAGGTAGGAACTCCTTCCAATTGTATCTAATACAACTCTCAAATATTTTAGTTGGATGAATAACTCCTTATTCCAATCCATCAAATGAATCATTTCCAACTCTTGTTTCTAAACACATATAATCTTATCATAATTTGTTTAGTTAAGTTTGACCCATTGTTTTAGCAATTGGATATTACAATTATCCCATCGCACCTTACTAATATAGAACATGCACCTCGCGTAGGCGAAACCTACATTATCCGATACTAGTCTTGATGAGTGTTAAAACTTGGAAAGCATAAACTTAATATTTAATTTGAGGGAATTGCAATTATTCTGATCTCACCGGCTTATTTATCATATAAATCATCTCTCACATGCATCAACATACATAATGAAACAGTTATGACCCTGATCGGTCACCATTTACACTTAGTTTTCATCATCCATCCAGCATTGAATCTTTAAGAATCGGTAACATTTTGCAGGGGGCTGACATGGGTGCCCGTGTCAGCATGTGCAGAAAAAAGTATGGTGGAATCAAGAATCCAGGGGCTGACACGGGCACCTGTGTCAGCTGACACGGGCACCTGTGTCAGCTGACACGGGCACCTGTGTCAGCTGACACGGCCTGTGTCAGCAAGGGATGAAGTTTGGAAGTTTATAGAGGGCCAACACGGGCATCCGTGTCACCTGACACGGCCCATGTTGGCCATTTCGCCCCGTTTGCTGATTTTTCGTGTATTGATCCCTGTGTACGTCCGGAGGGTAGTTTGGGTATTTTGTGATGTTTTTAGTTGATTGGAAGCTATTTAATCTGGATTTTGGCATAGAGAAAAGAACTTTTTGATCGTACAAGAAAAGAGACAGAAAGAAGAAGCGAGCGTGCAAGGTGTTCAGAGGATAAGAGATCTTCAAGATCGGAAGAGATTGAAGATCAACCTTCATCCACAACAAATTATAATGTCTCTAATTTGTAATTTACTGTCTTTGAATATTATGAGAAGTTAAAACCCCCCAATGCTAGGGGGGTGTCCCTGAATTGCTACTGTATGAATATTTTTTCTATGTTTTTATGATCATCGATGTTTTCTTCATTCAAATTATTATACAACGTTCTTAATGCTTTATTTTATCGGACAAATGAAATTCTGATCTCTGGTTAAGGTTTAGGTCGGACAAACCGCCTTATCGCTTGTTGTATAATAAAACTTCGGTTTAATCACTTAGGAATGAGGATCAAACCGTAGTAACCATTAATTCTTGATCAATTACATATTTCGTAACGTCAATTTGAATAACTAAGGAATTAGGATTGAAATTGACTGTTAATGGTTTTCGACTAAGGAATTAGAGAAAAAAATTCTTGAGAATCGGTTTTGAATATTTACAACGTAGATGTTATATAATATGGAAGAAGTGTATTACAAAGCAATTCACACATCTGGCCCTAGTATGCTTTCTCATATTGGTTAAACAGTTTTTATACGCTTAATATTTGTATTTCTAGTTCTTACTATTTTTGAAAACACTCATCAAACCCCCTATGATCTTTTGTTCAATTGAATTATTATAAAGATTGGTACTTATTACGCAGTCCTCGAGATCCATACTCGGGATAACTCCCATTTTATTACTACATTGGTGCAAATAGTACACTTGTTATTTTACCGATCAAGTTTTTGGCGCCGTTGCCGGGGACTGCCAAAGTATAAGTTGAAAAATAATTCAATTGGAATTTTGTTGCTCTGCAGCCAAATTTTTTCTGTATTATTGTTTATTCTAATAATTGTCTAATCTGTGTATGTGAGGTAAGGCCTCAGCTGAATTTCTTTTTGACGCAGAACCAGAAAGATTATTGCGGGTAAGACGATGAAAAGCTAGGCTGGAACTTTCAGAAGCAACCCCCATTGTTTCTGAGTCTGAAAAAGAAGAAGTTGTTTCAGTTCATTCGGAAGACTCCAAAGTCTTTTCTGAATCAATGGCTGAAGCTCCACCTCCTGCGGAAAGACTTCTGGGTGACTATGGAGGTGCAAATGCTCCTACTGGATTCGTCAACTCAAAAGGAGACCGTTCTCCGGAAAAATCAATGAAGATGCCAACAAGCATTTACAAAGATTTCTGACCATGACGACATCGCTAAAAATTGAGGGACACTTAGAGGAAGCTAAAAAGTTGGTGATGTTTCCGTTTACACTATCGGAAGATGCCGAAGAGTGGTTTTACTCTTTACCCGTGGGAAGCATAACAGCTTGGCAACAAATGGAGACAACATTTTTGAGTGAGTACTTCACTGCTTCTGTGTATATCCGTAAGAGATATGATATTGTTAATTTCAAACAGAAGGAAGGACAGTCACTCAGAGACGCTTACAAGAGGTTCAAGCGATTGTTGGTTGCATGTCCTACTCATAACATGGATGCAACTAAACAGATGCAAAATTTTGTGAATGGCCTTAGAATGAAGACTAAGCAACTCATAGACACGATGCCGGTGGCTCAACAAATTTTACAGCAACCACTAGAATAAAGAAAATCATTGAAGCCATTGCAGCAAATGAGCATCTGGAACTCTATGACTACAGTGTAAGTCAATTTGAAGGTATCATTGATCTCAAGCTAGGAAATCAAGTTGTGAAGATGGAAGATCAAATAACAGCTGAAGAAGAGAGAAGACTCAAGAAAATAACTCTTGACACTCAAACGGTGGCACAAGTGCAACCGGTTCAACCTATTCAAGCAGTTAGTTGTGAAATTTGTGGAGGACCTCACTTCGCCATGCATTGTGTGGCAATTGCACAATAGGTAGAAGAGATTAATTTTCTAAAGCAGAACAATCCTTACTCCAATACGTATAATCCTGGATGGAAAAATCATCCAAATTTTTCCTAGAAGGACCAACAAGGAAATGGTCAGAAGCAAGCGCCCACCCAATATCAAAGCCAACCACAACAACAGTATCGACCACAACAACAACAACCTTACCAGCAGCAGTTTCACCAATCCCAACAACAATTTCAACAACAGGTTCCAAGAAAAGCAGATTGGGAAATTGCCATTGAAAAAATGGCAGCTCAAAGTTCACAATTTCAAGAGGAGACTATAAGTAATCTGAGAAACACTGGTGCTTCAATAAAAAATCTGGAAGTGCAAATGAGTCATATTGCTCAACAACTTGCGGGTTCGCAAACACCGGGTGCATTACCGAGTTCTATAGTTACAAATCCACGAGAGCATAATAATGTGAGTGCGGTAACCACAAGGAATGGTAAAGCAAAAGAAGTCCCTGAGAAAGATGAGAACCAAGAAGACTAATTGCTTGAAGTTGAGTTGGAAATAAAAGAAAATGAGGTTGTGAGTGAAGAGATGGTGGTACCTAAACTGGTGGTTAAAGAAAAAGTTAGTGAATCAAAGTCGGTTGTCAAACTCCCTTTCCCCACAAGAAATAAGAAGAAAGAGCAATATGAGAAGAACTTCGAGAAATTCTTGGAGATGTTCAAAAAGCTTGAGATTAACATTCCATTCTTAGAGGCACTTGAGCAAATGCCCTCTTATGCTAAATTTATGAAGGATATTATTTCAAAAAAGAGAAGCACTGACACTGATTCTATTGTACTAACAGAAACTTGTAGTGCAATTTTGTAGGGTATGAATTCCGGTAAAGAAGAAAGATTGAGGCTCGGTAACTATCCCTTACACTATCGGGGATAGATCTTTCAAAAAGGCCCTTATAGACTTGGGGGCAAGTATGAGTCTCATGCTGTTATCCATTTACAAGAGGTTGGGGATTGGAAAAGTGAAAGATACCAGAATGACACTTCAATTTGCTGACCACTCTGTGAGGAGACCTTATGGAGTGGTGGAAGATGTTCTTGTGAAGATTGATAAGTTTGTATTTTCGGTGGACTTTGTCATCTTAGAAATGTCGGCAGATGAAGAGATATCGCTCATTCTTGGTAGACCATTTTTGGAGACCGGGAGATGTTTGATAGATATAGAAGAGGGCACCATGACTCTAAAAGTTTATGATGAAGAGTTAAAAATTGATGTGCGGAACACCATGAAATACAAAGATGATGTGGCCACCAGTCAACACATAGAGGTGATTGATCAAATTGTTCGGAATGAAAATCCTTTAGGTGAACAAAAATTTCCCTTGGAGAGAGTTCTAAGTCTGTCAATTTCTGAAGACACTCAAGAAGTTGATGAAAATGAGAGGGAAGTGTTTGTCGCAACCTGAAAAATGGAATGCGAAAAAAAACAACCGGCGAAGAAAGACAGGAGAGTCGCCACCGTGCGTTATTTATCCCAAAGGAGGGAAAGGAAACGCTCGAAGTAAACCTGGAAAAAGGAAAGGACAAGACAGGGTCTCGCAACCAAATCTTGGGTTCGGGAGTCGATTATGCGAGAGGAAGGTATTAGCACCCCTACGCATCCGTAGTACTCTACGGGATCCACTTTTGTAGTTCTTGTCTAAAGGGTGTGGGTTTATCTAATGTGTTATTTACTAAAAAAAGGGGGTCAAAAGAAAATGACTCGCACGGATGTCACATCCACTGCATACGTATCTCATCTGAATATGAGAATCAGAGTCTTCGTAGCTCGGCTACCTAGGGGTTAAGGGTAATTGTGCTCGGTAAGACATCGCGTCTTATGCCTACGTATCTCATCTAGAATGAGAATCAGAGCAAACCGTAGTTCGGCTAACTACGGGGTTATGGATTGGATTTTGGACGAACGACGTTACTACGCAATCTACCGGATGCTCGACCTTTGGAGACTTACTCGCCTGTAGTAGAAGGAGTTAACGTGTTGCTTTGGGTTTTAGGGTTTGGGGGATGCTCAAGGGCAAAAGGGCAGTCCTCGACGAAGGAACCGCGCTACCTGTGGGGATACGAACACATACAAAACAAACATGCATAAAGTAAATGAGCCAACATGGCAATCAGAATAAATCTCCCAAATAGTATCCCACGAGCAAAGTGGAATATCCAGCGAGCTATCCCTGCAAAAGTCATGTGAGCCTTCACAAAAACTCAACAAAAGGGTTAGTGAAACACGATAAGGATTAAGCCTTCAAGGCATTATTTATACATTCATATACATTTAAAACCCGTGGGCAAAAACCTAATGAAATTCATCCATCATACCTCATACATTCAGATGATCCAAATTAAGAGCATAAAGGTAATGGGAATAAGGGCAAACCTGATTGGAGAGCTTGATTGAAATTGAGTTGCACCCGTGAGGTTTACAAAATAATCTTTAGGGTTTATGTGAGGCAGAGGTGATTCTGTGAACTTGAGTTCCCTTCAGGGTTTGGAGGCTACTCTGAGTTCTCTGTCAGGTTTCTTTCCAGGTTTTGTCCAGGGTTTTGTTCCAAGGAAACCTCAAAGTATTTTGCTTCTCTTCCTTTTTCTGTCTGTTTTGTTTCAATGAAACTCTAGTATTTATAGCCTAATATTGGTAGCTTAGTGGGCTTTTGAGAGAGGTCCAAGTCTGACATTTTTCTATTATATTTTATTTATTTATTTAATTAAATTTTTTATTTATTTATTTATTTATTTATTCGATTTTTTTTTCGTTTTTTTTCGTTTTTTTTCTTTTCCGTTTTTCGTTTTTTTTAATTATTTTTTTCGAAACGCGTGGGCTTCGCCTAGAGAGCATGACAGTTCATGAACAAACTTTTGCTCCTTCAAGATTAACGTTTTGACTGACGAATAGATCCCTGTTGGAAGTAACTCAAGTCTTTCCCTTGTGTTGACTGATCATCTAAATAGAACCCACAAAGTGTCCTGGATGATGTTCAAGCTTCTTGGAGCTAATCCCGATTGACATGATGAAATGCAATGTATCTAATGTTAAATGACCTAAAAATGAATGCGTGAATGAGGGGGGCAAATTTTGGGGAGTTACAGCTGTCCCTATTCAATCATCAGCTAACCCGAGCAGGATGAAAGCGAACAGCTTATCAGACAAACAGGGTGAGCTGTGATTGAATACCAAAGACAAACCGAAAATTTGCGCTCCGAGAACACCACAAAAATGCTGGAATACACCGCGCTGTTTATTTCTCTTCCGATCCTCTGGCTGAATCCGAATCAGTCTTCTGACTTAATCTGGAGTTTCGATCCTTTGGCTGAATCTATACTCAATTTAGTCCTCTGGTTGGATGTTAATTTTGATCCTCGGGCTGGATACGATTTTAATCTTCTGGCTAGATCTTCTTCGATCTTCTGGCTAGATCTTCTTTGATCTTCTGGCTAGATCTCCTTTGTTTCGATTCTTTGGCTGAATCTATTTTCTTTGATTCTCTGGCTGAATCTACTTCGATCTTCTGGCTAGATCTGAATTGTTTCGATTCTATGGCTGAATCTATTTCCGGTCTTCGGGCTAGACCTGACTTCGATCTTCTGGCTAGATCTTCTTCGATCTTCTGGCTAGATCTCCTTTGTTTCGATTCTCTGGCTGAATCTACTTCCGGTCTTCGGGCTAGACCTGACTTTGATCTTCTGGCTAGATCTTCTTTGTTTCGATTCTCTGGCTGAATCTATTTTCTTTGATTCTCTGGCTGAATCTACTTCGATCTTCTGGCTAGATCTGAATTGTTTCGATTCTCTGGCTGAATCTATTTCCGGTCTTCGGGCTAGATCTGACTTCGATCTTCTGGCTAGATCTGGATTGATTTGATGATAAATTCCCATCATCAGGATCTCGCATCTGGGGCATGCGCTGGTTGACCCTCTTTCGAAATCTACAGTCTTCATGTTAGATATGCAGCTTCGAGAATATCCCACTTTTGGGCTTCGTACATATTCTTTAGGCTAGAACATGTTATAACGACTCTTCGATTAGACTTTATTTTTTTTAATGCGATCCGCGGGCTGGATCCTCTTGTAGGTTGATTTTCTGTTGAGCTGTCAATCTATTCCTCCAGCTGGCTCGCTAGGGAAATAACGCTTGTAGTCGACTCTCTGGCTGAATCTTCGAAATGACCCTCAGGTTGGATCTCTGGAAAACGATTCTCAGGCTGAATCTTCGAAATGACCCTCATGCTAGGTCACACACACACTTGATCCTCTGGCCGAATCTCATGACTTTGGTTGTAAAGTAATTTTTCAGTCTGCTTTGAAGAACCTGTTTATCAGCTTATGTGTATGTTTGATATGCATGCAAATGAAAATGCAAATGTTATGCATGGTGCAAAAGAAAAAGAAATCTGCTTGGGGAAGCAACTCTGGCAGGGAGCGGATCGCTGTATCAATCCTTGAATGCTCTGTGGGGAACGATCCGTCTGTCGGGACCGGGGAGCCACCGAAAATAAATCGGCCTTTTTTGAAAAGTTGACCTTGCTGGGGAAGTATCAACTATGGAAGCTTTGCTTGGCGAGGCTCTGCGAGGAGAGTCTGTGAGGAAAGCACTTCCTGGGGAAATATCGTAGGAATCGACCTTTGTTGGGGATATGAACTTGCTAATCGTCCTCAGGCTGGGGATTAAAAAAAATCTGTTAAAAAAAATAATCTGCTGGGGACGAGATGAACATTGGGAACACCACCCTCTGGTCTGTTGGGTATGCGACTACTCCGCTGTTGCTGGGAAGATACAGTCTTGCACTGTCGACTCCGCTGGGGATATACAGTCTGGATACTATCAGCTCTACTGGGGATAGGCTCCGCTGAGGAGAGACTTTGTCAACCGCTTGGGGATGAGGATTCATGACTTGGCATCCGGTTCCTGTGACCTGTAACCAAAAAAATACACGTATGCCCCGGGGAATTACTCGGTTTGAATTCACCGTCCGGGATTAAGCACATTCAAAGCAATTTCGACTGTTTTCCTACGCAAGTCATCTACAAAATCCACCATTACATTCAGATGCAATATGTTTCCTCAAGAATTCAGACATCTTTTGCAAACAAACTGATAAATGAGAAGTAAAGAGGCTTTTTTAACTGAATTATTCGACTTTTGTTGGTTGAAAAATTTGTGTCAGGAATAGGCGAGTACATCAGGAAGCTGATCCCTGGAAAGAGGCGATCGCTATAAATTGAACAAGAGAAACTATCCTAATGGCAATGTGGAAACGGGCTCCCACCGAGTTTCGACTCTGCTATGGCTCGTATGTCCTTAAGACGCTCTGCTCATGTTGCTTTCTGAAGTGGATGATTAGTCGATCTTTTACCTTCGAAGATTGCCGGATTAAATGAAACGGTGATATAACACGGATGAACTCAGATCACAGTTATTCGTTTATTCCCTAACTTTTGCGTGGACCGCCCTTTTGGGTTTTCAATCCACCGGGATACCCTTTTTGCCTGAGCCGCCCTTTCGGGTTTTCGACTCACCGGGTGTACATTTTTTTTTATATCCCTAATTTTTGCCCGAACCTCTTCATTCTTTTTTTTTGGTTCGTCGGGATGCCCCTTTTTTGCCTTGACTATTCTTTTTACTGTCCAGCGGGTCTATTTTATGTGAAGTATTTTTTAACTGCGTCTGAGTTGACAGGGGATGGGAAGTCTTCGCCATCCATGGTTGTTAGCATCAGAGCTCCGCCAGAGAAAACTCTTTTAACCACGTATGGACCATCGTTGTTTGGTGTCCATTTGCCCCTGTGATCTGTGTTGGGAGGAAGAATTCTTTTGAGTACCAATTCACCAACTCGATACTCCCGAGGGCGCACTTTCTGATCAAACGCTCTCTTCGTCCGTCCTTGATATAGCTGGCCATGGCATATAGCTGCTAGTCTCTTTTCCTCAACTAGGCTTAGCTGATTGTATCGAGAACGGACCCATTCTGCTTCGTTCGACTTCATTTGTTGGTGCAGGGAAAAGTTATTCTGGCACAAAATGACATATGAACCCCCTCCGGTGCGATCAACACTGCACCAACTCCGCGACCATTGACGTTGACCGCCCCATCAAACATCATAATCCATTTGGATTCAGGGTCAGGCCCCTCCTCCAGGAGTGGTTCCTCGCAATCTTTCGATTTGAGAAACATGATGTCCTCATCAGGAAAGTCGAACCTCATAGGTTGGTAATCATCAATCGATTGCGTGGCTAGATAGTCTGACAAGACACTTCCTTTGATGGCTTTTTGTGAAGTGTATTGGATGTCATACTCTGTCAGCATCATTTGCCACCTAGCAACCCTGCTGGCTTTTCAAACATATATTTGACTTGATCCATCTTTGATATCAATAGAGTCGTGTGAGTCAACATATACTGTCTTAGTCGGTGAGCAGCCCATGCCAAAGCGCGGCAAGTTTTCTCGAGCAATGAGTATCTTTGTTCACAGTCGGTAAACTTTTTGCTAAGGTAGTATATTGCATGCTCTTTTCGACCTGACTCGTCATGCTGACCGAGCACACAACCCATTGACCTTTCTAACACAGTCAAGTACATGATCAACGGTCTTTTCCTCTCGGCCTGTAGACTGGCCCCGATCTTGATCTCTTTCTTGACGTCCTCGGTACCAATGTTGACGGTCTCAATCACTTCCTGATAAGGTGTAATAGCTCGGTCTTCCTATTTCAACAACCTGGCTAACTCCTCAGGCAATTCACAATCTTCCTCAGCCCCTTCTTCGGCTTGATAGATAGGATTGTTGAAGTCATACTTGGCCATAGCAGTGTCGTTAGCAGTGAGATCCGGGTGATCAGTTTTACGAGGTGTTTTTTGGAAAGAAAAACGAAAAAGAAACATGAAAAAGAAACATTGCCGTTTTTGTAAAAAAATAATTGAAAGAAAGAGAACACAGAATTGTTTGCAAAAGCTGTCCTTTATTGATGATGAAAATAATTGCGAAATGTAACTAAATGGATGGCCCTACAGATGAGTCATTACACCTTGGTCAAAGTGTAAGACTTTATTATACATGTGATAAAAGGAAAACAATAAAAATTACTCCTTCAGTAGAGTAAACCGGACGACTTTTTCAGACGACCAATTGTCGAGCTTTTCTCCTGGGACACACGGGCGAATCCAGCTATCTAAGTCACAATCGCTGTCAGCCTTGTCTTCATCTGCAACATTGACAGTGTGGGGAGAAACCAAACCCCCGCTGGAGAAAGTACCGACTTCATTCTTCTAGGACCCCGGAGTATACCCCAATCTAAACTTGTCTTCTTTTATGATTGGCTCCACAAATTTGCCCCAGCCTTGGGCATTACCAGCTTTAACCACTTCAACAGCTTGCTTGTATGAAGAGATAGAAGTCCCGACCTTCTCAGTCTTAGGTGAAAAGACAGTTTCGGGCGCGACCTCACTGATGTTTATGGCTTCGAAGCCCTGACACAGCATCTCATGCATCTCGCCATCCATATCCACATACTTAAATGTAGACAAGTGGCTAACAAAAATATCCTCTTCACCACAGACGGTGACGATCTGACCTTCTAGTCCATATTTGAGCTTCTGGTGGAGAGTAGAAGTAACAGCACCGACAACGTGAATCCAGGGCCGACCTAGCAGACAGCTATAGGCAGGCTGGATATCCATCACATAGAAGGTACTCTTGAATACCTGCGGTCCAATCTTAACTGGCAACTCAACTTCGCCACAAACAGCTCGCTTAGAGGCATCAAAAGCCCTCACAACCAAATTACTCGGCCTCAAGGTGGCGTTATCGCAATCCAATTTCATCAAGGCTTTCTTTGGAAGAACATTCAGAGAAGAGCCTGTATCAACCAAAACATGGGAAAACACCGTCCCTTTGCATTCCATTGTGATATGCAAGGCTTTGTTGTGATTCCTGCCCTCAGACGCCAGGTCATAATCAATGAAACCTAGCGCATGGCTAGTGTGTACATTCGAAACTACCGACTCCAGCTGGTCAACAGTTATCTCTGGGGGAACATAAGCTATATTCAGTACTTTCAACAAGGCTTCTCTGTGCGCCTCAGAGCACATCAATAGTGAGAGAATGGAGATCTTTGAGGGTGTCTGATTTAGCTGGTCGACTACCTTGTAGTCACTTTTCTTGATAATCCTCATAAACTCATCCACTTCCTTCTCGAATACGGTCTTAGGAGGAGCTTCCTCGGTAGTAACCTCTTCGGTGGCTACCTGTTTTCCTTTAGCCTTGGCAGCTGCCTCAACTTCAGTAATCGTGCGTAATGTTGATGGTGCAAATAGGCGTCCACTGCGAGTGAAGCCACCAATCCCTCCAACATTGTATACAGCGGAGCTACCAATGTCAATGTCTTCTTCGTTAACTTTCTGCCCCTAGCAGTAGATATCAGCCCCATAGTGCCACGGGATAACACTGTCTTTCTCATATGGAACAGGTCCTGGTACCGTGATGGTGACTGGACCAATCAAAGTCGGTTGAGGGTTGTCAGAGTAAATTGGTGCTGGACTTTCTGGGAAATATATTGTCATCGGAACGGGTCTCTCGGGAACATATATTTCTTCAGGAGTGAAATAAAACGTTACTGTCGACACATCATTCTTCACTGGACGAGTCTGATCGAACTGAAGACAACCTTCATCTATCAGTTCTTGAATACCCCTTCTCAAACTATCACATCCGTTCTCGGCGTCTTGACAATTTCTGCACTCTTCCCCACAGCCCGGGAAAATTCGTCCTTTCAAGAGTCGGTCTTTGACCACCGATAGCGAAGTCTTCACTTTAGTCACATCAGAAACCAAATTCAAAGTTTCCCCACTATCAACAGCATTAATCCTCTGCCCGCCGTGAGCTGGCATCGGGTTTTGGATAACATTAGGCACCGGAGAAAAATTGATGGCCTGGGCATCTCTCAAATCTTGTACCTTTAGCTGGAGAGCCTTGCAATTATCTGTAGTATGGCCAGGTGCGTTGGAGTGAAAAGCACATCTGGCGTTGACATCATAACCTCTAGGCAGATTGTTGGGATCGACAGGTGGGGCCAGAGTTCTCAACGTAACCAGATTCATGTCAATCAGCTTGGGAAGTTATACAGAATAAGGCATTGGGATTGGCTCAATGACCCAGTCCGCCTTCCTTGGACGTTGTTGATAGGGTCTCTGCAGACCCAGATTACCTCCTTGTTGTTGATTGTTGTACCTGGGTTGCTGTTGCGGATGATACTGCGGTTGAGGAATAGGTGTTGGAATAGTGACTGCGGCCACTTGATCTTGATAATAAATAGGGCGTCCTCTGCCCCTGCCTCTGCCGGCATATACAACGCTCGTCTCACCTTCTCTTCTTCGCTGACCGTTACCAGCAAACGGTTTCTTGGGAACTGATGAGTTGGAAGCACTGTTGTCTTGAATTCGGCCCATCTTCAACAGACTCTCAATCCTTTCTCCAACAATCACTATCTCTGCAAAGCTGATTGACGGGCAAGCAACCAATCTCTCGATATAATTGCCTTGAAGAGTGTTCATGAACATGTCCGCCATCTCCCTTTCAGACATAGGGGGTTGGACAGACGCAGCAATCTGTCTCCAACGCTGAGCATATTCTCTAAAGGTCTCCTTGGCAGTCTGAGACATTCCTTGCAACAAGGTCCGATTTGGAGCCATGTCCAAGTTGTATTGATATTGCTTGACAAAAGCCTCTGCCAAGTCTTTCTAGCTCTTGATGGTAGTGCGAGACAAATGAGAATACCATTCACGAGAAGCTCTAATTAAACTGTCTTCAAAATAGTACATCCACAGCTTTTCATCTTCAGTGTGAGCTCCCAACCTTCCCAGATATGATTGGAGATGAGTGTGTGGGCAAGAAGCCCCGTTGTATTTCTCAAAAGTAGGGGGTTTGAACTTGTGAGGGATCCTTACTCCCTGAACCAGACCAAGATTGGTGACATCAAAGCCTAAGGAATTTTGAGACTCCAAAGATTTGAGCTTCTCAACAAGCTCATCCATACGGCGAGTGGTCTCGAGGGCCTCGTAGTGCAAAGAAAATTGATCATACTGACAATCTTCAGTAACGGGGCGCCCGTTAATCCGAATCCCTTGATTCACATTGTACCTTCCGCCAATACCATTCCCAACATTTCCCGTGTTGCCAACATTACCCGGGTTTCCATCAACATTTGCGTTACCCGCGTTTCCAGTGTTCACAGGGTTATCAGCGTTCCCAGGGTTACCAGGGTTCCCCTCAGCACTTGGTATTTCCACCTCTGGATCGGGCCTCGATTGCTCAACCAATTCCTTCAGCTTCACCTGGCCTTCTGCCATACCAGTCATCAATGTCATGAACTGATCCATCCTTTCACGCATATCAGCCAGTTCTTTCTGTATCTGATCCATTGCTAGTCGTGGACGGTTTTCCTTTGTCGAGTACCTACGAACTCGCTTGGGACCAATAACTGCCTGATACAGGGAACAAACATTAGACACTGTGGTGACACCTGCAAAACAAACAAGGGTTAGTATGCATGGTATGCGATGCACTGCTTAGTCGATTTTAAGGCCCCCCCTTAAAAAGGGAATACCCTGCAAATGAATAAGCATGAGATGTTGGATGCAAATATGCAGATAATGTTATGCAATGCAATGGCATGTCAATCAGAATTGCTGGATCCGCTTGAACATCTGTCAGGTTGCACTGCCTGGAGAGAAATTAAGAGGATCAAGCAAAGCACACCAAACAAAGGTCATGGGATGGATCATGTTATCCTTAATATCAACCATCCATTTTTGGTGGATTATGGTTTACACCTTATCAACACCCAAGTTTCATTGATATTAAGGATACCTGAACGGATCAACCATGAATCAAGGGTTTGTTGCAAGTCACGAGCATGGAGTTTAGGTTAAGAACCACCCAAAGGGAGTGTACTAAGGTTTAAACCTACCAAACATGTTCTACAAAAGGTTCCCGTAGTCATAATCCCATCTTTCGGATATTATCGGAGGAACGACTACTCATATTCCAAAAATATTCTCAAGAGAGACTCTTATGAGTGTAGTATCACGTAACAATCGTATCAAATCTTACACTTGAACGACTTTCGCACTACATCCTACAAATAGGCCAAGATGGGTTTGGTAAACTAAGGTCCTTGGCTTCTAAGGTCTATATTGGAAAAAGTAATGTCTAACCACAACTTACTTGTGTGACATTATTGATCCCAACATGACCTCCACCAAGTGAATGGGCTTGCAAGTCAACTTGCTAAGGAATAACTCCACACAAGTCAACAAGACTATGCCATTCTCCTATCCTAAGTGCACTCGAGTTCAGGTATATAACTCATCTCACAAACAGAACCAGCAGATACGGCAGTCATATGTAAACAATACAATAAAGCAGGTAAATCCTGAAAGATAAATAACTGTACAAAAGAATAAACATCCAATAAAAAAACAACCTACAAAAGCTAGGAGGGACTCGCTTAGGGAAACCGGTTCCCCAACAGAGTCGCCAGCTGTCGCAACCTGAAAAATGGAATGCGAAAAAAAAAACCGGCGAAGAAAGACAGGAGAGTCGCCACCGTGCGTTATTTATCCCAAAGGAGGGAAATGAAACGCTCGAAGTAAACATGGAAAAAGGAAAGGACAAGACAGGGTCTCGCAACCAAATCTTGGGTTCGGGAGTCGATTATGCGAGGGGAAGGTATTAGCACCCCTACGCATCCGTAGTACTCCACGGGATCCACTTTTGTAGTTCTTGTCTAAAGGGTGTGGGTTTATCTAATGTGTTATTTACTAAAAAAAAGGGGTCAAAAGAAAATGACTCGCACGGATGTCGCATCCACTGCATACGTATCTCATCTGAATATGAGAATTAGAGTCTTCGTAGCTCGGCTACCTAGGGGTTAAGGGTAATTGTGCTCGGTAAGACATCGCGTCTTATGCCTACGTATCTCATCTGGAATGAGAATCAGAGCAAGTCGTAGTTCGGCTAACTACGGGGTTATGGATTGGGTTTTGGACGAACGACGTTACTACGCAATCTACCGGATGCTCGACCTTTGGAGACTTACTCGCCTGTAGTAGAAGGAGTTAACGTGTTGCTTTGGGTTTTAGGGTTTGGGGGATGCTTAAGGGCAAAAGGGCAGTCCTCGACGAAGGAACCGCGCTACCTGTGGGGATACGAACACATACAAAACAAACATGCATAAAGTAAATGAGCCAACAAGGCAATCAGAATAAATCTCCCAAATGGTATCCCACGAGCAAAGTGGAATATCCAGCGAGCTATCCCTGTAAAAGTCATGTGAGCCTTCACAAAAACTCAATAAAAGGGTTAGTGAAACATGATAAGGATTAAGCCTTCAAGGCATTATTTATACATTCATATACATTTAAAACCCGTGGGCAAAAACCTAATGAAATTCATCCATCATACCTCATACATTCAGATGATCCAAATTAAGAGCATAAATGTAATGGGAATAAGAGCAAACCTGATTGGAGAGCTTGATTGAAATTGAGTTGCACCCGTGAGGTTTACAAAACAATCTTTAGGGTTTATGTGAGGCAGAGGTGATTCTGTGCACTTGAGTTCCCTTCAGGGTTTGGAGGCTGCTCTGAGTTCTCTGTCAGGTTTCTCTCCAGGTTTTGTCCAGGGTTTTGTTCCAAGGAAACCTCAGAGTATTTTGCTTCTCTTCCTTTTTCTGTCTGTTTTGTTTCAATGAAACTCTAGTATTTATATCCTAATATTGGTAGCTTAGTGGGCTTTTGAGAGAGGTCAAAGTCTGACATTTTTCTATTATATTTTATTTATTTATTTAATTAATTTATTTATTTATTTATTTATTCGTTTTTTTTTTCGTTTTTCGTTTTTTTTTCGAAACGCGTGGGCTTCGCCTAGCGAGCATGACAGTTCATGAACAAACTTTTGCTCCTTCAAGATTAACGTTTTGATTGACGAATAGACCCCTGTTGGGAGTAACTCAAGTCTTTCCCTTGTGTTGACTGATCATCTAAATAGAACCCACAAAGTGTCCTGGATGATGTTCAAGCTTCTTGGAGCTAATCCCGATTGACATGATGAAATGCAATGTATCTAATGTTAAATGACCTAAAAATGAATGCGTGAATGAGGGGGGAAAATTTTGGGGTGTTACAGTGTTGACTATGATGGCAACACAACCACCCTTTAAGGGATCCTGATCACTCCGATGGGAAAACTTAAGGGAACCCTAGGTTGAGGAAAAGAAAGATGAGACCAAGAAAGTGGCTGAGCTGAAACAATTTCCTGAAAATCTCAAGTATGTTTTTCTAGATGCTGAAAGAAAATGCCCGACTATTATAAGCTCTAATCTAGAAGTTTCTCAAGAAGACAAGCTTGTCAAGGTTCTGAAGAAGGATAAAAGTGCAATGGGATGGGCGATAGAAGACTTAAAGGGAATTAGCCCAACGGTTTGTATGCATAAAATCCTCATTGAGGATGGTCACAAACCAATGGTGCAACCCCAAAGAAGACTAAATCCCGCAATGAAGGAAGTGGTTAGGAAAGAGGTTGTTAAACTATTAGATGTTGGGTTAATTTATCCCATATCCGATAGCTCTTGGGTGAGTCCTGTTCATGTGGTCCCGAAGAAAGGAGGAACTACAGTTATAAGGAATGAGAAAAAAGAGTTACTCCCTACAAGGACGGTCACGGGGTGACGTGTTTGCATTGATTACAGGAGGTTGAATTTGGCGACCAGAAAGGATCATTTTCTGTTACCATTCATTGATCAGATGTTGGAAAGGTTGGAAGGTCATAAGTACTATTGTTTCCTTGATGGATACTCTAGATATAATCAGATAGCGGTTGCACCAGAAGATCAAGAGAAGACAACTTTTACTTGCCCCTATGGTATTTTTGCTTACAGAAGAATGTCATTCGGGTTATGCAATGCACCAACGACATTTCAAAGATGCATGACTTCCATTTTTACGGACATGCTCGAAAAGCATATGGAGGTCTTCATGGATGACTTCTCGGTATTTGGTTTTTCTTTTGATAATTGTTTAACTAACCTTTCCCTTGTGTTAGAAAGATGCCAACAGACGAATCTGATTCTCAACTGGGAGAAGTGTCACTTCATGGTGCGAGAAGGCATAGTCTTGGGTCATAAAATTTCTCACAAAGGGATAGAAGTGGACCAAGCCAAGATCGAGGTAATATAAAAGTTACCCCTTCCTATGAACGAAATAGGTATAAGAAGTTTCTTAGGGCATGCGGGTTTCTACCGCAGGTTCATAAGAGATTTTTCCAAGATAGCTAAACCTTTAACTACCCTGTTGGTTAAGGACAAGGCTTTCATCTTTGATAGAGAGTGTGTCGTTGCTTTTGAAACTATAAAAAATAAATTGGTGACGGCACCAATTGTCATTGCCCCAGATTGGTCTATACCTTTTGAGATCATGTGTGATGCAAGTGACATTGCAATGGGAGCAGTTCTTGGGTAACGTAGAGATAAACTGTTGCATGTCATATATTATGCTAGTCATGTTTTGAACCCTGCACAGATGAACTACACGACTACCAAGAAGGAGTTGTTAGTTGTGGTCTATGCCTTTGATAAATTCAGGCAATATTTGTTGGGTTCTAGAGTCATTATTTATACTAACCATGCTTCTTTGAAGTATTTATTTGCTAAGCAGGACTCTAAGCCAAGACTGTTGAGATGGATCCTACTCCTCCAAGATTTTGATGTGGAAATTCGTGACAAAATAGGGTGTGAAAATATTATGGCAGATCACCTCTCTCGGATGTCCCCCCATAGAGGAGAATGAGGATAATCGTCCAATAAAGGATGAGTTTGCTGACGAACACATCCTTGTGGTTATTGGAATGCCATGGTTCGTAGACTACGCGAACTATCTGGTAGGCGGGGTGATCCCTAGCTAATTTGACTCTAACCGAAAGAAAAAGTTTGTGCATGATTCCAGGTTTTACTTATGAGATGACCCTTTCTTGTACAAGAAAGGAGTAGATGGGTTGGTCGGAAGATGTGTTCCCGAAGAAGAACAGAGAGATATCTTGAAAGCATGTCATGACTCTGACTATGGTGGACATTTTAGTGGTGATAGAACCGCTGCCAAAGTCCTCCAGTCAGGCTTATACTGGCCGACACTTTTCAAAGACGCTCAGCAAGTTATCAAAGAGTGCGATAAGTGTCAAAGGATGGGAAACATCTCGAAAAGAAATCAGATGCCGCAAAACCCCATGTTGGAAGTCGAACTCTTCAATGTTTGGGGTATTGACTTTATGGGACCGTTTCCACCTTCATTTGGAAAGAATTACATTTTGGTGGCGGTGGATTATGTATCCAAGTGGGTAGAAGCAGTTTCTCTACCAACAAATGATGCAAAAGTGGTAGTCAAGTTTCTGAAAGAAAACATATTTGTAAGGTTTGGAGTGCCAAGAGCTCTAATAAGTGATGAAGGAACTCACTTCTTAAATCACCTAATGGAGAAGCTACTCTTGAAGTATAATGTAAAACATCAGATAGCCACTCCGTACCACCCGCAAACAAGTGGTCAAGTTGAAGTGTCAAATAGGCAGCTGAAACAAATCCTGGAGAAGACGGTTAACGCTTCTCGCAAGGATTGGGCGAGTAAGCTTGATGATGCGCTTTGGGCATACCGAACTGCTTTCAAAACGCCAATTGGTATGTCCCCTTATCAATTGGTATATGGTAAGGCATGTCACATACCCTTGGAACTTGAACACAAAGCTTTGTGGGCTTCAAAATTCCTTAACTTGGATCTTGTGAAAGAGGGAGAATCCCGAATTCTTCAACTCCGTGAGTTAGAAGAATTTAGGAACCGGGCATATGAAAATGCCAAAATCTAAAAAGATCAAACTAAGAAATGGCATGATAGAAGAATCCAATGGAAGGAATTTTGGGAAGGACAAATGGTACTATTGTTTAATTCAAGGATGAAGTTGTTCTCTGGAAAACGGAGATCGAAATGGTCAGGTCCGTTTGTGGTACACAAGGTATATCCCCATGGAGCGATCGAAATAAAAAATCCATCCAATGGGGATATTTTTAAAGTGAATGGCCAAAGATTGAAGCCTTACAACATGGAGCAAGAAGTTGGCCAAATTGATGTTGTTCATCTTGTCTGATAAGATGCACAACTGTCGAGCCAAGCGACGTTAAACGAAGCGCTACGTGGGAGGCAACCCACGCTTTTGTATCTAATTATTTTCTTTGTTTGGTTGTGTCTTATTTACTTGTAGGTGTGAACAATGTTTGCTAGAGGAGTTAAAAATCTCGTGCCCAAAAAGTCTCTAGAAAAGTCGAAAGCAGAAGCATGGCGCAACTCGAGAACACATTGAAGGAAAATGAAAAATCAGGGGCATGACACGGGTGCCCGTGTCAGGAAGTGTCAAAAAGGGGGTTTCCAGGGGCCTGACACGGGTGCCCGTGTCAGGTGACACGGCCCGTGTCAGCCCCTGCAAGAAAAAGCTGCTTTTTGAAGAACACGGCCCGTGTCCTTGAGGTTTTGTGCGCTGACACGGTCGCCCGTGTCAGCTGACACGACCGTGTCAGCAAGCGTAGTGTGAATTTTTTCAATTTTTGTTACCGTTGGTGCATGGGCCCACCACCGAATTTCCCCCACTAAATCCATTTAATCACCCATTCTCTCCTCATTAACCTCTTCTCCTTTCTATTCTCTCACCTTCATCTCTCTTTCTCTCAAAAATACCTAAAAACCTCCATTTTTCTCACTTAAAGCTCCCTACTTTCACCTCATTTCTCCATCATATCTCCATCCGTCTTCACAAAAGTTCTTCCATTTTCCATCCTCGACCTTCCAACGGTAATATGTTTGCGAGTTCTCTCTTTTCAATTTCTAGTTTCTTTTTGTTGTGTGCATGTAAGAATATGTCTGGCCGAGTAGACAAAAGCAAAACTGTGGCGGAATCATCCCGGCCACATCAAAGGGCGAGAAGAACCCCGAATGAACACGACATTGTGTTCGAAAACTTGGAGCACCAAAAGAGGTATGCGGTTCATCTTAAAAGAAAATTAACCCCCACCAGGTACATGTGTAATGGCACTTTGCAGGAATTGGGATTGCAAGCTGAGGTTCACCGTATGTTCCACACCTTAGGAATGTTGGAATTCATGCAGCTAGAAGCGCCAACGTTCGCGCGCATTACTCTTGAATTCTTGAGTACCATTGAATTTAAGCTGAAAAATAGGTGGAATGGAATGGAAAAAGAATACTACGATATGTTGCAGTTTCGATTATTTAATACTGATATGGAATTGTCTGTGGATGAGTTAAGGAGTATCCTAAAACTCCCAATCGTAAGCCTTGGAACGGTGCCCGATACGTTTGTCCCGGCAGAATTTTGGACCGCTATAACAGGTAACACTAAATATGTTTCCAAAGGGGCAAAAGCATCATGTATCCATAACCCGTGTTTCAGGTACGCCCATAAGGCTTTGGCGTACACCATGTTTGGTCGCCACCCAAAGGGAGCTGTTCTTTTTGTACAGTATGGCAACACAAACTCCAATCAACGTAGCAACATTTGCAGCTGACTACTTAGGTAGAGTTGGTCGCGCTACTTCAGGCGACATTTCGGTTGGCGGCATGATCACACAGATTGCCGACCATTTTGGATTTGGTGCTGCACTGGCTGACTCTCCACAAGTACCGGGTAAAAACAAACTGGACATGGCCGCGTTGATCCAACAAGGCATGATTGTGATAAAACAAGATTATTATTCTCTTATTACCAAAAAGTCCATGTCCTTGATTTACCTACTTATGATTTCATCAGTATTACTAACAGAGCCAGCTGACTTTATGACTATCCCGACCTGGATGAGGGGGGCGAAGATTTTCTTGACTCTTTGCCTGCATATGAACATATGGAAGGTGCACCGAGCACCGAGGAGCCGTTTTACCAGCAACCGCAAAAACCGACTCAAGCTTCAGGGTCCTACTCCATGCCACAAGACCAATGGGGTTGGATTCAGGATGAGATCGGTCACCTTCGCACGGAGCAATCTAGGCAAGGTGAGGAGCTCACCAGGTTCGGAGTCGAACAACGCCGTCAATGGACGGTTTTGGATGAGATGAACGCAATGATGCAACGCATGACGTTGCATTATCCGTACCCGTCACCACCTCCACTGTAAACATTGTGAGTACCCCTCTTATCTTGACATTAAACATTGCGGACAATGTTTGGTTCAAGTGTGTGTGAGGGGGGTTTAATTATTTTGTATTTTATTTTTAGTTGTGTCTATTGTGTTACTTTGTTTGTCGTTGTGTGGCTGTTTTATTTTTTTTTAAGTTACAGATGAAAGTGGATTATGCTGGATAAATGATGGACTAGTGAACAGTGAGGGAAAGACGCAACCCCGGATTTGCTCCCGAGGCAACCTGGAAGGTGATACAGCTGAGAAACAAAATGTTGGACACAACTTGGAAACTCTAGACTGAAAGAGGGGAATGTAAGCTCAAGCTGAAAAAGAAGTTGTTTG
The DNA here is from genome assembly GCF_024323335.1 of Lathyrus oleraceus. Classification (NCBI taxonomy): domain Eukaryota; kingdom Viridiplantae; phylum Streptophyta; class Magnoliopsida; order Fabales; family Fabaceae; genus Lathyrus; species Lathyrus oleraceus. Next base: position 160,039,588 of record NC_066584.1, on the reverse strand, counting down.
TCATAAAGAGTGGTTTGGAGCCTGCAAGCTTATCCAACATGGTGAGATTTCAACATAACCAAACACAAAAGAGCGCATTCAGGTATGACTTTATCTCTCTAATTTTGCGTAAGTTCTACTGATACAGCACAATACAAAGACGCACACTGAGGCACGTTGTTTTTTTTCACCCTTTTAGCCTTTCTAGCCATCCATAATGTTGTATTTATCCGTTGTTAACCTCGTTGAGCCTGTACCCCCTTGTTTGTGTAAACCGTCATGTTAACCATAAGCCAAACACTTCCTACCCTCGCTCGGCATGACTGTTGTAGTGTAAAATTTATGCAAAAAGATAAGTTTGGAGTGGTAATCCTTAGAAGAAATTTTGGAAAAGGGGCAAGTGCAACAAAAAGAAAAGAAAAACTGTGTAGAAACATCCGCTTCTACCGGAAAAAAAAAAGAGAAAAGAAATGGAAAAATAGCAATGAAGTATAAGCACTTGCCTAGGCCATAGACTCATGCTTTAATGTGATACTCAAAAGAAAAAAAATTGAGTGAAAAAGAGTCAAGTTGGACAACACCCCATAAAATAATTCGTGCACAAAGAAAAACAACAACATAAATGCCGAGTTCTAAAACCTTTTGTCATCCATTTTCTTGTCTACTCCCCCACCATACCTAAGCCCCGTTACAACCCAGAAGACCTCTTAAAGTGTCTGAGTTTGGTTTGTGTAGTTAACGTAGAATCTATTCAAAAATTAAGAGTTGATATTGCATACCTTGATATCATGAGTGCTAAACACCTTAACCCTGAGAGATTTGGTGAGTAGTGTGAAGAAGTTTGCAGGTAAAGGAACACTCTGAAATGATAATGCAGTGGATAATTCGAATGGGTAAACTAGAAGCTTAATCGGGAAGGAGGAAGATAAGTTGCGAATGGTATCAGATGTGTTGTGGAAAGAAGAAAATATATGGTTGACCTCTGCGTTGTCTCTTACATCACTTGAGGACAAGCAATGAGATAAGTTTGGGGTTGTGATCAGTCACCATTTACACTTAGTTTTCATCATCCATCCAGCATTGAATCTTCAAGAATCGGTAACATTTTATTCTTTATTTTAGTTAATTTCTTAAGTTTATCGCATTTTATAAATGTCTGATTGTTTTAAGTTGCATTAGTAGTTCATCCTTTTTTGTCGCATTTTATGTGTTTCTGTGTAGTACTGTTTGGTTTCCAGGTACAACAACAAGTCCAAAAGGTGCGTACCGGAATAATGGAAGTCAAGGACATCATGCAAAGCAAAAAAAGACAAAAATAGGGGGCTGACACGGGTGCCCGTGTCAGCTGACACGACCCGTGTCAGCATGTGCAGAAAAAAGGATGGTGGAATCAAGAATCATGGGGGCTGACACGGGTGCCCGTGTCAGCAAGGGATGAAGTTTGGAAGTTTACAGAGGGCCAACACAGGCAGCCGTGTCACCTGACATGGCCCTTGTTGGCCATTTCGCCCAGTTTGTTGATTTTTCGTGTATTGACCCATGTGTACATCCGGAGGGCAGTTTGGGTATTTTGCGATGCTTTTAGTTGATTGGAAGCTATTTAGTCTGGATTTTGGCATAGAGAAAAGAACTTTTTGATCGTACAAGAAAAGAGACAGAAAGAAGAAGAGAGCGTGCAAGGTGTTTAGAGGATAAGAGATCTTCAAGATCGGAAGAGATTAAAGATCAACCTTCATCCACAACAAATTGTAATGTCTCTAATTTGTAATTTACTGTCTTTGAATATTATGAGAAGCTAAAACCCCCCAATGCTATGGGGTGTCCCTGAATTGCTACTGTATGAATACTTTTTCTATGTTTTTATGATCATCGATGTTTTCTTCATTCAAATTATTATACAACGTTCTTAATGCTTTATTTTATCGAACAAATGAAATTCTGATCTCTGGTTAAGGTTTAGGTCGGACAAACCGCCTTATCGCTTGTTGTATAATAAAACTTCGGTTTAATCACTTAGGAATGAGGATCAAACTGTAGTAACCGTTAATTCTTGATTAATTACATATTTCGTAACGTCAATTTGAATAACTAAGGAATTAGGATTGAAATTGGCTCTTAATGGTTTTTGACTAAGGAATTAGAGAAAACAATTCTTGAGAATCGGTTTTGAATATTTACAACGTATATGTTATATAATATGGAAGAAGTGTATTATAAAGCAACTCACACATCTGGCCCTAGCATGCTTTCTCATATCGGTTAAACAGTTTTTATACGCTTAATATTTGTATTTCTAGTTCTTATTATTTTTGAAAACACTCATCAAACCCCCTATGATCTTTTGTTCAATTGAATTATTATAAAGATTGGTACTTATTACGTAGTCCTCGAGATCGATACTCGAGATAACTCCCATTTTATTACTACATTGGTGCAAATAGTACAGTTGCTATTTTACCGATCAGGCCCCTAGTGCAATTGTTCTCCCAAGCCAATGAGAGAACCTAAGCTAACCTAATAACGATCTAAGTTTCTCCAAGCAAGATCTTCAATGTTGTCCTCCTTTTATATTGAATTCTTCTCTTTCTTCATAACATTACGTTACATAAAAGAAACTCGTTTTACATACGAGGGAGTGAGATGAGAAAAGAAGTTACATTAAGAGATTAAAAGAGAGGCACAACACGCAGGTCGTATTTTAAAAACCCAAAAAAAAATAAAGGAAAACTAAGGCCATAACCGATCACTACAAGATAATAATAATAAACACATTATTATTATTAATTTTAATTCTTTTAATTAATTAAAACCAAATTAAATTTCGGCGACCGATCACACTATGCAGAGTTAGCCGGGGTCCGCTCCTCGGTCACAAAACAGAAAAATAGAGAATACAGAGTTTGTGAATGTGACAACCGTCACAAAGCATGTCACGATCGTCATGTCCAGCTTGTCACGACCGTCACAGGCCCATGACGAATGTCACGCGGCCAAAATCAACGCTTTGAAACAGTCAACAGACGTGATCCAACAAGCCCTCAATTCATAACTCTTTGACAGCACAACCCTTGTGCCGTCACTAACCCTAATGCACAAATTTCAGACCGTCAAACACACCTCGATTTTTGATTCAGTATGATTGATCAACAGGTCATTGCTTCACCATACTAATGTCAGATCAAGGAGCAAACGACCATTGATCGCTCAAAGGAAAACAACCATTAAGTGTTTGAATGAACGAAATAGTAACAGTATATCATATATACCGTATTTTGCATCAGGATTACTTATATCATATGGATGATTGATGTATAGCTGTATCACTGCTTTACCTATGGACGATCGATGTATCGCTGCTTCACCATACTAATGTCGGATTTCGAAGCATTGTCAACATCAATCATCCAAATGGTACACACATGATGCCAAATTTAATTACTCGTTTATTCTTTGATTCATTCTGTCTTTTAATCATATTAATACAGAAAATAAAAAACTATCAGATGCATGGTTTCGTAAGTGGCTCTGATACCACTAAAGGAGAATAGCGATCCAAAACACAGCGGAATTTAAAATTTTCTCCTTTAGTGATCCTTACGAATGGGCATGATCAGTGATAGAATCGTTACCTCTTGTGACGATTGAAACCTTTGATGAAGATCTACGGAGCGATCACGAACGTTGAACGATGACAACGCCTCTACTCAGTCCACACGAACGGATTCCTTCAATCTCAGTGCTAGCTGCTACGAATGAAGGCTTTGAGTGAGAGAAAGAGAAACGAAATTACAACTGCACAAAATGCTTCTGCACAAGGGTTCTATTTATAAAACCACTTGTGTGTGCTGCAAGCTAAAAAGCCCACTTAAGTGTATGTGGCCCATATCTTATAATATGTCAAAATCACTTAAGTGTGTGGTACCTTACCATATTTCGTATTCTACTTAAGTACATCATATCTTACGATGTTCTACAATTCACTTAAGTGCATTGTACCTTATGGTGTTCCTTAGTTACTCTATCTCTCATCAATCCGTCCTTTTGTGTGTGACCCTGTAGGTTTTCGCGGCATTGGCAATTATATTAAATCACGTATTTAACATAACAAACAGTAAGCGGTATCTAGCAACACATCACTGCCACCCAAGACACGAAAATGTCATGTGATCTGACAAATCTTTTTGTGATAATACTTATGTGTACAATTACCCTTTTGCCCTTATGTCTATATTGAACACAAGGCATAGACCGTGTCATCCTTGTCCAGTTCAATATTGGGCCCATAGACATTTATCCTGTTACACAGGATGGGCAAATTCCATCTAGGTCACTCATGTCCCCTAGCATGCTTCGTGGAGTACCTATCAACTGTCTTTATGGTTATCCAGTTACCGACAATGTTTGATCAGCAATAAGGCATTCGACTCTACATCTAGGGTCCATAGTGGTTTTAGGTCGAAGGGTGGTATACACCATTATCACCATGAGAATAACTTATGACACTTTGCATAACATTCTATATAGTATTCTCATAGCGGGTCAATCCAGTATAAATATTACTCTTAATATTCATACCTATGTTTAAGACTTGATAACTCTTTATCCATAATCCATGAGATGTGATCATCAGTCTATATACATAATAGTCTTAATGCTTTAATGTTATCCCACTTCATAATAAAGGTTGACTATGGATACTTTAAGAATAATGTCCTTATGTTTAATGTGATCTCACGATTAAGTCACACTTGATACATTAAACGGACTAGCTATTCTAGGGACTTTATTAAACAAACATAATAAACAAAAAGCCTTTTATTAATAATAAATCATTCGATACAAGTACCAAAATTATTGGCCTTTAGGGCTTACACCAACACTTATGAGTGAGGTAAACCTAGGTGAATACTAGGTAAATGACTTAGAAAGATAACTTAAGTCATGAAATGAGTTAGATAGTGATGCTTGGATGTAATTGTACTGTGGTGTGTACAACTGACAAGTAGCCACAAGAATGATACATTAACCTGCTTTGTATGGAACATGTGTGATTTATGTAATGAGAATGGATCATGTTATGATGTCATGAGAATTGATATGATGACATGGGAATTGAGTTGATATTTTTGGTGAGGAACCTTTGTTCCAAAAGTCCTATTTTTGGTGAGGAACCTTTGTTCCAAAAGTCCTATTTGTTATTGAGAACTAATCACGTATTCAGAATTACTTATGATTGTGCACATACCATTTGAGAGGCTTATGTAAAGCATAAAATGGTGATGTGGCACCAATGATTCGTGCCTCAATTGGGTTAGAGTCCCATACGGTGAAAGATACTCAAAGTGGGTTTGAGTCCCATACGAGTGATGGTTCTTAAAAGTGGGTTTGAGTCACATAGGGGAAACTGATATCCATCGTGAAAGTCGAATCATACGGGCATGCGAGAACCAAGCCTTGGCCTAGACGTAGGTCCGGTAGGGGATCGATGTTGTGTGAATCCGAATAGTGATTTATTGAGTTACGTGAACTCAAGTGACATGTTTCCATACATTGCAAATATCCCTTAGTTGCTCAAGTACTAGTTACATTATGTGACATGATGCACAAGTAACGAAAGGTGAATACTTGAGTTAGAAATCAGGTAGCAACCCTGTAGAGTTGAGCGGACCCATAGGATAGGGGAACTCACTGATATTATCATCTCATCCCATTATTGTTGTTATTTTTCACGTATTCCTTGCAGGTTGAATTCAAGAGAGGTTGTCTACTGATGTTTCAAGAGATACAGTTATTGTGATCTTCCGCTGTGGAGTTGTGTACAGTGAAGATATTGTACAGAGTTCTTAGATTTTTATTTTTAGGTTTTATTATATGACATGTGTGATTCATATTTTTAGTTTGGACATGTGTATATAATGATGCCAATAGGCACTTATGATTGTGTCAATACCAAATAATGACACTTGTATGATATTATTCTAGATATATATTATACGGGTTGTTACACTTATCACACTTACTACATAACATTATTTTTTAAAAATTGTTATTTTTGATGTAATCCTTCATATTCTCATGCTACTTTTTTTTAGGAGAGTCGATCTAAAATCCTGATAAAATAAGATGGTTGTGTTAGATATTTGATAGTTGATAGTTGATGTAAAATTTGGTCAAATTTCTATAACATAGATCAATTACGAACTAATGTGAATGCTAGGTCGTTTTCTATATGAACTGTGCTGTATAGCTCGAGTATAGTGTCAAAAGATTAATGATCACTACATCGGGTGCTTGAATAGCAGACAAGGAGAAAGATCGATCTCATGTGCCTACGAGATACTAAGTAGACAGGCGAAAAGGCGAAAAAATTAGATAATTTGGGATTTCAATTGTGGTACACCAAAAAAATAGATCAAGAAATATGGTGGAGTTATTATGGACAATGAGTGGAAGAAGAATATTGTGGATGTAAAAAGAGTAGAAGATCAAATCACAATCTTATAATTTATAATGGAATAAGATATCTTTAATGTTATTAGTGCTTACGCACCTCAGGTTGGGTTAGCATAACACTTTAAGGTAAAATATTGGGAGAAATAAGAAGACTTACTTCAGAATATACCCTAAGGATATAAGTTTTTTCTATGAGGGGATCTAAATGGACATGTCGGGAGCGTAGCAAGAGGTCTTAAGGGTGTGCATGAGGGTATGGTTTCGAATGTGGAAGGTAAGTCCATCTTAGAGTTTTTTCCAGTTGTATATCTTACTATAATTAATACCTGGTTTAGAAAAATAGATGAGCATTTTATCACATATAAGACTAGGATGACATGTTCTCAAATAGATTTCTTTCTTATTAGGAAGTCAGATAGAAAAAATTGACGGGATTGTAAAGTTATTCCGTGAGAAAGCTTGACCATCCAACATAGAGTATTGGTTATGGATGTAAGAGTTAAGAGGGGAGCAAAAAGAAAAAGTCACATGGTATCACCACATATAAAATGGTGACATTTGAAAGGTGAAAAATAAAGAAGTTTTCAACACAAGATCTTGGAGGGAGGATTTGGAGGACCACTAGGAATTGCAAATGGTATGTGAAATAAAATGATTTGAAAGACTAGAAAATTAGTAAAAGAGACATTGGGAAAATCAAGAGGTTTTGGACCTAGCAATAAAGAATCCTGGTGATGGAATGAAAGTGTTCAGAGCAAAGTTAGAACAAAAATATTTGTTTTAAAGAATGGTCTATGTGTAAAAATGTCGAAACTTGGGAAAAATACAAGAAAGGTAAGAAAAAGACAAAAAAGCGGTGAATGAAACAAAAACCCAAGCTTTTGACGAATTATATCAATCTTTAGGAACTAAGAAGGGAGAAAAGTCTATATATAAGCTTGTTAAAGGAAGAGAAAGAAAGAAAAGAGATTTGGATCGAGTGAAGTGTGTCAAAGATGAACACTGTGAAGTCTTGGTTCAAGAAAAGGATATAAGTGATATGTGAAAGACGTATTTCTACAATTTATTTAATGAATGATATGATATCTCATCAGACTGTAGCATGCTCAACATTATAGAAGAGGATCGAAACTATAATTACTACCGTCGAATTAAAAAACAATAGGTAAAAAAAGCTTTAAAAATGATGAGTATTGAAGGTGTGAAAAACACAAGAAAGGGGGGGTTTGAATTGGGTTTTACAAGCAAAAACTTTTTCCAAAATAAAAAAACCACTAACAAGTTTAACAATGAAGAGATAAAAACACAGAGATTTTTATCCTGACTCACTTGAAACTCAGAGCTAATCCAGTCCACCCGCCAAGGTGATTTGCCTTATACACAAGGACTTAATCCACTATAATCAACATATTATAATAAACATAAAGAATAACCTTCTTTGTCTTCTCAAGGATCCAACTAAACCTTAGTCTCCTTAATGACTCACAAAGAACAACTTTCTTTGTCTTCTCAAGGATAACCTCCTTAAGGATTCAAACAAATCGTTTGAAGAATATTTAGTGTGTTACAAGATGCTTCTGCACAAACAGATTTTACATAAATAAATAACAAATACTTAAAGAACATTGTATACAAAAGATGATAACTTTTTACAAAGAAAAATAGCTTGTCAAAATACTTGTGTAGATCGACGTTTTCTTCAAGTCTCCAATGCATGCTTATATAGAGAAGCATGTGGCCGTTGGAGGGCAAAATAGGGAAAGCTCATGGAGCGGCTATCCACTGTTGGATGAGAAAGGAATGATACCATGTACTTGTTGGTGTAAGCCCTAGAGGCCAATACTTTTGGTACTTGTATCGATTATTTATTAATAATAAAAGGCTTTTTCTTTATTATGTTTGTTTAATAAAGTCCCTAGAGTAGCTAGTCCGTTTAATGTATCAAGTATGACTTAATCATGAGATCACATTAAACATAAGGACACTATTCTTAAAGTATCCGTAGTCAAGCTTTATTATGAAGTGGGATAACATTAAAGCATGAAGACTATTATGTTTATAGACTGATGATCACATCTCATGGATCATGGATAAAGAGTTATCAAGTCTTAAACATATGTATGAATATTAAGAGTAATATTTATACTGGATTGACCCTCTATGAGAATACTATATAGAATGTTATGCAAAGTGTCATAAGTTATTCTCATGGTGATAATGGTGTATACCACCCTTCGACCTGAAACCACTATGGACCCTAGATGTAGAGTCGAGTGCCTTATTGTTGATCAAACGTTGTTCGTAATTGGATGACCATAAAGACAGTTGATGGGTACTCCACAAAGCATGCTAAGGGACATGAGTGACCTAGATGAAATTTTCCCAGCCTGCATAACAGGATAAATGTTTATGGGCCCAATATTGAACTGGACAAGGATGACACGGTCTATGCCTTGTGTTCACTATAGACATAAGGGCAAAAGGGTAATTATACACATAATTATTATCACAGAAGGATTTGTCAGATCACATGACATTTTCGTGTCTTGGGTAGCAGTGATGTGTTGCTAGATACCGCTCACTGTTTAATACAATTGTCAATGCCGCGGAAACCTATAGAGTCACACACAAAGGACGGATTGATGAGAGATAGAGTAATTAAGGAATACCGTAATGTATGGTGCCCTTAAGTGAATTATAGAACATCGTAAGGTACGGTATACTTAAGTAGAATATGAAATATGGTAAGGTACCACGCGCTTAAGTGATTTTGGCATATTATAATTATGGGCCATATACACTTGAGTGGGCTTTTTAGCTTGCAGCCCACACAAGTGGTTCTATAAATAGAACCCTTGTGTAGAAGCATTGTGGCAGTTGCAATTTCGTTTCTCTCTCTCTCTCTCACTCACTCAAAGCCTTCATTCGTAGCAGCTAGCACTGAGATTGAAGGAATCCGTTCGTGTGGACTGAGTAGAGGCGTTGTCATTGTTCAACATTCGTGATCGCTCCGTAGGTCTGCATCAAAGGTTATAATCGCCACAAGAGGTAACGATTCTATCACTGATCATGCCCATTCTTAAGGATCATTAAAGGAGAAATTTTAAATTCCGTTGCGTTTTGGATCGCTCTTCTCCTTCAGTGGTATCAGAGCCACTTACGAAACCATGCATCTGATAGCTGTTTATTTTCTGTATTAATACGATTAAAAGACAAAATGAATCAAAGAATAAACGAGTAATTAAATTGAGATCGATCAAGTTATATATATGATATAAGTAATCCTGATGCAAAATACGGTATATATGATATACTGTTTCTGTTTCATTCATTCAAACATTTAATGGTTGTTTTCCTTTGAACGATCAATGGTCGTTTGCTTCTTGATGCGGCATTAGTATGGTGAAGCAATGACGTGTTGATAAATCATACTGAATCAACAATCGAGATGTGTTTGACGGTCTGAAATTGGTGCATTAGGGTTAATGACGGCACAAGGGTTGTGTTGTCAAAGAGTTATGCATTAGGATTAATGACGGCACAAGGGTTGTGTTGTCAAAGAGTTATGCGATTAGGGTTGTGACTGCGCAAGAGTTGTACTTTAAAGTATCAAGTGTTGATGCGAAAAATGACGTCGATTTCAAATGAATTGTTCATTAAAATTTTTGGCCAGGGGCGTTGCCCCTACAACCCCGCAAGGGGCGCTGCCCCCTTGACCCCCGTCCGCTGACCGGGCAGCGGACCCCCGGCTAACTCTGCGTAGTGTGATCGGTCGCCAAAATTTAATTTGGTTTTAATTAATTAAAAGAAATTAAAATTAATAATAATAATAATAATGTGTTTATTATTATTGTCTTGTGGTGATCGGTTTATGGCCTTAGTTTTCCTTTATTTTGTTTTGGGTTTTAAAATACGACCTGCGTGTCGTGCCTCTCTTTTAATCTTTTAATGTAACTTCTTTTCTCATCTCACTCCCTCGTATGTAAAACGAGTTTCTTTTATGTAATTTAATGTTATGAAGAAAGAGAAGAATTCAATATCAAAGGAGGACAACCTTGAAGATCTTGCTTGGAGAAGCTTAGATCGTTATTAGGTTAACTTACGTTCTCTCATTGGCTTGGGAGAACAATTGCGCTAGGGGCCATAACTGTTTCATTATGTATGTATGTTGATGCTTGTGACTGCATGTTGGTGCATGTGAGAGACGATTTATATGATAAATAAGCCTGTGAGATCAGAATAATTGCAAATTCTCTCAAATTAAATATTAAGTTTATGCTTTCCAAGTTTTAGCACTCATCAAGACTAGTATCGGATAATGTAGGTTTCGCCTACATGAGGTGCATGTCCTATATTAGTAAGGTGCGATGGGATAATTGTAATATCCAATTGTTAAAACAATGGGTCAAACTTAACTAAACAAATTATAATAAGATTATATATGTTTAGAAGCAAGAGTTGGAAATGATCCATGTGATGGATTGGAATAAGGAGTTATTCACCCAACTAAAATATTCGAGAGTTGTATTAGATACAATTGAAAGGAGTTCCTACATAAATAACCTAGTTTTGTGTAATCCGCCTACGCGGACTTAAAACAAAGTGAAATATGGATCTCGACCCACTAGAAAATCTTCCAACGGGATTTTCCGAATCAAATGGTGAGGGTCATTTGTTTTGAGTAAAATAGTGGGAGCATATTTAATTAAAGGCCTAATTAAATATGTTATTAATACTTAAATTTTCATTATTTTCATATAGATTACCATGACAACAAACACCTCTAACAACATTTTGCGATCAATCCTTGACAAGGAAAAATTGTCCGGGACAAATTTTATGGATTGACACTGAAATCTGAGGATTGTCCTTAAACATGATAGAAAGTTGTACGTCTTGGAGAAACCTGTTCCTGAAGAGGAACCTCCTAGTTCTGCACCTAAGGCAGAAAGAGATGCTTATAAGAAGCATGTCGATGATGCCAATGAAATTGCTTGTCTCATGCTAGCTACCATGAACTCAGAGTGGCAAAAGCAACATGAGAACATGCCAGCGTTCGATATGATCGAACACCTGAAGATGATCTATGAAGAGCAAGCAAGGCATGAAAGGTTTGAGGTTTTAAAAGCCCTTTTTCAAGGCAAGTTAGCTGAGGGAGCCCCTGTAGGTCCCCATGTGCTCAAGATGATTGGGTATGTGGAAAACCTTGAGAGGTTGGGTTTTCCCCTCGGAAAGGAACTTGCGACATATTTGATCTTGCAATCGTTGCCAGATACATTCAGTCAATTTGTCCTAAATTTCAATGTGAATGATATGGACAAATCTCTTCCTGAACTGCTAGCCATGTTAAGAACTGCTGAGCAGAATCTGAAGTCAAAAGGGAAGTCCATTCTGATGATCGGAAATGGAAAGAGACAGAATAAAAGGCCCACCAAGTAGGGTGATAAAGGGAAAGGCAAGGAAGTTGCCAAACCCAAACCCACTGTTGCTGCTTTGAAGCCTAGTTGAGGCATAGCAAAAGAAGGCACCTGCTTCCATTGCGGTAAGACCGGACACTGGAAGAGAAATTGCCCAAAGTACCTGGAAGAAAAGAAGAATGGAGTAGAGACTTCAACTTCAGGTATTTTTGTTATTGAAATTAATTTATCTACTTCTGCATCATGGGTATTAGATACAGGATGCGGTTCTCACATTTGTACCAATGTGCAGGGACTAAAAAGGAGTAGAGATTTGGCAAAAGGTGAAGTCGACCTACGAGTTGGCAATGGAGCAAAGGTTGTTGCTTTAGCCGTAGGAACTTATGTATTGACTTTACCTAGTGGTTTAATAATTCAGTTAGAGAACTGTTATTATGTACCTACAATTAGCAGGAATATTATTTCCCTTTCTTGTTTGGACAAGTTAGGTTTTTCATTTATAATAAAGAACAATTGTTGCTCAATTTATTTGAATGATATATTCTATGCTACTGCACAAATGAACAATGGACTATATGTCCTTGATCTTAAAATGCCTATTTATAACATTAATACTAAAAGGATGAAACCTAATGAGTTAAATCCAACTTATCTTTGGCATTGTCGATTAGGCCACATAAATGAGAAACACATTTCCAAACTCCATAAAGATGAACTGTTGGACTCTTTTGATTATGAATCATATGAGACATGCAGATCTTGTTTAATTGGAAAGATGACAAAGTCTCCATTCACAGGAAAAGGTGAAAGAGCTAATGATCTTTTGGCCCTCATACATACTGATGTATGTGGACCACTGAACATACCAGCCAGAGGAGGTTTTCAGTACTTCATCACATTTATTGATGATTTCAGTAGATATGGTTATGTGTATTTAATAAGACACAAATCAAAGTCCTTTGAAAAGTTCAAGGAATTCAAGAATAAAGTACAAAACCAACTAGGAAAGAATATTAAAACTCTTCGATCAGATCGAGGTGGTGAGTATTTAAGCCTAGAGTTTGATGACCATCTGAAAGAGTGTGGGATCATATCCCAACTTACTCCTCCTGGAACACCCCAATGGAATGGTGTATCTGAGAGAAGGAATCGAACCCTGTCAGACATGGTCTGATCCATGACGAGTCACGCTGACCTTCCAAACTCCTTTTAGGGACATAAACTATTGACAGAAGCTTACACACTTAACCGTGTTCCATCCAAAAAGGTTGAGAAGACACCATATGAGATATGGAGTGGTAAGAAACCACATATGTCTTACATGAAGATTTGGGGTTGCGAAGTTTATGTGAAACGACAAATTTCAACTAAGCTTGAGCCCAAATCTGACAAAGGCTTATTTGTGGGGTATCCTAAAGAAACAAGAGGGTATTACTTCTACAATCCTTCTGAGGGTAAAGTGTTTGTCGTTCAAACTGGAGTTTTCCTAGAAAAGGATTTTATTTCCAAAGGAATCAGTGGGAGGAAATTAGAGCTTGAAGAAATTCAAGAATCACAAAGCATCAATACACCTATGGAGAAATTAGAGCAGGAAACACAAGTAGTTGTGGAAGAGAAACCTGCTCAAGTAGAACAAGACCAGCGTAGGTCAAGCAGGATATGTCACCAACCTGAGAGATATGGATATCTCATAACTGATCAAGGTGATGTATTACTCATGGATCAAGATGAGCCTGTGACCTACCAAGAGGCCATAACTGGTCCCGAGTCTGAGAAGTGACTAGAAAACATGAAATCTGAAATGGATTCCATGTACACAAACCAAGTTTGGACCTTGGTAGAGCCTCCTGTAGGAGTCAACCTTATAGGATGCAAGTGGGTCTTCAAAAAGAAGACTGACATGGATGGTAAGGTACATACCTATAAGGCAAGACTGGTTGCAAAAGGATATAAACAAATTCATGGGGTTTGATAACATGAAATAATATCACATTCTAGGACTCGATTTAATTAAATTATATTATTATTCACTTCAATTTATTTCATTTTATTCGATACTACTTGGTATTTTGCTTTCTATTTATCTCAGGTAGTCTATTTGAAGCACAAGTGAAAAAGGAAGAAAAGGAGGTGCAAAAAGAAATGAAAAAAGCAAATTCCACCAAGCCAAAGCCCAGCCCAAAAGCACAGGCGCTACGCCTGTGACGAGCGCCACACAAGGTGTGACGAGCGTCACGCCCTGCTGCCTTGTGTTACGAACGTAACACATGGTGTGACGGACGTCACACCATTCTCCTATATTTTTGGCTTCAGAAGCGCAACAGAGGCACGTTGAAGCCTATTGTTACGCTTGACTATTGGAACGTGAAGATTTTTACACACGGAAAGCTTTTGGAAACGGTTGCAAAAAGTGAGTAATATAAATAGTGGCTTTTGGTAAACCCTGGAGCTCTCTCTCCCCCGTCTCTCTGCTTCGTTCAATTTTTCTCTTCCAGCCGTGCAAGCATACCTTACAGCATTATTTTTACAGTTTTTACTTTTATTTGCAATTGTTATTTTTCCTTTCCAGCAATTCCTTTAAGCACTTAATTAATTTTTCACACAATAGTTTCTACACCGGAAATTATTGTGTACCTTTTACTAGATCTAACCTTACGTTAGATCCTAGATTTTTATTCCTTCACTTTTTATTTTCCTGTCCGATTGAAGAATTCAAGAACAAATCCAACCGGTCTGTGGTGGAGTGTTCAAGACTGCTATTAATTACTCAGGTTCTTTAATTATTGTTTGAATTTATATATGCCCTGCTTTATTGTTTATTTATATTATTTGCCTGAGATGGATTTATTTAAGCATTGTTTAGGTCTGTTTAACATGTCCGGCTAATTTATTTAGGTATCGGTATGTAAAGTAAGCGGAATGAAGGAATCAAAACTAAGTTGGTTAAATTACGTTTAAAAATAAAGTCACTCTTTTTATGGTCTCAATTTACAGGTTTAATAACAAAGTTTTTGTACGAGAGTAAAAGACATAAAGAAGTTAAATTCAATAGAACGAGAGTTTGAGTTTTTAACTGGACATAGTAAATTGAGCATTAATTCTAAATCAGGGCGAAAGCAATTTTTAGAGTTAATTAAATTCTAATCTTTTTCAAAAAGTATTTTTAAAAGTTAAATGTGAGGACGAGAGTTAAGCATTTGAAATTAATTATATAATCTAAGTCAACAGAGCGAGAGTTTGAGACGAGGGTGTTTAAACGATTAGTGTTTTCTTAAAAAGAGTTTCTATAGATTCTGTTGTTTTCAAAAAGTGATTTTGGACTTAACCAATAAGTGACAACTGCGTTAATATAAAGTCATAGTCTATTCAACAGAGCGAGAGTTTGAGAAAAGACTTTTAAGCAATAGTATTTACTGAAAAGATTTATTTTAAAAAACCAAGAAACCAACGAAGATTTGATTCCCTAATTACGACGAACTACATACCGATATCCGCTTAATTGATATTTAATCTAGATCTTATTTTAGTTTTAATTTTTCCCCCGAACAATCAAAGTATCATCCGCCTTAGCTTTACGAAGTAACCTTAGAAAACGGTATATCGATTCATAAGTCCCTGTGGGATCGATATCTTTTAAAACTACACGATAGAACTGTGCACTTGCAGTTTGTACCCCAAATTCGACTCATAAAGTCGTGATCAAGTTTTTGGCGCCGTTGCCGGGGACTTTTATTTAGTCGATATCGTAACTCTTCTGTTATGCTGTAGAGACTAAGGCTTATTTTTATTTTTATTTCTTTCATTGATTTGTATGCCACACACTCGCTCACAAGGCGAGCCGTTCTACTTACGAATCAACGACATCGAACTATATCTCCGAGACTTACGACGAATTCGGGAATATCGTGCTGCAAACAATCTCCCTCCAATCGAAATTCCTGATCTCAAAAATCTTCTTCCTTCACCGATACCCGAGATGGCAGAACCAGCTCGTGCTCTTTGAGATTACGCTGCTCCATCGCAAGATGAGCCGCATTCGAGTATTGCTCCACCCGCAATCGAAGCAAACAACTTCGAACTTAAACC
This sequence comes from Lathyrus oleraceus, assembly GCF_024323335.1. Taxonomy (NCBI): domain Eukaryota; kingdom Viridiplantae; phylum Streptophyta; class Magnoliopsida; order Fabales; family Fabaceae; genus Lathyrus; species Lathyrus oleraceus. Next base: position 160,023,653 of record NC_066584.1, on the reverse strand, counting down.
TTCACTGTTGCAGGCAGTGCAACAGAACCAATTCTCTGGAAATCCTACCGAGGATCCAAACCTTCATTTATCCGTATTTGTCCAATACGCTGATACTGTTAAAGCTAATGGTGTCACTTCAGAGGAAATTCGACTTCGTCTCTTTCCTTTCTCGTTACGAGATAGCGCTAGAAGATGGCTTCAGTCTCTTCCTTCCAACTCAGTCACCACATGGAACGAGTTGAAGAAAGTCTTTCTTGCCCGATATTTTCCGCCGAGCAAAACAACTATGTTAAGAGCCCAGATAAATGGATTTAAACAGAAAGATAACGAGTCTCTTTTCGAAGCATGGGAAAGATACAAAGACATGATGAGACTTTGTCCACACCATGGTTTAGAGGACTGGTTAGTGATTCATACCTTCTATAATGGTCTCTTGTACAACACGAGGTTAACAATAGACGCCGCCGCAGGTGGTGCACTTATGAACAAACCTTACGCTGATGCTTATCAACTTATCGAGAGCATGGCCCAAAACCACTATCAGTGGGGAAGCGAAAGAACAATGGTAGAAAAACCTCAGGCGAAAAGTGGCATGTACGAGATAAGTAACCTTGATCATGTTAATGCAAAAGTGGAAGCTTTGGCCCAGAAAATTGAAAGTTTAAATGTATCACCTCCAACCACCGTGGTTGCCATAACTCAGAATTGCGAAGTCTGTGGAATCCAAGGTCACACTCCTGCAGATTGTCAGCTCCTAACAGGAATCCAAGCAGAGCAAGTAAACTATGCTCAAGGAAATCCCTACTCGCATACCTATAACTCCAACTGGAAGAATCATCCTAATTTTTCATATAAGAGTAATAATGCCTTATACGCGCCTAGACAAGCTCCAAATCAAGCCCCAGCTATACCTCCTGGATATCAAAAGTCGATCCCATCTACACCTAACAATAACGTTCCTAGGAAATCCAACTTGGAAATCATGATGGAGAACTTCATAGCTTCTCAACAGCAAACCAATAAAGATTTCTTAAACCCGAATGTACATACTGGCGAACAAATTAAACAACTAGCAAGTAAAGTAGATGCCCTGGCTACCCATAACAAGATGCTGGAAACGCAAATATCACAAGTAGCTCAACAACAAGCGCCTACTGCTGCCCCAACTGGTATATTTCCTGGACAGCCCCAACCTAACCCGAGAAGCCACGCTCATGCAATCATACTAAGAAGTGGAACGGAAGTGGAAGGACCGTCTGATCCAAGGATAGAAAACCAAAACTCTAAAAAGTCAACTGAGGAAGAAAATAAACCTAAGGAAAAGGAAGAGAGTAATAAGGAAACCGTAGAAAAGAAAGAACCTTATGTACCTCCACCACCTTATAAACCACTTATCCCTTACCCTCAAAGGCTTATTAAAACCAAAGATGCGGGCCAATTTAAAAAATTTGTTGACCTACTGAAACAATTAAACGTCACAATTCCTTTTATAGAAGCTATTACGCAGATGCCCTCATATGCTAAGTTCTTAAAAGAAATTCTTTCTAATAAAAGGAAGCTTGAAGAAAGCGAAACCGTTACACTCACTGCTGAATGTAGCGCTATAATCCAGAATATGCCTCCTAAACTTAAAGATCCAGGTAGTTTCTCTATACCCTGTCACATAGGAAAATTTGTCATAGATAAAGCCTTATGCGATTTAGGAGCCGGTATTAGTGTTATGCCTTTATCCATATGCAAGAAACTTGAAATGGGAGAATTAAGACCAACTAAAATGTCTGTGCAACTAGCAGATCGTTTTGTTAGATATCCTGTAGGAATTCTTGAAAACGTTCCCGTGCGCATAGGTCAATTCTACATTCCAACCGATTTTATAATTATGGACATAAGAGAAGATGAAGTTACACCCATTATACTGGGAAGACCGTTCTTAGCAACTGCCGGTGCGATCATAGACGTAAAACGAGGACGACTCACTTTCGAAGTAGGAGAAGAGAAAATTGAGTTCATTCTTTCCCAATTTTTGAAAGCACCTGCAATAGAAGACACATGTTACTTCATGGATATCATCGATGAATGCATAAAAGAAACAGAGTTAGAAAATGACAAATCATCTGACTATCTTGTAGAGGACAAACTTAACCAATGTTTAGCAATAACACCGGACCCTACACAATGCCTTAACAAACCAACCCTAGACCTGAAAACACTTCCCAAAAATCTGAGATATGAATTCCTAGACTTAGAACTTAAACGACCAGTGATAGTTAATGTAGACCTAGGAAAACTCGAAACAGAAAAACTCCTGCATATCTTAAGAAAATATCCAACCGCACTAGGATACAACATCACCGACCTTAAAGGAATAAGTCCTTCTATTTGTATGCACCGCACCATGCTAGAAGAAGACTGTAAAACTTCTAGGGAACACCAGAGGAGACTAAACCCGATCCTGAGTGAGGTAGTGAAGAAGGAAGTAACCAAGTTATTAGAAGCAGGTATCATATATCCTATATCTGATAGCAAATGGGTTAGTCCGGTACACGTAGTACCGAAGAAAGGAGGTATAACAGTTATTGAAAATGAAAAAGGAGAAACTATAACCAAACGAATCGAATCGGGATGGAGAATGTGCATTGACTATTGGAAACTAAACAAAGCAACCCGAAAAGATCATTTCCCTTTACCATTCATTGACCAGATGTTAGAACGATTAGCAAAACATTCTCATTTCTGCTATCTAGACGGTTATTCAGGCTTCTTTCAAATACCAATTCATCATGATGACCAAGAAAAGACAACATTCACGTGTCCTTTTGGTACCTTCGCTTATCGACGAATGCCGTTTGGCTTGTGCAATGCTCCTGCAACCTTCCAAAGGTGCATGATGGCGATATTCGCCGATTTTCTCGAAAACATCATGGAAGTATTTATGGATGATTTCTCCGTATACGAACAAAGCTTTGAAGAATGTATTGAAAACCTAGAAAGAGTTCTAGAGCGATGTGTAAAAGTAAACCTAGTACTTAACTGGGAAAAATGTCACTTTATGGTACAAGAAGGAATTGTTTTAGGACACATCATCTCAAATAGAGGAATTGAAGTAGACAAAGCCAAAATAGAGGTAATCGAAAACCTTCAACCTCCGAAAACTGTGAGAGAAGTGCGAAGCTTCTTAGGACACGCCGGTTTTTACCGACGATTCATTAAAGACTTCTCTAAAATAACTAAACCTTTGACCGGACTATTGATGAAGGATGCTGAATTCATATTCGACAATAAATGTTTAGAAGCATTCCAAACGCTTAAACAAGCATTGATCTCCGCGCCCATAATGCAGACACCAGATTGGAATGAACCATTCGAAATAATGTGTGATGCCAGTGATTACGCTGTAGGTGCTGTTTTAGGACAACGAAAGGATAAAAAGCTTCACGTCATATACTACGCAAGTAGAACTCTAGATGAAGCACAAATGAATTACGCCACAACCGAGAAAGAACTTTTAGCAGTGGTGTTCGCACTAGATAAATTTCGTTCTTACTTGGTCGGAGCCAAAATAATCATTTACACTGACCACACTGCTATCAAGTACCTCTTAACAAAAAAAGATGCTAAACCTAGACTTCTAAGGTGGATCTTGTTGCTACAAGAGTTCGATTTGGAAATCAAAGACAAGAAAGGAACTGAAAACGTAGTAGCAGATCACCTCTCTAGACTCGAAAACCTGGAACCGGAAAGAACATCGATCAACGATGATTTCTCGTACGATAAACTTATAGCTACTTTGGAAGAAAATAAAGTTGATAAACAGGTAGAAACCACCTTAGCTATATCTGTTACACCATGGTACGCTGATCTCGTCAATTATTTAGCTGCCGGAATAGTTCCACCTACATTATCCTACCAGCAAAAGAAACGATTCTTCTATGACCTAAAACGCTATTACTGGGATGACCCTTTACTTTTCAAAAGAGGCCCCGATGGTATTTTCCGTCGGTGTATACCTGAAGAAGAGGTAGAAAATATAATCCAACACTGTCACTCCGCTCCTTATGATGGACATGCAAGTACATCCAAAACCTGTTCCAAAATCCTACAAGTCGGTCTTTATTGGCCAAACATATGGAAGGATGTGCATGCGGCTATTAAGAAATGTGATAGATGTCAACGCACAGGAAACATATCTAGACGTGACGAGATGCTACAAAAAGGCATTTTGGAAGTAGAGATTTTCGACGTGTGGGGAATAGACTTCATGGGACCTTTTCCATCCTCTTTCGGTAACAAATACATACTCATGGCGGTTGACTACGTATCAAAATGGATTGAAGCTATAGCTTCTCCAACAAACGATATGCGAGTAGTAACTAGACTCTTTAAGAATATAATATTTCCAAGATTTGGTGTCCCGAGAATAGTAGTCAGTGATGGTGGATCGCACTTCATATCTAAGATACTCGAAAAACTACTGTTTAAGTATGGTGTGAGACATAGAGTAGCAACACCTTACCATCCTCAAACCAGTGGACAAGTGGAGGTGTCTAACAGAGAAATTAAACAAATATTAGAAAAAACAGTCGCCACCTCAAGGAAAGACTGGTCATCGAAACTACCCGAAGCTTTATGGGCATATCGAACTGCTTACAAAACTCCCATAGGGACAACCCCATTTAAGCTTATTTATGGAAAATCTTGCCACCTCCCGGTAGAATTAGAACATAAGGCCTACTGGGCTATTAAAAATCTAAATTTAAACTATAAGGTCGCTGGTGAAAAGCGAGTTCTTGACATAAACGAATTAGAGGAACTTCGACAAGACGCCTACGAAAATGCCAGAATCTACAAAGAAAGAACGAAGAAATGGCATGATAAACGTATATCGAGAAAAATCTTCAAACAAGGCGATATAGTCCTTTTGTTCAACTCTAGAGTTAAGTTATTCCCAGGAAAACTACGTTCTAGATGGTCAGGCCCTTTCCAAATCACCAAGGTCTTTCCAAGTGGAGCGGTGGAAATTAAAGGAAAATCTATGGAACCATTTACCGTAAACGGGAAACGTCTAAAACATTATCACTATGCAGAAAACAATGAAGATTCGCAAGTCTTGCACTTAGACGTAATGCCTCCAGACTTTATAGATTATATTTGATAGTTTTTATGTCGAGCTTGCGACATTAAATAAAGCGCTTCGTGGAAGACAACCCATAAATTTTTATTTTATTTTTATTTCTTCTTTAATTATTCTTTTTCTTTTAAATTCTATTCAGTATTCATTCTTAATTTACTTTAACTTATAAAAAATTTCTTTCTTTCGGCATTTGGCCAAATCCTGACTAAAACTCTTGTTTTTCTTTTCTCTAGCTAACACTAACCTGATGGGACAAATTGATCGTATGGGTATCAAATTCAGAGGGAAAGCTCAGAAACAAAGGTTTGAGGAACTAGCAGAGAGAGAGATGCTACCTAGTTTGTATGCTGATGATTGGGCAATGACTGCCCTTAGACTAAGAGAGAGTGTCTTGTATTTGCTGAGTCAAATAGGGTAGGAAACCACCCCTATCCGTAGACAATTCGTCACTTATCGGAGACTGACTCTAGAATTCCTTAGTTCTCTGATCTATCTACCCAGCCATGGAAAAGGAATAAGCAGAGGTTTCATTCAGTTCAGAATGTTCAACATGGAGTATCAATTTAACATCCAAGACTTTACCAACCTTTTAGGTTTTCCTACCTCTTTTGATACATTCACAGTGAGCCAAGAAGACCTTTTTGAATATAGAGAACTTGAACTTTTTTGGGGAAGCTTGACTGAAAATGACGATCCCGAGGAACATGAATTTCTTTCTGGAAACATACATAACCCGGCCTTTCGTTATTTCCATAAGATCCTGGCCCACACCCTTTTCGGGAAGAAGTCAAACAGTACCTCAGTTTCACGTGATGAACTCTTCATCATATTTTGCGCTTCCCAGAACCGTCCAGTAAACGGTGCCACTTTTATGTTGGCAAATTTTGACCACCTTATCCAAGATGAACGAGCACCAATTCAAATAGGCGGATTGATAACCATGATTGGTAATGCTATCGGATTACGTCAGCCTATGCTTGACTTAAGCCCTTTCTGTGGCATTACGACTATGAGTATACCCTTCCTCTTCAACACTATGTTTATAGCAAACCTAGGGCCTGAAGAGTTTGAGCTTATAATTAACAACCAAGTTCTGTGCCTATTCACCTTGCCTAGTCCGAGGACTAGTGTTCATAACCACAGTAACTGGCTCTACAACCTGAACGGAACACCTTCCCCTGCTAGATCTACTGAATCCATCCAGGACTACGAGATTTGTGACGACCAGATTCCTTATGCTGAATCTGACCCTCAGACACCATCTGGTTATTATGATATTGACCCTCCTCCTCAACCTGTCCCGACCGAAGAATCGGCAATACCCGGTCTTAGACATCATATGCCCGGAGATAATTATAACACCATCATTCAAGCCTTGATGTCAGAACAAGACGCCCTCAGAGAAGTGTTAGCTAACATGGGACAAGAATTTCTGGGATACATGAGCACTATGACAACTCAATTCCACGAGTTGCTAAACCGTGTTAACTCCTTTGCTCCTCCGGCCAGAGATCCCGCAAGTGGCTAGAAGTTGTTTTTCTTAGTTACTTAGTTTTAGTTTAGGCTATTCATTAGTTTTTACATTATTTTTAATATTAGTATTTGTTTCTCTTTCGCATGTTTGCTTTTGTCTTCCAATGTTACATTATGATTATTTTATGAAGCTATTGATTTATTTTACTTTATTATGGCTTATGCAATATCTAGCAATAATGCTCTCTACTGTATGCTACTTACATAACTTTTTAGAGAAAAATATATTTATGCAATATTATGGTAGTAGAATAGCATGCAAGGCAATCTAAAAATATCACAATAGCAGAATAAAATAAACTGAAGCAAAACAAAATAATAAAAATAAATTACTATAAATTATTATGAAGAACGCAAGCAGTGACCGTTGCAGCTTACCGTGTGACGAGCGTCACACACGCCATCACGGTCGTCACACCAAGTGCTTGTGACGCCCGTAACGCCCCTGTCACGAGCGTGACACCTTCAGACTAGGTGAACGTTACCAACCGTTGGAGACACGACCGTTACACCACTTCACCTTTTTACCTTCCCCATTTATTCACATTTACCCACATTTATTTACTTTTCAACCACTCCCTTTCCAACTTCCAAATCTTTTCCTATAAATACCCACCATACCTTTCTTCATACACCACAAACCATTCTATAAAATCAATTACATTTCCCTTCTCCCCTCATTACCTCTTTCAAACCACTTATCGATATGGCGGGCAACCAAGCTTTCGGAAATATCATCTTCCGATCCGAAGATGATAATTATCAAAGGGAGCAGTTCGAGCGTTTCCAACAGCGAGGTGTCATCTCCACCAGGTATCCTGATCTAACTTGTTTACAACAATTATGATTACTTCAAGGTATAGAATGGATGCTCCGCCTTGCTGGTTTAACCTTTCTGTGCACTCACAATCAACCTACCTATCCATCCCTAACCTTAGAATTTTTAAGTTCATATTCGTACAACACTCCCACCGGTGAAGACGAGTACTTAACCGGTACCGCAACCTTCCGTATGTTCAACACCGAGTACTCCCTATCCCAAAACTAATTGAGTACCATGCTACAGTTCCCCGTAGAAGGTCAAGTCCACCCGAGAATCCCTCCGAAATTCCCAGTGGCACATACACGCCTTCGACCTCTTTAGGAAAATATCCGGTGTAGAAACCAACAACTGGGATGTGCTCCTTGCTTCCCATATATATAACCCAACCATCCGGTACTTTATCCGCATCCTACAAAACACAGTTTTTGGAAGACCGAACAACAGCAAAGTAAACGCCAAGGAATTATTCTTCCTCCAATGCGTCTTTGAAAGCGATACTCAGGTAAACGCTGCCTCCTTCCTATTTCATCACATCCGCACCCTATGTGCTAGAGGCCGTCAACCTTTTGTAATAGGTGGATTAATAACCACAATAGCACTTGGCTTAAACCTAGGGGACCGACTCCAAAATTTAGAATCTTTACCTCCCCTATCTATGGATATAAGTTACTGTCGGTCCAGCCGTCTAATCAAAAACAGAGTAGGCGGAGGGTATTACCTTATGGTGAACAACCAGGAAGTCTCAAGCGTTGTTCTACCCAACATTGCCCTAACAGATGTCACCAATCCCAACCGCCACATCTATGATCTGACTGCTCCCGAAGCCACCGTGCCTACACAAGCAAACCCGCCTCCAGACGAGTTTGCAGAAATGGAGCAAGGTGATCAGGTTCCTGCACAACAATCAGTCCCGCTCAACCCTTCCGATAATGCAGCTGGTCCATCCTCACGACGTCGTCGACGAAGAAGGCCAGCAACCAACGACGACATCATGGATGCTATCGATGGTATGCAAGCGCAGAATCTCGAAGTGATGCAGATGATGCGCCAGATGCAACAACAACAGGACGCGAGGAATGCAATAACCGATCAGCGGTTCACTGAGTTGCTCAGCAGGTTTGACGACTTAGACGTCCGTCATCGATCACCCGGTCCAAGAACAAGAGGCGGCAGGCAGCATTGATTTTAGTTCCCTTTTCTTTTTCTATTTCTTTTGTTTACTTTGAACCATTGAGGACAATGTATCATTTAAGTGTGGGGGGGAAAACCTTGTTCTTTAAACTTTCCCTTTTCAAGTACGTTATCCTTCCTTTCAATGTTATTTCCCTTTCTATTATTTATGAAAAAAAAAAATACTTATTATAATATATATTTATTCTAAATTAAGTCCCTAGTGTGAAAAAAAATTCTATTATCTATTCCCTCAAAATTTTCATGAGCCATAACAAAAATTCAACACACTCAATAAGGTTGCCTATTTTATCAAACTTGAGACAAATTAAGACAAAAATTATTACCGCCCCAACACTCTAAACAAACCTCAACATGTTAGATCAGAAAGGCACCTGTTATACAAATCCCTGGACTTTTAACTTTATAGTAACCCCGAGTAGTTTATACAAGAAGTCAGCACCATCTTAATAGCAAACTACATGGAGGGCCGATGAATATAAGTGAATGATTCCCAAAATAAAAATATATATATCAGGAAATGCACTAACTAAGTTAGGTGATCCTTACCAGATCATTTAATCTAAAGGTTGCAGATCATACAAAAACATAATACGAAAGATCCATTATGAATTGGTTCAGCAGGTATCTGGTGCTGAACTTGGTAGGGCGGACTACGGTCCGATCCCCCGCAATTTGCAATGGACCAAGAAACGAAGTTATCCGGCTAATGTACCAGAGCTTCGAGCTAAAAAGGGGATCAGAATCACTAACCGGTCACTCCACTATGTGCGCGAAACGATAAAGGGCTTAATGTGATTTCGCTAGAATGAAAACGGGTGAAATAAGAGTAAAAGAACTAGGCTAGCTATAATGGCATGACTCGAACTGGTTTGCATAAGGTGAGGTTATCTGAGGTTGTAACGGTAGTTGTTGATGTCAAGATTAAACTCAAGTTACTCCTAAACAAAATCTACTTGCAACCTAGTATGAATTGATGTATGTTTTGAAATTTCATCTGGCTAAATTTTTAAACGATTTCTATACTGTATTTTGCTTGAGGACAAGCAAAGGTCTAAGTATGGGGGAGTTTGATAACATGAAATAATATCACATTCTAGGACTCGATTTAATTAAATTATATTATTATTCACTTCAATTTATTTCATTGTATTCGATACTACTTGGTATTTTGCTTTCTATTTATCTCAGATAGTCTATTTGAAGCACAAGTGAAAAAGGAAGGAGGTGCAAAAAGAAATGAAAAGAAGCAAATTCCACCAAGCCAAAGCCCAGCCCAAAAGCACAGGCGATGCGCCTGTGACGAGCGCCACACAAGGTGTGACGAGCGTCACGCCCTGCTGCCTTGTGTTACGAACGTAACACATGGTGTGACGGACGTCACACCATTCTCCTATATTTTTGGCTTCAGAAGCGCAACAGAGGCACGTTGAAGCCTATTGTTACGCTTGACTATTGGAACGTGAAGATTTTTACACACGGAAAGCTTTTGGAAACGGTTGCAAAAAGTGAGTAATATAAATAGTGGCTTTTGGTAAACCCTGGAGCTCTCTCTCCCCCGTCTCTCTGCTTCGTTCAATTTTTCTCTTCCAGCCGTGCAAGCATACCTTACAGCATTATTTTTTCAGTTTTTACTTTTATTTGCAATTGTTATTTTTCCTTTCCAGCAATTCCTTTAAGCACTTAATTAATTTTTCACACAATAGTTTCTACACCGGAAATTATTGTGTACCTTTTACTAGATCTAACCTTACGTTAGATCCTAGATTTTTATTCCTTCACTTTTTATTTTCCTGTCCGATTGAAGAATTCAAGAACAAATCCAACCGGTCTGTGGTGGAGTGTTCAAGACTGCTATTAATTACTCAGGTTCTTTAATTATTGTTTGAATTTATATATGCCCTGCTTTATTGTTTATTTATATTATTTGCCTGAGATGGATTTATTTAAGCATTGTTTAGGTCTGTTTAACATGTCCGGCTAATTTATTTAGGTATCGGTATGTAAAGTAAGCGGAATGAAGGAATCAAAACTAAGTTGGTTAAATTACGTTTAAAAATAAAGTCACTCTTTTTATGGTCTCAATTTACAGGTTTAATAACAAAGTTTTTGTACGAGAGTAAAAGACATAAAGAAGTTAAATTCAATAGAACGAGAGTTTGAGTTTTTAACTGGACATAGTAAATTGAGCATTAATTCTAAATCAGGGCGAAAGCAATTTTTAGAGTTAATTAAATTCTAATCTTTTTCAAAAAGTATTTTTAAAAGTTAAATGTGAGGACGAGAGTTAAGCATTTGAAATTAATTATATAATTTAAGTCAACAGAGCGAGAGTTTGAGACGAGGGTGTTTAAACGATTAGTGTTTTCTTAAAAAGAGTTTCTATAGATTCTGTTGTTTTCAAAAAGTGATTTTGGACTTAACCAATAAGTGACAGCTGCGTTAATATAAAGTCATAGTCTATTCAACAGAGCGAGAGTTTGAGAAAAGACTTTTAAGCAATAGTATTTACTGAAAAGATTTATTTTAAAAAACCAAGAAACCAATGAAGATTTGATTCCCTAATTACGACGAACTACATACCGATATCCGCTTAATTGATATTTAATCTAGATCTTATTTTAGTTTTAACTTTTCCCCCGAACAATCAAAGTATCATCCGCCTTAGCTTTACGAAGTAACCTTAGAAAACGGTATATCGATTCATAAGTCCCTGTGGGATCGATATCTTTTAAAACTACGCGATAGAACTGTGCACTTGCAGTTTGTACCCCAAATTCGACTCATAAAGTCGCGATCAGGGTTGACTATGATGAAACCTTTTCACTAGTTGCAATGCTTAAATCTGTTCGGATTTTACTTGCTATCGCTGCTTATCATGATTATGAAATATGGCAGATGGATGTCAAAACTGCTTTCCTTAATGGGAATCTTCTTGAGGATGTGTACATGGCACAGCCTGAAGGATTTGACATACCAGAAGAAGCTCAAAAGATATGTAAGTTACAAAGATCAATCTATGGATTGAAGCAAGCTTCCAGAAGCTGGAACCTTCGTTTTTATGAAACGGTAAAACAATATGGATTCATCAAGAACGAAGATGAGCCTTGTGTCTACAAGAAGGTTAGTGGGAGCATGATCGTTTTCCTGGTATTATATGTAGATGACATATTACTCATTGGAAACGATGTCCCTACCCTACAACAAGTAAAGTCTTGGTTGGGGAAATGCTTTTCTATGAAGGACCTAGGTGAAGCAGCCTATATATTAGGAATCATAATCTATAGAGATAGATCACAAAAACTGCTTGGCCTAAGTCAGAGTACGTACATAGACAAAGTGCTGAGACGCTTTAATATACATGATTCCAAGAAAGGATTCATACCTATGCAACATGGCCTGTGTCTATCAAAAACAAAATCCCCTTCAACTAAGAAAGAAAGGGATCACATGAATAAGATTCCATATGCATCTGCAATAGGATCTATCATGTATGCCATGTTATGTACTCGACCAGATGTCTCGTATGCTTTAAGTGCAACGAGTAGGTACCAATCTGATCCCGGTGATGCCTATTGGGTAGCTGTCAAGAATATCCTTAAGTATTTGAGAAGGACTAAGGAGTCATTCTTGATATATGGAGGTCAGGAAGAGTTGGTTGTAATTGAATACATCGATGCTAGCTTCTAGACAGATAAGGATGACTTTAGATCGCAATCTGGTTATGTGTTTTGCTTAAACGGTGGCGCTGTGAGCTGGAAAAGTTCAAAGCAAGATACAGTTGCTGATTCTACAACCGAGGCTGAGTATATTGCTGCCTCAAATGCAGCAAAGGAAGTTATTTGGATCAAAAAGTTCATTAGTGAACTTGACATAGTTTCTAGCATTGTGGATCCCATTGGTCTCTATTGTGATAACAATGGTGCTATCGCACAAGCTAAGGAGCCTAGATCTCACCAACGATCCAAACACATACTTAGGCGTTATCACCTCATTTGAGAGATAATAGATAGAGGAGATGTGAAAATATGCAGAGTACCTACACTTGACAATATTGTTGACCCACTAACAAAGCCTCTTGCGCAGCAGAAGCATGATGGCCATACTAGATCTATGGGCATTAGGGGTATGCCTGATTGGCTCTAGTGCAAGTGGGAGATTGTTGGTGTAAGCCCTAGAGGCCAATACTTTTGGTTGTATCGAATTTTTTATTAATAATAAAAGACTTTTTCTTTATTATGTTTATTTAATAAAGTCCCTAGAATAGCTAGTCCGTTTAATGTATCAAGTATGACTTAATCATGAGATCACATTAAACATAAGGACACTATTCTTAAAGTATCCGTAGTCAAGCTTTATTGTGAAGTGGGATAACATTAAAGCATGAAGACTATTATGTTTATAGACTGATGATCACATATCATGGATCATGGATAAATAGTTATCAAGTCTTAAACATAGGTATGAATATTAAGAGTAATATTTATACTGGATTGACCCGCTATGAGAATACTATATAGAATGTTATGCAAAGTGTCATAAGTTATTCTCATGGTGATAATGGTGTATACCACCCTTCGACCTGAAACCACTATGGACCCTAGATGTAGAGTCGAGTGCCTCATTGTTGATCAAACGTTGTCCGTAATTGGATGACCATAAAGACAGTTGATGGGTACTCCACGAAGCATGCTAAGGGACAAGAGTGACTGTAGCGGGGTATTCGTTACCATTAGAGATATTGACTAAATCCAAGGTAAAGCATACAAGTCGAGTCGCCACCGCACTTCTATTTATCCAAAGGAATGGTTAGAAAGCGAACAAAAACCTAAAAGTTTTAACAAAAAAATTAGTAAAAAGAAACAGAGATCTGGGTAAGGGGGTTGGTTATGCAATGGGAAGGTGTTAGGCACCCAAAACATCTTAGGTACTCCTAGGGAGCCCTTTTCACATTTGTTGTAAGGTTGTTGTTTTTTTTTTGTGAAAAAAATTTGTTTGTGCAAACATGATTGAAGGGATGAGAAAAAGAATATACAAGTTTATTTACATTTTGTGTTTGGATGGATAAACCCATTGCCTACGTACCATCTTAAAAAAGATTAGGATCAAAACTTCGTAGTTCGTGGTAAAAATCTCAAAATGAGTTGGTGAATTGATTGATCCAAAAACCTTAAGGTCTTTTGTTATCAAAGGGAGAAAACTCAACCTAAAACCACAAATCCACCATGTGAGGATAGCTTCAACATGCTAGTGAGGGGTTAACCCTATAATAAGCATGGAAGACTCATTGTCCATCACTAAGGATATAGGTGAGTATTACATCTACCACAAAGATAAATCAAACCTAATAGCTAAAGGTTATGGAAAATTTGATTAAGAAAGTGGCCATTGGAACCACAAAAGGACATTTGAATGGGTTATATTTACCAACTAGAAGTATATACAAAAATGGTCAAAGTGGACTTAAAGATTCAATTCAAAATAAGTATTATGAAAAGAAGATTTGAAAATCAAAAGCATAGGGCTTAGGTTTCTAATGTTTAAAAAAACAATGGTTAAATGCTTGCACAAATAGTTTTGGCTTGGGTTAGAGTGGAGGGAAGAAGAATGGCTAAGGTCCTAAGTAAAGCAAAAAGGTGAAGGATAAAGAAACAAAACCACAATGGAGTTCCTCTCTTGAGATCATATTGATGATCCAAGTAGCTCCCATCCTTTGGAATAAGCAATCACAATAATAGTAAGCTCAAGCAATCAAACAAGTCTCTTAAGAGATCCTCAATGTATCTTATGTCTTTCACTTTGGATGAACATGGCAATGGTCCTTCAATTTAAGCTCATAGAATCCCCTAGCACAAAAGCACACACATCAAAAGTTTCATGAAGTAAATCAAGAATGTACAAGAGTGAGTTTAGAGATTTGGTCCTTCTAATCCATCTTCATCATTAAGGTCCTTTTACTCCAATTTTGCATAGGGAATGTCCTAGAAACTAAGTCCATTTTGTCCAATTCTTTGCATTTGGTTCAAAACAAAACACAATCACAGTAGTATATACACAATTATGTGCTCAAGTGAGCAAAAAGCAAATGGCATTAACATAACCATGTGCTCAAGTGAGCAAAGAGAAAAGCAAATGGATATATGTGCAAGAATAGTAAATTGCATAAAAGTAAAGAGCAAAAAGTAAACGTTAATCGTTAATGGTTAGTGTTAGTAGTTAGTGTGCCATAAGGCAAATTTAGCGCTATGTTAAGCAATCGTAATTGGACTTATGTAGAAGTCACAACTATCTGAGGCTGGTCAATAATAATGTAGGCAACAACACAAGTTAGAAGTCTTGATTAGTGAACCAAGTTCCAACAACTTGCCATGCCAAAAAGGAAAAGAGAATTGATCTTGTATTGGTTTAAGCCTTTTACATGATTTAGAAAACAACTTATCCTTAATGCAAAGCCGTTTACTTGATCAATTCATCAAGATGAATTAGATTTGAATCAAGGAAGATTAAATCTCCCTAATCAATGCTAACTTATCAACCTTCAACTTATTGATCAAAAGAAAGAAGAAGAAGAAGAAGGAGATGAAGAATGGATAAGGAAAATGGAAAGATCAAAAATGCATAAGATGAAATAAGATGTACCAATCCATATGTATTGACCAAATGACATTTGAAAGACAAAGTCAAACAAATAAGAAATCAGAAATGGGATGAAGATTGGAGATCCAACAATAAGCAAGATATTTTTAGCATTTTTTAATATTAAAATTAACTTGAATTAAAAATAAAAGAAAGGTCAAACTTCAAAATCACTTCAAATCAACCTTGAGAGGTCCAAGTGATTTATCCCAAGTTCAACAAGGTCAAACTAAGTTTGACAATTTTTTTTAGCATTTTTAAAAGTCAGAAACTATTTTTAATCAATTAAAAACGAATAAAAATAACCTAATTGAACTAAAATCTCAAATAAATCTCAAATTAATTAAAAAATTGATGAGAATATTTTTCATAGATCCATCATCATTCAAATAGGTTAGGAAACTATTTTTGTATTTTTTGAATATCAAAAACTATTTAAAATGAATTAAAAACAACCAGAAAAGAGAAAATTCACAAAAAATATCAAATGATGAAATAAAAAAAATAAAACTCAGAATTAGAAACTAGAAATTATTTGGAGAAGAATGCAATTGGTCCCATATTTTTTGGATTTAAAATGAAGAAGATATGAATTTTTGAAAATAATGGAAATAAAAGAAATTAAATCAGAAAATCAAAAATAGCAAAAATCAGGGAGCGTTGGATCACATTCATTAATTGACGTGGCCAATCTAATGGTCCTGAAGCGCGCGCGTACTAAAGGCTTGAGTCAAACGTGTCACATGCTGAATTAAAAAAAGTCATATCATGCAATGGCCAAGATTAGATCTGGAAAATGAATTCAGCGATCCAGATTGGATCTGGCAATGGGACGGCCACCGGAGCCACCTTCTTCTCCGGTGAGCATGAAGATTCTGGCCAGAAATGCAGGTTTTAAAAGCTTAACAAAAATACACGATCTATACACCGTTGGAAAGCTGGGATGATGTACATCATCCCTGTATCACTCAATTCCACTCTAGATCTCTATATTGAGAGAAATCAGAGATGGAAATTCTGTGATGTTCATAAGAACTTGATGGATTTCAAAAATTAAATGCACAGTAATGATGCCTCCATTGAGAGGACTTCAGCCAACACAAGATCCAGGCAAATAGATCAATAGATGATGAGTTTCGAAGAAAAAATCAGTTGAAGAACAACCTTGGATTCTGGAGATTTGAGCTTGATTCCTTGCTTTCTTTATCAAAACAGAAGATCAATGAACCAAAGGATGAAGGCTTAGAAGCTTTAGATCCAAAGATTCAACCAGATGTAGCTGAATTTTGGATCTGAAAAATTTGAAGAAAAGTGAAATAGCTTCTTTGGTGAGGTTAGGTTTTCAGTTCTGCAGCATTTCAGGTTGATTCATGGATCATTTTTTAATGGAATAGAGCTTCTATTTATAGAGGAAATGGCAAGGAGATGGTGATTCAATCTGTGTGCATGAAGTTGGACATTCCTTGCATGGGCTTGCATGATCATGCACAAGGCCCAAAACCAAAGCCAAGTGC
This sequence comes from Lathyrus oleraceus, assembly GCF_024323335.1. Lineage (NCBI taxonomy): Eukaryota > Viridiplantae > Streptophyta > Magnoliopsida > Fabales > Fabaceae > Lathyrus > Lathyrus oleraceus. The sequence goes on along the minus strand of NC_066584.1, from coordinate 160,006,843 downwards.
AATCTGAAATCATACCAAAGTGAAATGGACGTGTAATTTGAATGGTAATTGCTTGTGCATGGAATATTGAGGTGTTATGCATAATTGAACCAAAAGCTTCTCCTCTTCGAAAATACCATTTGCCAAATCCAATGAGCATGTGAGTAATGGTTGGAAAGGTTTTGATGTAAGGAACAATTGTTATGCTGGGAAAAAATCCATTTGAAGTGTGGAAATTGGTGAAATTGGAGTTTAAAGTGCAAGGTGCAAAACATGAAAAGGCAAAGTTTCTAAATTTGGCCAATGTTCAAGCCCTTCTGTTTTGATGATGCAAGCCCCAAATGAAAAAACCTCCAACGTCACAGTTGTAGATCTTTTCAAGACAATCCAAATGGACTTAAATTTTGCATCATTTGGATTTTTGGTGAAAGAGTTATGGGCACTTGAAGTTGGACTTTTTTGCCTTTCAATGCCATTGGCCCAAAATGACCTATAATGTTTTGCATTATCACATGTATTTCCTTTGAGATTTTGAAATTTTTTTCAACATAACATTTGAATTAGACATCTTATACTTTCCAATTCATTTGATCCCACCTTAAAATCATAAAAAATAAATGAGTTATATCCTTGGGAAGTTGACCCAAAATTAGGGTTTCAGTCAAAATGACCTATAATGTATTGGAATGGGAGATGACCTTCCAAGCTTCAAATCAATTTTTGATGAACATGAAAGTTGTTCATATTATCCTTAAGAACATTTATTCTTTTGGAATCATCTCCATTTGACCAACACATAAAAAGTTAGGTCTCAATGCATTTCGAAATAGTCAAATGAATTGACTGATCAACTTCTCAAGTCTATGACTCATATCTTGATGAATTGATGATTAAGGATACTCAAATAAGTTCAAATATGCATGAAATGAAGAATTAAAGAACTTCCCTTGATTGTATTTGACCATGGGCTGAGGTTGCTTCATGAGCAAGGCATTGTGGTGCACAGTTGAATTAGGATTTCTTTGGGGAACAAACCTCAAACCCTTTGACTAGCTTTGATCAAAATGATGAATTGAGATGCTAGGAAGACATATTTGATGGATGAGAGCTTTGGGAACCATTACCATGCTTGCTTTCATCTCCTCTTGGCCATATCTTTGTACCAAGGATCTCCTTGAAGCTTTGGACCTTGTGATTGCTTAAGCTACAAACAAAAGGTGTTAGTGACATACTTTTGTGCTTTTGGTTAGTAAACAACATAAGAAAAGCAATGATATACAATTCAAGCATGCTTGGTGATCTCAAACCACTCACAAGAGGTCCCACCCAAAGGCAAAGGGAACCAAGATGTAATGATCCTTGAGGCTTTGTAAATGCAATGTTATGATGCCATGAGGGATCTTAGGGACAAAATTAGGGACTTATAGATGCCCCTATTTAAGGTCATTCTAGTCGGAGAAGTGAAGGTTAAAATCTTCGTCTCGACGGGGTAGAATGGGCTTAAATAATAACAAAGAGACGAATTTTTGGTCCCTAAGAGACCTCATGATGCATATGCATGTAAATGGTAAAACTCTTGTGGGGATATGTGTCCACAAAGGTAATGATCAGGAGGAAGCTGGCGATCCCTATGAATAAATCATTCTATGGGACAGAGACTCTACCGGGGAGTAAAAGGATAGAAATGCGTGAGCAGATCACGACTTAAAACTTGCCGAGAGACACGGAGAGAATCCAAGAAATAAATCAATGGAAGGACTCGAGCTGACTCAAAGATGCATGTATTGGGGAATATGCCAATACAACAAAAATTATCCACAACGGATGCTTCGGATAAAATCCGGACTCAGGTGGGGATGTCCACTAAGGACCCAGCTGAGGAAAACAAATGAGGTATTACCAGTTACTGAGTAATAAGCTCGAAAAGAGGTCATGTGATCCCACCGGCATAAGGGTGAGGGGAAAACATGCTCCGGGAGAGTGAATATCTAAGACCGGTATAAGGGTGAGAGATATCAATCAACCAAATTATCTGAGAAAGACCCAAAAAGGTATATCTCCACTCAGGAACATCTGACTCCACAGGGGACAAAAGTCATAATAGGGAGCAGAAGGAGGGAACACCAGGGATGCCGGTTACTGGGCATATAATAGGTGACCAACCAAAACGCGAACTGGGGAATGTTCCCAGGACACTCATCATCCAAAAGAGGGTACAAAAGCCAACTCGATCATGGGATGGACATTCGATTCCAAAAAGGGATACGAATCTTACTCGAATAGGGAAAAACAAAAGGCTTCGACCAAAGAGTGCATGAGATATATTATCTATTACCGTCAGAACGTAGATAATATACTCGCATGGAAGATTATCCACAACCGGTTACTGGGTTAATAAAGGATAAATCGACCGACAAAGAAAGGCATCGGGATACCGAAACTAGGTATATAATGATGACCATTCAAGGGGAGCAACAAACATTACCGGCAATCGGTATATGAAAGATGACTTACTAGGGATAAATTGCCTAATCAGAGCAATTATCCGAGAGAATGAGGGAATATCAACACCGAGTATTGGATAATGATAACCGTCAAGGAGGGGATTACATCTACCGGATACTGGGTAGAAAACCACGGAAGAGTAACCGTCACCAATTAGGATGAACAAAAGGTTAACTCTGCAAAGGGGAGAAAATAGGGTTTATAACTACCGGTATAAGGGTAGAAAACCACAGACTCCGCCGAGGATAAGATGAATGATTACTAATTACTGAGCAATTATTCATTTATACCACGGGGAAGCATAGGAAACAGTCAGAAGAGGCCAATTTAGGATCAAACCAAAGAGGCCAACTGAATCAAGACTCGTCCTAATGAGGATATAACTCAATAGGGAATCCCATCCCAGAATATGTGTTGGGAGGAAGCAAAAACAACCGTCGTCCACGAGGATATAACTCGGTGGGGAATATGGAAAGAAAGACAAACACTTTCTGCTTAAGGGGATGACTCTACATGGGGAGATCAGACACCGACATCTGCTTGGGAAATGTATTACCAACTAGCAGGGGATAACAAACAAAGATATATGGCAAAGAATGCAATCATGAATATCTGAATGTTTGAAAATTATATGCACACATGCGTGGTTTATGTATGATGAATGCTGACAAACAGACATTTCTAACACAAACAGCTCCAAGGAATAAGCACACAAACATTCGGTACTACATCTCAAGAGAGAAAGCCAGGTTCACCGGAGAGTATCCAATATGATGAGGGCAAGAGAAACCAGGAAGCAAAGATTCCTGCAGGGGATGCACATCAGTCATTCCAGCTGGGGACAGGAGTTATTGCACAGATAAAAATCTGCCGCATAAGCAACTCTACTGGGGAATCTATCCAAGGGATAAAGGGATTCTAGGGACCAGCCACCAAGTACCGTGCTCGCCAAAGAGATCACTTCTGCTGAGGAGGAAAGAACGCTACTCTGATGAAGGGAAGAGTGGTGAATATCTCACCGAACACTCCACCCAGTAGAAAGACCACAAAGGGGTCCGGAGGAAGAAGATACAGTCATGTCAGGAATATGAACAAATGTCTTACCCTGTTGGAGATCATACCATCCTTGGGAGAGCACTGAGGATCTCCTAAGTATCTTTTCGTCATTGTGAATGTTCACTTTGTTTAAAAATAGGTTATAAAAAATTTGATTATTCAAAACAATGATATTTTCTCAATTAAAGCATGCAAAACATTTGTTGAATAGAAACAAATAAGAGTGCAAATAATTGGATAAAAGGCTCAAACTTATTTGATGGAATGGTAGTCCGTAAATGGCAAGACTCTATAGATCTTTTACAAGTTTGAAATTGGTGATATATATTGGAAGAGGGCTACATTGAACATAATGACCATTTCTCCACCAATTCTGAATCCGATGTATTTGAAGCTTCGGTTGATGACGAATGAGCAAGAATCTCTGACGAACGACAGTTGTAGAACAAAGACTTGTCAGGATGCAGTTACTTGCCAAATCCCTAATTTTTGCCTAGATTGCCCCAGGATGAGGTACTCAATCTAGCGGGATACATATATTCATTCTTTTATGTCTCTACCTTTTGCCTGGACCGCCCTTTCGGGTTTTCAATCCACCGAGACGCTCATTTTTGCCTAAGCCGCTCTTTCGGGTTTTCAACTTAGCGAGCTATTCTGTTTTTATTTTTAGGCGAAGTATTTCTTGAATGCATCTGAATTCACAGGACGAGTGAGATCCTCCCCATCCATAGTTGTCAGTATCAAAGCACCGCCTGAAAAGGCTCTCTTGATAACATATGGACCTTCATAGTTTGGAGTCCACTTGCCCCTGGAATCGGGCGCGAAAGACAAGACTTTCTTGAGAACAAGGTCACCTTCTCGGAATACATGAGGCTTGACCTTCTTATCAAAAGCTTTCTTCATTCTTTGCTGATACAATTGACCATGGCACATGGTAGTCAATCTCTTCTCTTCTATCAAGTTCAATTGATCATAACGACTCTGAACCCATTCAGCGTCAGTCAACTTGGCTTCCATCAAGACTCTCATTGATGGGATCTCCACCTCTACTGGGAGTACGACCTCCATGCCATAAACAAGAGAGAAAAGGGTTGCCCCTGTTAAAGTGCGAACAGATGTGCGATATCCATGTAAAGCAAATGGTAGCATCTCATGCCAATCCTTATACGTGACAACTATCTTTTGGATAATCTTCTTGATATTCTTATTAGCAGCTTCAACAGCCCCATTCATCTTGGGTCTATAGGGAGAAGAGTTATGATGTGAAATCTTGAACTCACTACACAGTTCTTTCATCATTTTGTTGTTCAGGTTAGATCCATTATCAGTAATGATCTTATCCGGTACACCATAATGGCATATGAGTTGATTCTTGATAAACTTCATGACCACCTGCCTGGTCACATTTGCATATGAGACCGCTTCAACCCACTTGGTGAAGTAATCAATTGCTATGAGAATGAATCTGTGTCCATTGGACGTTTTCGGTTCTATCATGCCAATCATGTCAATTCCCCACATGGAGAAAGACCATGGTGATGAGATCATATTCAGAAGTGTCGGAAGAATATGAATCTTATCTGCATAAATCTGACACTTATGACATTTCTTCACATATTTGCAGCAGTCAGACTCCATTGTCAGTCAATAGTAGCCTGCTCTTAACATCTTTCTAGCCATGGCATGTCCATTGGAATGAGTACCAAACGAACCCTCATGGACCTCAGTCATCAACAGGTCTGCTTCGTGTCTATCCACGCATCTGAGCAGGACCATGTAAAAATTTCTCTTGTAAAGCACATTACCATTGAGGTAGAAACTTCCTGATAATCTCCTCAGAGTCTTCCTGTCTTTCACAGATGCCCCAGGCGGATAAACCTGGTTCTGAAGGAAACACTTGATGTAGTAATACCATGGCTTATCATCGTTCGCTTCTTCTACTGCACACACATGAGCTGGTCTGTCCAAGCGCATCACGGTGATATTGGGGACTTCATTCCATTGTTTTACCACAATCATTGAAGCAAGTGTAGCAAGAGCATCCGCCATCCGATTCTCATCTCGAGGAATATGATGGAAGTCAACCTTAGTAAAGAACATTGAAATCCTCCTCGCATAATCTCTATATGGGATGAGGCCAGGCTGATTTGTTTCCATTCACCCTTAATCTGATTAACAACGAGGGCCGAATCACCATACACATCAAGATGCTTGATCCTAAGATCAATGCATTCCTCCAATCCCATAATACAGGCCTCATACTCAGCCATATTATTCGTGCATTTGAAAGTTAGCCTTGCTGTAAAAGGAAAATGTGTGCCCTGAGGAGCAATAATCACTGCCCCAATACCATTTCCATACTGATTTACAGCGCCATCAAATACCATACTCCATATGGAACCAGGCTCTGGCCCTTCATCGAGTGTAGGCTCATCACAATCTTTCATTTTCAAATACAGAATCTCCTCATCTGGGAAGTCATATTGAACTGACTGATAATCCTCAATCGGCTGATGTGCCAAGTGGTCAGCCAAGATACTACCTTTAATAGCCTTCTGAGCTCGATACTCAATATCATACTCAGATAACAACATCTGCCAACGGGAAATCCTCTCTGTTAAAGCGGGTTTCTCGAAGATATACTTGATTGGATCCATTCTGGATATCAACCAAGTCGTATGATTCAACATATACTGGCGTAAGCGCTTAGCAGCCCAAGCCAAAGCACAGCATGTCTTTTCAAGCATTGAATATCGAGACTCACAATCGGTGAACTTCTTGCTCAGGTAGTAAATGACATATTCTTTCTTCCCTGATTCGTCTTGCTGACCAAGGACACAACCCATTGAGTCTTCAAGAACAGCTAGATACATAATCAAAGGTCTTCCTTCTACAGGCGGATATAGGATCGGAGGCTCAGACAGATACTCTTTAATACTGTTGAAAGCTTTCTGGCAATCTTCGGTCCAATCATGGGACTGATCTTTCCAGAGGAGCTTGAATATCGGCGCACATGTGGCAGTCATGTGGGATATGAATCTGGAAATATAATTCAAGCGGCCAAGAAAACCTCGGACTTGCTTCTCAGTTTTGGGCGCAGGCATCTCTTGTATTGCTTTGACCTTTGCAGGATCAACCTCAATACCTCTTTCGCTAACAATAAAGCCCAATAACTTTCCGGAACGGACTCCAAATGTACACTTGTTCGGATTCAGGCGGAGTTCGTACTTCCTCAAACGCCGAAAAAGCTTTAACAAGTGCTCTACATGTTCAACTTCTGTTCTTGACTTAGCAATCATATCATCAACATATACCTCGATTTCCTTGTGCATCATATCATGAAACAAGGTGGTCATAGCTCGTTGATACGTGGCTCCGGCGTTCTTCAAACCGAAGGGCATCACTCGATAACAGAATGTTCCCCAAGGTGTGATGAATGTTGTCTTCTCCATATCCTCGGGTGCCATCTTAATCTGATTATATCCGGAAAATTTGTCGATAAATGAGAAGACATTGAATTTAGCTGTATTGTCTACCAACATATCAATATGTGGTAGAGGAAAATCATCTTTTGGACTAGCTTTATTCAAGTCCCTATAGTCCACACACATTCGGACTTTTCCATCTTTCTTAGGCACGGGCACAATATTGGCCACCCATTGAGGATATGTAGAAGTCACCAGAAACCCCGCATCAATTTGCTTATGAACTTCTTCTTTGATCTTCACTGCCATATCTGGACGAGTTCTTCTGAGCTTCTGCTTCACAGGCACACACTCAGGTTTCAAAGGTAGGAAATGTTGCACAATATATGTATCTAGACCAGGCATGTCTTCATATGACCAGGCAAAGACATCAACATATTCTCGTAGCAATTCGATCAACCCCTTCTTAACAGACTCCTCCAGGAGTGCCCCAATCTTCACTTCTCGCACACAATCTTCAGACCCCAAGTTGACTGTTTCCAGGTTCTCAAGATGCGGCTGAATGATTTTCTCTTCATGCTCAAGTAGACGGGTAATCTCGTCAGGAATCTCTTCAACATCATCTTCTTCCGCCTCAAATACAGGGAATTCAAAGTTGGGAGATGGTGTTGGGTATTTATGTTCAATGTGTTTGATCAACCTGCATAATGATTTTGGATATGAAAAGCTTTAGAATTCAAACAAGGCAAATCGTTATGCAGATGAAAAGATTGATTTTATTTTTTAGGTTTTATGTGATCACCAATTTCATGCAAAAAGCGAAAAGGGAAAATAATTGGAAAAACAAACATTTAACATGAATCTATTGAATGAAAACATCATTATATTTATGCGCCAACAATGTCATTACTCCTCCTTTTGGCATGGGAGGAGGGTTTTTAAACACAATGAACATTACTTTGGCTTCTGGATAACTGTTGGAATATCCACAGCGACCCAATTATTGCAGATTCCCCCAGGGATGACGAAGTTGCCAGAATCCTCTTCGTCTTCTTCCAAGATGGCAACAGCCTCTTCGCCTTGACTGGTGTGGATGAACCCTCCACTCTTGAACAGCCCTTGCGTGTTGGAAACCCCAGACGAATAACCTATGCCAGCTCGAGACTTGTTGTCTTCTAGCTCAATCATTTTCCCTAAACCAGCGGTTGCACCACGCTCAATGGCCAACTTTGCATCTTTGTAGGAAGCAAATGAAGGAGTTATCTTTTCAATAGATTCAGCAATAGATAAATCTTGGAAAGGAGTTCCAACTTCATCCTCAGCATCTATATAGGAGAAGGAAGACAAATGGCTAACCAGGAGAGCCTTTTCTCCCCCTACCACCACCAGCTTCTTATTCTTCACAAATTTCAGTTTCTGATGTAGGGTGGATGTCACGGCGCCTGCCTCGTGAATCCATGGTCTGCCTAGGAGACAGCTATACGATGGGTGAATGTCCATAACCTAGAAGGTAATCTGGAAATCACTTGGTCCGATCTTGATTGGGAGATCAACTTCCCCAATCACAGTTTTGCGAGACCCATCGAAAGCCTTCACAACTACTCCGCTCTGCCTCATGGGAGGCCCTTGATATGACAATTTTGATAGAGTGGAATTCGGTAATACGTTCAGTGATGACCCAGTGTCCACCAGCACATTGGACATGGCGTCGTCTTTGCAACCCATAGATATGTGTAATGTCAGGTTGTGGTCTCTTCCCTCCTCGGGGAGATCAGAGTCACAAAAACTCAAGTTGTTACAAGCAGTAATGTTTGCAACAATGCTATCGAATTGTTCTATCGTGACATTGTGATCCATATATGCCACATCCAAAACCTTCTACAGAGCCTCTCGGTGTGGTTCTGAATTCAAAAGCAATGATAACACCGATATTTTGGATGGCGTTTGTAGAAGCTGGTCTACAACATTGTACTCGTTCCTTTTGATGAGCTTCAGCATCTCATCGCAGTCTTCTTTCATATTGCCACTTGGGCCAACAGAGGCAGAAGTTTTCAATGTAGAGGCGGGTTTAACAACAAGTGTCGGATTCAGAGTGCTCACAGCATTTCCAATCGGGCGTTCAACAGAATCAGTACTAGTTTGAGGCTTTGAAGGCGCTGAAAATACACGACCGCTATGGGTCAGACCGCTAACATCAGCAATGTTGACAACAGATGAAGATGGCAAGAACACCTCTTTCCCATTTTCTACTGCGACAGCGTTGTAGCGATAAGGGACCGCTTTCTCAGAAGAGTATGGTACTGGTCCGGCTGGCTTGATGGTTAATGCGGGAGAAACCTTCTGCTTGCTACCATCATACTTGATGATAACAGGCTCGGGGATCCAAAATACTGGAGAAATTACGTTGACCTCATCAGCATCTTCGTCAACATTTCTGTTTTGAAGGATCTCAATAACTCCTTCATCCAGCATTTCTTGGACATCTTTGCGCACCTGGCGACAACCTCTTTGATTGACAGAACAGACTCGGCATCTATCGTGGTCATGCTCATAATGACTATAATCACATAGCAAACGGTGCATCTCGACCAGAGACTGTCGAATATGACTGACATATTTGACTTTGTACTTGCCAGGGTAGCACTGGACCATGTTGACAGACTTCCCATGCTCGGGCAATGGGTTCTTCTTCACGTTAGGACCTACGTTCTCGAAACACAAAATGCCACACCTCACAAGGTCTTGAACCTTGGTCTTTAAAGGGTAACAATTCTCCACGTTGTGGCCGGGAGCACCAGAATGGTAAACACAGTGTAATTCGGGCTTATACCACCACTGGGGGTTAGCAGGTATAGCTGGTGGGTCTTGCGGAGTAATCAACTTTCTCTCTATCAAAGAGGGATATAACTCTGCATACATCATCGGAATAGGATCAAAGGTGACCCTTTTCCTCTCGTAACTCGTGCTGGTTTGATTACTGTTTCGAGGCTGGTAGGCCTGCTGTTGCGGACGATGTTGTTGATGTTGATATTGTGGATGCGGTTGCTGATTGTTGTTATGTTGCTGGTACTGCTGATTATCTCTGAAGACAGGTGCTACATGAGCCACCTGGTGCTGGTTACCGGCAGGACGCACGGTCCTTCTCCTCACAGAGGGTCTTCTTGGTTTCATATGAGAAGTCACAGCATGTGCCTCTCCTTCTTTCTTCTTCGCAAACGACCCATAACGTTTGACAGAAGAGCCTTCTTCTCTGGTTAGACGTCCTTCTCTAACCCCTTCTTCTAGACGCATCCCCATATTCACCATCTCGGTGAAGTCAGAAGGAGTGCTAGCGATCATCCGCTCATAATAAAAAGAACTTAAGGTTTTCAAAAAGATCTTAGTCATCTCTTTCTCTTCTAGCGGAGGCACGATCTGTGCTGCTAACTCTCGCCACCTTTGGGCGTACTCTTTGAATGTTTCCTTGTCCTTCTGGGACATGGCCCTCAATTGATCCCTATCGGGAGCCATATCCACATTGTACTTGTACTGCTTGACGAAGGCCTCGCCAAGATCGTTGAAGGATCGGATGTTCGCACTGTCTAAACCCATGTACCAACGCAGAGCAGCACCGGACAGGCTGTCCTGAAAGTAGTGGATGAGCAATTGATCATTGTCGGTATGAGTTGACATTTTCCTGGCATACATGACCAGGTGGCTGAGAGGGCAAGCATTCCCCTTGTACTTCTCAAAGTCAGGGACTTTGAATTTCACGGGGATTTTCACATTAGGTACCAAGCAGAGTTCGGCAGCAGACTTGCCAAAAAGATCCTTTCCTCTGAGAGTTTTCAATTCCTTGCGAAGCTCAATAAATTGATCGTTCATAGCATCCATCTTCTCATAGACATTTGGGCCTTCAGACGGCTTAGAATGATATATGGTGTCGTCTACTTTGGGCATAGTATGCACGACAGGAGGAGGAACAACAAGGACCGGGCTAGATGTCGGCATAGAAGCAAAGGTGGGAGCAGGACCCTCGGGCATGAAATTGGGAGGCATCCCCCACGGGAATCCGGTTGGCATGGCCGTTGGAGCAAAGTGTGCACTGGCTGCAGGCACGGTCGAGGAGACAATCTCAAAGATGACTGTCCTCTGGGGAGGAGTTAAAGGTGTCGGAGAAGACTGGCTCTGAGCAGCCATGAATGATTCCATCAAGGCACTTAATCTGGCCACTTCCTTTTTCAGCTCGCGGTTCTCTTGTTCCAGATGATCCATCAGTCTTGAAATGTTGGCTCTGGTATAGTACCGGTGAGTCAGCTTGTCTTCAAAATAAATGAAGGGCACAAAGTTAGACCATAGGACAAGAAGCCGGGAACAAAACCTGCTTATGTACATGATGTATTCAATGCTTGTGCACATGATTTATTTTTATTTCAAAGGAACTTTCAGGGTTCTATTTGCAAATTTGGAAATATTAAACACTTTCATATTGAAACATAATATCTGGGAAACATTTTACACCAAGTACAGCATTGGTAACCATATACAAGAGAAAAGGAAAATAATCATCCTATGGATCCCTAGAAACAATCATCTAAAGCCCGGGACACAGGAAGATAAGATGCACGAAGTCTCTTCACCTCCCTCTCGTAGGCTGCCTCCATATCCGCCTTCTCCTTGGCGAGTCGATCATACTTCCTCTTCCAAAACTTGGAAGACTGAGGAAGTAGATAAGTCCATGCATCATTAGGATCATCAATAACCCGATGCTCAAGGAACTCAATCAAAGTATCCTTCTCCTTGATCTGCTGAAGCAACTCTTCTCGTTCACGGATCCAAGCACGTGAACGGTCTTCGTCTCTCAACTCCTCTACTCCTTGGCCAGAGAGGGTTGACGGCCCATCCTCAACCAAAGGTGTAGGTCTCGGATATTCGTAAGGCATGAGGTACTCAGAAGCTCTCCTTCTAACCCAAGCAGTGTAAGGCTCCAAAGCGACACAATTCTTAGGACCCAACTCCTTCCTTCCTTTCCTATGAATCTTGCGCCAAGCGCGGACCATTCTGCCCTTCAAGCCTTGGGGATCTTTACCCTCCTGAAAGAACACACCTTCTAATAGAATGTTATTGGGTTTATCCTTTAGGAGGAACCCATGCTGCCGACGTGCCAAAACAGGGTTGTAATTAATCCCACCACATGTACCAAGAAGAGGTACATTGGAGAATTCACCACAAGAGTCGATAATCTGCACACCATCATACACACGGTTGTACCAAGAGATATCATCATTAGTGAGAGACATGAGTCTCGTGGACCACCGTAGACATCCCTTGTTCTCCTTGAAGGCGACCGTCTGCGGTAAGTGAAAATAAACCACTTATACAACAGGGGCAAACAACACACACTGGCACCACCACCCTTTGCATTCCTCATATGCAAAGAGAAATAGGTATCACCCAACAGAGTCGGAACGGGATTAAGAGTAGAGAAGATCCTAATAGCGTTCACATCCACAAACTTGTCGATGTTGGGGAACAACACTAACCCATAAATGAGAAGTACAAATATGGCTTCAAAGGCATCCTCACTCATGGCCTTCCCATACATAGTAGCTTGAGCAATGAGGAACTCAGAAGGGAGACCTTGAATTCCACCTTTGGTAGTCATATGAGCACCAACCAGAGATTCGTCTATGTGCAACATGTCAGCTATCTCTTGAGAAGTAGGAATACTCTCCAATCCACTGAACGGCAATTGGTCTAGAATAGGTATACCCACAAGGTAGGCATACTCCTCAAGTGTAGGCAAAAGCTGAAAGTCCGAAAATGTGAAGCAGCGGTACAAGGGATCATAAAACTGCACCAATACACTCATCAACCCTTCGTCCACCTGAGTAGTCAGAAGAGGAAGAAGCTTCCCAAAATGAGTCTTGAAACCCAAGGGATCTAGTACATGGGATGTCAGATTCCTTAACTCTTTCAAATCTGGTTGTCTGAAACTGTACTTCTTTGTATTCCTTCTTTGTCTTTCCATGTCTGAAAATTTTGCAAATAAACCCCTTAAGTTCCTTGAAAATTTTCTTATTTATTGATGATATGGATGCAAATGGGTGCATGAATGGATGAATGCAACAATCACACTCAAGGATCAAGCAAAGCACACCAAACAAAGGTCATGGGATGGATCATATTATCCTTAATATCAATCATCCATTTTGGTGGATTATGGTTTACACCTTATCAACACCCAAGTTCCATTGATATTAAGGATACAGGAACGGATCAACCATGAATCAAGGGTTTGTTGCAAGTCACGAGCATGGAGTCTCGGTTAAGAACCACCCAAAGGGAGTGTACTAGGGTTTAAACCTGCCAAACATGTTCTACAAGAGGTTCCCATAGTCATCATCCCATCTTTCGAATATTATCGGATAAACGACTACTCGTATTCCAAAAATATTCTCAAGAGAGACTCTTATGAGTGTAGTATCGCGTAACAATCGTATCAAATCTTACATTTGAACGACTTTCGCACTACATCCTAAGAATAGGCCAAGATGGGCTTGGTAAACTAAGGTCCTTGGCTTCTAAGGTCTATATTGGAAAGAGTAATGTCTAACCACAACTTACTTGTGTGACATTATTGATCCCAACATAACCTCCACCAAGTGAATGGACTTGCAAGTCGACTTGCTAAGGAATAACTCCACACAAGTCAACAAGACTATGCCATTCTCCTATCCTAAGTGCACTCGAGTCCGGGTATAAAACTCATCTCACAAAGATCACCAAGCATACAAGAAATTAAAATTCAAGCAATTCAATCATTACATACAATACAGTAATCCCAAATTGCACAAAATATGTCACAAAACAATATAATACAATACAACAAGTATGAAAAATAGGCAAAACCCACTAGGCAAACGTTCCCCAGCAGAGTCGCCACTTTTTTGTAGCGGGGTATTCGTTACCATTAGAGATATTGACTAAATCCAAGGTAAACCATACAAGTCGAGTCGCCACCGCACTTCTATTTATCCAAAGGAATGGTTAGAAAGCGAACAAAAACCTAAAAGTTTTAACAAAAAAACTAGTAAAAAGAAACAGAGATCTGGGTAAGGGGGTTGGTTATGCAATGGGAAGGTGTTAGGCACCCAAAACATCCTAGGTACTCCTAGGGAGCCCTTTTCACATTTGTTGTAAGGTTGTTGTTTTTTTTGTGAAAAAAATTTGTTTGTGCAAACATGATTGAAGGGATAAGAAAAAGAATATGCAAGTTTATTTACATTTTGTGTTTGGATGGATAAACCCATTGCCTACGTACCATTTTAAAAAAGATTAGGATCAAAACCTCGTAGTTCGGGGTAAAAATCTCAAAATGAGTTGGTGAATTGATTGATCCAAAAGCCTTAAGGTCTTTTGTTATCAAAGGGAGAAAACTCAACCTAAAACCACAAATCCACCATGTGAGGATAGCTTCAACATGCTAGTGCGGGGTTAACCCTATAATAAGCATGGAAGACTCATTGTCCATCACTAAGGATATAGGTGAGTATTACATCTACCACAAAGATAACTCAAACCTAATAGCTAAAGGTTATGGAAAATTTGATTAAGAAAGTGGCCATTAGAACCACAAAAGGACATTTGAATGGGTTATATTTACCAACTAGAAGTATATACAAAAATGGTCAAAGTGGACTTAAAGATTCAATTCAAAATAAGTATTATGAAAAGAAGATTTGAAAATCAAAAGCATATGGCTTAGATTTCTAATGTTTAAAAAAACAATGGTTAAATGCTTGCACAAATAGTTTTGGCTTGGGTTAGAGTGGAGGGAAGAAGAATGGCTAAGGTCCTAAGTAAAGCAAAAAGGTGAGGGACAAAGAAACAAAACCACAATGGAGTTCCTCTCTTGAGATCATATTGATGATCCAAGTAGCTCCCATCCTTTGGAATAATCAATCACAATAATAGTAAGCTCAAGCATTCAAATAAGTCTCTTAAGAGATCCCCAATGTATCTTATGTCTTTCACTTTGGATGAACATGGCAATGGTCCTTCAATTTAAGCTCATAGAATCCCCTAGCACAAAAGCACACACATCAAAAGTTTCATGAAGTAAATCAAGAATGGACAATAGTGAGTTTAGAGATTTGGTACTTCTAATCCATCTTCATCATTAAGGTCCTTTTACTCCAATTTTGCATAGGGAATGTCCTAGAAACTAAGTCCATTTTGTCCAATTCTTTGCATTTGGTTCAAAACAAAACACAAGCACAATAGTATATACACAATTATGTGCTCAAGTGAGCAAAAAACAAATGGCATTAACATAAACATGTGCTCAAGTGAGCAAAGAGAAAAGCAAATGGATATATGTGCAAGAATAGTAAATTGCATAAAAGTAAAGAGCAAAAAGTAAATGTTAATCGTTAATGGTTAGTGTTAGTAGTTAGTGTGCCATAAGGCAAATTTAGCGCTATGTTAAGCAATCGTAATTGGACTTATGTAGAAGTCACAACTATCTGAGGCCGGTCAATAATAATGTAGGCAACAACACAACTTAGAAGTCTTGATTAGTGAACCAAGTTCCAACAACTTGCCATGCCAAAAAGGAAAAGAGAATTGATCTTGTATTGGTTTAAGCCTTTTGCATGATTTAGAAAACAACATATCCTTAATGCAAAGCCATTCACTTGATCAATTGATCAAGATGAATTAGATTTGAATCAAGAAAGATTAAATCTCCCTAATCAATGCTAACTTATCAACCTTCAACTCATTGATCAAAAGAAAGAAGAAGAAGAAGAAGAAGGAGATGAAGAATGGATAAGGAAAATGGAAAGATCAAAAATGCATAAGATGAAATAAGATGTATCAATCCATATGTATTGACCAAATGACATTTGAAAGTCATAGTCAAACAAATAAGAAATCAGAAATGGGATGAAGATTGGAGATCCAACAATAAGCAAGATATTTTTAGCATTTTTTAATATTAAAATTAACTTGAATTAAAAATAAAAGAAAGGTCAAACTTCAAAATCACTTCAAATCAACCTTGAGAGGTCCAAGTGATTTATCCCAAGTTAAACAAGGTCAAACTAAGTTTGACAAAAAATTTTAGCATTTTTAAAAGTCAGAAACTATTTTTAATCAATTAAAAATGAATAAAAATAACCTAATTGAACTAAAATCTCAAATAAATCTCAAATCAATTAAAAAATTGATGAGAATATTTTTCATAGATCCATCATCATTCAAATAGGTTAGGAAAATATTTTTGTATTTTTTGAATATCAAAAACTATTTAAAATGAATTAAAAACAACCAGAAAAGAGAAAATTCACAAAAAATATCAAATGATGAAATAAAAAAAATTAAAAATCAGAATTAGAAACTAGAAATTATTTGGAGAAGAATGAAATTGGTCCCATATTTTTTGGATTTAAAATGAAGAAGATATGAATTTTTGAAAATAATGGAAATAAAAGAAATTAAATCAGAAAATCAAAAATAGCAAAAATCAGGGAGCGTTGGATCATATTCATTAATTGACGTGGCCAATCTGATGGTCCTGAAGCGCGCGCGTACCAAAGGCTTGAGTCAAACGCGTCACATGCTAAATTAAAAAAAGTCATATCATGCAATGACCAAGATTAGATCTGGAAAATGAATCCAAAGATCCAGATTGGATCTGGCAATGGGACGGCCACCGGAGCCACCTTCTTCTCCGGTGAGCATGAAGATTCCGGCCAGAAATGCAGGTTTTAAAAGCTTAACAAAAATACACGATCTATACACCGTTGGAAAGCTGGGATGATGTACATCATCCCTGTATCACTCAATTCCACTCTAGATCTCTATATTGAGAGAAATCAAAGATGGAAATTCTGTGATGTTCGTAAGAACTTGATGGATTTCAAAAATTAAATGCACAGTAATGATGCCTCCATTGAGAGGACTTCAGCCAACACAAGATCCAAGCAAATAGGTCAATAGATGATGAGTTTCGAAGAAAAAATCAGTTGAAGAACAACCTTGGATTCTGGAGATTTGAGCTTGATTCCTTACTTTCTTTATCAAAACAGAAGATCAATGAACCAAAGGATGAAGACTTAGAAGCTTTAGATCCAAAGATTCAACCAGATGTAGCTGAATTTTGGATCTGAAAAATTTGAAGAAAAGTGAAATAGCTTCTTTGGTGAGGTTAGGTTTTCAGTTCTGCAGCATTTCAGGTTGATTCATGGATCATTTTTGAATGGAATAGAGCTTCTATTTATAGAGGAAATGGCAAGGAGAGGGTGATTCAATTCGTGTGCATGAAGTTGGACATTCCTTGCATGGGCTTGCATGATCATGCACAAGGCCCAAAACTAAAGCCAAATGCAATCTGAAATCATACCAAAGTGAAATGGACGTGTAATTTGAATGGTAATTGCTTGTGCATGGAATATTGAGGTGTTATGCATAATTGAACCAAAAGCTTCTCCTCTTCGAAAATACCATTCGCCAAATCCAAACATGAGCATGTGAGTAATGGTTGGAAAGGTTTTGATGTAAGGAACAATTGTTATGTTGGGAAAAAATCCATTTGAAGTGTAGAAATTGGTGAAATTGGAGTTTAAAGTGCAAGGTGCAAAACATGAAAAGGCAAAGTTTCTAAATTTGGCCAATGTTCAAGCCCTTCTGTTTTGATGATGCAAGCCCCAAATGAGAAAACTTCCAACATCAACGTTGTATATCGTTTCAAGACAATCAAAATGGACTTAAATTTTGCATCATTTGGAGTTTTGGTGAAAGAGTTATGGGCACTTGAAGTTGGACTTTTTTGCCTTTCAATGCCTTTGGCCCAAAATGACCTATAATGTTTTACATTATCACTTGGATTTCCTTTGAGATTTTGAAATTTTGTTCAACATAACATTTGAATTAGACATCTTAGACTTTCTAATTCATTTGATCCCACCTCAAAATCATAAAAAATGAATGAGTTATATCCTTGGGAAGTTGACCCAAAATTAGGATTTCAGTCAAAATGACCTATAATGTATTGGAATAGGAGATGACCTTCCAAGCTTCAAATAAATTTTTGATGAACATGAAAGTTGTTCATATTGTCCTTAAGAACATTGTTTCTTTTGGAATTATCTCCATTTGATCAACACATAAAAAGTTAGGTCTCAGTGCATTTCAAAATAGTCAGATGAATTGAATGATCAACTTCTCAAGTCTATGTCTCATATATTGATGAATTGATGATTAAGGATACTCAAATAAGTTCAAATATGCATGAAATGAAGAATTAAATAACTTCCCTTGATTGTATTTGACCATGGGCTGAGGTTGCTTCATGAGCAAGGCATTGTGGTGCACAGTTGAATTAGGATTTCTTTGGGGAACAAACCTCAAACCCTTTGACTAGCTTTGATCAAAATGATGAATTGAGATGCTAGGAAGGCATATTTGATGTATCAGAGCTTTGGGAACCATTACCATGCTTGCTTTCATCTCCTCTTGGCCATATCTTTGTACCAAGGATCTCCTTGAAGCTTTGGACCTTGTGATTGCTTAAGCTACAAACAAAAGGTGTTAGTGACATGCTTTTGTGCTTTTGGTTAGTAAACAACATAAGAAAAGCAATGATATACAATTCAAGCATGCTTGGTGATCTCAAACCACTCACAAGAGGTCCCACCCAAAGGTAAAGGGAACCAAGATGCTAATGATCCTTAAGGCTTTACAAATGCAATGTTATGATGCCATGAGGGATCTTAGGGACAAAATTAGGGTCTTACAGAGACCTAGATGGAATTGGACCATCCTGCGTAACAGGATAAATGTCTATGGGCCCAATATTGAACTGGACAAGGATGACATGGTCTATGCCTTGTGTTCAATATAGACATAAGGGTAAAAGGGTAATTATACACATAATTATTATCACAGAAGGATTTGTCAAATCACATGACATTTTCGTGTCTTGGGTAGGAGTGATGTGTTGCTAGATACCGCTCATTGTTTATTATGTTAAATATGTGATTTAATATAATTGTCAATGCCGCAAAAACCTATAGGGTCACACACAAAGGACGGATTGATTAGAGATAGAATAATTAAGGAATACCGTAATGTATGGTACCCTTAAGTGAATTATAGAACATCGTAAGGTACGGTGTACTTAAGTAGAATACAAAATATGGTAAGGTACCACGCGCTTAAGTGATTTTGGCATATTATAAGATATGGGCCATATACACTTGAGTGGGCTTTTTAGTTTGTAGCCCACACAAGTGGTTCTATAAATAGAACCCTCGTGTAGAAGCATTGTGGATGTTGCAATTTCGTTTCTCTCTCTCTCTCTCTCTCTCTCTCTCTCTCTCTCTCTCTCTCTCTCTCTCTCTCTCTCTCTCTCACACACACACACACACACACACACACTCAAAGCCTTCATTCGTAGCAGCTAGCACTGAGATTGAAGGAATCCGTTCATGTGGACTGAGTAGAGGCGTTGTCATTGTTCAACGTTCGTGATCGCTCCGTAGATCTGCATCAAATGTTATAATCGCCACAAGAGGTAACAATTCTATCACTGATCATGCCCATTCGTAAGGATCACTAAAGGAGAAATTTTAAATTCCGCTGCGTTTTGGATCGCCTTTCTCCTTCAGTACTGTCCTTTCTCCCACAAATTCAATGAAAGATGTGATGAATAGTACAGTCCTTGCCCATGAAATCAGGTAGTGAAAAGGTTGTTCGATTTGTACTATGTACTATTTGATCATATTCCCATTTGATCTTATCTTCAGATTCATTGGCTTCTGATAAAAGATGGTTGAAGCATGAAGTGAAGAAGTAGAGAGTTAGATTCAGAAACTTTAGAACCTTAGGTCAGAACCTTGACAACATCAGTAGTCTGGCTTGAGTTATTCAGTATCTTCAGAGTCTTCAGAATCCTCAGTCAGAACCTTGATAACTTCAATCTCCTGTCTTGAGATCTTCAGAATCTTCAGCTACATAACACAACTTCAAAAGCTTGTCATTCTTCAGAAGTTTGGTGATCAGACTCACGTCCAGAAGAAAGAACTGAGAGAAAATTGTAGCAGTAATATAGAGTCTCATCAAAAGCTTGTGATGGGTGAAATAACACAAAAGCAAAAAAGAACATTGCAACAACAATATTGACGACTTTCAGAACTTCTAATTACAGCACAAAAGCGGATTTGGAACACAAATTTTAGAAACTGATGATATTGCACATCATATGATCAGAATCAGAACTGGTTGTTAAAGCTACACAATAACAAACCATTAGGTACCAAAACTGTTCTCACATAAATACAACATTGTTATCATCAAAACTCAAGGTATAGATACAAAGCTCCCCCTGAGATGTATAGTCCTATAAAGATAAACTCAGAATGAAATAACACTTTCCTGATTTACCTTTTGAAGTACCAGAATGAATATTTAGTCAGAATCTGGTTTATCTTCAGAAGTTAGTTGATGTTGTCCGGAGCACAAGTTAATAACATGATTCTTCAGAAATTTCATTTCCTTGAAGGATGATTCTTCAGAAGCATGATTTTTAGAAGTAGCATCTTCAGAACCATTTTGATTCTTGAGAATTAATAGAAGCATGATTTTCAGAAGTAGCATCTTCAGAACCATTCTGATTCTTGAGAATTAATAGGAGCATGATTTTCAGAAGTAGCATCTTCAAAACCATTTTGATTCTTGATAATTAACCCTGCAAAAAACACTTAATAAACTTTTCTCGAAGTATTTGTTAACAGAAATATTCAAGCAATGTTTGAGTCTTTTACTTAGGAAATTAGATATAAAAATAAACACTTAATTCTTCCCCTTTAAAATGTTATGTTTTCTCCCCCTTTATCATCAATCAAAAAGATAAAAGACAAAAAAATCATTGATTAAAAATGCCAACAGGCAGTATATAGTACAACGAAAAGAAACAAAGGGAAAATTGGAAAAAGTTAAAGTAAAATTTAGGGGTTCTGGGGAGGAGGTGGAGGAGGAGGAAGTCTTGACAGAATCAGCTGAAACATCAGATCTTGCTTATCTAGACGCTCGTTGACCTTTGCATTATCAGCCTTAATATGTTCGATTATTCTCATATGAGAAACTGGAATAGGCTGAGAAGTAGAAGCTTTTGAGACGAATATCTGGTTTGGAGATTATTGCATAGCAGAGTCTTAAGGTTCTAGAGCAGAAGGTTCTGGAGCAGCATATTCAATGTGTTGAACAATTTCTGTTTCCGGAGCTTCTTCTTCTTCTTCCATAGCTTCTGGAGAGGCTTCCTTGATTTCAGGTGCAGGAAGGCATAATTGGGAATTCCTCAGCTTCCACAATTCCATTAAGGACACGAACCTATAACGAAATTTGCTTTCAGCAAGAGTGTACCCAAGATCCTTCATCTTGGAAATCTCATAGTTCATCCAGCTTCTATAAGTTTCCCAAGCTGAGTCACTAGCAGTAAGGTTTGCAGAAGAATGACTAACTTTGATTGCCTTTTCCAAACGCTTCTTAGATTCTGATTTAAAATCCGTTAGAACCTTACCAAGGTCAAGGGAGGATTTTGTTGGTAATTTTGTGTATTTTATGGTGAGTTTGATTTCGGACTCATTAAAGTCAGGACCAAAGACGGAAGGATGTGTTGGTTGAATAATGGGGGGTGATTTTGGTGAGGTGATTTCTGCTTCGAAGTCAAACATTCCTTCAGGAGTGTCTTCAGAAACATGTCCATCAGGAACACTTCTTGCAGGAGATGCTCTAAGTGTTTTGAATTTTGGATTAGTTGGTTAGGGAGCAGAAACAGTTGGTGGTGGTGAGATGCGTGAATTTGGTAACTGTGGAGGATATGATGGTGGTGGTATTGATTGTTGTTCTAAGACAGGAGCAGAAACTAATGGAGTTTTTGTGATTGGACTTTCTATTATGGGGGTTGATATTGGTGGTGGAATTTTTATGATAGGTGTTGATATTTGTGGATTTGTTTTTGGTGGGATTGACTCCGGTGGGTTTGATTCTGGTGGTGGAGTTGGAATTGGTTCAAAAATGGTAGATTGGATGGAGGAGGACTTGGTAAGATTCTAGAGGACATAGAGACGGAATCTAAAGAAGTGTCAGCAGGAGGAAACTAACTAGAAACTCTTGAAGACTGAACGAACCCGGATGTATCCTTCAGAATCATGGCCTTCTGGAGCTCACTTAGAGGCACCTCATCTTCATCCTGAAAGATAGCAATCTTCTTCTTCTTTTGAGCCCTAGAAGATCCTTCACCTCTGAATTTTTTCTTCCTTTTTCCATCGACATCTGGGTAAGTTTCTAGAAAGTTAAAAGGATCCACCAATAAGTCAATTCCATCCTTCAGAGAACTTTCCAGATAAGACATCAGAACACGTGGAGGATCAACTTTGGTGAATATAGGGTAGTCATCAATTGGATTTCTTGTACGACAAATATCATCCTTGGTCAGAATGATTTGTGGTCTTCGAAATTTGGAGATAAGACCCATACTCTTTAGATTCTTTCCCCATAAGACTTTCCCAACATCCTTTACCAATTCTTCTGTTAAGCCATTGATCAGAAGATCATCTACCAAGCTGCTTTCCACCAGAATATCTGAAATCAGTCTTCCATTGGGAATGAACCTGCTTCTGGCCTTCTTGGATGATCCACCAGTTCTGGATTTTCTGATAGAATCCCTTATGAACTTGAGCATAAGTGATGGTAGTCCCAGCTTAACACCCATTTCCAGAAGAAATATCATGATTCTCTGACCTGTGTTAATGTAGTCAGAACTGTTTGTACTTGGTCTGTGATTGATGCACCCCAAAATGATCTTGAACCACACCCTTAAGTTACTTATTAAGTCCTTGGCACTAGGACCCTTTTCATCAGCAAAGTTTGTCCCTTCTTTGAATATGACATGAGAGATATCATCATCTCTCTTAGTAGTGATGGTTGCACTATGAACCCTTTTTTCTTTGCCATCATGACCAGTAAGGTCCGCAATGGACTTCTAAGTGAATCCAGAGTATCTGAGTGCTACATCCAAAAGCTGCAATGTATCCAGTTTCGACCGTTGAACACAATTGTTGACTATCTCTTGCTAGACCATGAGATCAAGTTATCTCCTAGAAATTGGCAACTTCCAGAGTACTTTTTCTTTCAATTCTATCTCCAGCATAGTCACTGTCACAATAGCCTACTAATTTATACTCACTTGATTTTCTATAAAATAAACCAAGATTAGTAGTACCTTTCAGATACATAAAGATTCTCTTAACAATAGTTAAGTGAGTTTCCCTAGGATCTGATTAGAAGCGAGCACATAAGCAGACACTAAATAAGATATCAGGTATAGAAGCTGTTAGATATAGAAGAAAACCTATCATACCTCTGAGAAGCTTCTGATTTACCTTACTGCTTACCTCTTCTTTCTCCATAATGCATGTAGGATGCATTTGAATCTTTGTTAGCTTACATTCTGATAAGTTGAATTTGTTCAGAAATTCCTTTGTATATTTTCTTTGATGAATATTCGTGCCTTCTGGTCTTTGATCAATTTGGATTTCCAGAAAGAACTTTAGCTCTCCCATCAGACTCATTTCGATTCTGCCTGCATAGACTTAGAAAAATCCTTGCACAACGATGCATTAGCAGAATCAAAAATAATATCATTGACATATATTTGCACAACCAGAATGTCATTCTTGAAGGTTTTGAAAAAGAGATTTATGTCCACTTTCCATCTGGTAAAATCATTTTCCAACAAAAGGTTCCTTAGTCTATCATACCAAGCGTCGTTTCTGGTGAATTGATTCAGTTCACCTTGCATGGCCATAGTCCATTCATTACCATAAGAGCTTCATCAATGGTTGTAGGTTCTATCAGAGACACCAAACCTAGAAGAGTCTCTTCAGAAGGTATGAATGAAGATCTAGTTCTGACTGGAGCATTCTTGTCTCCAGAATCAATTCTTCAGAATGAGAAGTTATTGATCTACTCTTCTTCTGACGAGTTGGATCAATAATTTCTTCTAGTTGAGTCGTTTCTTCAGATTCTTTGGCTTTGCCTTCTGAGTCTTTTTCTCTAGAGACAATATCTTTGGATTCTGAAAGGTTGATCTTCAGATCTGCAAATTTCTCAACTAGCTTTGACTTTTCAGGGTCAAGCTTATCATTGAATCTAACATGAATTGATTCCTCAATAATTCGTGTTTATGTATTAAAGATTCTGTAGCCTTTAGAGCGTTCAAAATATCCTAACAATAAACACTTTTGTGCCTTAGATCAAACTTGTCAAGATTCTCTTTAGTGTTTAACATAAAGCATTCACATTCAAAAGGATGAAAGTAAGAAATGTTGGGCTTTCTGTTCTTCCACATAATAGGTTAGATAGAAATCATGTTCTGAATATAACACGTTGTATTAACTTCTTTTGTCCAGAAATGCTTAGCCATATCAGTTTCTTGGATCATGGTGCAGACCATTTCTTGCAATATACTATTCTTCGTTTCTACAACTCCATTTTGCTGTGGAGTTCTAGAACAGGCGAAATCATGGGAAATTCCATTTGAATCAAAAAGATTTTCAAAATTTTTATTTTCAAATTCGCCGCCATGATCACTTTTGACTTTGACTATTTTGTAATTCATTTCTGCTTGCACTAGTGAGCAGAAGGTAGAAAGCACAGAGTGTGACTCATCCTTGTGTTTTAAGAACTTTACCCATGTCCAACGAATGTAGTCATCAAAAATAACTAATCCATACTTCTTTCCATTGATAGAAGCAGTTGCATTGGTCCAAACAAATCAATGTGCATAAGTTCTAACGGTCTAGAGGGAGAAACAACAATTTTAGTTTTGAAAGATGTTTTAGAAAACTTGCCTTTATGACATGCTTCACAAAGAGCATCTGAAGCGAACTTCAGTTTGGATAGACCTTTGACTAATTCAAGATTATTTAGCTGAGAAATCCCTCTCATGCTGACATGACCCAAACGTCTATGCCAGACCCATTGCTCCTCATTAAAAAACATTAGACATTTTAGATCAAGATCAGAAAGTCTAATTTTATAAATGTTGTTTTTCCTCTTTTCGTTAAAAAGGATTATGCCATCTTTCTGACTAACAGCCTTATAAGACTTTTGATTAAAGATGATATCATAACCATTGTCACTAAGTTGGCTAATAGACAATAGATTATGCATCATACTATCAACTAAAAGAACATTAG
This sequence comes from Lathyrus oleraceus, assembly GCF_024323335.1. Lineage (NCBI taxonomy): Eukaryota > Viridiplantae > Streptophyta > Magnoliopsida > Fabales > Fabaceae > Lathyrus > Lathyrus oleraceus. Next base: position 159,981,633 of record NC_066584.1, on the reverse strand, counting down.
TAATAGAAGGAAGTTTACTATTACCAATGGTTCCAGAGCCAATGATCTTCCCCTTCTGGTTTTCTCCGAAACCAACAAAGCCTTCAGGCTTAAGTTCCAAATCCTGGAACATAGACCTTCTTCCTGTCATGTGTCGCGAGCATCCACTGTCTAGGTACCATGACTAGTGTCTTAGCTGAGCTGTTAAGGATGTCTGCAACAAAAATTATTTTATCCTAAGGTATCCACTTTCTGGGTCCTCTTTTGTTAGTTTTCCAGAGTTTCTTACAGCTTTAGGTCTTTTAGCAGAAGGATAATCATAAGAGATTTGTGCATGATACTTAGGTTTCAGAATAGAGTTCTTATCCTTAGTATGCTTTTGTGTATGTGCAGAAGTATCAAGCTCAGTGCCAGCAATCACGAAATGCACATAGAGTGGTTTTGGTTTGGCCTTAGGACTTTCATCAGGTTTTATAGATTATGTTCAACCCAAACCTTTCTTTCCATTTATGCTAACTCCATAGATCAAGGAAGCCATTTTTCTTCTACATATGCTTTTAGCCAGAAAGTACTGAAATGTTTTGTCATATCTGATGATGCAATCAATACCAGAAGCTTCTGAAGTTATTTCCTCATCTAGTTTTGAAATTTTGATTTTCAAAGCAAAGCTATTACTTTCTAAAGAAAATATTTTTTCGTTTAGAGAGGAAATATCTTTCTCAAGCTCTTTTTGAGTTTCATAAGCAATTACTTGGACTTGTTTTAAGGTCCTTGTATTTTTACTTTAAAGACTTTGGTACTTTTACAGCATTTTAGAAAGACAAATTCCAATATCAGAACGAGATAGATTAGAGAATACCTCTAATTCTTATAAAACCTTGTCTTCTGGTTCCTCAGAGCTAGTGGGATCCTCAGTAGTTGCCACTAGTGCAACATTGGCTTTTTCTTTGTCAGAATCTTCTTCTTCAGATTCTGAGTCATCACAGGTAGCCATCAGCCCCTTCTTGACTTTGGAGAAGTTCTTCTTGGGCCTTCTGTCCTTCTTCAGTTTATGACAGTCATTCTTGTAGTGGTCTGGCTCCTTACACTCGAAACAGATAACTTCTTTTCCAGAAGTTTGCTTCTTTTGACCAGATGAGGACTCGAAGTGACCATCAGTCCTTCTGACTCCTTTGAATTTCCCTTGACCACTTTGCCTATGTTTCCAGAGTCTACTAACTCTCTTTGAGATTAGAGACAACTCATCATCATCTTTTGAGTCTTCATCAGATCCTTCTGATTCTTCTTCATCTTGATATGCTTTAGTCTTCTCAGGCTTGGATTTTAGAGCTATGAATTTACCTCTCTTTTGAAGTCCATCTTCTTCTAGCTCAATCTTGTGACTTCTTAAAGAACTATCAGGTTCTTCAATACTAATGTTATTGAGATATTTAGCCAGTTTTAATGCAGTTACCATAGGTCTCCAATTTTTGGGAAGACTTCTAATAATTTTCTTGACATGATCAGTTGTAGAGTACCCTTTGTCCAGAACCTTAAGCCCTGCAACAAGCATCTGAAACCTTGAGAACATAATCTTAACTTTTTCATAATCTTCCATCTTGAAAGCTTCATATTTCTGGATTAAGGTCAACACCTTTGTCTCCTTTACTTGAGTGTTTCCCTCATGAGTCATTCTCAGAGAGTCAAAAATGGACTTGGTAAAATCTTTGTTTGTTATCTTCTCATACTCCGTATAAGAGATATCATTAAGCAATATGGTTCTTGCCTTATGATGATTTTTGAAGTCTTTCTTCTATTGATCAAACATAACACTTCTTGCTAAAGTATTTCCTTCAGCATTTACTGGATGAACGTAGCATTCAACTACAAGATCCCAGATATCAACATTGTAACCAAGAAAGAAACTTTATATTCTGTCTTTCCAGTAGTCAAAATCTTCACCATCAAAAATAGGTGGTTTAGCACTGTCATGATCTCTATTATTATTATTAACAATGTTAGCAGTGTTAGTGGCAACCATTGTTTCTCACACAACTGGATTGGTACTGAACACTGTGAGGTGTTGATAAAACTATTATCACAATCAGAACCAGAGCTCTGATGTCAATTGAAGGTGTGAAAAACACAAGAAAATGGGGGTTTTTGAATTGGGTTTTACAAGCAAAAGATTTTTCTAAAACAAAAACACCACTAACAAGTTTAACAATGAAGAGATAAAAACACTGAGATTTTTATCCTGGTTCGCTTGAAACTCAAAGCTAATCCAGTCCACCCGTCAAGGTGATTTGTCTTATACACAAGGACGTAATCCACTATAATCAACAAATTACAATAAACATAAAAAGTAACCTTCTTTGTCTTCTCAAGGATCCAACTAAACCTTAGTCTCCTTAAGGACTCACAAAGAACAACTTTCTTTGTCTTCTCAAGGATAACCTCCTTAAGGATTAAATCAAATAGTTTGAAGAATATTTAGTGTGTTACAATATGCTTCTACACAAGCAAATTTTATACAAATAAATAACAAATACTTAAAGAATACTGTATACAAAAGATGATAGCTTTTCACAAAGAAAAATAACTTGTCAAAATACTTGTGTAGATCAACGTTTTCTTCAAGTCTCCAATGCATGCTTATATAGAGAAGCATGTGACCGTTGGAGGAGAAAATGGGGAAAGCTCCTTGAGCGGTTGTACACTGTTGGATGAGAAAGGAATGATACCATGTACTGTCCTTTCGCCCACAAATTCAGTGACAGGTGTGATGAATTGTACAGTCCTTACCCACGAAATCAAGTGGAAAGGTTGTTTGATTTGTACTATGTACTATTTGATCACGTTCCCATTTGATCTTATCTTGATATTCATTGGCTTCTGATAAAAGATAATTGAAGCATGAAGTGAAGAAGTAGAGAGCTAGATTCAGAAACTTCAGAACCTTGGGTCAGAACCTTGACAGCGTCAGTAGTCTGTCTTGATTTCTTCAGTATCTTCAGAATCTTCAGAGTCTTCAAAATCCTCAGTCAGAACCTTAATAACTCCAATCGTCTGTCTTGAGATCTTCAGAATCTTCAGCTACATAACACAACTTCAGAAGCTTGTCATTCTTCAGAAGTTTTGTGATCAGAGTCACGTCCAGAATCAAGAACTAAGAGAACATTGCAACAACAATATAGAGTCTCCTCAGAAGCTTCTGATGGGTGAAATAACACAAAAGCAGAAAGAACATTGCAGTAGTAATATTGACGTCTTTCAGAACTTCTAATTGCAGCGCAGAAGCGTATTTGGAACATAAATTTTAGAAATTGATGATGTTGCACATTATATGATCAGAATCATAACTGGTTGTTAAAGCTACACAATAACAAACCATTAGGGTACCAAAATTGTTCTCACACAAATACAACATTGTTATCATCAAAACTCAAGATATAGAGGCAGAATCAAATCTTGTTCTAACAAGTAGTAGTGAGACGGTGGGGCCAAAAGACATACATATTAAAGTGTGGAAAATTATTGAAAATAGAGTTATTGAGGGGCTCACGAAACTCTTTTACAAAATTATAAGGTCAAAACAAATTTCGAATAAAAGGAGAATAAGCACTTTATTTCCAATTTATAATAACAATGAGGATATACAAAATTGTACAAGTTATAGGGGGTTAATCTAATGATTCATACCATGAAATTATGAGAAAGAGTGATTGAAGGAGACTAAGAAAAGAGAGTAAAATCATTGAGAATCAATTTAATTTTATGCTTTGGAGGTCGACCATGGAAGCCAACTATTTTTTACGGTGTGTGATTGAGCAGTACCGGATGAACCAACAAGACTTGCACTTAATTTTTATTGACTTGGAAGAGATGTATGATAGAGTTTCTAGATAGATTTTGTGAAAACCCTAGAGAAGAAAGGGGTTAGGGTTGCATATATTTGAGTTATCCAATAGATGTATGATGGAATATCGACTAGTGTGTAGACACATGATGAAGAGGCGAACCATTTCCCCATTATAATAGGTTTGCATCAAGTTTTAACTCTAAGCATCTACCTTTTTATTTTAATTTTGGATGTACTCATGAAACACATTCAAAAGCTATCACCGAGATGTATACTTTTTTACAAATGATATAGTTCTACTTGGAGAGTTGAATGGGGATCTAAATAAAAGATTTGAGACATTGAGACGAGCTTTAGAAATGTATGACTTTCGCCTAAGCATAAGTAAGATAGAGTATATGGAATATAATTTCAACAAAAGGAGAAGCGTTTTTAATTTATAATTGAAAGTTTGAGACCATATCATCTCATAAGTCATGCGATTTAAATATTTTAAATCTCTAATATGAAAAATAGAAGAGCGTGTAATCATCGAATTTAAGCTAAATGGATGAAATGAAAAATGACTTCATGAGTTCTATTTTCCACAATGATTGGAAATAGAATGTTTAAAGAGTTTATATACAATGATATCTATCACTTTCCAAATTGATTTGATAGAAATAAATTAGACCAAACTTTAATTATAATATGCAATCAGAGCCTATTAATTAAACCATGAGACAATCACTCTTTATATTTCAAAGTTATTCAAACTCTAATTTTAATAAGTTGAATTGGTAAATATGAGTTGATTTACCACCACCCACCCACAAATCACACGTGTTATTATAATTTATTTTGCATTTATTGTAAAGAAAATACACCAATAATTATAATGAATAATGTAAAAAAATTATCATATATTTCAATGTTATATTAAAATACAATAGTTAGTATGTTGAAGTAGAGAATATTTTATATCTAACAGAAGTTTGCTTAGCTTGTTATATGTTTAACATCTATAATAATATGGTTATTTTAAATTTTGTTATTTGAAATAGTTAGTATATTGAAGTAGAGAAAATTTTATATCTAATCGGAAGTTTTGTTTAACTTGTTATATGTTTAACATCTCCAACAATATGATTATTTTAAATTTTGTTATTTGAAATATATGTTGAACTAGAGAAAATTTTATATTTTACGGTGAATTTGGATTAACTTGTTATATGTTTAACATTTGCAACAATATGGTTATTTTAAAATTTGCAATTTGAAATAATTAGTATGTTGAAGTAGAGAAATTTTATGTTTAACAGGAGTTTGTTTTTCTGAATTTGTTATATGTTTAACATATGCATCAATATGATTATTTTAAATTTTGTTATTTAAAATAGTGATGTATCTTACAAAAGGTTAACGAGACACATCACATTATGTCTGGCTATTAAACAAGCTAATATATAGAGTGTTTTAGGAAGACATTTATGAAAAAGAACCACGAAACCATGATAGTCGAGACACAAAATATTTTATGGTACAGAAGGTAGAGGAGGAATCGGAGGGTCAGATATACTCAACAATTAACTTTGTTTTTTGTATTTTGTGAATAATATATGATATGTATTTTGATTGAATTAATAAGTGTATAATATTTTGACTTAATGTTTACATTTTATCAAGTATATCTAATTTTTAATAAAAATTCTTCCCATGAGAAAAAAATATTATTCTAAATATTAATACAAAAGGTAACTTTCATAATATCTACTAAATATTAAAATAAATGTACTATTATGAATTTAAAATGTGTCTTATCGATTAATTTAAAATTTAATATACGAATTCACCCTTTTATTAATACAAATGTTAGCTTCCATAAAATAAAAATTGCTCATTGAGAAATTATTTTGATGTGTACCAGGAAACTCAGGAAATTAATTTTGTATTATTCCAGATATTTATAGATTTTTTTAAGAAAAAACAATCCCCAAACTCATTCAACTTGAGGTAGGGCCGACACTACATATATCTATATTAGGGATATAAAATGGGTATGTCCTGTCCCGTCTTAAATCCGCCAAAAAAGGAGACGGGACGGGCAAGCCCGCCAAATGAAATTTAATTTAAAAATCTTGTCGTCCCACCAAGGTAGCGGGTTGACGGACGACGGATTTGCCTATCTATTTTTTTTTAATAAATTAATAGGCTTATTTTTATATTTCAATTAGATTTTTCAAAATAAGAATAATTTTTTATAAAATATCTTTTTAATAAATTTTACTTAAAAAAATATTACATATATTCATAAATAAATATATAAAATAGAATCATCAATAAATATCTCAAAACTATAATTCAAGTATTAATCTTCAATCAACCAAAATAAATATTTTGAGTGTTTGATAATTAGGTTGACAGACTAGCGGGTCAATCTGCCCATTATTTTGACGGATTTAAGGCAATGCAAGTGTAAATTGAGGCGGGGTGAACGGGTAGACGGACGCAAAATTCTAATCCAACCCACCATTTTTAACGGATGTGTGAACCGAACCAACATGCCACAATCCATTTTATCACCCTTAACCTATACCATACCAATAGCGCATAATTAAAAACAACAATGAAAAATCATAAACCGGCATGCCACAACCCATTTTATCATCTTTAACAAAATCATAAACCGGCATGCCACAACCCATTTTATCATCCTTAACAAAATCATAAACCGACATACCACAACTCATTTTATCATCCTTAACTTATACCATACCAATAGCGCATAAGTAAAAACAACAATGAAAAATCCTTAACCTATACCATACCAATAGCACATAAGTAAAAACAACAATGAAAAATCATAAAATATTGTAACATATAAGAAGAAAAGATGGATCGTAGACAATAATCCACAAACAAAGTGGGAATGTGAAACATTTAGGTGAAGTGTATAGAAATTTCGATTCATATACAAAATATTCAAAGCATAAAATGCCATAGGTTAGCTTTTATTAAATGACAATTATACCGTGACAATTTAGACAAAATCCTTTTTAAGTTACATTTTTTTATAAGTTTTTTAAAAAATTTTTGGTAATAATTTAGTCTTTTAAAGTGATTTCACATCATTTATTTTATATTTTAAAATATATAATTGTTATATCTTTTATTATATTTTTTCATTTTCGTATCATTCAAAATAATTACGTTCATAATTTACATTTTTCCTCTGTTATAATAGAATAACACTGCAACATTTGATAACTTAGAAACCTAAATCGTTACAAAAGAATTTTAAAACAATTTTTAAAAAAAAAAAACCAAACTGTTAAAAAAATAATTTAAAGGACCGTAATTTTACCGACAATTTATTATTGGACCGCCTGGATAGGGTACCTTACCCAACCAATGATACCTAAGAATTTATAAAAATGAGGCACACAACATTAAAAAATAGTATAAAAAAGAGGTTACGAAGAATATTTCCATCCACAAGTTTGCAGTTCTAATTTGATGAGGCATTATAAAGATAGATCGACAAACACAAGATAGTCTCCATGCATTACATGGTTAGTAGAACAATAAGTGGAAAAAGCGATTACAACAAGACAAAAAGGACAATCCTTTTGGTGTAAATCAAACTACCCCAACGGGCCGGTGAATTTTTGACTGGAGAGGGTCATGTGAAACTCAACACCATTCAATAATTTTTTAATTAATTTTTATATATGTACTTGAAGGACAATCCTCTTCTAATAAATATTTTTTCTATATACACCACAATGGATCAAACGTCCAACTAAATGGTAATAATAAGACCCAAATATGTACTAATTGCAGCACCATTTTGGTTCAAGGAGAACCTTGTATACGTATATTTGACAACCTAACCATTATTAAATCATCCCCTATGGTATACAAAACGTGTAATAAGTTACTGAGATTTGGTGTTACATCTTGACAATATGCCTCAAAGGCTCAAAATCTCATGTCTTCTTTCCTCTCCTCTTAACCATTAAGCTTTCGCCTTTTGGTTAATGCGGAAAACTACAGCACAAATATTTTCTATGCCTGCTCAACTTCTTTGGTTTATTTGAAGACATACCTTGATTTAGAACGGCGTTGGTTTTTTTCTTCATTCTGGACTTGCCTTTGTCATCTGAAGAGATGCCTTGAACCAAATCAGTGTTTAGTTGCTTGTTGCTGCGGCGTGTTGATTGGTCCAGAATTCCTCCATTTTCCAAAGAATATGAACTAACACTAACCTCATTTTGATCACAAGGTTTAACCGTTTTTATGGAAAACGAATCAACTCGCCCATATTTTTTCATGCAAGGTGACTCTTCATTGGCAAAGCTAGAAGTCACAATCGGGGAACGTAACCGGTATTCCCTAACCATTGAAATGGCCTTGTCTAATGTTTCTAGAGCCTGTTCGACCTCCGAGCGGATATATACACCCCTCTTACCATTTTGTGCAACTCCACCAACTTTGTCATTTGGAATGTCATTTGCTTTCACATTGTTCTCCACACTTTCTACAATCTCTTCCTTACCTAATTCTACAATCTCACCAAACGTTTCACTATTTTCTAGTACTGTTGCATTCGTTGCTGATGGCACGACATTATTTGCAACTTTTACTTCACCCTTCTTACTTTCAACAAGATCTTCAGCAGGGTGAATTCTTGCAACTTGCGGAAGCTCCCCGCTACTCGTACTATATAAAGCCTCGCGAATTCTAGCATATAACGGATCCCCCAAGGCCTTGCTGAATTCTTCTTTATCTTGGCTCATCACAGAAGCCACAACCTATAATATTATCATAATAGATTAATTTCGAAAGATGATAGAAAACAGTACCAAATAGTAATTCAAGCGTAAAAGAAGTTGAATGTCAAAGTATAACCGAAAAGGAACTGCAACCTTCTGATAAAGCCTGAAACCGTTGCCAATGAGTTGCCTTGAAATAAAGTTTATCAAAGAAGGAGGAACAAAATCCACCTTTACATCCATATTTGCTATTGTCCTACAAAATTTTAACTATTGAATTAGGATTTCATATTAAAAATCGTTTTCGTTGTGGTACCGTTCCATTTCAGTTAAACCATAATTGTTATGCTAAACTACACCTAAAAGTAAAACTCACCGAAAGTAACTTCTTTCCGGTGTACACTTTTGCAAAGCAAACCCTCCCACTAAATCAATTCTCACGACATCGTTTGCTTCAGGAATTGCTTCATCATTGAAACTAGAAAGAGTCTCCGCGACACTCTTTGAATCAGGAACCTGAGAACAAGTTAAGCACAAATTTATTGAAAACCTCAATCTAGTCTATAATTAACTTTCTCTAAAAAAATACTTTTAGAAGAAAATAAAAAGCTTCTCTAGAATTAAAAAGTAATGAAAGGCCCAGATGATTACCGAATTCGTAAGAACAACAACTAAGTCCTCTTGAAAGTACTCAAACAGATAATAGTGCACTACAGCTTCCCTCATAGACAGAGGCCACGAAACCTTCATCCTTTCTTACAAAATTCAGAGCAAAATCGGAATTTAGAAATGAAAACCGTCAAAGGGGGATCGAAAAGTGATAGTTTTAGTTAATGCTGGCATCACATACCTCACTAGTGATATCTGTTCCCCAATCTGGACCTTCTGTAAACATTCACTGGATAAGATTTTGAAAGTAGGGATAGTAGATTGAGGCCACCTAAATGAGCATTGTTTAAAGGGTGTCAGATTGAAGTATGAATTCATGTAGCACCGGCACTATAGATTCAAATCGTGTCCGGTGTTGGGTTTCAATGCTTCATAGTATCAAGAAAATAACTGAGACATAACCTCTGTAGCACCGGCACCTCTGAAAAAAAGCGTGTCTGTTTCCGACACAACATCGACACTGGTGATTATGTTCAATTTTGTTCATTTTCTAAAATTATTACCGGTGTCTATATGTCGGTGTGTGTCCGGTGCCTATGTCTGTGCTTCATAGCATATAACACAAAATAGTTCTCACCATTTTTTGTAAAGAGAGGTCTGCCATGAGATACATAAACCTGCAATGATGAAAATAACTCGTTCAGATTTTCGCGTTGATATCAATAATATGGTTTTTGAAGTTTGTCAAAAAAGGCCGATGATAAAACTTTTCGTTTGCCCCGGTGTGACTTACAAACATCAACAGGTCCATCCACAAAGCCTTCCACTAGCATTGTATGAAAGGGAGTTCCCTCCAGTCCTTGACGATACATAACACGAAACTCGTCACTATCCTGTTTTAACTATTGGAAGAAGTAAAATTATCAACTGCGACTTGTTAACTTGATTACAAAATATCAAGGGCCTGTTTGATTTGGTTTTGTAAAACTGTTTTTAGTTTTTAAAATTTGAAAATAATAAAATTTGTTTGGTAGTTTAATTTTATAAAATTGTTTTTGAAAACTATTCTCTATTTGAGAGTTTTAAAAACTAAAAAACTAAAACAGGTTTTAGAGGTTTTGATTTTTGATTTTCAGTTTTGGAAATTATGAAGAGGAAAAAATAAGGAAAAGTGGTACACTTTTTAAAACGATTTTTAAAAGTAGAATGACCAAACATGTTTTATTTTATTTTTATTTCTTCAAAACTCTTTTAAAATTGATTTACAAAATAGTTTTTAAAAACTATAAATTAAAACTCATTCAAACACACCCCAAGTATCTTCATCCTAAACATTAAAGATTCACGATACAAATGTGACACGAAGATTGCATTAGTCCATTGAATTTTAAACAATAGAGCACTGTTGACAGAAATCACAGAGCCGACATTTCTATGAAAGGAAGTTATCAATTAAACTTAGGCATACAAAACAAAACAATTCGAGATCTAAATGAATGGAAGATCGCATATATAAGGGGAAAAACAGTTTATCATGAAAACAAAGCATAGTGAAACAGCAGAAGCCAGAGAATGAATAACATACTTTCCAATCGTTATGTGGTGTATTAGACAGTCCACCATCATCTGAAGCACTCCTCAACATATCAAGAAAGTTAGATATTTCTGCAGTCTTACGTTCTATTAATTTCTCCTTATATCCTACACAAAACCAAACAAAGCTAAGAAACTAAAATAACTTTTCCACCAAGCTGATACAAGTTCTTCCTAAATGATTTCAAAAGAAAGCGTAAACAGTCATTTTTGTCCTTGAATGTGTGCGACGTTATCACTATAGTCTCCAAGTGTATCGAAAGTACAAAATATTCCCAAATGTATCACTTCTTAGTCAATATAGTCCTAGAGTGTTTCTTTTTTAGTTAGTTTAATCTTTAAATGTGCCTTTTGTATATCAGTTTGGTCAGGACCATCTTCGAGGGCGTGCAAAGCATGCTACCGCTCAGGGCCCATAGTTTGACACGTTTAAACTGTGCCTATAAAGGGCCTCATAAAATATTTTTCACGATTAAACCATGATAAAATAGGCCCCTATATGATTTGCAATAACACTTCAGCTGTGGTTAACCTACACAGCACATCCAAAAACTTAAGACAGTCCAGAGACCTGAGTTTGGTCCATAAATTACTACTATCAAAAGGCAACCGGGGGACATTCCAAACTACATTGACAACGCCACACACATTTAGGCGTGAAATTAACTATTTACTCCGAAAAAAATTAAAGAATGTTAATCACCTTCATCTTCTAGCTCTGATGAAGGTAGGAGTTGACTTTTTACAAGCTTTTTGAGTATCTCAACATTTGTAAGATCATCAGAGGCAAGAGTCCTATCCAGCCTCTCCCTATACTGCATAATCTTTCGTTTCTTCTCCATTTTCGTGTATATTTGAGAAACCTTTTCTCAAAAATTCATATCAGGCAAAGATTCCAACCATTCATATTATTCCCAAACTCATCCAAAATTGACCACAACATATGGTTAAACAAGATAACAAATCAGGCATAATATAGTTCTCGTCACATCATTCATAGTAAAATACAACAAATTGCTAACAAACAAAGATTGAATAAGTTTCCAACAAACCAGAAAAAGTCAAAACAAAAACCTAATTCCATATTGAAGTCAACATGCACATGAAAATCAAATTCAATACCAAAAGATGAAGCAGCAGCAGCTGAAGTAGTGATGATGGTGTGAGGAGAAGAATCTAGAATAAGGAAAAGGAAGATCTAAAACGGAGATCCAATATTCAAGACAGATTCAGTTGATGCGATGGAACAACAAATCGGATACACAGCCAAAAGGTTTATGTGACTTTTGTTGAGTTCATATAAGAAAAGTCGAACTTTCCCAACGACCTTTTTCTTCGGAAGGAAAATGAAAAATTCTGTTCATTGTCTTAACTAACAAAAAATAATAATAATTAAGGGTACAATTTAAAAATTCCACAAATAAAAATTTCCTATTGAAAAAACAATAAAAATATTAATTATAAAGTTGTATTAAATTTAAGACATAATTTTCAATAACTTTTTGCTATATTTATCTCTTAACTTATGCCTTCTATGTTATATATAATTTACAATGGGAAAGATGAATCATTTTCTAGTATAGAAAAATATTAATTTTTACTATTGAAATAATAGTAAAAAATATGAACGGTTTAGATTTGATATTGTTTATCTAAAGGTAATTGAATAATTTTTTTAAAATGTTTTGCAGTTGCCACCAATATATTAATAAAATATTAAAAAATTGTATGGATTGGATTAATATTAAGTGGGTTAAAAAAAATTATTGTTGAGTCATTAGTTTTTTAATGTATTAATAAGACACCACGATAAAAATATAAAATGTTTCTAGTTGTTGGAAATGTTGTCTAGGGGGTTAACGGGGTATCTATGTGTGTTAGATTGTCGAAATTTTTTATTTTCTATAGAACTAAGGAGTAACTACAACTTGTTCCAGCTAGACAATTTCTAAAAGCCTTTGATGAATTTTCAGTAATACTCAGCCAAACCAAGAAAATTTATAATCTCACTAACAGACTTCAGAGTTTCTCATTCAACACTGCATCTTTCTTCGATGGATCCACGACGATACCACCACTAGATATCACATGACCAAACAAAACTCACTTCCTTCAACCAAAACTACACTTGGATAACTTCGCATACAACTTCTTCTCTTTCAAGGTTTGCAACACCACTCTCAGATGATATGCATGCTCTTCATCAAACTTCGAATATATCCAAATATTATCGTTGAGTACAACCACAAATCGATCTAGATAAGGATGAAATATCTTATTCATATATTCCATAAACACTCAAGACACATTAGACACACCAAACGAAATCACATAATACTCATAGTAACCATATCTCATCCTGAATGCAGTCTTCGGAACATTGTCTGACTTCACACAAATCTGATGATTATCCGAACATAAAATAATCTTTCTAAGCATGCAAAAACCAACCAACTGATCCATCAGATCATCAATTCTGGGAAGCGGATACTTATTCTTGATAGTAACCTTATTCAATTGTCGATAGTCAACACACAATCTCATGTTACCATATTTCTTCTTAATTAATAGCATCAACGCTCCCCGCGGTGAAACACTTGGTTGAACAAACTTCTCCTCAAGCAAATCCTCTAACTATTGTTGGTGTAAGCCCTAGAGGCCAATACTTTTGGTACTTGTATCGAATTATTTAAAGGCATTTTCTTTATTATGGTTGATTAATAAAGTCCCTGGAATAGATAGTCCGTTTAATGTATTAAGTGTGACTTAATCATGAGAACACATTAAACATAAGGACAATATTCTTAAAGTATCTGTAGTCGAGCTTTAGTGTGAAGTGGGATAACATTAAAGCATTAAGACTATTATATTTGTAGACTGATGATCACATCTCATGGATCATGGATAAAGAGTTATCAAGTCTTAAACATAGGTATGAATATTAGGAGTAATATTTATACCGGATTGACCCGCTATGAGAATACTATATAGAAAGTTATGCAAAGTGTCATAAGTTATTCTCATGGTGATAATAGTGTATACCACTCTTCGACTTGAAACCACTATGGATCCTAGATGTAGAGTCGAGTGCTTTGTTGCTGATCCAACGTTGTCCGTAACTGGATAACCATAAAGACAGTTGATGGGTACTCCACAAAGCATGCTGAGGGACATGAGTGTCCTAGATGGAATTTGCCCATCCTGCGTAACAGGATAAATGTCTATGGGCCCAATATTGAACTGGACAAGGATGACACGGTCTATACCTTGTGTTCAATATAGACATAAGGGCAAAGGGGTAATTATACACATAATTATTATCACAGGAGGTTTTGTCAGATCACATGACATTTTCGTGACTTGGGTAGCAGTGATGTGTTGCTAGATACCGCTCACTGTTTATTATGTTAAATGCGTGATTTAATATAATTGTCAACGCCGCGAAAACCTATAGGGTCACACACAAAGCACGGATTGATGAGAGATAGAGTAACTAAGGAACACCGTAAGGTACGGTGCACTTAAGTGGGAGACGAAATATGGTAAGGTACCAAATACTTAAGTGATTTTGGGCATATTATAAGATATGGGCCAAAATACACTTAAGTGGGCTTTTTAGCTTGAAGCCCACACAAGTGGTTCTATAAATAGAACCCCTTGGGTAGAAGCATTGACACTCCACTCCACTCAGACTGAAATTCAAGTAGAGACTTGGAATTTTGTTTCCCTCTTTCTCTCACTCAAAGCCTTCATTCGTAACAGCTAGCACTGCGATTGAAGGAATCTGTTCGTGTGGACTGAGTAGAGACGTTGTCATCGTTCAACGTTCGTGATCGTCCCGTGGATCTGTATCAAAGGTTTTGATCATTATCAGAGATCTGCACCAAAGGTTTGAATCGCCACAAGAGGTAACGATTCTATCACTGATCATGCCCATTCGTAAGGATCACTAAATGGAGAAATTTTTAAATTCCGCTGCGCCTTGGATGGCAATTCTCCTACAACTATTTCTTCAGCTCAGAAGAATACATCCTATACAGCGCCGTCGATACATGACTAGTACTAGGTACTAAGTCTATGGAACTTAACTTCGCGCTCCAGCGGAAAATCACTAATTTCATTTGGGAACACCTTAGGAAACTCACACATAATAGGTAGATTTGTAATCATTCTCTTGCTTCCCCTTCTCAAGGACGCGAACACCATGAACACTTGATCACTCTTTCTCTCAACGACATCCCTACCGCTATCGCTGTCATGAAACTCGACTTCGTATATCCTCAGATTCAAGGAACTTTAACGATTTATCAAAACAATTGATAAACACTTGGTTGAACTCCAACTCATTCATTACAAGAATAACATCGAGTTGACTTAGAGGCAAACAAACCAAGTCAATCCCAAAATCTATATCATAAATTATCAAAGGATAATTCAAACACACCAACAAAGTAGTCACTGAACCATTAGCGGGGGTATCAATGACTATGTTACCACTCATAGCAGACACTTCCAAATTCAATCTTGACACACACTCAACAGATAAAAACGAACGTGTTGCATCTGTATCAATAATAGTAATAAATTGAATATTATTAATAAAACATGTACCTCGAATCAAATCAGATATTAGCACCCCGCGACATCCGTTGTAATCAACGAAAATCGTTTAATTAGTTTAGCGAATAAGAGCGTTAGACTATGGTATTTTTGAATTTTTCTAATTATTACGACATATTTTAAAAAAAAAAAGATAAAAATGAATTTGTTATTAGGGTGTTTTACAAGATGTTGAATTTTGCTTCTACATATCTCTCAGTGCAATAGAGAATTTAAAACTACGTATTTCTGAGTAGCAAAAATGTATTTGTTAGTTGATTTTAACAAAAAATATTTTGATCGCATTCAAGCGGAAAAATGCTGCTTGCTAGTCACGCCTGGGCTAATGAAGTGTGGCTTGTAAATCGCGTTAGAATGTATAAAACATTATCCGTTGATAAAAAGTGAAAAAGATTTGATCGCGCTAAGGCGGAAAAAGTTGTTTGATTGGTTGTCTTTATTTTTAGGAGGAAGACAAGTGTTCAAAAGGCAAGTTATACTACTTGTATCCAAACAATCAGAGAAAAAAAGATATACATCCAATTAATCCTTTTTCATCCAATTTGATTTAGAAAATATTTGATATGAATCAAACCACAATTCTTTAAAGAAAGACAAGCATTCAAAAGACAAACTATATGACTTGTATCCTGATGCTGCAGGAAAAAAAGAATATATATTCAATTAATCATTTTTCATCCGATGAAATAATGAGTTTATTGAGTTTTTAAAAGAAGACAAGTGCTTGAAAAGTACATTATGATTTGTATCCGAATGCTCATGAATCAAAGAGGCATTCGCCTAATTAATCCTTTCTCATTCCATTTTTGCTTTTAAATAAATTTTTAATACAATGAAACCATTATTAATTGTTTTAAAAAATCCTTGATGAAAAAATGTCACATTTTACTAACACCTATTTTATTGAAAGAGAAAGTTAATTATTTGTTTTAAAAATATAAAATGACCAAATTATAAGAGTTTCATCTCTTAAATTTTAAAATTAACAAATTTTGAGTCTTAAACCAAAGTTTATTACTTTGTTTTTATTTGTTTATTTTTTAAAAGATACTTTATTTAAAATTAAATTAAATTTAATTTTAAAAATAATTTTAAACCTAAAAAAATGCCACTAGCTCAAAAAAGAAAAAAAATTAGGGGATTTAGAGTCTAAATAAATATTATTATTATTGTAAGAAATAATAAAACAAAAAGTAAAAAAATCGTAATCTAACAACTCTATAAGTTTTACACATGCATTTTGAGACAATTTTCAAAACCTTAAATAATAATAATACATAATCATGAAGGTTTAATTTGACTTTTTCAAACATCCCTAGTTTTTAATTCCAAAAACAACAAGCAAAAGGTGAAAAGAAAAAAATGCAAATGAAAACTTCTTTTTCTTTTTTACATGAAAGCATATATCACAAAGGAAACATAAATATTGAAACAACAAATTGAGAATCTAAATGCATACTAAAGCATGAATTTATCACAGAACAAAAAAGAAGAAGAAAAGCAAACCAAATGGAAAACAACAACGACGGTGACAATGCGTTTTCGGTGGCAAAGATGGTTTCAGTGGAGTGAGGGTGTCTGGATCATTGTGATGTCTTGTGTTTCGCGGTGATTTGGCTTCTGCAGTGTCAGCTGAGAATTTTTGTTTCGTATTCTTTTGTTGTTCTTCACGCTTCTTTTTCCTTTGCTTTTTGTTGTTACTGTTTGTGTTAAATAATGGATGAGGGAAAATATGGAGTGGGTTCGGTGGTTATGGAGATTGAAGGGGATAAGATTTTTCGATCGACGATTGTGAGAGAGAGGTAGATGGATCGTGATAAAGGGAGAAGAATTTATTAGTGAAGCTAGCGGAAATATACCCAAACGCATCGCACGCTCAAACATACAACAGAGTCATCATCAAACTTCATTTATTCCAGAAGGAAAGGGAAATCATAGATAAAACTCGGGTGAAAGAGAAAATGGGTAAGGAGGCCGGTTATGCAAGGGGAAGGTATTAGCACCCCCAAACATTTGTTGTATTCAGCGGAAACTGTTTTGATTGTTCTATGCTCGTATGAGTGTTATATATAAGGTTAGTCGCAAAAGAATAAGGGGAAAAATGGAATAGATAAAGTGCTGGGAGAGGATTGAGGCCATCATGCCTAAGTATCCTTATAGTGAAATAAGAAATTCAGAGCTCCATAGTTCATATAACTAATGGTGGGAGGTGAAAGAAAGGTGATAACAAATATGGTTTGAACCAAAGGATTAATATTGTTTGACTCCAAAAAGGGATGAAATCTAAACCCAAGAGTAAAACTGACATTAACCAATATGTAGTATAGCCTGAAGCATTAACCACTATATGGTGCCAAAAAAACAAAGAGAATTAAGTGTTTGGTGTCAAGGAAAACAACTCTCAGATCAAAAGAAGACACTAGATGAAGCTTAAAGAAATAGTTTATTTGGCTTAAAGAGAATAGTATATCACGTGAAGTGAATGATTGGTAGAAGGTATTGAATGTGTGTAGTGAATAGTGAATTATGGAGATGAATAGAGTGAATAGAGAAAGAATAAATAAATATGCTCACAGAGGATTTGAACCCTCGTGCCTATGTATTATCACCGTGCAATGAGAAAGTAAGAGCTCTGTAGTTCATGGAACTACAGAAATAAAGAAAGGCATTTGATTGGATTTCCAAGAGGCAAAGCAAATTGCTTAAAAAGGAAGAGTGTGGCATTAACCAATGATGGTAATCAACCTAAATGAATTTGTAAAGGCATGGTCTGAACCCAGAATGCTACCAGAGTTTGTGACTCTACAATTTAGGAAAAGATATTTGCTAGAGTTTGCAAACCCGCAAGGCAGAATAAGAGATAGCCAGAGTCTATAACTCTATACAGAGAAATAGATGAATTCCCGAGTCCGTAACTCTATAAGGCACAAGAAAATTAGCCAGAGTATGTAACTTTATAAGGCTGAGTGCAATGATGCTTTCCATAGTCTGTAATTATATAAAGGTAAGAGATAGTTTGTCATAGTTTGTAACTTTAAATGGCAAGATACAATGGGTGTGCCATAGTCTGTAACTATACAAGGCGGAAGGAACTGAATGCTAGAGTCTATAACTCTATAAGGCAGAATGAGGGATAGCCAAAGTATGTAACTATGTAGACATGATGAATAAAGGTCAAAGTCTGTAACTTACGGTGAAATGTCTGTTTTCCAAAGTCTGTAACTCTATAGACAACGAGCAAGGTTATGTGCCATAGTCTGTAACTATATAAGACAGACATAAGTGATTGCCAGAGTCTATAACTCTATAGGGGCAAAGAGAATGATGCCAAAGTTTGTAACTATGTAGGCACTGAAAGAAGTTGCCAGATTCTGTAACTATAAGGTCATAAAGAATGAATGTCAAAGTCTGTAACTGTATAGGCAGAATGAAATGGGGCTTTGCCAAAGTCTGTAATTGTATAGAAAAAAAACAAGGTTTCTAGAGTCTATAACTCCATAGGGCGAAAGAGAGCTTGCCACAGTCTGCAACTCTGTAGGGCAAGAATGCCAATATCTGTACTTTATAGGAAAGGAATAAAGGATGCCAAAATTTGTAACTGTATAGGCAATTCATGAGGAAATTGATTAGGAAATAGGTGCGTGACCCTAAGGTAATGATCCCAAAAGATGTATGGACATCAAGGAGGGGAGTTTGGCACTGGATACAATAAAGAGAGTATGATGATTAGAGCAAAGTCACTTCACTGTTAAAGTGTTAAATGATTTATGTGTTTTCTTGAAGGAGACTTGTCAATTAGATGATTCGAATTTCACTTAAGTCTATGAACAAAGGTGAACACCTTGAGCAGCTGGGTCATTCGTCTCGTGCCCAAATATATTCTAAACGAGGATATGAATGCTCCACTCTCATCATTCTTCATTATTTAAGGCTTATGGCATACAACTTGAATCATGATTGATAAGTTGCTGATAGAGGCTTTTGATTGTTGATCCTGATGATACAATGCCACTTGTTGTGAGAGAAGGCTTGACAATCACTTGATTCGAATTGTGATAAAGCCTATGAATGAAGGTTAATACAATGAGCAACTGGGTCATTCATCCCACACCCAAAGATGTTTAGAATGAGTTAAGAAATTCTCCACTCTCACTCCTTCTCTATTTCTTAAGGCTCATGATACACAACTTGAATCAGGATTGAGAAGTAGTCCATTTTGTTAGCTATTCTTGACTTGTATTGACTTTGAAGTCTTGATCTTGGATTCGAATCTTGAGGCCTTGAGCTCTTGCGATCCAGCATATCTAGTTCAACTTGAGCACAATGGACTTGTTCTATCAAGTGATCAAGGGTCTTTTTATCACTTGAATATATTTGGGGATTTGAGCACAATACAAACGATTTGGTTGATGAAAGTGATCTTTGATCAACACTAATTAGTGGGATTTAAGGAGATCAATTGAATTATGTATAATAACCTAATTAATTAATTAGTTAATTAAATCAATGTGATTCTAAGGAAACCCTAAGCTAAGGGATCATGCAAAAATCAGGATTCCTAAACCCTAAGGGAGAAATGGTCAATGTATATTGTATGGGCAAACTGTCATACAACATACGATCATAGGTTTCGATGATGACAAATTACCACCATGGATGAATCGGCATTGTCGATTCCACCTCTATAAAACAAATGCAACATATCACCTATCATACCCTTTTCTATGTTCATCTAAACTGTTATATTTCATACAACATATGTGGATAAAATGTGGTCATGACAAAATGCATGAAAACCATAAAAATCTGAATTTTTGCAGATTTGCAGGGCTTGAGTTGACCGCAGGGTCGGCGCATAACCTAGTGCATTTTCTCACGGGTCAGCGCACGAAGGCTTGAGTCGACCGCAGGGTCGGCGCATGAAGGTTTCACTTTCCCACGGGTCAGCGCACGCCGACCTATGGTCGACGCATACTGGTGTGTTTTTCAGATTGTCCAAAACTGCAGGCTATGCGTCGACGCATAGACCTGCTATGGTCGACCATTCGCGCGCAAATTCAGTTTTTAAGTAATTCCCACTATGTTTGAAAAGCTGTTAAGTGGGTTGGTTGGTTTGTTACTATAAATATAAGTTCAGTTACTTGTATCAACCAACATTTTGAGAAATTGATTCAAGTGTACAAAGAACAAGAAAAAGTGAAATAGGTGTCCAAGATTCTTCATCTTCATCTTCAACATCTCACAACACATCAATTACACACAACCATTTTTGAAGTGCTTTGTGATTGGTTAAAGGTGATAACGTCCGAAGCCGAGATTGGGAATCCGGTTCGGGTTGAAGCTTGCGACAGGTTTTTTCTTGAATAAAACCTTTAGGGTTTTGTCCTCCAAGATTGGTTTGATTTTGGGGGTTTTTGGACGATTTCTTCATCAATTTTCAGCTGAGCGAAGGTGATTGAGAAGAGGAAGTCTTCATCAATCTAGTAGCGGATTCAGTGATATTGAAGGGAAGATTTCGGGTTCGATTTGTTGTAGTTGAGATCAGCCGGGCCGAGGGTTTGAAGAACTGAGAGTTATTCAACAAAGGGGCTGGAATCGGAGGTCTATCAACAACAATCGAAGGACTTGATTCACCTTGAATCAAGGAACAAGGAGTGGAAGCAACATTCAACGTCTTGAGAATTCTGTTGTATATTTGCTTTTCAATCCTTGTATAATCTGTTATACTCAACAGGTGATATCTATTAAAGCAATCTCAATTCTAGTTTTAGGATTGAGGGCAGACGTACCCCGAAGCGAGGATGACGGGGGAACTGCCTCATCAAATCTTTGTCTTCTCTATTTTTCAGCATATTTGTTTTTGGCTTAAAATAAGTGATTTTTGTATAAGCACTTTTATCAAACCTTGATATTAATTGAGTAAGAAGTTAAAACTCTATTTTTGAATCCAAAGTACAATAAGATATTGTACTAGACTAATTGGAATCACTTACTCAACATAAATATCACTTGGAGTGTTTTTGCACACCAAGTGTTTGATAATTTGCCTAAACCAAAATTATCTTAGTTGTGTATCTAGTTTGGTTTGCTCTTTGAATCATTGGAACTAGGAATCCTAGCAAGTGAAACAAATCATTGATAGTGTGAATAGTGTAGTGATTCTTATTCTACATTATCACTAATCCATAGGCTAGACGCATATCCGGTTTTCCAATAACCGTTCGTTTTAGACTATATTTTCCTCGGCCGCTTCCGCACTTAAAACAAATTTTCAAAACCAATTTTAAATTGGTAGCGCCGACTCAAGTTTTAATTGGGATCTATTCAACCCCCCCTTCTAGATCCGTACCATAGTCTAACATATACAAATCAATTAAATGGAATTAATAATCAAGATTATTTAGAATTAATTAAAAAATTCATGCATATTTGATGAAAAATTAAGCTAATTTTAATTAACTTAAACCTAAGATTTCTAAAGATTTCAATTAACTGATTAATTAACAAATTAAATCTTAATTATCACATTAATCACAATTAATGATTAAGCTAATAGTCAAAATTAATTATATTAATCCTAGTTATACATTAACCTAAAGATTAACAATTACGAAATTAATCAAAAATTAATTAATTAAATCAAGGATTAATTATGATTAATACAAAAAAACCAATGAAAAAAGGGGTACAGTCCCCAAAAATTGGGGTGTGGAGCCAAAAAACCGTTTGCGCCTGAGGCTTTAGGCCTAGGCACTAAATTGGTTGAACATAAGGGGTGCAGCCTATCAGGGAGTACCCAAGAAGAAAAAATTGTTTGGGGCTTAGGCCCAAAACCAAACCTAATGCTAAACCTGAATCCATCACCAGCAAGCATGAAGACAAACTCATAAACTGAAGCCACCAACACTCCACAAGCTGAAAAACGGAATCAATTTATTTCACTAAGCTATATCTGAAAAACGCTTCTCAAAATGGAAAGCTTCTCGGAGAATCACGATTCCTTCATAAGTTTTGCTCGTGTTTCAGATTGTGCGTCAGAGTTGGATCATCATCATTGCATCACCATCATAACATGGATTGTGTTTTGGGAAGTTCCTCATCGCGATTTCAAAGCATTAGCTTGCGCTTCAGATTATACTTTGAAGTTTTCAGCATCGTTGCAAAGTTCATGATTCACATCATTGATTCAAAAATTCAAAGCTTTACATCACAACTTACATCAACCACACTCCTAATTGCGTTTAATCTCAACGAATTCGATTGAAACCGAAATGAAATGGTAACATAGAACAACAAGAACAAATGCGGATTGCAGCGAGAGAGAATCACCAAATCAGGTACTTGTCCGCTTCTTTTTCTCTTTCTCTTCGTGCTGCTTCTTCTATTCTTCGAGCTTCTTCTGATATGTTGTGAATCCTTGCATGCATGAGTTGGAGCGACTCCTGATATCTGCAGATAATGAACTTGGTGAATTGGAACTGAATTCAAAAATGAGAATGAGAGAGAAACCACTTGGGAGTGAAAGAGCTATTGGAGTGTGAATCCTGGATGATTCTGCAGCAACTCCTCCTTCCACTTCTGATGAAGGTATGCACGATTATATAGACAAAGTTGTAACCGAATCGGGCATTCAAAATGGGGAAGATTTGTTAGAGTTTTGCCAAAAATATCCTAATCTCCTCATTAGGTGTAGATGAATACTATCGTGTATCCCATTGTCCTACTGCTAAGGCCATGTGGGATTCACTACAAATCGCCCATGAGGGGGGATGAACGATGTTAAGTTGGCAAGAATCAACACATTAACACAAGAGTTTGATCTCTTTTTCATGGAGCAAGGGGAAACCATTGCTGACATGCAAAAGAGATTTACTCATCTCATCAATCGATTACATTCATTAGGTAGGCCGGTTTCCAATGATGTTGCTACTAATAAGATCTTGAGATGTCTTAACAGGGAATGGCAGCTGAAAGTGACCGCCATCAAAGAAGCAAATGATCTTACCATATTAGACTTGACAACATTATTTGGAAAACTACAAGAGCACGAACAAGTACTCTTGAGCCTAGAACAACACGAAAAGAAAGAAAAGAAGGACAAAACAAAGGTGAGTGAAAAGAAATCTATAGCTCTTAAGACTTCCTCCTCGAAGTCTCAAGCAAAAGAGCAAAGTAATTATTCCTCGAGCGACGAAGAAGAAAAGGACAAGAGCGAAGATATGGGGTTGTTCGTTAAACGTTACAATCGTTACGTGAGAAAGAACGGCATCCAACATTCCGAGAAGAACTTGGTAAACTTCCGGAAACAATCGAGGTACTCTAAAAATGATGACTCAAAAGGTAAAAAGACTAGAGGGTCGTGCTACACTTGTGGGAAGCCCGGTCATTACAAACCGGACTGTCCGATGAACAAGAAGACAAAGGAAAAGGAATCATCCAAATCACACAAGAAATCATCAAAGCCAAGAAGAGCATACATAGCTTGGGAAAGCGATAACGACTCCTCCGATGATGAAAGTTCTAGTGATGAAGATGAAGCTGTAAACCTATGCCTCTCTGCTCATCAAAAGAACAAAAAGAAACAGGTACAATGCCTCGAGACCACCGAGAGAAGATGTGTTCTCGACAGTGGATGCTCAAGGCACATGTCAGGAGACATATCACTCTTCATTGACTTCGTGGCTAAGAAGAAAGGATATGTAACCTATGGTGACAACAACCATGGAGCAATACTAGGTAAAGGTAGTGTAGGTAACCCTTCTTCCACTATTATTTCTGATGTATTGCTTGTCGAAGGTCTTAAACACAATCTACTTAGCATCAGTCAATTATGTGACAAAGGATACAATGTATCTTTTTCAAAAGATTGTTGCAAAATTGTACATAATGATGATAAGAAGAGTATGTTTAATAGCCTGTGAGTGAATAATGTCTATATGTTAGACTTGAACGAAGTATCGTTAACAAGTGACAAATGCCTTGTAACAATGAGTGAAGATTCATGGTTATGGCATAGGCGTTTAGCACATGTTAACTTTGACTTACTAAATAAAGTAGTCTCAAAAGATCTAGTCTTAGGTCTCCCCAAAATAAAGTTCACCAAGGATCACCTTTGTGATGCTTGTCAAAAAGGGAAGCAAACGAGGATCTCATTTAAATCCAAAAATATCGTTTCAACAACGAGACCTCTCGAACTTATTCATATGGACTTATTTGGGCCGTCTAGGATTAAAAGTGTAGGAGGAAATTATTACGGTTTCGTAATAGTGGACGATTTTTCTAGATTTTGTTGGACTATCTTTTTAGTAAGCAAGAGCGATACGTTCGCCGCCTTTGAAAGGTTTGCTAAGCTTTCCCAAAATAAATTAAATACAAACATTGTTTCAATTAGAAGCGACCATGGGGGTGAGTTCGAAAACCATTTATTTGAAGAATATTGCGGTAACCATGGTATCGATCATAACTTCTACGCTCCACGTACTCCTCAGCAAAATGGGGTTGTGGAGCGTAAAAATCGAATTTTGGAATAATTGGGAAGAACAATGATTAACGAAAGTGGTTTACCGAAATATTTTTGGGCCGACGCCATTAGTACGACGTATTATGTTTTGAATAGGGTGCTCATTCGCCCCATTCTAAATAAAACACCGTATGAGCTTTTAAAAGGGCGAAAGCCAAATGTTTCTCACTTACATGTTTTCGGTTGCAAATGTTTTGTATTAAATAATGGAAAGGAAAACTTGGGCAAATTCGATTCCAAGGCCGATGAAGGTATCTTCCTCGGATACTCTCAATCGAGTAAAGCATATAGAATATATAATAAACGATTACTTATTGTGGAAGAGTCTGTACATGTCACTTTTGACGAATCCTATCCGAGAAACGTCGGAAAGGGTAGTGTTGTTCATGGTGAAGGTACATCTACGGAAGACATACTCAAGGGTGGCGAGCCGGGGATTGATCAACCCGACAAAGTCAAAGTTGAGGAGGATAAAGATGTACACCATGAGGAAACCGAGGTAGCTCATCCGCCTTCAAACAATTATCTCTCTCAAGCTTGGAAGTCTCCCAAAGACCATCCAATTGACAACATTCTCGGAGATATCTCAAAGGGTGTTACAACTCGATCGAAGCTAAGTAATTTCTGTTATCACTTCGCTTTCGTTTCATAAATGGAACCTAAAAACCCTAAAGAAGCCCTACTCGATGAACACTGGTTTTTGTCAATGCAGGAGGAACTAAATCAGTTCACTAGAAATGAGGTTTGGGACCTTGTCCCTCCTCCGCGAGGTCATCGAGTAATCGGCACCCGATGGGTGTTTAGGAACAAGTTGGATGAAAATGGGGTAATAACCCGTAACAAGGCGTGTTTAGTCGCGCAAGGGTATAACCAAGAGGAAGGCATCGACTATGAGGAAACTTATGCGCCGGTTGCCCGACTCGAGGCTATACGCCTTCTCCTTGCCTTCGCTTGTGCGAAAGACTTTAAACTATTCCAAATGGATGTTAAAAGTGTGTTCCTTAACGGTTACATAAATGAAGAGGTCTACGTCGCACAATCTCCGGGTTTTGAATCTCATGAGTATCCCGATCATGTTTACAAACTAAAAAGGGCTTTATATGGTCTCAAACAAGCTCCTAGAGCTTGGTATGAGCGACTAAGTAAATTTTTACTTGATCAAGGTTACTCAAGAGGAAAGGTTGACATAACTCTCTTTATTAAACGTCAAGGAATGCACTTGATATTAGTACAAATTTATGTTGACGATATTATATTTGGGTCTACTAACATGAATCTCGTGAGAGAGTTTTCGGATCTTATGCAGGGTGAATTCGAGATGAGTATGATGGGGGAGCTCACATACTTTCTTGGCTTGCAAATTAAAAAACTCAAAGAAGGAACATTCGTGAGTCAAACAAAGTATTGTTTGGACCTTATCAAGAGATTTGACATGGCAAAAGCCAAGGCCATTGACACCCCCATGCCAACATGTGCAAACTTGAATAAAGATGAAAACGGTAAGGACGTAGAGGTAAAAAGGTATAGAGGTATGATTGGATCACTTCTCTATCTTACTGTTTCTCGTCCCGACATTATGTTTAGCGTGTGTATGTGCGCAAGATA
Organism: Lathyrus oleraceus; assembly: GCF_024323335.1. Taxonomy (NCBI): domain Eukaryota; kingdom Viridiplantae; phylum Streptophyta; class Magnoliopsida; order Fabales; family Fabaceae; genus Lathyrus; species Lathyrus oleraceus. Next base: position 159,955,112 of record NC_066584.1, on the reverse strand, counting down.
CCAATCATGTCCCAAGGAATCCCATCTAAAAGCTGTCAAACGAATACTTCGATACCTATCCGGTACTCTGAAGTATGGACTATGGTATTCCAAAGGTAATGATTGCTCATTGGTAGGTTTCTCCGATTCCGATTTTGCCGGTTGCAAATCGGATAGGAAAAGCACTAGTGGTACTTGTCATTTATTTTCAAATTCCTTGGTCAGTTGGCATAGCAAGAAACAAGTTTTAGTTGCTTTGTCAACCGCCGAAGCGGAATACGTTGCCGCCGGTAGTTATTGTGCTCAAATCCTATGGGTTAAGCAACAATTATTGGATTTTAATCTCAAACTCGAACGTATTCCCATTTTTTGTGACAATACAAGTGCCATTAATCTTACCAAAAATCCTGTGTTGCATTCTCGCACCAAACATATCGAAATTAGACACCATTTTCTTCGGGATCATGTAGAGAAAGGTGATGTTGTATTTGAACATGTTGTCACTAAAAATCAACTACCGGACATTTTCACAAAGTCGCTAGCTACTGAGCCTTTCTTTCATATTCGCCGAGAACTTGGTATTCTCGACATTTCGGAACGGGCGTCATAATTTGCTTGCTTTATCTTATTTCATTTAAAAACTATAGTCTTGTACTTCTAACAAGTTAATGTTGTTGCAAGCACAAGTATATTGTTCATCAAGTTATTCCGGCATCGAGGTGATATTGTTCCTTTACCCTTCTCTCTCTCCCAACCTTCATGGTTAAATAGTTGTATTACATGAGAATATTGTATATATATGACTTGTTTCTTATACCATATCTGTTTGGATGTTTAATGTTGTGTGGCATTCCATTTATGCATCAAACATGTGAGCATATGTGCATAACAGTGAAAATCTGCAAAATTTGCCTGTATGAGTCGACCATAACAGGGCAATGGTCGACGCACACCTTAAAAACTTGCCTTTTTCAAAAAAAATTCAAACAGTATGCGTCGACGCATGCAGAGGGTATGGTCGACGCATCGCGCGAAAAATCAGTTTTTCTGCATAAAACGTTCAAACTTCCTATGCATTTGCATTTCAAATTCTCATTAAGTGTGCATTCAACCCACTACATTGTGAGTTGCACCTACCTAGTGCCTATTGTCTCTTGGCCTCTCCTCTTCCCAAAACCCTAAATCTTCATCTATAAAAAGGGCAAACCTCCTTCCTGCAAATCACTCTCAAAATCTTACACCAACCTTCACTCTCCTCCTTCACAAAAAGCTTCAGAATCATTACCCATGGCTTCCTCATCCCGCAGACCTACCGGTAAGAGATCAAGGGGATCATCCTCTACCTCCTTACCCATTACCGCTGTCTCATTAGTTCCACCGGCTCTTGTCGACACCTTCAACAAAGACATTGGTCAAAGAGGAGTTGTGAGGCAACATGCATTCTACAAACTCACAGCAGAACACATGCATCTCGTAGACATCATGGCTCTGCTACAGTATCACGGTATTGTTATATTCCTGGAATGCAATGCCAAATATAGCGAAGACCTGGTCCGTGTGTTCTACACTTGCCTTCATGACAAATTTCGTGGTCAAAAGTTTCACTCCAGGATCGGCACAAGAAAGGTATCTTTCAAGTCTGATGTTTGGAACAAATATTTTGATCTGACATTGGCTGTTGATGAAAATCCTTCTTCTGAGGTAACTGATTCTCACACAATAGAAGGATATGAGTTTAAGAGCGCTTTGAACGCTATGCTGAAACGACCCTACCCAGACCACATTGTGAACAGTGATGCGTTCCCACGAACTGTCACTGCCGGTAAGCTGAAAACAGGTGAGCGCATTCTCCAGTGGATTGTGGCACGCATCCTGCGGCCTAAGAAGGGTGGCCTTTCCCGAGTTGAACAAGCTGAGGTTCATCTCATATATATCCTGAAAAATCAGCGCAAAATAAATTGACCCTACTACATTGCTAGTAGGATGTTCAGTTTACGAGACTCCGGACGAGGCACTGCTCTTGCTTATGGATCTTTTATTCAATAGGTTCTTACTGCAACCGACGTTGATTATCCTTCCTTTCCTTATACCTCCATTTCCTCAAATAAAGAATTCAGCCCAAAAACTTTCTCTATGATGGGATACTTTTGGTGTGATGAGCGGAGAACATACAAATTTGTTCGCAGGGGGAATATTCCTAGGATTGTTGAAGAATATGATGAAAGTGATGAAAGTGAAGAAGAAGACCAAGAGGAAAACGAAAAAGAAGGAGCAGGACAAGCATTTGAGCAACATGATAGTCCTCCACAAGCAGACACACACAACTACACAAACACCGCTTGGGTTCAGGATACCTATTCGACTGAAGAAGATGCCCCCAACCATGGTGGCTGGGGTGAATGGCAACATATGGGCTGGTCAACACAACGCAATTCTATCAGCCGTATCAATATGGTGCTGAAGAATCTCCACCGTCTCCTCCGCAGCAAGAAAATTCTTCTGAACTTTTAGATATGATGCAAGATATGCAGCTGACTCAACAATCATTCATACAAACTCAGGATGAGCGCTATGCTCATATAAGCAGCCATCTTCAAGCACAAAATGAGAGGCTCGATAGCCTCTCAACCAGCATGAATGAACAGTATACATCATTCACCGAAACATTTGCACGACAGGAGCGGTCCGTCGATGTGGGCCTCAAGTATCTAAGTAGTGTTACTGACCAAATATCTTCTCTGGCAGATCCTTACAGAAACCCGGATGTTTGTTACGATCGAGGACGAGGCCATTAGGGCATAAAACTGCATGTGCATCTGTACTTTTGTTGTTTGACTGAACTTATTATCTGTTATGCTTGTTTGTTAATCTAGTTTAATGTTATCTCTTTTTTTTCAATTTGTTCAGTAATAATATTTGGTGTGGTATTGTTATATGATTCGCTGTCTCCTATTGAATATCATGTTATGTTGAATACTAGTTCTCTTTCTCTTTTTGATGTTGTTAAAGGGGGAGAAGGGCATGTACCAAAGCCAAGCCAAGATATTCACAACAATTAACAGTTTGTTTTTCAGCCAGCCTTAGATTACAAAAGAAAGGGGGAGTGTGTGTAAATATTGCATGTTGTTTTTCTTTGGTTTCACACAGGTTGTCATCATCAAAAAGGGGGAGTATGTAAGGGCAAACTGTCATACAACATACGATCATAGGTTTCGATGATGACAAATTACCACCATGGATGAATCGGCATTGTCGATTCCACCTCTACAAAACAAATGCAACATATCACCTATCATACCCTTTTCTATGTTCATCTAAACTGTTATATTTCATACAACATATGTGGATAAAATATGGTCATGACAAAATGCATGAAAACCACAAAAATCTGAAATTTTGCAGATTTGCAGGGCTTGAGTCGACTGCATGGTCGGCGCATAACATAGTGCATTTTCTCACGGGTCAGCGCATGAAGGCTTGAGTCGACCGCAGGATCGGTGCATGAAGGTTTCACTTTCCCACGGGTCAGCGCACGCCGACCTATGGTCGACGCATACTGATGTGTTTTTCAGATTGTCCAAAACTGCAGGCTATGCGTCGACGCATAGACCTGTTATGGTCGACCATTCGCACGCAAATTCAGTTTTTAAGTAATTCCCACTATGTTTGAAAAGCTGTTAAGTGGGTTGGTTGGTTTGTTACTATAAATATAAGTTCAGTTACTTGTATCAACCAACATTTTGAGAAATTGATTCAAGTGTACAAAGAACAAGAAAAAGTGAAATAGGTGTCCAAGATTCTTCATCTTCATCTTCAACATCTCACAACACATCAATTACACATAACCATTTTTGAAGTGCTTTGTGATTGGTTAAAGGTGATAACGTCCGAAGCTGAGATTGGGAATCCAGTTCGGGTTGAAGCTTGCGACAGGTTTTTTCTTGAATAAAACCTTTAGGGTTTTGTCCTCCAAGATTGGTTTGATTTTGGGGTTTTTTGGACGATTTCTTCATCAATTTTCAGCTGAGCGAAGGTGATTGAGAAGAGGAAGTCTTCATCAATCTAGTAGCGGATTCAGTGATATTGAAGGGAAGATTTCGAGTTCGATTTGTTGTAGTTGAGATCAGCCGGGCCGAGGGTTTGAAGAACTGAGAGTTATTCAACAAAGGGGATGGAATCGGAGGTCTATCAACAACAATCGAAGGACTTGATTCACCTTGAATCAAGGAACAAGGAGTGGAAGCAACATTCAACGTCTTGAGAATTCTGTTGTATATTTGCTTTTCAATCCTTGTATAATCTGTTATACTCAACATGTGATATCTATTAAAGCAATCTCAATTCTAGTTTTAGAATTGAGGGCAGACGTACCCCGAAGCGAGGACGACGGGGGAACTGCCTCATCAAATCTTTGTCTTCTCTATTTTTCAGCATATTTGTTTTTGGCTTAAAATAAGTGATTTTTGTATAAGCACTTTTATCAAACCTTGATATTAATTGAGTAAGAAGGTAAAACTCTGTTTTTGAATCCAAAGTACAATAAGATATTGTACTAGACTAATTGGAATCACTTACTCAACATAAATATCACTTGGAGTGTTTTTGCACACCAAGTGTTTGATAATTTGCCTAAACCAAAATTATCTTAGTTGTGTATCTAGTTTGGTTTGCTCTTTGAATCATTGAAACTAGGAATCCTAGCAAGTGAAACAAATCATTGATAGTGTGACTAGTGTAGTGATTCTTATTCTACATTATCACTAATCCATAGGCTAGACGCATATCCGGTTTTCCAATAACCGTTCGTTTTAGACTATATTTTCCTCGGCCGCTTCCGCACTTAAAACAAATTTTCAAAACCAATTTTAAATTGGTAGCGCCGACTCAATTTTTACGTGGGATCTATTCAACCCCCTTCTAGATCCGTGTCATAGTCTAACATATACAAATCAATTAAATGGAATTAATAATCAAAATTATTTAGAATTAATTAAAAAATTCATGCATATTTGATGAAAAATTAAGCTAATTTCAATTATCTTAAACCTAAGATTTCTAAAGATTTCAATTAACTGATTAATTAACAAATTAAATCTTAATTATCACATTAATCACAATTAATGATTAAGCTAATAGTCAAAATTAATTATATTAATCCTAGTTATACATTAACCTAAAGATTAACAATTACGAAATTAATCAAAAATTAATTAATTAAATCAAGGATTAATTATGATTAATAAAAAAAAACTAATGAAAAAAGGGGTACAGTCCCCAAAAATTGGGGTGTGGAGCCAAAAAACCGTTTGCGCCTGAGGCTTTAGGCCTAGGCACTAAATTGGTTGAACATAGGGGGTGCAGCTTATCAGGGAGTACCCAAGAAGAAAAAATTGTTTGGGGCTTAGGCCCAAAACCAAACCTAATGCTAAACCTGAATCCATCACCAGCAAGCATGAAGACAAACTCATAAACTGAAGCCACCAACAATCCACAAGCTGAAAAACGGAATCAATCTATTTCACTAAGCTATATCTGTAAAACGCTTCTCAAAATGGAAAGCTTCTCGGAGAATCACGATTCCTTCATAAGTTTTGCTCGTGTTTCAGATTGTGCTTCAGAGTTGGATCATCATCATTGCATCACCATCATAACATGGATTGTGTTTTGGGAAGTTCCTCATCGCGATTTCAAAGCATTAGCTTGCGCTTCGGATTATACTTTGAAGTTTTCAGCATCGTTGCAAAGTTCATGATTCACATCATTGATTCAACAATTCAAAGCTTTACATCAACCACACTCCTAATTGCGTTTAATCTCAACGAATTCGATTGAAACCGAAATGAAATGGTAACATAGAACAACAAGAACAAATGCGGATTGCAGCGAGAGATAATCACCAAATCAGGTACTTGTCCGCTTCTTTTTCTCTTTCTCTTCGTGCTGCTTCTTCTATTCTTCGAGCTTCTTCTGATATGTTGTGAATCCTTGCATGCATGAGTTGGAGCGACTCCTGATATCTGCAGATAATGAACTTGGTGAATTGGAACTGAATTCAAAAATGAGAATGAGAGAGAAACCACTTGGGAGTGAAAGAGCTATTGGAGTGTGAATCCTGGATGATTCTGCAGCAACTCCTCCTTCCACTTCTGATGAAGGTATGCACGATTATATAGACAAAGTTGTAACCGAATCGGGCATTCAAAATGGGGCAGATTTGTTAGAGTTTTGGCAGGTGTTAACTCTGTTAACTTTTCCAAGTGTAGGTTAGTTAAGCAAGCTAACTTTGTTAAACTTTCTGTTAATGTTAAAAAGCGTTTTGAATTAGTTAGTTAAATTAGAAATTTCGTTAAAGTTAGTTTTGTTTGTGTCAATGCCTGAACATTATGCAGGTACGTGAGCTATGTCATCCACTCTACATGGTGGAACTTCTGTATCTTCGTTTCTTCTGGTCTCATACCTTAAACCTCTGCTTGGTTACCAAACTGGAATCCACTGTTGCTTGCAAGTTGTTCAATCCTTGCCTTGTATCACCATCAGTAGTGAATATGATGGCCTTAAGGACGTAATACTAGAGGCATAATGACCATCATTGCCGGTAAAAATACGACTCCTTTGCAAAATCAAACCAACAATAGGTGCACTTGAACTCTTTAGCTTCTCATTAATATCCTTTCTAGTTCAAATACTCTTTCACATAATCATACATACGAGGTGCTAAACGATGCTAAATTTTGTTGACAAACTGGCTCTGACCACTCCATCTCTGTACTTTTCAATGCAGGAAAAAAAGAATCACTAATCATCTTGAAGAAATTAAGCTTCATTATGCTATCAGTAAATCCCGCAGAAGAAGCATTCTTCTTGAAAATATGGAAAGAGGGACTCTTTGATTGTCCAAGCTGCGACACGCTGGAAGATCCCAATTTGTTCAACCTCATCACTTCAGGAATTGACGGAAACACCAGAACTGCATCAAGTTTGTCCCTTTCTTTCTCAACAGCAGTCTTCACTCTGAGTGTAAGCTCTTCAACAAAGATCAAAGAACCAATGGAGATTTTATTATCTTCTAAATCCTTACAGAAACAATTGTATGTCGATACATCACGAAGCTCTTCGACTAAGTAACCGACAACTTCAAAACAAGCATCTTTTTGTTGGTGTATTAATTAATTAGTGAAGTCAAAGTTGAGTTAATACTAGGAGAAATGAAAGCTAGCTTGAGTTAATTGGTTAGTGGTTAATAGTTGGATATGTTATGGTGGAATATGAAGAATCCAAAATGGAGATAGGCGCATTAGAAATTAGTGGTTGACTTTAGTCAATTATTGACCCAAAAAATCAACAGTTGACTAAAAAGTCAACCTTGCAAAAACCTACATTTCTTTGTAATTTTGTGTATAAACCATATAAATTGATACTTAAATGAAATGTAATGAAAAATTTGAACGAAAAGTTTATTTGCTAAATATTTTCTTCATTTCAAATGGAAACTTTCCCTCCAAAGCTTCAAATTTGAATCACATCTTCAAATCATGTATTATGAACAAATGGACGTAGCAATACACTACGAACTAAGAATCAATGGATCAATAAATATATCATGGAGTATGAACCAATGAATCCACACTAAGAAATGAATAAATGCCCTATAAGAAATGAATAAATGCCCTATGAAGGTGAATGAAAACATGTATCACCATGGATGGAACAAAACCTTATATCAACCGGATCTTCAAAACAAAAACCATGTAATGAACCCTAATAAAAAATGATAGATGGCAAGTGGTATGATGCAAGACAAAATGATTTGATACCCCATCTCAAGGAATTCGGGTTTTAAACAAACACAAGATCAATGTATAATACACAATGGACACAATTAGGGTTTTATACACTAACTATGGTTAACAGGCAAACCTCAGTGATGAACCTCCTAAACTAGGGTTTCAATTTCAAAAAAAGACCAACAAATTATCACCAATGATGAGTATCCTCAACCAGGGTTTCAAACTCACATCAAAGACAAATGATGATTAGACATACAACAATGAATCAAGGAACTAGGGTTGCAAGCCACATGGTCCAAATATGACAAAATAGGCAACAATGCTTCACACAAATGACCCACAAACAATTAGGGTGTTGTTAGCTCAAAATTCGACGTCTGGTGTGGATTAAGGGAGTTAAATAAGGAAATAAAGTTTCCTGTGAAGAAATTGAATGTTTCGACAAAATTATACAGTTTGAAATTCCAGTCGAAGATACCTTGATGCAAGGGTAAAAATATTGTATGGACTTAGAAACGTTTCCAGCAGTTGGGAAACAGAAGCATCACTAATGGTAGTTCGACAAAGGATTTGAATTCAAATAAGGGAGAGAATTCTTTGTTCTTATCTAACTGATGGGTATACATGGGGCATGGTGGGTAGTTGCAGACATGCAGAGTGCCACTTGTCTCATTCTGGTGAATAGGCCATTGGAAGCGGTTATTCTGATTGGTATAAATAGGAGGTTTTAGTGTTATGATTGGTGTGTTCAAGTGTGTACAAATTTACCATTTTACCTAAAGTATCTGTGTGTAGAGAAAGTGTAACTTGAGAAAATGTACGTTTGATGTTGCACCATATTTTTACTTAAAGCAATTTTAATCAATCTATTCTTTTCAGAAATTTATCTTCAGCGCCATTTACTTTCCAACACTTTCCTTGCTTTCTTTGGGCTATTTTTCCTTCATATTCTTTAACGAATTGTTTTAAGGATGAACGTTGTCGAAGTGTTCATCATCCATCAGAATTTACCATAAAAACAATTAGCACATGTCCTATGATCAATCTGATCGATCATGTAAGTTACCAAAATATTGCACTTTGGAAAATCAGCGGTTGTTTACCAATTTTCACGGTAAACAAATTGGCATGCCCAGTGGGACATGGTGCTAACTGTTTTGAAAAGAAGTAGTATTTTTTTTCATTTTTATTAGTGCTTGTTTTTTAATCATCTTTCTCCTTTTTGAAAAGTTCGCTGTATGTTATTAAGAAGTAGTAAAGTAACCACCACCAACGAAGATAGACAAAAGGGAAGATACACGAGGGGAAATGGCGAATTCAAACCATCCAGATAGTGCGAACCCTCAGAATATGTCAACTAATAGTGGTGATCCACCCCCAGTTCTTCCGATGGGGGGACCAACGGTTCTAGCAACTGTTTCTGAACCTATAGCGTCAATGGCAAGTTCGATGCCTACGAATTCGATTGCTCACACGGGGCCTATCCTGAATTTTATTAGGCCAAGGGGCCCTCCACAGACTCCCCCACCAATAGGGACTTCTATGTTTACACCTTTTATGCCTCCTAGGTTTTCGATGCCGTCAAGTGGTCGAGATCAACCCTACGGAATTCCAACTTCGATGATGGCAAACTTACAAAGCGCCCTTCCAGTATTTTCAGAACCTGTGATGACTTCGCCGTTACAGGGACCGGGTTCTGGGGCGAACATGGGTCGAAATACCCAGCCCTTAGGAATGGGATATTCTACCCGTACGCCAAACTTGACGAATAACTTTGCTGCAGTCATCAGACAACAAATGGATGAGAGTAACCATGGCATAGTTCAGATGTTGGCCCAAACTATGGGGACAATCCTTAATCCTCTAATCCAAAATACTACCTAGACCAACCAACAAATGGCAGCGCAGATGACGCTCCTGGCGAACTTCTTTGGTGTGCCTCAACCTTCCTGACATCCACAAAGAGAGTATATGGTAGAAAACTAAGGGGTAACTTTTGAGGATGATCCCACTATTAATCAAGTTCAACAGAACATGGCAAACCTGGGAGGAACGGTCGAACAACGTAGGGTCAAACCCCCTAGAAACCAGCCACGAGGTCCAATAGAGGAAGAACCAAGGATATCATTGGTAAATAAGAGTCAGAATACTAATAACATCATACAACAAATACGACACGATGATATGGCAGCAGATAATAATCTGGCAGCCATGGTTGAAAGAATCATGGCTCGAAACAGAGTACACTTTGGCCTTCGAAGACCAAACTATACATCACCACTCTCAGAGTATATCCTCCAGTCAGACTTACCCCCTAGATGGAAAGTCCCTAAATTCACTAACTTTTTTGGGGATACTACTGAATCCATTGTCGAACATATGGCTAGGTATCTAATAGAGGCAGGAGAAATTTCGAACAACGAAAACCTTAGGACAAAATACTTTCCAAGTTCCCTCACAAAGAATGCCTTCACGTGGTTTACGACCTTGCCACAGAATTCGATCCACACCTGGACTCAGTTAGAAAGAATGTTCCATGAGCAGTTTTACATGGGGCGGACGAAGATTATTCTAAAAGAGTTGGCCAATATCAAGCGAAAGTTTACTGAGCCAATTGATGACTATTTGAATAGATTTCGCTTATTAAAAGCCAGATGTTTTACCAAGTGCCAGAACACGAGTTGGTCAAAATGGCTGCTGGAGGCCTTGATTATTCCATTAGAAAGAAATTGGATACCCAATACTTGATGGATATGGCCCAACCGGCTGATAGGGTTCGACAACTAGAGTGTTTGAAGGAAGAAAAATCTAGAGCAAATAGGAATGAGAGAGTAGCCTACGTCGAATTTAATGAAGATAATGAAGGAACATATGATGAACCTTCGAGCCTCGACGAAAGCGAGATCGGCCTTGCTGAACTAAAATAAGGCTCTCCTTATTCATGTAAGGTCTTAGCCCCTTCGAATGGAAAAAACCTATCGAACCAGAAAAGAATGATAAATTTCCTAAGAAAACTTACACGTTCTACGTTACGAAATGTGACGAAATCTTCGATTTGTTAGTTAAGGATGGCCAATTGATAATGCCTCCTGGTGCTAAAATGCCTCCTTTGGAACAAAGAAAGAAAATGGGTTTTTGTAAGTACCATAATTTTCTGGGTCATAAAACGTCTCAATGTTTTGTTTTCAGAGATCTTGTCCAAAATGCTACTCAGGAGGGAAGACTCAAATTCAGAGAGAAACCTAGGAGCCAGATGAAGATCGACTCCGACCCTCTGCAAGTAGTAGACGCTCACTACACAGAGCCAGATGATGTAAATATGGTCGAAATTACTGATAACTTCAACAACACCATCAATGTGGCCGAAGTTACTGAGGACTTTGTTAACAAGGTTGTCATGGTCAGGGTATCTGAGTATCTCGACCAGGAGTTCCTCAAGAATTTTGCTCAGGAGGATGCTGAAAGCTTCGCCAACGGAACCACTGATATTTTCGACCCTGGAGTTATTGAAAATTCCAGTTTGATGGTGGTGACCAAAGAGACTGCTGATAGTTTCATACAAATAGATAAGGCTGCTGAAGGCCTTCAAATGAAATTCCATAATCTGGGCATTACTGAAGATGTCAACATGGTCGAAGTCTCGCAGGAAACCCCCATGGAAGTTGACGAAGAGCGTCGACAGGAAGAATATAACAAATTGGCTTTCCCAAAAGAAGAGGAGACTCTAATGAGCTTCCTCCATAGGTGCCAGAAGAAGAAATCAGAAGTTATGTTATGCCCTTGATGCAACAGAGTTTTCGACAAAAAAGAGGCGCACAATCTTGAGGGAGTCCGGAAGGCAAAAGACAACTGGGATCAAAGAGCTCCTCAGGACTAACGGGTTTTTGAGCTCATATGAGCTTTCAATCCAAGGATGTATTTCGACCCAAACAGAACTCTGGTGAAGCTTGATGGGACGAGACAAAAGGGTCCTGCTACCAAACCTATCTCCTTCAAACCCACTGCAGAGGCTTCCAATGGAAAATGGGTGAAGCCAGCTTACGACAGAAAGCACGACCAGGAAAAATGGCAGAACTTCGAAGTAGACAGAGGTTCGTCGTTGGCCTACCGTAAAGAATTTCAGGCGTCTAGAAAATCAGCTTACATCTCTGAGAACTACAAGGGGAAGAATCCCATGACAAGGTCCCAATGGAGAAGGGAATTGAGAAGGAGGAAGACGCAAACGGAAACTGGGGCAGAAGAAAATGTTGAATCCAACACAAACATATCTGCCAGAAAGAAAGAGAAAAAGGATTTAGGACTTGTCGAGGGGAAGCTTACCGCTCAAGAAAAAGCGGCCAAAGAAAAATATGATCGAGCGGTAATGGAAGACGAAATGCTCACAAATGATTTCAATTCTGGGTTAGAGCCTTCGCTGTATATCAGAGTTGATATGGTCTCAGTGCTCCCTAGAGAATTTTACCAGATAACTAAGGTCGAGGATACTAACAATATCACATAAATGGAAATGGCCGCTCATAAACCAGTGTGTTATTACATAATGAACAATGGTTGCATGAACGAACAAAATTCTTTCTTCGAGTGACCATATGAGGCTATGAAGAGTCATCTCAAGCCTCTGTTATTACTGGGAAGGTCGAAGACATCCCAATTAATAATATTTTGGTAGATTGTGGCTCAACGGTGAACCTGATGCCACATCACCTTTTGAGGAAAATAGGTAAGTATGACACATATGCCAAGCCTTATAACATGGTACTTTCCAAATATGAAGGAAAGATGGGTACTACCTTCGGGGTAATCCAGACCGAGTTAACAGTGGGAACTGTCACCAGATCAACGATGTTCATGACCGTGGAGACAAAGGCCAACTATAACTTGCTACTTAGACGTGAATGGATACATGGAGTATGAGTTGTACCATCCTCCATGCACCAAAGAATCACTATCTGGAGGCCAGAAGGCATTGTGGAGAACGTAGAAGCAGACCATGGATACTTGAAGACTCCAATTAATCATGTCGACAAACGCCAATTAGAAAAACACTTGGCCAATATTGCTCCCTATGATCCGACCAGTTTTGCATTCACTCTAGACGATAATGCATACTGCTCTTTGTATCTACACCCCACCAATGGATTTCAATGGGATCGTGATGTGGTGGGAAAAGATGATTTTGGGTACATAGGAACGTCAGGGGTCGACCCAACAGGCCGGGGAAGCGAATTCGGTGATAATGACTGAGTTCGAAACACTAAAAAGAATTTCGGCTTACATAGCCAAAGACAAACAACAAGCGGCCTTAGAGGCTAAAGACAAACAAATGGATGTCGAAGCCAATAAAAACCTTCACCAACGAGGTCCTGGGAAGGACTTTGATCCAGAACCCCCTTATTAGGTTCAGGGTGAAGATCAATGTTAGAGCCTTGACGCCATCTATGATGACGGGCCTTTGGGATTCGAGAAGGATCCGCTGGCAACCAACATCAAGATGCTAGCTCAGGATCCACTTGAAGAAATCAATTTAGGGCCAATGTCAGCCCTTAACTCAAAGTCGAAGTGATCCAACTGCTGAAAGAGTTCAAGGACTATTTTGCATGGGATTATGATGAGATGCCTGGTTTGAACAGAGGTCTGGTCGAAATGAGGTTGCCAATTAAGCCTGGGAAGAAGCCCATCAAGCAGAATCCGAGGCGATTTGCACCTGAAATTCTCTTAAAGATCAAAGAGGAGGTCAAAAGGATTCTTCATTGTAAATTCATTCATATGGCCAGGTACATCGAATGGTTGGCAAATATTGTACCTGTCATTAAGAAAAATGACACTTTGAGGGTTTGCATAGATTTTAGAGACTTAAATACTACAACCCCAAAGGATGAATATTCAATGCCTGTGGCAGAGATGTTAGTCGATTCGGTTGTGGGCCATGAGTATCTTATCATGCTTGATGGATATTCTGGATATAATCAGATATTCATTGCTGAAGAGGATGTCCTAAAAACAGCGTTTCGATGCCCTGGAGCCTTAGGCACCTATGAATGGGTAGTAATGCCTTTTGGTCTGAAAAATGCTGGGCCAACATACCAAAGAGCAATGAATTCGATCTTCGATGATTTCATAGAGACTTTTATGTAAATCTACATTGATGATACTGTTGTTAAGTCTGTTTCAGGGAAGGGCCACATAGACCATCTTCGACTGTCTTTTGAAAGGATGAGAAGACATGGTCTGAAAATGAACCCTCTCAAGTGTGCTTTTTGCATGGAGGCGGGTGATTTCTTAGGCTTCGTGGTCCATAAAAAAGGAATCGAAATAAACCAGAATAAGACCAAGGCCATAATGGATGCGAAAGCGCTATCAACTAAGAAGGAATTGCAGTCACTACTAGGAAAGATCAATTTCTTGAGGAGATTCATCTTGAATCTTAGCGAAAAAACGCAAGCCTTCTTACCTCTGCTTCGACTCAACAAGGAAGGTTTTGAATGGGGGCAAGCTCAACAAGAAGCTTTTGACAAAATCAAAGAATACCAGAATCATCCGCCAATTCGGACACCGCCTTGCAGGAATAGGAGTATGAGGTTGTACATATCTGTATCCGACAAGACTTTAGGGAGCATGTTGGCTCAGGAGGATGATAATGGTAAGAGCCATTTACTACCTCAGTAGGGTCTTAAATGATGCAGAAACTAGGTATAGCATAGTTGAAAAATTGTGTTTATGCTTGTATTTTTCTTGTACGAAGTTGAAGCCCTATATAAAACCTGTTGATGTTTATGTTTCATCTCATTTTGAGGTTATTAAGCATATGTTGTCTAAGCCAATTTTGCACAGTCAGATTGGAAAATGGGCACTATTTTTAACTGAATATTCCTTAACTTACATGCCATTGAAAGCTGTTAAGGGACAAGTGGTAGCAGACTTTATAGTTGACCACTCTATAACTGACAACACATTGGGTTATCTCGAATTAGAGCCCTGAAAGTTATACTTCGACGGGTCTAGTCACAAAGATGGGACATGCATAGGGGTTCTAATTATTTCTCCTAATAAAATTCCAACAAAATTCAAGTATAAAGTGGAAGGCCTATGCTCGAACAATGAGGCTGAGTATGAAGCTTTAATAGACGAACTTGAGATATTGTTGGAATTGGGGGAAACTAGAGTCGAAATAATGGGTGACTCGGAGTTAGTTATACAACAGAACACAAAAGAGTACAAATGTGTTAAAGAGAATCTCATCATGTACTTCATAATAGCCAATCGATTGTTGAGAAGATTCAAGATGGCTAATATTCGACACATAACTCGATTGGAAAACCAATTAGCTAACGAATTGGCTCAAATTGCATATGGGTATAAAATTTCGAAGGAGAAATTACAAAAAGTAATCGAAGTCAGGGAAGAGTTGTGTCGGCCAAATTAGCCCCATCAGACTTGGAAATGACAAAGTTGGGATACGCCAACAGAGAGAGCTTTAAAATATTGATGATAGATAGCCTGACAGACGAGGATTGGAGAAAACCAATAGTGGAGTATTTACAGAATCTAACGGAGTCTACCGAACGAAAAACCAGGTATCGAGCTTTAAGTTATGTTCTTTTGCGTACAAAATTATACAAAAAGACCCCTGAGGGAGTTTTACTCAAATGTCTTAGTGAATCAGAGGCATATCTAGCCCTTTCGACTGGCCATAGTGGGGCATGTGGGGCACACTAGGTTAGCCATAAGATGAAATGGTTATTATTTCGCCAAGGGATGTACTGGCCTACCATGTTGAAAGACTGCATTGAATTCGCCAAAGGATGCCAAGAGTGTCAGGTACACGCAGGTATATAATATGTCCCTGCAAGCGAACTACATTCTATAGTCAAACCTTGTCCTCTTAGAGGTTGGGCTTTAGATCTGGTTGGGGAAATTCGACCACCATCATCTAAAAGTCAGAGGTGTATTTTGGTTGGCATTGATTACTTTACAAAATGGATCGAAGTTATACCCTTTCCAAATGTAGATCAAGAAGATGTGATCGAATTCATCTAGAAACACATTATTTATAGATTTGGAATCCCATAAACCATCACAACAGATAAAGGATCAGTATTTATTGGTAGAAAAATGCAGGGATTTGCTATGGAAATGGGTTTCAAATTGTTAACTTCTACACCATATTATGCTCAGGCTAATGGTCAGGTTGAAGCAGCGAATAAGGTGGTAATTAATTTGATTAAGAAACATGTGGGGAATAAGCTCAGAAATTGGCATAAGACTTTAGACCATATTTTATGGGCATGTCGAACCTCCTCCAAGGAAGCCACTAATTCGATCCCATTTCGATTGACCTTTGGTCATGATGCGGTTTTACCAGTCGAGATTTACCTACAATCAACAAGAATTCAGAGGTGTCATGAAATTCCATCAGAATCATATTGAAACATGATGCTAGACGAGTTAGTTGATCTAGATGAGGAGAGACTCAATGCCTTGGAATTTTTGAAAAGGTAGAAGAAAAGAGTAGAGAAATCTTACAATAAGAGGGTTAAAGTTAAGAAATTTTCCCCTGAAGACTTGGTTTTGAAAGTGATACTTCCAATGGATCGAAAGGATAGGACGTTGGGGAAATGGTCCCCCAAATGGGAAGGTCCTTTTCAAATTTTACAAGTATTCTCTAATGGTGCTTAAAAGATCGAGGAGCTTAATAAAGATAAAAGAATCTTAAGAGTGAATAGAAAATATTTGAAAAGATATAAGCCAGCGTTCCAAGAGATAAAAATAATAAACGAATAATTGCATGCAAATGGGTCGAAGCCAACATGGTAATAAAAAATATTGCCAACATGGCTTAAGTTCATTGCAAGGGCCCAAAGGGTTAGTGATCCATACAATTGAAACCAAAAGTCATACAGAGATAAATGGAAAATAAACTAAAGTTAAAAAGGGAGATGAGTCTTCATGTGGAGATATTTTGCCTTGTGAAGCTCCATACGTTTCTCACAGAGGGATATTTTTGACCGAAGGTTGCAAGCTCTGCCTCTAATTTTCACGCTTTTTTGACGAACTCCAGACCAAAATCTAGCTCTTTAGTCATGGAAGTATAATCAAACTTTAAAATCTCACTTTTTCGCTTTCTGGCTTCAGAGATTTTGGCCTGTAGTTCTTTTATTTGCATTTCCCAAGAGGCAATGTCACGATCATGACTTTTGATCTCCGCCTTGTTTTTATCTTTGGTCTGCTCCAGTTCCATTGCTTTGTTGGTCGATTCGGTAGTCGCATCCTAAGCAGCTGCTTCAGCACCAGATTTCTTCTCAATTTCCTTGGTGATTTGGGGTAACAACTTATGATCAGCAACAATTTGGTCGATCATAATACCCAACTCCAAGATGACATTGGCAAACTCGGGAGAAGCTTCCAGTAAATTAACTTGGTTAAGGAGAGTTTTCAAGGATACAGGGGCAGAAGGATCAACTAGCAAGAGTAGGGATAAATCACCCTTAAATATTTTTTCTTTGATCTTCAAGAGTGCCTCATCCACAGGATTACTCGAAAATTGATCCTCAGACGCTATAGAGGCGCTAAGACTTTTACCAGACGAGCTCTCCCTTTTACTCAACATAACTTTCAAATATTCGAGGGGTTGACTTTGCTTTAAGACTGCTAGTTCTTCTGAAGAAAGACCCCCGGTTATTCCTGTCGAAGCTTTGATTCTTCCAGGAATAACATCAGCTGTTAGAGTAGTAGTAGTTAGGCCCTAAGGTTGTCCTTCATTCGTCTCGATGTTATCATCCTTGTTCCCCTCATCATTGTTATCCTCTTCTTCGACGTCTTCATCATCCTCACCAACAGGGCCATCATGGAATAATGGTTATTCTTCTTCATTCTCTCTCATATCCTCATCTTGGCCACTATCACCTCCTAGAGCAGCATTGTTTGTACCATCGACCTCAGGCGAGTGTAGCGATAAATTCATGACCATCAAGCTATGGATAAGCTTAACGTTAATAAAACTAGAGTCGCCACCATGCTTTTATCATTTCCAAAGGAAAAGGGAAAAGTACGAACAAAACCCAAGGATATGAAGTTTTCAAATCAAAACTAATAAAATGCCAGAGATTACGGGTAAGGGGGTTGGTTACACAGAGGGAAAATGTTAACACCCAAAGTGTCCTAGGTACTCCTAGGGAGCCCTTTTTTATGTGTGTACGTGTTTTTGGTATAAAATATGTTTGAGAAAAATAAAGTGTGGGGATGAGAAAAGAATTCATTGATTATATTTTTGTGTTTGACAAGACCTTCGGTCTTGTGCCTACGTACCAATATAAAAATGAGGGATCAAAACCTCGTAGTTCGTGGTAAAAATTTCAAAGTTCGTGAATTGCTTTTAATAAAAGTTTAAGTGAAAAGGCACAAACGGCCAAAAGTTTGAATGAAGTTGTTAGTTCTTTATGTCTTTTTGGAATGTTAAGTCAATATGATTAAGTTTATTTACAAATTTGATTTAAGAAAGAGTTTGAAAATTCATTGGCATAAGGCCAAAGTTTCTAATCATTAAAATAAAGTCTAAGTTTAAAATCACAAGCAGATAAGTTTTTAAAAAGGGGGAGAGATTTTGAAATTTAAGAAGTGGGAGGAGACGAAGAGACTATCCTAAGCACAAATTTAAAAGTTAAGGGTTGAAAAGATCTGACCAATGGGATGCAATCCAACAGACAAGAATGTCATATAGAAACCCATTTTCATTTAGACTTTTAATTAAGCAATAACCAATAAGCAATGAGCAATATTCAGACATCATGAAGATCAATGCATCAAATAAAGATAGCCACATCCAAGCAAGCAATTCCCATAGCTAGCAGTCTTCTTTGTCTTCCAATGTATCAGATGAAATATTCCTTGATCAACTCAGAGCAAAGCATCAAACACAAAATCAAAATAACAATTAAGCATAAAGATAGAGTAGCAAATGAATTACAACAAATATCAAAGCTTGTATCAGATGAAGGCTCAGTTCACAATGGCTCAGTCTCAGAATGTTGGCATTGGCCAAGTCCTTTTTGCACAGGGAATGTTGCCTAATCCTAAGTCAAAAAGTTCAGATCAAGTTCAACAGTCCAACAAATGTTTTTTTAGGTTTTTTTTGTTATTATTAGGTATTTTAAGGTCCTAAGACCACAAAGAACACCAAAACACACAAACAATATATACAATCACAAGATATGACTCAAATGAGCAAAGTGAAAATGACATAAATATAAACAAGTTATATGAAATGTAAATGGTCATGAATGATAAATGACTGAAGTTTAAATTGCATAAAGTAAATGACTTGAAAGTAAAGAAATATTAACAAGAGTTAGTCAAATGTTAGTTAAAAAGTTAGTCAAGTGTTAGTGGTGATTTTTAATTGATTTAAGTCATTCTTTGGAGAACACTCAACCATTCATTCACAAGTATGACTCCTTAAACCAAGACATCTTCCATGAGAAGGGATCCAACTTGGATAATTCAACAAGTATGCCACTAGCTCTCATGAAAGGAAAAAAGGTCAAGTCTCCACACAATACCATGAAGAATGAGAGACTTACAATCTCACTTACTAGAATGCTATGTCTTGAGGGTCAATAGCTCTATGTTAAGTAATCGTAATTGGACTTATGTAGAAGTCACAGCTATCTGAGGCCGAACAATAAAAATTTAGGTGTTAATGCATGTTAGAGATTTGGTATGAAGAACCAAACTCCTAAAACATACCACACACTAAAAGAAAAGATCAAGAAGGATGGACCTATCTCTGTCATACTTGTATTGATTCATCTGACACAAGGTCATTGATGAATCAATTAACCTTTAGACATTAGAGATTTCATTGGTCAAATGAGGGAATAAGGAATAATAGGGATGAAGATGAAGAGGGAGGGGAAGATATAAACACAAATTGATCACGGGAGGAATTTCATCAAATCAAAACCATCCATTCATTTTGGGAGATGAAATGTACATTTCATCAATCCCCTAAATCCAATGGTTTTGATCCAACAAAAGTCAAATCAACCTTGACCAAGGCCCAAACAGAAAGTCAATGTTGATTCTAAGTGTTGGCAGCAATTTTGGTAAAACAAAGAGTGTTCACAAGATGTCATGTGTGATGTCTTAACATGAGATATCCTATGTACCTGCTGGAGTTGAAGAACATATGCAAGCAGGATTGTTTCAGAATGCCACTTACAATGCTAAGGCTTCTGATATTGGATGTACCTGCTGGAGCTAAATTGGAAGACATATGCTGCAGGATTGTTTCAGTTGACATACTCATTGTCATGGTAACTGATATTGCTGTACCTACTATAAAAGGAAACTAGATTATGCAAGATTTTTCCAGATGTCAGACCCGATGTCATGACATCCTGTACACAGAACATTTAGTGTGAATGTCTGGTGTTTTGTGATTGCACTATTGGTGGCAATCATTGGTTGATTGAAGATATGGCTAGCTGGCGCATTCTATCAGGGATATCAACCAGATTTGTTTATTTTCCAAGGAGACCTTTTCAGCTGATATGAAAAGATTTGATTGGAAAATATATTTAGGGTTTTCAAGCTGTCCAATGTTTCTATAAAAAGGGACTTAGAAAACCTGATTGTACACACAACCAATACTGAGCGAAATTTAGAGAGAGAGAGCTAGGGTTTGTGTCTGTAGGTCATTCAAGTCATCCATAGATGATTGAATTGGACTGATTTGTCTTCTTGATCAAAGCTTTGAAGCAAGATCAAGAGTGTGTCTTCTTGATTGAAACTGTGAAGTAAAATCAAGAATATTGTAATTGAAAAGTATTTTCTTTTCACAAGGGATTATTGTTTAAGATCACGGGTTTGTGATTGTAAGAGAAGTGAGTGGGTTCTCATATCTAAGAGTGCTTAGGTAGAAATTGCACGGGTAGAGATTAGGTGAGAAAGAATGTAACTTGGTGAAGTGTACAGATAGTCTTTGAACTAATTCTATTTTAGTGGATTTCCTTCCTGGCTTGGTAGCCCCTAGACGTAGGTGAGTTGCACCGAACTGGGTTAACAATTGCTTGTGTTTTTGCTTTACCATTCTGTTTCTGTTTATCCATTGTTTATAACCAGATATCAGTGTCGTGACATTACCTTTGACATCTTATATCTGATACCAGAATTTCAATTGGTATCAGAGCAGGCATGCTGCTCTGGTTCTGGGTGAGATCTAGGGGCAATACTTTCTGGTACAATGGAAATAGATGGAGGATCTGTTCACAGGCCACCAATCCTGGATGGTTCTAACTATGACTATTGGAAACCTAGAATGGTAGCATTTTTAAAATCCCTTGATAACAAGGCTTGGAAAGCTGTCTTGACAGGATGGGTGCACCCTGTAGTCACTAAAGAAGGAGAAGCCACTACTGAGAAGAAGCCTGAAGAACAATGGTCCAAGGAGGAAGATGATCTTGCTCTTGGAAACTCTAAAGCCTTGAATGCAATATTCAATGGTGTAGACAAGAATACTTTCAGGCTGGTAAATAACTGTGAAGTGGCCAAAGATGCTTGGGACATTCTCAAGACCACTCATGAAGGCACCTCTAGGGTAAAGATGTCTAGACTTCAGCTGCTCACCTCCAAGTTTGAAAACTTAAGGATGAAAAAAGATGAAAACATTCATGAATTCCACATGAGTATCCTTGAGATAGCTAATGCTTCAGGAGCCCTGGGAGAGAAGATGACAGATGAAAAATTGGTGAGAAAAATACTTAGGTCACTCCCTAAGAGATTTGCAATGAAGGTGACTTCCATAGAAGAGTCTCAAGACATCTCCAACATGAGGGTAGATGAGTTAATTGGCTCCCTCCAAACCTTTGAGATGGGACTGATTGAGGGAACTGAAAAGAAAATCAAGAGCATTGCCTTTGTTTCCAACACAGAAGAGGAAAACAGTCAAGATATGGATAAAGAGTGGGCCAATGAAGTTGCTATGCTGGGAAGACAGTTTAACAGATTGTTAAAGAAAATGGATGTCAGATCCAAGGCAAATGTCAAGAGCATCGCGTCTGACATCAGTAAATCCAACAATGCTGGAAGAAAAGCAAGAGCAGATGAGAAGCCCAAAGAAGGAAAAGAGGTTCAGTGCTATGAATGTGATGGGTATGGACACATCAGGTCTGAATGTGGGACCTACCTTAAGAAACAGAAGATGAGTCTTGCGGCCACATGGTCTGATGAGAGTGATACTGAAGAGGCTGCAAATCTTGTGACTGCTTTGACAGGAAGATGGGAATCTGATGAAGAGTCAAGTGATGGTGAAGTAACCTTTGAGGAATTGGCCTCTACCTACAGAGAGCTGTGTCAGAAAAGTATTGAACTGAACAAGCAGTCTTTAAATCAAGAAAAAGACATAACTCAACTTGAGAATGAGAAGGTAGAATTCTTGGAAACCATCTCCAAATTGAAAACAGAAGCAATGGCTCTAAAGGTCAAGCTAGATGAAGATCAACAAGTTGAGAGCCAGAAGATAGTCCAACTGGAGAAAGAAAAAGCAGAACACGTGGAAACTATCGTCAAGCTAAAGACTGAAGTTGTGCTCTTAAACTCAAAACTATAAGAGACAACCAAGTATGTAAGGATGTTGAACAATGGATCTGACTCCTTAGACAAGATTCTTCAAACTGGACAAAGTACAGGAGTCAAATCTGGATTAGGGTTCCATAAAACCAAGGCTGAAAGTAGCTACACTGGCTGCAAACCTCAAGCTAAACCTAAATGCAGCAATAGTAAGAGCAGTTCTAAGATGTCACATCATATGTCACACCATCAGAAGAAAGAACAACAAAAATACAAACACCTAAGATGGAGATGTCTTTACTGTGGGAAATTTGGACACTCAAGGGCCTTCTGCTATAAGCTGTATGGTTACCCTACCCACCTTCATCAGCAACAGCAGAAGAGAAAACAGCAGTATGGCAAGCACCAAAGATGGAGATGTCATTACTGTGGAAAAGCTGGACACTCTAAGTCTTCCTATTATAAGCTGTATGGTTATCCTAGCCATGGTCATCAACAGATCCACTATCAACCCAGACCCAAATATCACAGGCCTATCAACAAGAAGCAATGGGTGCCTAAGACTAATGTTCTAAGTCTAATAGCTCACAAAGAAGAGTGGTATTTTGATAGTGGATGCTCTAGACACATGACTGGGAACTTAGACCTGATAACTGATCTTCACCCTCATGACTTAAGCTATGTAACCTTTGGTGATAGAGCTAAAGGTGAAATAAAGGGGATAGGCAAGCTTGAGTGCCCTGGAGCTCCTAAACTTGACAATATTCTTCTGGTCAAGGGCCTGACTTCAAATTTAATAAGCATCAGTCAGCTAGGGGATCAAGGTCTGAGTATCATCTTCACTAAAACTGAATGTCTGATTGTGAACAAAGACAGTGAAGTAATTATGAAAGGAATCAGGACCAACAATAACTGCTACATATGGAGCTCTCAAATGGATAATCCCTCTAAGATAAGCACAACTGCAAGAAGAATCTTCAAGGGAAAGGAAAAGTGTCAGATAAGGATACCTAACCTCAAGGAAGTAAAAGGTCATGATGGCCCAAACACCTGAACATATGACTGGTGGTATGAAGTCTGAAGGTAGTGAGAGCCTTGCTGGAACTGAGACACAAGGAACTATGTCAGTTGAAAACAACAATGCTCAACCAGGGTGGATGAAACTACTGAGCATTATCTACAATGTCA
This sequence comes from Lathyrus oleraceus, assembly GCF_024323335.1. Taxonomy (NCBI): domain Eukaryota; kingdom Viridiplantae; phylum Streptophyta; class Magnoliopsida; order Fabales; family Fabaceae; genus Lathyrus; species Lathyrus oleraceus. The sequence continues at coordinate 159,931,593 of NC_066584.1, read as the reverse complement.
CATTCGATGCTATGACATTGTATTATGACAACCTGACTGCAAAGGATTTGTATAATGAAAAGGGAAAATTAGGGGCTTGGTTTCTTGAGAAAATATGGCAATTAATGAGGAGTGGAAAAGGCAACAAGAATATTGGCTGCCCAATAAAAAGAAAAAGCCACATTACTAATGAACCATCTCTTAGTATTGGAAATAACACACTCTTCCTGAACACAATCAAACTCCTCAAAGAACCTCTGCTAGGGCAAAGAAAGTTTTCTCAAAAGTTCAACAACGTGTCTCAACATCCGTCAACATCTAGCTCAAAATCCTTTCATACTAGAACTTCCTCCATGGAATTTTTAGATGAAGATTTGATGGAAGTAACTCCTCTACGTATGATACCAGATAACGTTCCAAGCGCACCTTCCATGGCTAAAGCTAAGCAAGGTAACACTCCTGAAAAATCACCTGAGGACATGCACTCTACTGATCGCATCATAAGAAACCTAGTTACTAGCATACTGAACAAAGAGCATGGAGTTAAGGACACTTTTACCCCTCTGTCCAGAAGGGAACCCTCACCTGAGGTAGAAAGCCAAGCTGAGAAAGATGATAACTCATCTAAAATAGAAAAGGAAGTAGCTGCTGAGGGTCTGTGTTCTCTTGGAAAAAACTTACCTAGTATGTCCCCTGATACTGCTCAGAACATTGAGGAAGAAGGGTCTGAGGAAGAAGATGACACGTTGGTCAGTCTTGTGAAAACAAGTGTAGCTAATAGACTGAGAAAGAGGAAGAGTATGGCTGAGATAAGGACAGGTAGGAAAGAGAAAAGGGTTGCTGGTATAGGTCCCTCCAAATCTTGGAGTAAAGTAGAGGTCAGGAAGAAGAAAGACAGTGAAAGTTCTGAATCTAATGAGGATGTTGAAGACGATGTTCCAGACATCTCCTCTGACAAAAGAAAGGCTGTAAAGAAGTCTTCCAACAAAGTAGCTGCTGAGCACCTAGACAAATGGAGGTTTGTCACTCAAAGAAGGGTAGCAGTTGAAAGAGAATTGGGGAAAGAGACTGTTGAAGTGAAGGAAGTAATGGAGTTAATCAAGGTAGCTGGTCTTATGAAAACTGTGACTGCTCTGCCTCAATGCTATGAAGGGCTAGTCAAAGAATTCATTGTAAACATTCCTGATGAGAGTTATGGAAAAAGCAGCAGGGAGATCTGCAAAGTGATTGTTAGGGGCAAGTGTGTGAAACTTTCACCAACCATCATCAACAAGTTCCTGGGGAGAGGAACTGATGGAGGGGTGGATCTAGAGGCCATAGATAATGAGATTTGTAGAATGATTACAGCTGGCCAAGTTAAGGAATGGCCCAGTAGAAAACACCGTTCAGCTAGTAGACTAACTGTCAAGTATGCCATCTTGCATAAGATTGGTTCTGCAAATTGGGTACCTACTAATCATATTTCTACCATCTCCATTGCTCTTGGGAGGATCATTCATGCCATTGGAACTAAGATAAACTATGATTTTGGCAAGTTCATATTTGAACAAACCATTAGACATGCTTCTACAAATGCTGTGAAGTTACCCATTGCCTTTCCCTCCCTTATCTGTGGGATCATCCTGAGTCAACAACCAGGAATCCTGAGTACAAGTGATATTCCAAGCAGGAGAAAAACCCCTCTGTCCATTCATTATAAGTTGTTTGAGGGAAGTCATGTCAATGATGTCATGACATCTGCCAGAAGGGAGTCTACAGCTAAAGGAAGTTTGATTGACCAACTGAAAGAGACCTGCAAGGAATTGGACAATGGGATAAAGGTGGCAAAGGCTAGAAAAGAGGCTTTAGAAGTTCTTATCTGTAGCCTGGAGAAGGAAGAAGTAGAAAAGGCTGGGAAGGACTCAACTACAAGATCAAAATCCCAATCCAGTGGAAGTTCTGGAAGCTCAAAAAGTTCTGAAGGTACAGGTGAAGATGAAGATGAAGGTGAAGAAGATACTTCTTCTGATTAATTGTCCCTGGATGTATTGAAGACTTGGAGGGGTGCTGGAAGGGATGGTGGAAGTTGTTGCTGTTTGGAAAGCTGATGTTCCTTCTATTTTTTTGTATTTTGTGGCAGTCCTCATGATGCCTGTTATGTAATATTTAGGGCTCTTAATGAGTTCCTTGAATTTGTTCATTATCTCAGCTTTCAGCTGTGTATAATGATGGTTGTGTACTTCCTGAATTTTTGTTTTAACATGCTTAATGTTTAAACTTTCTCTGCTAGACTAATAGACATTTATTTTGTCTGATTGGTCACCTTTGGTCAAATTTGACTAAAAAGGGGGAGAAGTATATGGAGCTGGTGGAGCTGGGTGAAGCTGGGTACTGGCTGAGATGGATGAACAGAAGTACAACCATTATTGGAAGAAGTGCACAGGTGTTAAAACAGAATGTTTCTGTTGGTCTGTTAGCAGATGTCAAAGAGGATGTCTGATATGGTGCACAGGTGCTGATGTTGTAGCAGATGTCAGTATGACATTCTGGCTGGTACAGGTGCTGGAGTTACAGTAGCTGTTATTTGATGAATGCACAGATTTAGGGGGAGAAGAAGTACCCTGGTGTATTGTGCATTTGTGTGTCTTACTAGTTGCATCCATAACTAGTAATTCTGATTGTTGCACAGATTTAGGGGGAGGAGAAGTACCCTTGTGCATGTGTGTATTACTAGTAGCCATAGCTAGTAATTGTTTTTTGCTTCTGCTGCTGATTAAACTACTGGTATGTGGTTTAACTGCTGATAGTTTGCCTTGTGAACAAAAAGGACAGATATATGTTTTAGCCAAAATTTGCCAAAGGGGGAGTTTGTTGATTCTAAGTGTTGGCAGCTATTTTGGTAAAACAAAGAGTGTTCACAAGATGTCATGTGTGATGTCTTAACATGAGATATCCTATGTACCTGCTGAAGTTGAAGAACATATGCAAGCAGGATTGTTTCAGAATGCCACTTACAATGCTAAGGCTTCTGATATTGGATGTACCTGCTGGAGCTAAATTGGAAGACATATGCTGCAGGATTGTTTCAGTTGACATACTCATTGTCATGGTAACTGATATGGCTGTACCTTCTATAAAAGGAAACTGGATTATGCAGGATTTTTCCAGATGTCAGACCCGATGTCATGACATCCTGTACATAGAACATTCAGTGTGAATGTCTGGTGTTTTGTGATTGCACTATTGGTGGCAATCATTGGTTGATTGAAGATATGGCTAGCTAGCGCATTCTATCAGGGATATCAACCAGATTTGTTTATTTTCCAAGGAGATCTTTTCAGCTGATATGAAAAGATTTGATTGGAAAATATATTTAGGGTTTTCAAGCTGTCCAATGTTTCTATAAAAAGGGACTTAGAAAACCTGATTGTACACACAACCAATACTGAGCAAAATTTAGAGAGAGAGAGCTAGGGTTTGTGTCTGTAGGTCATTCAAGTCATCCATAGATGATTGAATTGGACTGATTTGTCTTCTTGATCAAAGCTTTGAAGCAAGATCAAGAGTGTGTCTTCTTGATTGAAACTGTGAAGTAAAATCAAGAATATTGTAATTGAAAAGTATTTTCTTTTCACAAGGGATTGTTGTTTAAGATCACGGGTTTGTGATTGTAAGGGAAGTGAGTGGGTTCTCATATCTAAGAGTGCTTAGGTAGAAATTGCACGGGTAGAGATTAGGTGAGAAAGACTGTAACTTGGTGAAGTGTACGGATAGTCTTTGAACTAATTCTATTTTAGTGGATTTCCTTCCTGGCTTGGTAGCCCCCAGACGTAGGTGAGTTGCACCGAACTGGGTTAACAATTGCTTGTGTTTTTGCTTTACCATTCTGTTTCTGTTTATCCATTGTTTATAACCAGATATCAGTGTCGTGACATTACCTTCGACATCTTATATCTGATACTAGAATTTCAGTCAAACATCACAAGACCATAAAAGTGGCTCAATAATATTTTTAAACATTTAATCAATTAAAAATCAATTTAAAATGAATTAAAATACATTTTAATTTGGTCAAAACCTAAATTCCCTTCAAAACACCAAATAAATGGCTTGGATTCTTGGAGTTTCAACTTCAAAACAGAAGTAAAATTGAAACTCGATTTTCAATTAAAAACCTTCAAGTTTATCCTCTAATGGTGAAGGGTAGGGTTGCAGGATCAAAGCTTGGGCAAGGTCTCCATAATCCTGTGCATGAGGCAATGTATTTATAGGCTAGGCAATTGATTTTCACACACTTCCATCAAAATGCCAAAAATAGAAATTCTCACTTGCATGGATGCATGGGTGTGTGATAGGCACATGAAGTGATGTCAAAAGGTCCAAAACTGATCATGAGCAATGCTCAAAAGTGTGTCATGAAGTCATGCAATTGGAATTGGGAATGAAGGTGAGAAAAACAAGAAGGGGGGGGGGGGGTTTGAATTTTTTTGGAAAATAAGCGCTTTTGCAAAATAAAATCACACATGATTTTATACTGGTTCGCTTATAACACAAAGCTACTCCAGTCCACCCGACCAAGGTGATTTCGCCTTCAACAAGGACTTAATCCACTAATCATGAAAGATTATTACAACCAACGTCTAAGAGAAAGATCTCTTAGTCCTCTCAAGTATACAGACTGCGCAGAGTCACTTGAGGAATATAAAACAACTTAGATAAAAACAAGGTTTGTAATCTAGAGTGCTTCTAGGATAAAGCAAGTATTACAACAGTAAGAGCAATTAGAATATTTCACGTTCTGAGCAAAAGCTCGTGAAGGATTGAGAGAGAGAGAGAATATTTCAGTGTGTTCAGGTGTATCTCTCAAAGAGGTTCGCCGTTCTTTATATAGAGGTGAAAAGCGACCGTTTGTAGTAATGGCAGATATTTAGTCTTGATGAGAGTTTAATGCCATAACTTCTTTGTTTCTTGCCAGAACAAGTTTGTCTCCCTGAATAACTTCTTTCCAATTATAGTTTCTTTCCATTTGAAGTTAAAGTTGCCGTTACTCTTTCTGGATAAGGAAATCCATTATCAGAGTCTGCGTTACTCTATTAGACTGAGATCTTGGGATGTGGCTTTAGAGCTTCTGATAGTCCTCATCTTTTAGATTTCCAGTGATGTCTTCAGATGATCTTAAGACTTCTAGAATTTCTGATATACCGTTGCTCAGAGTCAAAACTTTTTAGAGCGCGCTTTTTCTTCAGATGATTTTGATATTCTGATATGCTGTTTTGCTCAGAGTCAGAACTTCTAGAGCGCGTTTCTACTTCAGATGCTTCTGATCTTCTGATAATTTGTATCTGATTTGATTCTGTATCTGATGACGCAATCAGATTCCTTTCTTCTTGTTTAGAATCCTGCACACTTAGAAACTTTTCGTTAGAGTGCCATTTTTGGTTTCATCCTTTGTTATCATCAAAATCGTGGAATCTGTTGTAGAACAATTTTTGTTCTTACAATCTCCCCCTTTTTGATGATGACAAAACAACCTCAAATGACAGATGAAACATTAAAAATTTTAGAGTTTATCAGATCAGATAGAAATGAGTTCCCCCTGAGATAGGCTAGGGAGTTCAGAAGTTCTTACCAGAGCTTCCAAGCAATGAAGTTTCTCGATACCTTCTGCAATTTCTTAAGTCCAGTGTTAGATGAATTTATTTTAGAGAATAGTATGTTTGCAGAGTGCTTAAGGTATTAGGTAATTTTTCATCAGAGCTATTTGATTTCTCCCCCTTTTTGTCAGAATCAAAAAGACTTAAACAAAATAATAAGCAGGAAGAAATAGATATATATTCAGATAAGACAAAACATCAGGGATAATGACAAGAGAAAGAAACATCAGAAACAAAGACAAGCAAAGCAACAAGCAAAAAATCCTAAGTGCCTAAGGGTTAGGAGGAGGAGGCATTCTCTGAAGCAGTTGAGTCAGTAGGTTCTGGATGTTGGCCTTGACTGTGTCCTGTTGATCCAATCTGGCTCGGACTTCCTTCTGCTCTTTCTGAAGCTCCTCAAGAGTTCTGAGAACCAGAGGGGCAAAAGTGGAGGACTCCCCCTGAGTCAGAGCAGTCTGTTCTTCAGCGGCTTTAGCTTCAGCTTCAGCAGCAGCCTTTGCTTCAGCTTCAGCAGCAGCCTTTGCTTCAGCTTCAGCAGCATCAGCAACATCAGCTAGAGCTTTGGCTTCAGCTTCCCGTACCCTTTGAAGTTATTCTTGTCTTGCACTTTCTTCTTCTATCCTTCTGGCTTCTTCTTCAGCTTCTCTGGCCAAGCGCTCCTGTAGTCTTGCCTCAGCGTCTCTGATGAAGTCGTTTCTGACTTGCTCAGAGATGTGCTTCAGTTTAAAAGCTTCAGATGTCATCCAGCCAATGACTCTGTTCCAGTGTGTCCTAACAGAGTCAGGATCATCACTGATACCAGAGTTGATGGTCAGAGACTTGACCTTTTCAACTGATGCTCCTGCAAACAGCATAATTGCTTCCTCTAGGGTTGGCAGGGAATGTTCTGGTTCAGATGGTTGAGGTGGAGAGTTTGGAGGGCTTAGGTTGAGAGTTTGAGGTTCAGCGGAAGTGTTTGGAGGGGTAATGTTAGAGGTATTGAGGTCAGAGGGTTGAATTTCAGATGGAGTGACGGTTGGTTGTTCTGTGGATGGTGAAGTTACTTCAGGTTCAGGTGGAGGTTGTTGTGGTTGTTATGAATTACGGTTGAGAGATTGAAGTTAGGCTAGAGTGGGAGAAGCAGGGTCAGAGGGTTCTGTGTCAGAAGAGAGGACAAAATAGGGAGGTGATTCTGGAGCTGAGGATGAGGAAGTGGCTTGATTCATTTCTTCAGCTTCAGAAAGTGGTAATGAGGTATTGGCAAGGTTGAATTTTGGTAGTGGTTGAGAGGTTCTGGTTGTTGAAGGAGGGGTTTCAGATGTGGTGTAGATGGGAGTTGGTAGAGGAGTGGAAGAAGCAACTTGCTATAGAGAGGGAGCAGTAGAGGCAGACTTACCAGAAGACTCTTGCAGAGGTGTTGGAGGTCTTGATTCAGAGGATTCCCCTAGCTTTTCTTTCTTCGCGTTTGATGCCTTCTCAGATGGACCTTTTTTAAACCTCACGAAGTCTGGAGCTGACTCTGTCAGATCGCTCAATCTGAAGTCTGAGATGTCCACTCATTCATCCTTCAGACGTTGAAGATAGTGGAGAATAGCTTCTTTGGGTTCATCCCTGTAGAACTTGCATAGACCATTTGGCATATCCCTCTGATCTTTTAAGGCTTCCCAAGAAGTATCCAGAGTAGGTTTAACGTGAATCTTCTCCAGAATCCCCATGCTCTTTAGATTCCTGGAGTTCAGAGGCCTTCTAGTTTCTATTGCCAAGTCATCCATAAGTTTGTGTTTTATCAGATGGTCCACGAGACCATTTTCTATCAGCACATCTGAGAGAAGTCTTCCCAGAGGAATGTAGGTTCTGGGTTTCATGTTATTCCTGGTTTCCCGTACAGAGTCTCTGAGGTATTTGAAGAGGAGCGCTGGGAGGCAAAGCTTCAGACCTTTATGAATACAATACAAAATACATTTCTGATATGTGTTGATGTAATCTGATGAGTTTGATGCTGGGCGATGATGAATAGTTCCCATAATGATTTTGAGCCACACCCGGAGATTCTGATGTAGTTCCTTGTTCTTTGAGGGATTTCCTTCTGTGTTGAGTTTGAAGATTGTTGGGTTGATTTCATGAGCAATGTATTTGGCTCTGGGATTTATGTTGTAAATTCTTCTTCCTCCAGCTTTTTCCATGTTCAGCAGGGCAACAATTGACTTTTCAGTTATCACAATTTTGACACCCAAGACGTAGGAGACGATGAAATGATCATCAGCATCAGCAAACCTCCAGAATTCCTTAATAAGGTTTGGGTAAACAGGGCCATAGAGGCATTGAAAGTAGTTTTCCCAGCCTTGTTGATGAAGTTCTTCAGTTAGGTCTACTCCATTCCTCTTCATGTTGTTGAAATCCACCAGGGATTCACACAGCACATCCAGTTTCTCAAATGGAGTTACAAGATTTATATGAGGCTCACGGTCAAGAATGTGAGGCTCCTTGTAGACTGGTGTTGTAGTTACGCCTGTAACAGTTGGAGTAGATGTGCTTTGAGCTGCGTTGCTGGAGTTCATTTGTTGAGAATAGTTGAATACAGATTGTTGTTGAGAATCCATTGTTGAAGAACTGAGATGAATATCAACTGTTTGCAGAAATGCCTGAGAGAACTAGGTTAAAACAAGTGAGTGAGAGTGAAGTGTGTGTGAAGTGTGAGAGAGGTGTTTAAATACCCAAAAGAAACGCATGCAAAATGACACGCAAATCAGAGTTAGCACAAAAACCAAGTTAGCACGTTTAGAGGGAGAAATGATTATGGCTCATTAATGAATGTCTAATCCCAACAGTATGCACACTGCTCGAGGAGATCTCAAACGTCTGTCCTTTGAATTTCTTCTGGACAGCTGTCTAGAAGTTCCAAGGTTAGACGCAATTCACTCCACGTGTTTGCTTTATCTGATCTTCAGGAATACCAAACGAATGGTTCCTGGAGATTTCTAACTCAGATATCTTCTTAACTTGGTAGAAGTATCAGAGTCAGAGGCAGAAGTTCATTTGTTTATGTCAGAGTCTCATTTTACATCTTCAGAGGCACAATTTATTCAGGGCAATTTTGAATGTTCAGATTTTCTAAGATAAAAAGAAATCTATCTTCAGCTAAAGGCTTAGTAAAGATATCTGCCCATTGATGATTTGTATCAATGAACTTCAATGTTACTATCCCTTTCTGAACATAGTCTCTGATAAAATGATGTTTTATTTCGATGTGCTTGGCTCTGGAGTGTAGAATGGGATTCTTACTTAAACAAATGGCAGCAGTATTATCACAAAAGATAGGAATGTTACTCTCGAAGATTTGCAGATCTTCTAACTGATTCTTCATCCAGAGCATCTGAGTTGTGCACAGTGATGCTGAGATGTATTCAGCTTCTGCAGTTGATAGAGCGATAGTTGACTGTCTTTTGCTGGCCCAGGATATCAGTTTGTTTCCTAGGAGCTGACAATTTCCAGATGTGCTTTTTCGTTCCAATCGATCTCCTGCGTAATCTGCATCACAGTAACCCGAAAGTCTATACTCTGATGTTTTCTCATACATCAGGCCCAGGTTAGGAGTTCCTTTCAGATATTTGAAAATTCACTTAACTGCTGTTAAGTGAGTTTCTCTAGGATCTGACTGGAATCTGGCACATAGACAGACACTAAAGAGAATATTAGGTCGAGTAGCAGTCAGATAGAGAAGGGAGCCTATCATACCACGATAGAGCTTCTGACAAACCTTTTTACTGACTTCTTCCTTTTCAAGAATGCATGTTGGATGCATGAGAGTCTTTGCAGAGTTGCATTCAGCCATGTCAAATTTCTTCAGAACATCTTTTATGTATTTGCTTTGATGAAGGTACGTGACTTCTGAAGTTTGGTTTATTTGAATTCCTAGAAAGAACTTTAGTTCTTGCATTAGGCTCATTTCAAATTCTGCCTGCATTAACTCAGAAAATTCTTGACAAACAGAGGCATTAGCTGAACCAAAAATAATATCATCGACATATATCTGGCATATCATGAGATCATTGTTAAGGTTCTTACAGAAGAGTGTGGAGTCAACTTTCCCTCTGATAAAATTGTGTTCCAGAAGAAAATTACTTAAACGTTCATACCAAGCTCTGGGAGCTTGTTTAAGTCCATATAAAGATTTTTTAAGTTTAAAAACATGTTCTGGAAAATTTGAATTTTCAAAACCTGGAGGTTGGTTGACATACACTTCTTCTGATATATAACCATTAAGGAATGCGCTCTTGACATCCATTTGATATAATTTAATAGAATGGTTTATAGCGAAAGATACAAGAAGACGAATACATTCTAACCTTGCGACTGGAGCAAAGGTTTCGTTGTAGTCAATACCTTCTTGTTGACTGTAACCTTGAGCTACCAGTCGAGCTTTGTTTCTGACGACTTCTCCTTTCTCGTTCAGCTTGTTTCTGAATACCCATCTGGTTCCGATAACGTGAGTGCCTCTGGGCTTGGGAACAAGATCCCAGACATCATTCTTTGTGAATTGATCTAATTCTTCTTTCATGGCTTGAACCCAGTCGTTATCTTGAAGTGCTTCATCACAGGACGTAGGCTCGATCAGAGACACTAATCCCAGAGGAGTCTCTTCAGAAGTCCTGAATGTAGATCTGGTTCTGACAGGTTCGTCCTTGTTGCCCAGAATCAATTCTTCAGACACGTTGAGGTGACTTTTAGCTTTCTTGGGGGTTAATGGAAGGTTAATTTCTTCAGAATTCTGAATGACAGTTGCTTCTGGAGCTTTGTCAGATCCTGCAAGAGTGATTTCTAAATCTGCAAAATTTTCAACTAGCTTTGACTTTTCAGGGTCAAGCTTATCGTCAAATCTGACATGGATTGATTCTTCCACAATTTTGGTTTCTGTATTGTATACTCTGTAGCCTTTAGAGCGTTCTGAGTATCCTAACATAATACCTTTCTGTGCTTTGGAATCAAACTTGTTCAGATGTTCTTTAGTGTTTAAAATAAAGCAAGAACATCCAAATGGATGAAAATATGAAATGTTTGGTTTTCTTCCTTTACACAGTTCATAAGGAGTCTTTTCCAGAATAGGTCTTATGGATATTCTATTCTGAATGTAACACGCTGTATTTACAGCTTCGGCCCAAAAGTGCTTAGCCACATTAATTTCGTTGATCATGGTTCTGGCCATCTCTTGGAGTGTCCTATTCTTCCTCTCTACAACTCCATTTTGTTGTGGAGTTCTAGGGCAGGAGAAATCATGGGATATTCCATTAGAGTCAAATAATTCCTCAAAGGATTTATTTTCGAATTCGCCACCATGATCACTTCTGACTCTGACAATTTTAGAGTCAAATTCTTTTTGCACTTTGGAGCAGAAACTAGTGAATACAGAGTGAGACTCACTCTTGTGTTTTAGGAATTTCACCCATGTCCAGCGACTGAAATCATCAATAATGACTAGTCCGTACTTCTTTCCATTGACTGATGCTGTTTTCACAGGACCAAATAGATCAATGTGAAGAAGTTCCAGAGGCTTAGAGGTAGTAACAATGGTTTTCTTTTTGAAAGATGTTTTTGAAAATTTTCCTTTCTGACATGCTTCACATAGAGCATCTGAAGAGAACTTCAGTTTAGGTAGGCCTCTGACTAACTCGAGTTTATTTAGCTGAGATAATTTTCTCATGCTAATGTGGCCCAAGCGTCTATGCCATACCCATTGCTCTTCGTGAACTGACATCAGACATTTCACATTTTGTTCTTTTAAATCAAAAAGATTAATTTTATAAATATTGTTTTTCCTCTTGCCTGTGAATAGGACAGAACCATTGTTTTGATTTATGGATTTACATGTTTTTTGATTAAAGATCACATCATAACCGTTATCACTTAATTGACTTATGGATAACAAATTATGCATTAATCCTTCTACGTAAAGGACATCAGATATAGAGGGAAGAGTACCATTACCAATAGTTCCGGAGCCTCTGATCCTTCCTTTCTGATCTCCTCCGAAGCCTACGAATCCAGCGTCTTTAAGTTCCAGGCTTTGGAACATAGACTTTCTTCCCGTCATGTGTCGCGAGCATCCAGAGTCCAGGTACCATGACTGGTGTTTGAACATTGCTGCATAAGATATCTGCAACATAAACAATCTTATCTTTTGGTACCCAGAGTCTCTTGGGTCCTTTCTGATTAGTTTTCCCAGAGTTTCTTATTACTTTGGGTTTTCTAGCATGTTCAAATTTTTGCTCTTGTGTGTGTGTATAGTGATATGAAAATGGAGATTTAAGTTGGTCACTAGTAGAAGTTTTATCTTCCTTAGGATCATACCCAATTCCTCTTCTATTGTTCTGACTGACTCCATAAATCATGGATGCCATTACACTCCTTCCTATCCCATTTTTCAAAAACTTTTGAAAGGCTTTTTCGTATTTATAAATTATCGTATTTGAAGTTTGTGGAGCTTGAGATAACGCTTCTTCTAGTTTTAAACAATTTTTCTTTGCTGCATCTTTTAGTGATGTTAAAACTTTGTTTTCATCTTTTAGTTCTAGAATTGTCATCTCAAGTTTGCCACATTCTTCAAATTTTTCTTCAAGGCAGCCTTTTATTGCTTTAAATTTTTGTTTTAGTTTCTGATATGAGCTAAGAGTTTCTGACAAGCATGATTCTAGGTCAGATCTAGAGAGTTCAGAAAATACATCTTCTGATTCAGATTCTTCATCTGAAGTGGTCCTGGATGTGGTAGCCATGAACGCCACATTGGCCTGTTCATCAGAGTCAGATTCTGATGATTCAGATTCACTATCATCCCAGGTGGCCATTAATCCCTTCTTGGGTCTGAGGGAGTTTTTCTTGAAGCTCTCTTTTCTGGAGCTGTCTTTCTTTAACTTTGGGCATTCGTTCATGTAGTGACCTGTTTCTTTACATTCATAACAAGTAACATCTTTGTTAGTTTTACCTTTAGACGTCAATTCTGATCGATGCCCTCTGGGTCTTGGTCTCCTGAAGTTATTGTTCCTCTTTTTCCAGAGTTGTTTAACTCTTCTGGTTAGGAGGGACAATTCTTCTTCATCATCAGAATCTTCCTGTTCAGAGTCATCAGCATCTTCTGTTTCGGCCTGGAATGCTTTGGTTCTGTCAGATTTGCGTCTTTCAGATCTGGACTTTAATGCTACAGACTTGTTCTTCTTCTAAGGCTCATCTTCCTCTAGTTCTATCTCATGGCTTCTGAGGGAACTGACAAGCTCTTCAAGACTGATGTTGTTCAGATCCTTAGACAGCTTCAGAGCAGTGACCATGGGTCTCCACTTCTTTGGCAAGCTTCTGACTATCTTTTTGACGTGGTCTGCAGTTGTGTACCCTTTGTCTAGAACTTTGAGACCTGCAATAAGAGTTTGGAATCTAGAGAACATTACCTCTATGGCTTCGTCATCCTCCATTTTGAAGGCTTCATATTACTGGATAAGCGCCAGAGCCTTTGTTTCTTTGACCTGAGAGTTTCCTTCATGAGTCATCCTCAGATCTGCAAAGTGATTGTTAGGGGCAAGTGTGTGAAACTTTCACCAACCATCATCAACAAGTTCCTGGGGAGAGGAACTGATGGAGGGGTGGATCTAGAGGCCACAGATAATGAGATTTGTAGAATGATTACAGCTGGCCAAGTTAAGGAATGGCCCAGTAGAAAACACCATTCAGCTAGTAGACTAACTGTCAAGTATGCCAGCTTGCATAAGATTGGTTCTGCAAATTGGGTACCTACTAATCACATTTCTACCATCTCCATTGCTCTTGGGAGGATCATTCATGCCATTGGAACTAAGATAAACTATGATTTTGGCAAGTTCATATTTGAACAAACCATTAGACATGCTTCTACAAATGCTGTGAAGTTACCCATTGCCTTTCCCTCCCTTATCTGTGGGATCATCCTGAGTCAACAACCAGGAATCCTGAGTACAAGTGATATTCCAAGCAGGAGAAAAACCCCTCTGTCCATTCATTATAAGTTGTTTGAGGGAAGTCATGTCAATGATGTCATGACATCTTCCAGAAGGGAGTCTACAGCTAAAGGAAGCTTGATTGACCAACTGAAAGAGACCTGCAAGGAATTGGACAATGGGATAAAGGTGGCAAAGGCTAGAAAAGAGGCTTTAGAAGTTCTTATCTGTAGCCTGGAGAAGGAAGAAGTAGAAAAGGCTAGGAAGGACTCAACTACAAGATCAAAATCCCAATCCAGTGGAAGTTCTGGAAGCTCAGAAAGTTCTGAAGGTACAGGTGAAGATGAAGATGAAGGTGAAGAAGATACTTCTTCTGATTAATTGTCCCTGGATGTATTGAAGACTTGGAGGGGTGCTGGAAGGGATGGTGGAAGTTGCTGCTGTTTGGAAAGCTGATGTTCCTTCTATTTTTTTGTATTTTGTGGCAGTCCTCATGATGCCTGTTATGTAATATTTAGGGCTCTTAATGAGTTCCTTGAATTTGTTCATTATCTCAGCTTTCAGCTGTGTATAATGATGGTTGTGTACTTCCTGAATTTTGTTTTAACATGCTTAATGTTTAAACTTTCTCTGCTAGACTAATAGACATTTATTTTGTCTGATTGGTCACCTTTGGTCAAATTTGACTAAAAAGGGGGAGAAGTATATGGAGCTGGTGGAGCTGGGTGAAGCTGGGTACTGGTTGAGATGGATGAACAGAAGTACAACCATTATTGGAAGAAGTGCACATGTGTTAAAATATAATGTTTCTGTTGGTCTGTTAGCAGATGTTAAAGAGGATGTCTGATATGGTGCACAGGTGCTGATGTTGTAGCAGATGTCAGTATGACATTCTGGCTGGTACAGGTGCTGGAGTTACAGTAGCTGTTATTTGATGAATGCACAGATTTAGGGGGAGAAGAAGTACCCTGGTGTATTGTGCATTTGTGTGTCTTACTAGTTGCATCCATAACTAGTAATTCTGATTGTTGCACAGATTTAGGGAGAGGAGAAGTACCCTTGTGCATGTGTGTATTACTAGTAGCCATAGCTAGTAATTGTTTTTTGCTTCTGCTGCTGATTAAACTACTGGTATGTGGTTTAACTGCTGATAGTTTGCCTTGTGAACAAAAAGGACAGATATATGTTTTAGCCAAAATTTGCCAAAGGGGGAGTTTATTGATTCTAAGTGTTGGCAGCAATTTTGGTAAAACAAAAAGTGTTCACAAGATGTCATGTGTGATGTCTTAACATGAGATATCCTATGTACCTGCTGGAGTTGAAGAACATATGCAAGCATGATTGTTTCAGAATGCCACTTACAATGCTAAGGCTTCTGATATTGGATGTACCTGTTGGAGCTAAATTAGAAGACATATGCTGCAGGATTGTTTCAGTTGACATACTCATTGTCATGGTAACTGATATGGCTGTACCTTCTATAAAAGGAAACTGGATTATGCAGGATTTTTCCAGATGTCAGACCCGATGTCATGACATCCTGTACACAGAACATTCAGTGTGAATGTCTGGTGTTTTGTGATTGCACTATTGGTGGCAATCATTGGTTGATTGAAGATATGGCTAGCTGGCGCATTCTATCAGGGATATCAACCAGATTTGTTTATTTTCCAAGGAGATCTTTTCAGTTGATATGAAAAGATTTGTTTGGAAAATATATTTAGGGTTTTCAAGCTGTCCAATGTTTCTATAAAAAGGGACTTAGAAAACCTGATTGTACACACAACCAATACTGAGCGAAATTTAGAAAGAGAGAGCTAGGGTTTGTGTCTGTAGGTCATTCAAGTCATCCATAGATGATTGAATTGGACTGATTTGTCTTCTTGATCAAAGCTTTGAAGCAAGATCAAGAGTGTGTCTTCTTGATTGAAACCGTGAAGTAAAATCAAGAATATTGTAATTGAAAAGTATTTTCTTTTCACAAGGGATTGTTGTTTAAGATCACGGGTTTGTGATTGTAAGGGAAGTGAGTGGGTTCTCATATCTAAGAGTGCTTAGGTAGAAATTGCACGGGTAGAGATTAGGTGAGAAAGACTGTAACTTGGTGAAGTGTACGGATAGTCTTTGAACTAATTCTATTTTAGTGGATTTCCTTCCTGGCTTGGTAGCCCCCAGACGTAGGTGAGTTGCACCGAACTGGGTTAACAATTGCTTGTGTTTTTGCTTTACCATTCTGTTTCTGTTTTTCCATTGTTTATAACCAGATATCAGTGTCGTGACATTACCTTCGACATCTTATATCTGATACTAGAATTTCAGTCAAACATCACAAGACCATAAAAGTGGCTCAATAATATTTTTAAACATTTAATCAATTAAAAATCAATTTAAAATGAATTAAAATACATTTTAATTTGGTCAAAACCTAAATTCCCTTCAAAACACCAAATAAATGGCTTGGATTCTTGAAGTTTCAACTTCAAAACAGAAGTAAAATTGAAACTCGATTTTCAATTAAAAACCTTCAAGTTTATCCTCTAATGGTGAAGGGTAGGGTTGTAGGATCAAAGCTTGGGCAAGGTCTCCATAATCCTGAGCATGAGGCAATGTATTTATAGGCTAGGCAATTGATTTTCACACACTTCCATCAAAATGCCAAAAATAGAAATTCTCACTTGCATGGATGCATGGGTGTGTGATAGGCACATGAAGTGATGTCAAAAGGTCCAAAACTGATCATGAGCAATGCTCAAAAGTGTGTCATGAAGTCATGCAATTGGAATTGGGAATGAAGGTGAGAAAAACAAGAAGGGGGGGGGGGTTGAATTGTTTTGGAAAATAAGCGCTTTTGCAAAATAAAATCACACAGGATTTTATACTGGTTCGCTTATAACACAAAGCTACTCCAGTCCACCCGACCAAGGTGATTTCGCCTTCAACAAGGACTTAATCCACTAATCTTGAAAGATTATTACAACCAACGTCTAAGAGAAAGATCTCTTAGTCCTCTCAAGTATACAGACTGCGCAGAGTCACTTGAGGAATATAAAACAACTTAGATAAAAACAAGGTTTGTAATCTAGAGTGCTTCTAGGATAAAGCAAGTATTACAGCAGTAAGAGCAATTAGAATATTTCACGTTCTGAGCAAAAGCTCGTGAAGGATTGAGAGAGAGAGAATATTTCAGTGTGTTCAGGTGTATCTCTCAAAGAGGTTCGCCGTTCTTTATATAGAGGTGAAAAGCGACCGTTTGTAGTAATGGCAGATATTTAGTCTTGATGAGAGTTTAATGCCATAACTTCTTTGTTTCTTGCCAGAACAAGTTTGTCTCCCTGAATAACTTCTTTCCAATTATAGTTTCTTTCCATTTGAAGTTAAAGTTGCCGTTACTCTTTCTGGATAAGGAAATCCATTATCAGAGTCTGCGTTACTCTGTTAGACTGTGGCTTCAGAGCTTCTGATAGTCCTCATCTTTTAGATTTCCAGTGATGTCTTCAGATGATCTTAAGACTTCTGGAATTTCTGATATATCGTTGCTCAGAGTCAGAACTTTCTAGAGCGCGCTTCTTCTTCAGATGCTTCTGATATTCTGATATGCTGTTTTGCTCAGAGTCAGAACTTCTAGAGCGCATTTCTACTTCAGATGCTTCTGATCTTCTGATAATTTGTATCTGATTTGATTCTGTATCTGATGACGCAATCAGATTCCTTTCTTCTTGTTTAGAATCCTGCACACTTAGAAACTTTTCATTAGAGTGCCATTTTTGGTTTCATCCTTTGTTATCATCAAAATCCTGGAATCTGTTGTAGAACAATTTTTGTTCTTACAGGGAAATGGTAATAAGATTCATCCAAATGGAACCTTGAAGAAAATCCATGCGCAAGCCATTCAATCCTTGGCCAAATGAATTTATTTTAGACATTTTGGAAAGGTGAGATAAAGGGGAACAACTTTCATGTTGGGCACTTTTCCATTTGAATCATGGATCATGATGAATTTGGAGGCGGATGTTTGGAAAATCAAACATATTTGAAAAGTTTCTAAGTACGAAGTCAAATGTTCACCTCTTCCACCTTGAATAACTTTTGCTATGAGATTCAAATGGAAAAAGTTCCTTCATAAAAGTTGTATCTCTATCAAACATCTTCAATTTGGTCATAAATTTGACCTAATTTGTATTTGGAATGAAGTAGTTATGCATTTTAGAAGTTGAGGAAAATTGCTTGTTCAATGGTAATGGCCCAAAATGACCTATAATGTCGCCTCTTGGCACATGCCCTTGCAAGTAGAATTTGAAGTTTCTAAAAGAACCAAAGTTGGAGAGGACATCTTTAAATTGTTCATGAAACTTAGAAGGACTTCATCTCATAAAAATTGAGCAAGTTATGGTATTTGGAAGTTGACCTCCTAACTAGGGTTTAGACAAAATGACCGATAATCTTTCACCATAAAAAAATGACTTTCCAAGAAAAAATATCTCTTTACCTAGACATGAAAGTTATTTTTAATGTCATAAGGAGTAAATTTTATCTTGAAATTATTTTCATATGATAAAAATTGTAGGAGATAGGGTCTAGGGAACCCCAGTTTTGACCAGTTGACTTTCTCTAGTCAACTACCATGAACCAACTTGCAAACTTGAAGTTATCTTGATCTATTGGACTCATGGAGGATAATATATGTATAAGATGATGTATAATGAAGTATACCTTGAAATGTTTGATCAAATGTTGAAGAAACTTACTGAGGAAGTCACACAAGATACCTAGATGAATTAGGGCTTCCAAGGCAAACAAGTTTCAAATTCTTGATCAAAATGATAAATGAAGAATATGGGGACCCATATATGATGTATACAATAAATTTGAACCATCTCTTGATTGATCTCCTTGCATTGAGGGTCTCAAACCCTAGATATGAGCTTGATGAGGCATTGGTGGATGCACACACTGCCTAAAAAAGAAACAAAACTATACATAGACATATTTTGGGTATTTTGGTTAGTAAACAAAGAAAAACAAAGTATGATACAATAAAATGTGCTTGGTGATCTCTCCCAATTCAAACACAATGAATAAGGGGTGAGGAGGATGCCAAGGTGTGATCCCCAAAGCCAATGCATATGATGAGATAATATGAGGGATCTTAGGGTCAAAATTAGGGTCTTACAACGAGCCACCTTAAGAGTCATGGAATTATTCATCCACCACCATAGCATATTTGTTTACTTCAGTTTGGGTATCCCTACTTAAGTCGATTTCATGATCAAAACCACTGATATGGGAATGTTGGGTGGTGATTTTTGGTAGCGAAGTCTCACGTGCCTCAGCAATCGGTTGGTTAATTTTGCTCATTGAGATTTTCTCCGTACCTCTTGCAGATGTTGGAGGTAGGTGGGTTTGCCAACACTATTTAGAAGGACTGGTACAAAGGGAGATTTGGCTGCTATTTATGTGGTAGCACCCTGAAAGCCAAAATGGAGAGATAAATTAGTCAAAGTGTTAGAAGATAATAAATAGAAAGAAACAAAGTAATGTATGATTTTACCTTGTCCCCTTCGATGCCAAGGCTGGAGTTGTCGCTTTCAACTTGCGCTGCTACTATCTTCGATAGCTCTTCAGACGTAGGCTCAAAAATGGAAAGAGTAGCAGGTCGTTTTGTAACTCTGGCAATTTTTGCCTGAGGCTGACTCGAGGTTTCAACAGCTTTTGGTTGATCATTCCTTTTCCCGAGGGTTAGATCTAAGACATGAGAGAAATCCTCTTCGTCTGACTCAATCACAACATGGACTCCAGCTGCTTTCGTTTTGATTTTTTGAGGAGTAGGGGGAGGTTTTCGAGCAACCTGAATGAAAATATCTAAGTGTTAGTAATACCATTATACATAACAAAAGTAATGAGTAAAGTAAAGGTTTACCTTTATATTCATGCTACTTCCCTCAGCCTTTGCTTCGACTGACTTCTTGACCGTTGGTTTTTTGGGTGGAACTCTGGTAGCCAAAAGAATAAAAAACATAACAGTTACTAAGAGTCAAGAGTAAATATCCTAATAGAGAGATGTGGTTCAAAAAGCCTCCCACTCCACACTTTCATATATATATATGATTCGATGCGAACATCTTCGATCCTTATATGAAGATGTCCTTTGGAACTATCTAAAGTGTGCTTAGTCGCAACCACTCGCTGGGATTTTTTCTGTGATTGTTGTTGAAGGATTTTTATAGAATCCCCACAAATAAATCAGTCTAGAAATGGAGGAGCAAAGGCCACTACAAAATCAGCGTTTGGCAGTCGAGGAAATTTAAGAGGAAACATTTTGAAAGCCATTCCGTATCGTTTCTCAAGAGGAATGTGCGGAGGGATTTTTAAATTCTCTGTTTTCTTTGAAAATTTTCCTTTAGCGTGACAGCTGCCTCACGAATAGTTCGACTAAGATCATCGGGCCAATAAGAAGTTTCAAAGTAGTTTTGGAATGCCTGAATTTCTTTGATATGTGTATAAGTACCTTTCTTGATTTTTTCCTGCACAAAGAGGAAAGCTTTGTTAAAGTGTTGAGTGAATGAAGGAGCATCATAAAGTTCTTCAGCATAGTATTGTGACCACCATTTCCCAAATTCTGGAGTGCAAAGGAAACTTGACTCGAAGCTAACTGGGGTAAGGTGTGTCCTTCCAGTGTATCGAGCTATTTGTTTAAGAGTGGTGGTTTCGTTGTGGTTTGCGTTATAGAGAATGAGGGTTCTTTTTCTGTCGTAGATACATTTTGGGAGGAACTGAATCAATCCGAATTATCGAGTCACGAGATTGGGTTGATAAGTAATCAAGGTGACTTAACTCTTCGATGAATTTAACGTAAGGGTTATTAATTTTGGAGTTAGAAAGGCTTCCCAAATTAAAAGGGACTCTGTTTCTTAGCTTTTGATAGGATATGGGAAAGGTCTCGTGAACCATTCTGGACCATATTTTCTGGCTGCGAAAGGGGCCATGTTCGATGTGAACTCATGATGTTTTGCAAACATCATAACATAGCTCATGAATGTCAGTCGAAGGGCCTTTCCTTCATCATTTGGGGTTAGCTGAGCCAGGCGGTTTCCTTCGACCCTCATATTTTTTACTTCCTTAGCTTCTTCGTCGACGAGGTTTTTGTTAGGAAGACTTACCTTGAAGGTGGCATTTAGCCAGAGTTGTAGAAACCAGAAAGGACCAGAAAGGAGGAGATTTCCTTTTTCTCCCATATTTTTAAGTTGAGCAACGCCATCACTCAACAATTCGTAGGGGCTGGCCAGGATCATTTTGCTCAGATAGACGTCGTGACCAGAATGAAGTTGGTTCGCTAGAGTGAGATATTTCTTGGCAACCTAGAGTGACTTCGAGCAAAAGACACATTGGGATAACCATAAAGCCAAGAAGGCAATATGTTCTACGTCAGAGACGATGTCAGTATCTTTGTCATGATAGTGTGCTATGTGGGTTGAGTAGGCAGCCCTAGAGGTGGAGAAGGCCATGGAGTCGTCAAATTCTACATCTGGGTCATAAGTATTCCCAGTTGGTTTTAGCCCTATGATAGCGGTTATGTCGAAGAGAGTGGGTGTTACCATTCCACAAGGGAGGTGGAAGATATAGTGAGTAATGTCCCAGAAGTACAGTGAGAAAACTAGTAAAGTCGAACTGTAATCCAGTTCTACCTTTGACAAAATGATTAAGTCATAAATTCCCATGTCCTTCCAGGTTTGAGATTTGTTTTTTCTATCTTGTTTAGCCAGTTTAGATAGTTAGTTGGATCTTTGAATGAGGGGGTCGCTCGAAAGACTCTAAAGCCACTGTTCATAAACCTTAAGTCTATAACTTCATCTATTAAAGATTGGGATTCCTCAGCAGTAGTATCCCTTCCAACCCTAAGTTTTTTTTGCTTGGCCTATTGGTTTACATTCATGGTAAGTTGGAAAAAAGTCCCTAAGTCTGCTAGGATCGATGTTCAGATTAGGTAAAGGTCCAAACAAAGCATGATTTTTTTCCAGAGACAGTTATGGGAATGAGTACCTGAGATTCATAAATTCTTCACTGTTCTTCAGTTCTTGGTTCAGGAATATATTGTTGGTTACCCATCATCACTGGGCCAGGAAGCATGGGAAAATGAGGGAGGTCTGAGATCTTTTTGGGGGCCTTCGTGTGTTCGATAGAAACCTTGACAGCTTTGGTTGTTTCTTTGGGGATTTTGCTTGAAGTAGCCATTTTTGTTAAAAGTTTGAAGAAAGAAAATATGGGTTTTTTGAGAGTGTTTTGAAGAAGATGAAGAGTTGAAGGACTTGAGAGTTTCAGAAAGCGTAAAAAAAGTGGAATTAGTGAGGAATGCGCTTTTTATAGGGTTTTTGGAAGAAAAACGGTTCAAATCAGCATTAATGGTTGACAAACAAGTGAGACATGTGTCTCTCCAGGATTACATAGTGGGACAGTGGTAATTAAGGCCTAAATCCCATGATCTCCTAGGGTCTAGGAAACATGATGATTAAAAAGATTCACGCATGGGTTGAAAAGACATATTGGAAAAAGGTAATGATGGTTCTGACGTCATGTGCCAGTTGGGAAAAGATGAATAGTTTTTTGCAACGTTGGAGCATTAGTGGCATCAAAGTTATGCAAAAATTGTTCAAAGGCATCAAACCATAATCTCAAAAAATTCCTTTTTCTTCGATGTGTCGAAAATGACATTTTTTGGGGGAAATTTGTTAGCTCCAAATTCGACGCCTGATGTGGATTAAGGGAATTAAATAAGGAAATAAAGTTTCCTGTGAAGAAATTGAATGTTTCGACAAAATTATACAGTTTGGAATTCCAATCGAAGATACCTTAATGCAAGGGTAAAGATATTGTGTGGACTTAGAAATGTTTCCAGCAGTTGGAAAACAGAAGCATCACTAATGGTAGTTCAACAAAGGATTTGAATTCAAATAAGGGAGGGAATTCTTTATTCTTATCTAACTGCTGGGTATGCATGGGGCATGGTGGGCAATTGCATACATGCAGAGCGCCACTTGTCCCAATCTGGTGAATAGGCCGTTGGAAGCGGTTATTTCGATTGGTATAAATAGGAGGTTTTAATGTTAGGATTGGTGTGCTCAAGTGTGTACAAATTTATCATTTTACCCAAAGTATCCATGTGTAGAGAAAGTGTAACTTGAGAAAATGTACGTTTGATGTTGCACCATATTTTTACTTAAAGCAATTTTAATCAATCTATTCTTTTCAAAAAATTATCTTCAGCACTATTTACTTTCCATCACTTTCCTTGCTTTCTTTGCGCTATTTTACCTTCATATTCTTTAACGAATTATTTTCAGGATGAACGTTGTCGAAGTGTTCATCATCTATCATACTTTACCATAAAAATAATTAGCACATGTCCTAAGATCAATCTGATTGATCCTGTAAGTTACCAAAATATTTCACTTTGGAAGATTAACGATTGTTTACCAATTTTCACGGTAAACAGGTTTCTATGATCACCCAAAGAAATCAAAGAGACTCAAACCAAGGTGGCCCACAAAGTTAGGGTTTCAAGGATCAAATGGTCTATCAAGGAAAAGAACCAAGCAAACTAGGGTTTGCATGAATGAAAGGTCAAGATGCAATCCCACAAGGTCAAGCAAAAACCAAATTTGTCATTCACAAGCTTTGAATCTATGATACTTATAAGAAAGTGTTAATATTGAATGCATGGTGCATATGAATGAATGCAAGTCAATCTTAAGTCATAGGTTGGATAAAAAAATGAAAATGGGAGGGCAAATTTTGGTGTATGACAGCTGACCTTATTTAATCATCTTAAACCTGAATGTGTGAATTGCGAAAGCTTTTTCAGATATTTAAGGTAGAAGAGGATTAAATACCAAAGTATCTGAAAATTTTCCCCTTGAAAAATGCTTATAAGGTTATATAGGTAGGTGTATATGGAAAGTGGAATGGAAGGTAGACTTTCATAGGTTCATTTGTTGGGGGATGATTGAAATATTGTGTGGGGAAATATATAAATAGCAAAGGGAAACATGATATGTAT
Source organism: Lathyrus oleraceus (assembly GCF_024323335.1). NCBI lineage: Eukaryota > Viridiplantae > Streptophyta > Magnoliopsida > Fabales > Fabaceae > Lathyrus > Lathyrus oleraceus. Next base: position 159,907,996 of record NC_066584.1, on the reverse strand, counting down.
GCCATATGCAAAGGATTTATTTTCTATTGTACCTGAAGCTATGTGTTCTATGTAGCAAAGGATGGAGATATGATTTGAGTCTGGTATGGGAACAAGGAGCGCATAAGTTAACATGAAAGTTCCAGCATGCCCTTGTAGACAAGGGATTTTAACTGAATCTTCCTGATCGGTCACCATTTTCAATATGTTGTCATTACTTATTCGACAAGAAACCAAGGATTCTAGAATACTTTGTGCGTATTATGGTACCTTTTGAGTTAGTTTTCATTTTCGTAAGTTATTTAAGCATTTTATTAATTTTTAGTTTTATTTTGTGTTTTCAGGATTTTACGCCTTGGTTGTATGTGTTTATGCCCTCCAGGTCCACGTAAAAGATCCAACGGACTCAATGCAAGAAAGTGGAAGGGTCCGACGTTCGAGGAAAGGAGATTTTTTAGTACAGGAGGCCTGACACGGTCACCCGTGTCACCTAACATGGGCCGTGTAAGGAGGAAGGCAAATCAAGAACAAGAAATAGCTAAGACAGGGGCTTGAAACGGCCACCTGTGTCAGGTCACCTGGGACGTGTCAAAAGAGATAGATAAGGCAGGGAGCTGACACGACGACCTGTGTCAGCCCAAGCGCAAATCTTCCAATTTTTGGGCTTTTTACCCAGGCTTGAGCAGCATGGACGTTTTGGGGATTTCCAACCATTGCCAAGGGATTTTTCACCATCTTAGGAGACTTTCTACGAGAGAAGAAGACACTTTGGAACAAGGAGAACACAAAGCACATAGAATTGTCAGACGATCGAGAATTACAGAGATCAAGGAATTCGGAGAGCAGAAGATTTTCATGAGCAGAAGCAATTGAAGATCCAAGTCATCCAATTACTTATAATGTGTATTTTTTTTATCTTGAATCTGTTTTGAACAATATGAGTAGCCAAACCCCCCAATGCTAGGGGGTGTCCCTGATTTAGATCTGTAATGACTTTGAGTTTATGATTGCATTGATACTATTGTTTTTCATAATTACGGTAATTTTTTGATGTGTTTAATGCTTTCTCTTTCGGACCAATTGAGATTGTTGTATGATTATCAATTAGGCTGGACCGCCATTGGTAAGGTTTTCATAAGATTACTCGGCAGTAGATATCACCTAGGACTAGGGATACCCTGTATGAACTAGAGCATTCTTGATATAATAAGGCTTAATTTCACCGATAATTTCCTATGGACATAGAAATTAGGGTTGAATGATTAAATGTTTTCTAACCAAGGACTTGGGAGAAAATACCCTTGAGAACTGGTAGTAATTCATATTTGTTGATGCAATAGTGACTCAGAGTTGTTACATGGGAAAATTATACACCTTCCCTGGCATCGTTCCTCTTTCCTTGCAAACCCTTATTTTACAGTATTAATTTCTTTTGCCTTATTTTTATAATTTTGAATTTAAAAACCCTAACACTAGCTATTGTTTAATTGAACGACGATTTGAACTCAATATTAACTTGCAGTCCTTGAGATCGACATTTGGGGAATTTCCTTTTTATTACTTCAAAAGGCAAAATAGTACACTTGCTATTTTTTCGACCACTCCCCTGATAGAGAAGTCACAAATAAATCATCATTCCAAAGATTAGAAACAAAGTCAACAATGAAGGTTGTGAAAAAGATTATCAACCGTGAAGGTTGGAAACAAAGAATTATCAATCGTGAATATTGAAAAAGGGGTTTGTCCACCATGAAGGTTGGAAACAAAAGACTTATCAATCATGACGATTGGAAAAAGATTCATCAACCACGAGGGTTGGAAACAAAAGACTCATCAACCATGACGGTTGGAAAAAGATCCATCAACCATGAAGATTGGAAGAAGATTAATCAACCATGAAGGTTGGAAAAAAGAGGATCATCGACCATGACAATTGGAAAAAGGATCAACAACTAGGAAGGTTGGAAATAAAGAATTATCAACTGCAACGGTCAGAAAAAGGATACCAAGTAAACTGGGCTTTAAAAGATGCCAAGTAGGTTGGATTTTGGGGAAAGTTCAAAATAAGACTAGGCTTTAAAAGATGCCAGTCAGGTCTGGAGCTTGGAGATGCCAATAAAATGTTGGGCTTTGATTTTTTTTCTTCTGATCTGTACACGAGACTTCATGCTATGCTAGATAAATGAAATGCATAAGTGAAGCGACATGATTAATACATGCTGATGATTTATGCAATCGTTAAGCCATATACTCATATGGAGGGAGGTGGGAACTTTGGGCTAGGATAAAGGTCATATAGACATGATTTTTCGACACCTACTTCCGTTGTTGTCACACCTTTGGACTTGATCTGAAACATGGAGAGAGAGAGCTTGTACCTTCGTAACCTACCTATGCCCCAATATATTAGGTATCTGCATGGATTGCCCCAATCACAAGTTATGAAGCAGCCTTGTCATCAGAAGATCTCAATTTGGATTGCCCCAACGTCTTGAAATTGTATCCTCTTGATTAACCATTTATGAGAGTGATTAACTTCTCATGCTCTTGAGGTGGCCTTCCCCAATATGAGCCTCGAAGTAGATTTTCCCCTGTCTGGCTGATTTAGAGAGATTTATCGAATCTCGACGTGGTTGCCCTAGATTGACTGAATTTTGAAGAGACATGTGCTTTGGGATATCAAAAGAAATGTTTAACTTTCCCATTGTAAGCTTTCTTGATGTCAAGTGCCTGTTCGCAAGAAAAAATGCACATTTTAAAAATGATAATTGTTATGTCATGCTCATGCAAGTTTTGAAACTCACGTATGTTCACTAAGACTATGACATATAATGAATGAATCACCACTTAGAATGCCATATCAATATCAATAAAAAATGACAAGCATATCTTTAGGAGTCAGATTTGACGCGATCTTAGCATAATATGCTTTTGAAATAAACTCTGCTTCAATTAGGTCTTTTAAGGGTTGTATAGTGGCCTGGTTCACGGTTTCATAAAGAAAGGATATAAGGCTCAAAACCTATCCTAACCCACCTGATCTCTGTGATGTTCTCCAGTCCTACGTTCAATTAGCTTGAAACAAGCGTCCATCTTTCAGAAAAGGATTTCAAATAGTATCAATGGTGGTTAAGGAACCCAATATGAGTTTGGAGCGATAGTCACTCACCTTCTGCTTGCAGACACAAATTTTCTTTTGCTAAGGAGTTTTGTTATTGATCCTCTTGTTCTTTTGTTTTACATCTACCCTTAGTTTTTCCTAGACTAATCCTTTGAATTTGCAGTCCACCGAGATGCCCTAACTTTTGCCTAAGTCCTTTGTTTTCAAGCTTCTAACTTAGCGGGCTTTTATTTTGCTTTTGGTTTTTATTTCTCATCTTTTTTTTTGTATTGGAGAAAATCCTATGATACTTTTCTTGCTTGATTTGTTGCGAGGGTTGTGACTGTCTCACTCCTTTCGTTGGTAAGGGATAATCATTGTGAATTTGTGATTCAATCCTCTTGAGAGGGATATGATATATTGATCATCTAATGGGACATTCTCCTTCTGAATTTTGAACACAAGGTCAAACTAACTGAAGACTACCCTGTCCCTAGTTAAAATTGAGGGTTTTATGTATGTATAGAAAGAAACTCCTACTTCAAGGCCCAAAGGGGTTGACTAGGGATTGTCTTCCTTATACCTCTGGTGTTTAGGGATTTGAACAATGCCCTACATCATCAGCACAATCTTATTCAAAAGCATACAAATAGTGATCTTGCGCATTTTATTTGCATCATTGCCTTTTTATTTTGCTTGAAAAACAATTTGATACTAATAAATAAAATATAAGTGAACACGAATGGATTTAATCAAAACATGCATGTTTATTTCATTATTATTATCATCTGAAAACCAATCAAGTTTTAAAAATGAACAACAAGTAACAAATAGAAAAAGATTACAAATGAGATATGACTGAACAATATAATATTGCTGACATGACTAGCCTTGATACTCATCGTGGAGGTAACCAAGTCTGAGAATTCTCCACCAACAACTAGATTCACCACTTGTACATTGTGATTTGGCAACGAGTTAGTTATGACATTGGGCCCTGCCTCAGAGAAGGACAAGATATTCTGATCGATCAGCTCTTGTACCCTGGCTTTGAAAACCAAACAAACCTCTGTAGAATGTCATATGTATCTGGCGTGGAACATGTAAGATGCATTAGGGTTATGCCTATGATGGTAGGGAGAAGAAGCAGGCGGAATCTCTTTTGGCATAATTGCCCCTTGTTGGATAATATATGGTAGCAACTGAGCATATGATACATGGATCTGGTCACGACGAGGACGCTTCTTATCATAACGTCTGCCTTGACCCTGACCTTGGTTTCTGTTATCTTGTGGAGGTCGCCGATTCTGAGAAACTTGAGCCTGTGGAGGCTGTTGATACTGAGGTTGGTACACGGGTTGCTGATATTGGGCAGCAACAATGTAAGAATAAGGGTAGTTTGGCACATGAGCCAAATGAGCTTAAACTTGAGGGTGGAAGCTTGCTATCACAACACTTGCCTCAACCTCTTTCTTCTTATTAAAACCATGATATTTCTTGACCACTACTTGGTTATCAATGCTGGAAATCTTCCCTATTTTCAGCCAATTCTTAATGCATTCTCCAATGGTTACTATGTCAGCAAAATTGGACGATGAACTACCGACCATCTTTTCATAGTACATACCTTGAAGAGTGATCATGAAAATATCAACCAATTCAGCGTCTGTCAGTGTAGGTCTAACTCGGGAAGCCATTTCACGCCACCTCTGGGTGTATTCTTTGAATGTTTCACCGTTCTGGTAGGCTTGATTTTGCAGCTGTAACCTGGTGGGAGCCATATCCAGGTTATATTTATATTACTTTAGAAAGGCTTTGGATAAGTCCTTATATGATCTGATTTTACTGCGCTCCAAACTCATGTACCAATCTAAGGATGCCCCGAATAGGTTATCCTGGAAGCAATGGATAAGAAGCTCATCATTGTCAATGTAGGAGGCCATCTTCCTACAATACATAATAACATGGCTTTTGGGACAACTTAAACCCTTGTACATTGGAAAGTATAACGCTCTGAACTTATGAGGAAGTGTCACGTTAGGAACTAGGCATAAGTCCTTAGCATCCATATCGTAAGCGGAGAAACCTTCAATGAACCTTAACCTCTTATCTAATAACCGATAGTCTGCCCGTCTGTTCTGATATGTACCAAAAGCAATCTGAATGGAATTCTAAAGATTAGTTTGATGATTTGGGAGTTGAACACCCTAAGTGTAAGACCCCAATTTTGACCCTAAGATCCCTCATGCAATTTCATCATAAGCATTAGAATTGGGATCATACCTTGGCATCCTCCTTACCCCTTTTTCATTGGGTTTATTTTGGGAGAAATCACCAAGCACTTTTTGATTATATCATACTTGTATTTTATCATTTTACTAACAAAATATCAAAAATATGTCTTTGTATTTGCCTAATCCTTTTGTAGGTAGGGCATGATCTCATTGATTCATCAAGATCACATCTAGGGTTTAAGAACCTAATGAACAAAGAGCACAACCAAGAATTGATTCAAGAATGGTTATGAACATCATATATGAGTCCCATTGGTCTCTACATGTTATATTAATCAAGTTTTCTTCAAGAGTTTGAGGGTGATTTGCCTTGGAAACCCTAGTTTGACTGGGTATCTTGAGTAACTTCTCCAACAAGCTATCTCACCAATTGATCAAATTTCTCAAGGGGCACTTCAAATTTAATCATCTTATGCATATATGATCTACCATGATCCAATAAAGTCAAGAGAATTGGAAGTTCGCAAGTTGGTTGATGGTGGTTGGCCAGATGAATTCATCTGATCAAAACCGGGTCTCCCTAGATCCTATCTCCTACAATTTTCACCATATGAAAATGATTACAAGAGAAAACTTACTCTAAATGACATTATAAACAACTTTCATGTTGAGACCTAGAGCTATTTTTGCTTGCAAAATCATTTTCTATGTTGAAACGTTATAGGTCATTTTGTCTAAACCCTAATTTGAAAGTCAACTTCCTAAGGCCATAACTTGCTCAATTTTATGATATGAAAGATTTCCAAGTTGCACAATTAAATTCAATGTGTATACTTCAACTTTTATGTTTTGAGTAGGAGCTAACTCAACTTCTTTGAACATGTGATATGAGGCTATATTATAGGTCGCTTTTGACCTATACCATTGATCAAGTGATTTTTCCAAACTTCAAAAATACATAACTCTATCATTTCAAATACAAATGACATGAAATTTATGACCATTTTGAAGGTCTTTGAGAGAACTACAACTTTTATGAAGACACTTTTCTCATTTAAAGCTCCCATAAAAAGTTAAGCAAGGTGGAATATTGAGACATATGGCTTGACACTTAGAAAATTTTTGATATGTCAAATTTTTCCAAACTTCCACCTCAAATTTCTCCAAGTTCCAAGCTCAAAATGAAAAAGTGTTCAACATCAAACTTGTTCCTCTTGATCTCAGCTTTCCAAAGAGCTCAAACTCATTTATTTTGGACTTGAAAGGCATAGGCTGCGCATGGCTTAAACAGGCTGATATTATTTGGCATGGATCAATCTTCAAACAACAATGCACATTTGCCTTGCAATCCAATCCATCTCCAAAGCATCTGAGCTTCAAACTTGGACTATTAGCTATCATTTCATGGGCCTATGCGTGCCCATGCATCATCCATCATCATTTTACCAAAATTGGAAAGTGAGAAGAGTGTGCAAATATCACATGGATTTGGCTATATATACAATTGCATTTGCTTAGAAATCACACACACATTGCGCCAGCTTTGAATCCCCATTGAAAACCCTTCACTCTAAGAGGATAACCTTGATAAATTCATTTGAATTTGAGCTTGAATCTCCACTGTTTTGGAATTCAATTCTCCAGGAATCCATTGCTTTTAAGCCTTTCCATTCCTCTCCTGCAAGCAATTGAAGTGAAGCCAAGCACAATTCAGATCAAGATCTAGCAAGCTCAGACCTCCATTGAAGGTAATTTGCAGAAATTTTAAACTTTTCGTTTCTCTCAATTTATTACTCAATTCCATTGATTCTTGAGTTGTCTGAAGTCCTACCAATGTAGGCAAGAAGATTGAGTTGCTTTGAGGCTAAATCGAAGCAACTCAGATCATGAACCTCATTTTTCAATTCCACATATCTCTTAATATATTTGGAATTGGAGGAATTGGAGGTCATATTCGTGCTTAGTGATGTTTTTTCTTTAAAATCATGTCCCTGTTTTGAATTTTAGTGATGATTCATCTTGACCAGTCCGGTGGAACTCACCGGGGAAGATGACCGGAGCTCTGGCTCCGACGATGATGTGGATTGCATCTGGACCATGGGATCTAATTCTCACGTTTTAATCTTGACCGTGCCTTGTGAATACCATGTGTACAACGCTGTTGACTTGGACATAGGTGGAACACGCATTTTGGATCATTAGATCTACCACCTCAATTAATGAGGGAGATCTGATGGTCCACGTATTTTTGGATTTTCTGAATTTCATTTTAATTCCATTTTTTTCAATAATTCATAAGAAATTAAATATTGATCCAAAAAATATGGGACTTTTACCAAAAATTTTCAAAAATTTTTCTCTTTCATATTCTGAATTAAAATTATTTTTTTGGATCATTATTAATATTTTTCAAGAATTAATTGATTTTTACATTTGTTTTTAATTGTTTAACAATATTTTTAAGTGTCCAAAAATTATGAAATTTTTTCTCCAAGGTCCTTTGACCTTGTTTGACCTATGATAAATCTCATGGCCATTTATTTGGTGTTTTGATGAGATTTTAGGATTTGGACAAAACATATTTGAATTTAATGCATTATTTTACTATTTTTAATTGAATAAATGCCATTTTAATTGTGTTGACCATTTGTATTGACTTAATTGAGTTTATTATTTGTTGTTGGGCCTTGGTCAAGGTTGATTTGACTTTGTCAAGTTAATATTATTGGATTTAGGGGATTAATGGAATGTACAGTCCATCTTCCTGTCGCAACCTGAAAAATGGAATGCGAAAAAAAACAACCTGCGAAGAAAGACAGGAGAGTCGCCACCGTGCGTTATTTATCCCAAAGGAGGGAAAGGAAACGCTCGAAGTAAACCTGGAAAAAGGAAAGGACAAGACAGGGTCTCGCAACCAAATCTTGGGTTCGAGAGTCGATTATGCGAAGGGAAGGTATTAGCACCCCTATGCATCCGTAGTACTCTACGGGATCCACTTTTGTAGTTCTTGTCTAAAGGGTGTGGGTTTATCTAATATGTTATTTACTAAAAAAAGGGGGTCAAAAGAAATTGACTCGCACGGATGTCGCATCCACTGCATACATATCTCATCTGAATATGAGAATCAGAGTCTTCGTAGCTCGGCTACCTAGGGGTTAAGGGTAATTGTGCTCGCTAAGACATCGCGTCTTATGCCTATGTATCTCATCTGGAATGAGAATCAGAGCAAGCCGTAGTTCGGCTAACTACGGGGTTATGGATTGGGTTTTGGACGAACGACGTTACTACGCAATCTACCGGATGCTTGACCTTTGGAGACTTACTCGCCTGTAGTAGAAGGAGTTAACGTGTTCTTAGGAGAAGAAAAATCAATGAGTTGGTAGGGTTAGGGATGCTCATGCAAAAAGGCAGTCCTTGACGAAGGAACCTGTAAAATAAACACACAAAAACATTGCCTCCTATCGAGGTCTTCCAGCTAGGAAAGCAGTAAAATGCGGGAAAAATGTAAAAGTACCACACAGATAAAGATCCAAAGTAACAGTAATTAACGGAACAAGGAAACCCTGAGATCCTCCCAAGCTAACACCATCAAAGAAAGTGAGTCAGTACAGGTAATCGGAATGAAACCTCTAGGAGGTATCCCACAAATAAAGTGGAACACCAGGCAAACCATCTCTGCAAGAGTCATATGAGCCCTCACAAAACAAAACTCAACAAACAGGTTAGAGAAACAAAATAGGGTAACCAAGAGTTTCCCCCAAAGCAAAATGTAACCACATGAATCATGCCCTTTCAATTCACAAAAAGCTCACAAAAAGCAACCATGGGTAGGAGGCCTAAACCTCTTGTCAAACACATGCATCAAAAGGGTATCAAATTCACCTATAATACCTCATACATTTAGATCATTCAAATTAAAGGCATAAAGATGATGGATATAGGGCAAACCTGATTGGAGAGATCGGTTGAAATCAAATGGCACGGCTGGATTTGCAAACCAATGTTAGGGTTTGCTTGAGCTGAAAGTGTGTGAGTCAGAATGAACCTTTCAGAGTTGCCTGGAGGTTGCTGCAGATTAATTCTCACTCTCTCTGTCTAGGTTTCTCTTCAGGTTTTGTCCAGGGTTTTGTTCCAAGGAAACCTCAGAGTGTTTTGCTTCTCTTCCTTTTTCTGTCTGTTCTCCCTCTTTTATAACATGATTTTCATGGCTTTGTGGGCTCAAATGAGAGAGTTCCAAGTCCAAGATTTTTCTATTATATTTTATTTATTTAATTAATTTTTTTTATTTATTATTTATTTTTATTTTATTTATTTTATTATTATTATTATTATTATTATTATTTTTAAAGTTTCTTGGATCTGATTCTGATTGACATGATGAAATGCAATATGAAATGTTAAATGACCTAAAAATGAATGCGTGAATAAGGAGGGAAATTTTTGGGGTGTTACACTCCCAAAATGAATGAATAATATTAATTTGGTAAAAGTCCTCATTTGACCAATTTGTGATCTCATTTATCCCTTTCCCTCTTCATCTAATTCCCCTTCTTCATCCATTCATTTTCAATTGGCCAATGACATCTCAAAGTCCTAATGCTAGTTGATTGAAAGATTAACATGAGTATGGATGAGATTAGGCCACACCTTTTGTATATTTTTTGTGTGTGGTATGTTTAATGAGCATAGTTCATAATACTATGTCTCCAACATGCATTAACACCAAAAGTCTATTGCCCGACCTTAAATAGTTGTGATTTCTACATAAGTCCAATTACGATTGCTTAACATAGCGCTAAATTTGTGACATAAAAGGCATAAGCATTCTAGTTAGTGAGATTGTAAGTCTCCCCTCTTTCATGGTATTGTATGGAAACTTGACCTTCTTTCCTTCCTTTGGAAGATGTTTTGGTTCAAGGATCCATGCTTCTGGAAAATGGGTTGAGTGTTCTCCAAAGAATGTCTTGAAATCAAAAAGTAAAACAAAAATAACTACTAACTTACTAACCATTAACTTTTAATTTCAAGTATTTACTTTAATTCAATTTACTTTTAGCACTTTATATCATTTTGCCATTATACATATCATTCTATTTGTTTATGTTAATGTAATTTTCACTTTGTCCACTTGGACCATATTGTGTGATATACTTTGTTTGTATGTTACCTTGTTTGCTTGTTTGGTCTTTGACCATTAATGTACATAATAATAACAAAAACCCTAAAAGACTTTTGAGTGGACTGTTGGTTTGATCTTGCCCATTTGGACTTAGAACTTAGGCAATATTCCTTTGCTAATGGACTTCGCCAATGCCAATTTGTTGAAGAACCAAGTGCTTGCAATTTGAAATTCATCTGATACATCATTCAAGATCTCTCCAGTTCATCTGCAACATTATTCATTGTTAAGCTGCTATGTTGAACCTGTGACTTGTGGAATTCATCTGCTACATTGGCTATTTTGAAGAAGATCATGAAGTGGATAATCTTGGATGAGGCTATCTTTATTTTATGCCTTTGCTCTTCAAGATTGATATAATTGTGCATTTGTGTGTTGCTTGATTCTAAAAGTTCAAGGGAATTATGGGTTTCTATTGACATACTTGTCTATTGGATTTCTCCCATTTGGTCAGATATTTTCAACTTTAAACTTTTAATTCTTGTGCATAGAGTAGTCTCTTCATCTTCTCCCTATTTCTTTAATTTCAAAATCTCTCCCTCCATTTTCCCTTCTTTGTGTGAACTACTTTTGTTCTAAACTTTGACCACTTTTACAAAAAGATAGAAACTTTTGCCTTATGCCATTGCATTTTCAAACTTATTTTCTTAAATCAAACTTGTAAATGAATCTAACTATACTTGATTTAAAACTTTCAAAAAGCCAAAAAGAACTAACTCATTCAAACCATTTTTAGGCCCTTGTGCCTTTCAAATTAAATTTTGTTAAAATCAACACACTCATTTTGAAATTTATAGCACGAACTACGAGGTTTGATCCCTCATTTTTATATAGGTACGTAGGCATAAGACCGAAGGTCTTGTCAAACACAAAAGCATAATTAATGAATTCTTTTCTCATCCCCCCATTCTATTTGTTTGTAAACATCACTTTGTACGAAATACATATGCACACAAAAAGGGCTCCCTAGGAGTACCTATGACACTTTGGGTGCTAATACTTTTCCTCTGTGTAACCAACCCCCTTACCTGTGATCTCTGATTTTTTATTAGTTTTAATTTGAAAACTTCTTACTATTTGGGTTTTGTTCGCACTTTTTCCCTTTTCCCTTGGAAACAATAAAAGCGCAGTGATGACTCTTGTTAATTGATCTCTAGCTTGTCCATAGCTTGATGATCATGAATTTTCCGCTACAGAATTTAAGTGGCGACTCTTCTAGAGAGTAGTCTCAAGTGGGTTTAGCCTACTTTTTGTGTGAATATATTTGTATATATGTGATGTTTGTATATATGTATATGTGATATAATCTGCTTGTTGTGCTTGGTGATCTCTGAGTGGTGAGATAAGTTTTAACCCGAACTTGAGTGCAATGAAGATAGGAGGATGGTATAGTCATGTTCGACTTATGTGGAGTAGTCCTTAACAAGTTGGCTTGAGATCCATCTTCTCAGTGGAGACTCCTTTGGATTTGGAAATGTCACACAAGTATTTGTGGTCAGGCATTGCTATTTCTAATTGGGTCTGAGAAGTTGAGGACCTTAGAACACCTAACCCATCTTGGCCTATTTAGGACGTAGTGCGGAAACTATTCAGGTGTAGACTTGATAACAGTTGTTACACGATACTACACTCAGACGAGTTTCTCTTGAGAATATTATGGGTCGATGAGTCAGTCATCTTAACCTATAATATCCGATAGATAGAATTGAGACTCAGGGAACTTTTTAGAACATAATCTACAAGTTTTTATCCTTATTTCACTCCTTTGGGATGGTTCTTACCCAGACTCCATGCTCGTGACTTGCAACAAACCCTTGATTCTTGGTTGATCCAATCAAGTCTTGTCAACATCAATGGAACTTGGGTGTTGATAAGGTGTAAACCATAATCCACCAAAATGGATGATTGATCTTGACAATTACTTGATTCATCCCTTGACCTTTGTTTGCCTTGTGTGTGATCCATTACTTGTGATTGTTGTATTCATGCATTTCATGTGCATCATAACATTTATCACACAAAATTTCAAGGAACTAAGGTGTCATTTGCAAATATTTTCAAACCATGGATTGTGGACGAAGGAACACTAAGAAGTACATGTAGCGGGGTATTCGTTACCATTAGAGATATTGACTAAATCTAAGGTAAACCATACAAGTCGAGTCGCCACCGCACTTCTATTTATCCAAAGGAATGGTTAGAAAGCAAACAAAAACCTAAAAGTTTTATCGAATCAAAAACTAGTAAAAATGTCAGAGATCGGGGTAAGGGGGTTGGTTATGCAATGGGAAGGTTTTAAGCACCCAAAACATCCTAGGTACTCCTAGGGAGCCCTTTTCATACTTGTTGTAAGGTTGGTATTTTGTGAAAATTTGTTTGTGAAAACATCATTGAAGAGATGAGAAGAGAATATACAAGTTATTTACATTTTGTGTTTGGATGGATAAACCCATTGCCTACGTGCTATCTTAAAAAAGATTAGGATCAAAACCTCGTAGTTCGGGGTAAAAATCTCAAAAATAAGTTGGTGAATTGATTGGTCCAAAATCCTTAAGGTCTTTTGTTATCCAAGGGAGAAAACTCAACCTAAAACCACAAATCCACCATGTGAGGATAGCTTCAACATACTAGTGAGGGGTTAACCCTATAATAAGCATGGAAGACTCATTGTCCATCACTAAGGATATAGGTGAGTATTACATATACCTTAAGGATAACTCAAACCTAATAGCTATAGGTTATGAAAAGTTTTGAATAAGAAAGTGGCCATCCTTTGAATAAGAAACAAGAGCACAAATCGAGTTCCTCTCTTGAGATCATATTGATGATCCAAGTAGCTCCCATCCTTTGGAATATGCAAGCAAAATAGGTGTAAGCTCAAGCAATCAAATTAATCAAGCAAGCTCTTAGAAGATCCCCAATGTCTCTTGTATCTTTCACTTTGGATGAACATGGCAATGGTTCTTCAATTTGGCTCACATAGGATTCCCTAGCACAAAAGCACACACATCAAAGAGTTTTATGAAGCAAATTGAGAATAGACAAGAGTGAGTTTAGAGGTTTGATCCTTCTAATCCATCTTCAACATTAAGGTCCTTTTACTCCAATTTTTGCATAGAATGTCCTAGAAACTAAGCCCGTTTGTCCATTTTCTACATTTTTGCTCCACAACAAACAAAACAAAACACAAGCACAATAATATATACACAATTATGTGCTCAAGTGAGCAAAAGGCAAATTGCATTAACATAAACATGTGCTCAAATGAGCAAAGGGAAAGAAGCAAATGAATAATATGTACAAGAATAGTAAATTGCATAAATGTAAAGTGCAAGAAGTAAATGATAATGGTTAATGGTTAGTGTTAATAGTTAGTGTGCCATAAGGCAATTTAGCGCTATGTTAAGCAATCGTAATTGGACTTATGTAGAAGTCACAATTATTTGAGGCCGATCAATAATAATGTAGGCAACAACACAAGTTAGAGGTCTTGATTAGTGAATCAAACTCCAAAAACTTGCCATGCCAAAAAGAAGATGAGAAATGATCTTGTATTGATTTAGGTTCTTTGCATGATTTAGGAAGCAACCTATCCTTAATGCAAAGCCATTCACTTGATCCATGATCAAGATGAATTAGATTTGAATCAAGGAAGATTAAACCTCCATGTATCAATGCTAACCACCAATCTTTAACTCATTGATCAAGAAGAAGAAAGAAAGAAGGAGAAGAAGAAGATGAAGAATTAAAGTGCATTAATGGAAATGGTATGTACTAATCAACAAGTATTGACCAAAGATAGAGAAGATCAAGGTCAAACAATAGAAAACAAAAGCAAAATGAAAATTAGAAGTCAAGGAACTAATAAAATATTTTTGGTATTTTTTAATATTAAAATAAAACTTGAATTAAAAGGAGAAGAATGAAATTGGTCCCATAATTTTTGGACCAATAATGAGAGAGATATGAATTTCTAAAATGAAATGGAATAAAAATAATAAAAATGAAAATAAAACAGAAAATAGAAATTGGAAAAAGCGTGAGTCGTCTGATGGTGATTCATTAATTGACGTGGATCATCACACGACCTAGAAGTGCGCGTTCACCATATACCTTGGTAAACTGAAACACACCAAGCCTAATAAAAGGTCATAACATTGGACACACGTGATTGCATCTGGGAAAATGAATGAACGATCCAGATCAAATTTGGAAACCAGACGGTGGCCAGCGCCACCGTCTTCTCTGGCCAAGTTCCGGCCACGTTCAAAAGTTGCAGAGAAAAAATGGTAACCAAAAGGCACGATTCAGGCGTCAATCGAGAGCTGGGGTGATGTACATCATCCCTGTACCACTCAAATCCATTCTAGATCTCTATGTTGAGAGAAATCAGAAGTGGAAAATCTGTGGTGTTTATATGAACTTCATGATTTTCAAAAATTGAAAGCATAACAATGTTGCCTCTATGCAGAGGACTTCAGATCACACAACAACAATGAGAATAGAGCACTATACAAGCTGATTCGAAGCAAATAACAATTGAAGTAAACCTTTGATTTGCAAGGCTTTGAGTCACAATCCTTGGATGCTAATGCTTACAGTTGATACTATAGATCAAAGAGAGAAGGTTTAGGAACTTTGAGATCTGAAAATTGATCAATGAAATCAAAATTTAGATCTGAAAAATTTGAAGAAAAATGAATTAGTTCCTTTAGTGATGGCTGGGATTTCAATTTAGCGGCAATTGGGGCGCCTTAAGGTTGAAGAAATGAAGAGCATAAGCATGTTATTTATAGGAGAAAGCATCTGAAATGCATGATCAAAAGTTTGCATGAATGGAAAGGGCCTCCATGCATGGGCCTGTACAGGCGCATGGAGGGCCCAATTCCACTTGGAATTGAAAGCTAATGCATGATGCAAGCAAAATGGACGTGCAGATTGGACTATATTAGCTCATGCAAGGCAAATGAAATGATTTTCAAGCCCTTATGTCTCAATGATGTAAGCTCCAAATGACAAAATCTACAACATGAAAGTTGTAGATCTTTTCAAAGCCATCAATTTTGACTTAAAGTTTGCATCATTTGGATTTTTGATGTAGGAGTTATGGGCACTTGAAGTTGGACTTTTTCACATTTCAATGCATTTGGTCCAAAGTGACCTATAATCTTTTGCATTATCACATGTATTTCTTTTGAGATTTTGGAATTTTTCTCAACATACCACTTGAAGTAGAAATCTTAAGCTTTCAAATTAATTTTAACTCACCTCAAAATCATGAAGAATGAAGGAGTTATGTCCTTGGGAAGTTGACCTAAAATTAGGGTTTCAGTCAAAATGACCTATAATGTCTTAGAATGGATGATGACCTTCCAAGCTTCAAATAAATTTTTGATGAACATGAAAGTTGTTTATATGGTTCTTAAGAACAGTTTTTATCTTGGGGCCATATCCATTTGACAAACACATAAAAAGTTAGGTCTCAGTGTATTTCAAAATAGTCAGATGAATTGACTGATCAACTTCTCAAGTCCAAACTTCATATCTTGATGAATTGATGATTGAGGACACTCAAATAAGTTCAAATATGCATGAAATGATGAATTAAATAACTTCCCTTGATTGTATTTGACCATGGGTTGAGGTTGCTTCATGAGCAAGGCACAATTGATGAATATATGAATTAGGGTTTCCTTGGGAAACAAGCCTCAAACCCTTTGATTTGCTTTGATAAAAAATGATGAATTTAGATACTTGGGAGGAATATTTGATGGATGATAGCTTTTGGGAATCATTTCCATACTTGCTTTCATCTTCTCTTGGCCATATCAATGCACATAGGATCTCCTAGAAGCTTTAGACCTTATGACTGCTCAAGCTACAACAAGAGATGTTAGTGACATATTTTGTGCTTTTGGTTAGTAAAATAAAATGAGAAAAGCAATAATATACAATTCAATTATGCTTGGTGACCTCAAACCAACTCACAAGAGATCCCACCCAAAGGGTCAAGGAGCCAAGATGCTTATGATCCTTGAGGCTATGCAAAAATGCAATGTTATGATGCCATGAGGGATCTTAGGGTCAAAGTTAGGGTCTTACAGTACAGTTTCAGATGTCCAGACTTAAAAGAGTTAAGGAAGCTAGCATCTTTTGTATTAGATCCCTTGGACTTCAAACAACGTCATGGGAAGCTTCTGTCCATCTTGTCTGCTGATGTAGTTGAAGGACTATTGAGTGTATTGGTGCAGTTCTGTGATCCTCTCTACCATTGTTTCACTTTCCCAGATTTTCAGCTTGTGCCTACATTGGAGGAGTATGCTCATATTTTAGGGATACCTGTTTCTAGTAGAGTGCCTTTTAGTGGATTGGAGGAGATTCCCCGGTCCAGTATTACTGCTGAAGCTCTTCACTTGAAGAAGTCTGAGATAAAGGCTCATTGGGTGAAGAAAGGAGGATTATTTGGGTTGCCATCTATTTTCCTCATCAAGGAAGCTACCACTTTTGCTCAAGATGGTAGTGTGGATGCTTTTGAAGCTATCTTTGTGTTGCTCATTTATGGATTAGCTTTGTTCCCTAACATTGACGGTTTTGTTGATGTTAACGCCATTAGACTTTTCTTGATTAGGAATCCTTTGCCTACTTTGTTGGGTGATATGTATTTCTCTTTGCATCTAAGAAATTCTAAAGGTGGTGGAACGATCGTCTGTTGCATTCCTCTTCTGTACAAGTGGTTTATTTTGCACTTGCCTCAGACACCTGCTTTTGTGGAGAACAAACAATGTCTAAGGTGGTCTCAGAGACTTATATCTCTCACTAATGATGATATAGTTTGGTATGATCCGTCCTTAAGCAGTTTGGAGATTATTGATAGTTATGGTGAATTCTCTAATGTGCCTCTCATTGGTACACAAGGAGGAATTAACTACAACCCTGCTTTGGCTCGTCGTCACATTGGGTTCCCCTTGAGAGACAAGACTAATAACAATTTGTTAGAAGGTATTTTCTATCAAGAGGGTAAAGATCCCCAACATTTGAAGCAGAAGATTGTGCATGCTTGGCATAATGTGCATAGGAAAGGAAGATCCGAGCTTGGTCCGCGTAATTGTGTAGCTTTGGAAGCTTACACTCTTTGGGTGAAGAAGAGAGCTTTGGAGTTGAAGATGCCTTATCCTTGTGAAAGACCTATGTCTATGGTTGTGGTTGAGCCATTAACTCTCCCTAACCAAGATGTAGAGGAGTTGGAAGACGCGCTCATCAAGATGATGCAAGAGAAGGATATGTGGGAAGAGCGTTTCCATGCTTTGAGCAAGGAGCATGAAGAGTTGCAGTTGGAGTCTAAGGACAAAGATGCACTGATTGAGCTACTTGAAGACCGAGTGACGAAGAGACAGAGAGAGCCAGAGGTTTCATCTTCTAGCATGCCTTAGCTTTCCATTGCTTGGAAGAAGATTGTTGACTAGCTTGTCCTCGAGAAGACTCAGATGAAGGCTTCTTTTGAGACCAAGATTCGTCGCATTCGAAGGAAGTACGCGCCTTCAGCCAGATCTTCTGACACTGTTGTTAGGTATCCTTAGGATGACTAGTCTCCTTTTCTCTTGTATCTTTTACTTTGGTTTCTAAAATTGTACTCAGTGTAATCCTTCTAATTTATATAAATAAAAAGAGATTTTTTGGTCATATCAAATTGTTGCAATTTTAATATTATATATTTGCAAATGATATAGTAAGCTACTTGAAAATAAAAATAATCAAGCATTGCATTTCATGCATCATTTCCATAAGCAGGTTTTTGCCAGGTGTCTGATTGGTGTTCTTCTGTGCTTTAGCCAAGCTGACTCACCGGTACAACACCAGAGCTAATTATTCAAAGATCATGGAACACCTTGAGCAAGAGAACCGAGACTTGAAAGAGGAGATTGCCTAGCTGACTGCCATGATAGAGTCAGTTCTTGCTGCTCAAAGCCAAGCTTCTCCAACACCTGCAACTCCTCCTGCGATGACTGTAATTTCTGAAATGGTTACCTCTACAGTGCCTGCCGCCACCGCCCACTTCGCTCCCAACCTGCCTGCTGGATTCCCTTGGGGAATGCCTTCGAATTTTGTGCCAGAAGGTTTCGCTCCCACATTCGCTTCCATGCCGACATCTAGCCCGATCATGTTTGTGCCACCTCCAGTCGTGCACACTTTGCCTCATGTAGAGGACACCATCTATCATTCCGAGCCGTCTGAGGGCCCGGATGTCTATGAGAAGATGGATGAGATGAAGGACCAATTTCTTGAGCTGCGCAAGGAATTGAAAACGCTGAGAGGCAAAGATCTGTTTGGGAAGAGTGCTGTTGAAATGTGCTTAGTGCCCAATGTGAAAATCCTAGTGAAATTCAAAGTGCCTGACTTTGAGAAGTACAAAGGGAACTCTTGTTCGCTCAGTCATCTTGTGATGTATGCCCGCAAGATGTCAACTCAAACAAATAATGACCAATTGCTAATTCACTATTTCCAGGATAGCTTGACAGGTGTTGCACTCCGTTGGTATATGGGGTTAGATAGTGCAAGCATTCACACTTTCAATGATCAAGGTGAGGCTTTTGTGAAACAGTACAAGTACAACGTGGATATGGCGTCGGATAGGGACTAGCTGAGGTCCATGTCTCAGAAAGATAAGGAGACATTCAAGGAGTATGCCCAACGTTGGAGGGAATTGGCTGCCCAAATCACTCTTCCTTTGGAGGAGAAAGAGATGACAAAAATCTTTCTGAAAACCCTGAGTTCATTTTACTATGAACGTATGATCGCCAGTGCCCCCAGTGATTTTACCGAAATGGTAAATATGGGGATGAGACTTGAAGACGGGGTCCATGAAGAACGATTGTCAAAAGATGAGGCGTCAGCAAGCAAGAAGTATGAGAGTAGTTTCAGTAAGAGAAAGGATAGTGAAACAAACGCAATTTCTATTGGGAGGCAGAGGAGGCCTCAAATCAGAAGAAATCCACCACCCCGTCAACATCATCATCAAGTATCATCTGTTATTCCAGTATTTTCCAATCAGCAAACAACACCAATTCAACAATAACATCAGTATCAATATCAACGTCAACAACAACAACCGCAACAAAGAACAAACACCTATAACAACAACAATTCCAACAACAATCATCACCAGCAACAGAACTTTGAGAGGAAGAAGGTCTCTTTTGACCCAATTCCTATGTCATATGCAGAACTTTACCCATCATTAGTCCTCAAAAATTTGATTCAACTGAGGAATCCACCGCAGATCCCAGAACCACTTCCGTGGTGGTATAAACCCGAACTTCGCTGTGCTTTTCACCAGGGTGCACATGGGCACGATATTGAGAACTGTTATCCGCTGAAGTATGAGGTGCAGAAGCTTATGAAGAGTGACATGGTGTCTTTTGAAGACCGCACGCCTAATGTGAAAGATAATCCTTTGCCCGCTCATGGGATATCTTCAGTGAACATGATGGACGACTGTCCAGGTGAATTCAAGGTTTTTGATGTCCGGTTTATCCGAATAAATTTGGTGCAAATGCATAAAGATATCTGTTTGGTGAGCGACTGTGAATATGATCACGATGGTTGTGATATTTGTAGCGTGAACCCAAGGGGGTGTGTCGTAGTGAAAAGGGACATCCAGCGTCTGATGGATGAAGGCATGACTCAGATTGTTCAATCTCGTCATATAGATGACGATGTAAATGTCATAGTGCCCGCTTTCAAACAACCAGAGCGATTGGTGATTCAGTATGATAACAGCAGTAACCAAAGCGTCAATAATAGATCAGTTTCACCGTTGGTAATACAGTTAGCGGGCCCAGTCCCGTATGCATCTGATAAGGTTGTACCGTATCAATACAATGCTACGATGATGGAGAATGGTCAAGAGGTCCCGTTGCCTACGACCAGTTCAGTGGTGAGCATTGCAGATGTTACGAAGGTGACCCGTAGTGGTCGAGTTTTTGGGCCAGTTGTCCTAGAGAATAAAGAAGAGTTGAGTATTGGTAAGAAGGAGGAGGTGCCTAGTGTAGATCCAGTTGGCTGTTCAAAGGATAAGTCTGGTGAATCTAGCAACTTGAAAGCCAATGATGATGATGAGGTACTCCGATTGATCAAGAGGAGTGAATTCAACGTGGTTGAGCAGTTGCTCCAGACCCCCTCAAAAATTTCCGTGCTGTCTCTGCTTTTGAATTTTGAAGCGCACAGAGAAACACTCCAGAGAGTTCTTGAACAGGCATACGTGGAGCAAGATGTTACTGTGGATCAGTTTGATCACATTATGACTAACATCACTTCATGCAATAATTTGAGCTTTTGCGACGAAGAACTCCCTGAGGAGGGAAGAGATCACAATCTGGCTTTGCACATTTCTATGAATTACAAAGAAGATGCTTTGTCAAACGTGCTAGTTGACACTGGGTCGTCACTCAATGTGCTTCCAAAGTCAACATTGTCAAAGTTATCTTATCAAGGAGCTCCCATGAGGTATAGTGGAGTAATTGTCAAAGCCTTTGATGGCTCGCGCAAGACAGTCATTGGAGAAGTGG
Source organism: Lathyrus oleraceus (assembly GCF_024323335.1). NCBI lineage: Eukaryota > Viridiplantae > Streptophyta > Magnoliopsida > Fabales > Fabaceae > Lathyrus > Lathyrus oleraceus. The sequence continues at coordinate 159,886,939 of NC_066584.1, read as the reverse complement.
ACCTTCCGGTTAAGATAGGTCCGAGTGACTTTCAGATTACTTTCCAGGTAATGGATATTCACCCGGCCTATAGCTGTTTATTGAGAAGGCCATGGATTCATAAAGCAGGAGCTGTTACTTCCACTCTACATCAGAAGCTCAAATTTTGCAAGAATGGCAAGCTAGTTATTGTGGGAGGTGAGAAAGCGTTGTTGGTTAGCCATCTGTCATCTTTCTCATATGTGGAAGCTGAGGATGAGGTTGGAACTCTGTTCCAAGCCTTATCTATTGCTATTGAGAAGAGAGTTGGGGAACCTATGTCCTCTCTGAAAGATGCGCAGAAGATTGTTGAAGAAGGTCCTGTTGATCAGTGGGGGCATGTGGTAGAGGTTGCTGATAACAAAGGAAGAACTGGTTTGGGGTTTCCAGAAGGGCTCGTCAACCGTTAGATCTAAAGAGATGCAACTCAGCTTCCATAGTGGAGGGTTCATTCATGGGAATGAACAACACTTAGCTGCTGTGCTAGAGGACAATGAAGAGAAAGACTGCACCCACTTTGTGACGCATGGACAGACATGCAATAATTGGACTGCTGTTGATATTCCTGTTATTTTGCATCGATCTAAGTAATTGCTTTTATATTTTAAAATCCTTCTCCTATGCCTAAGGGAGAAGTGAACATTGTTGGGCATTTTAATTTGATCATCAATAAAATTAATTCTATTCATCCACATCTTTGATGTTTATTTTTACTTTTCGCTTATTTCTGAAAATGGTAATCACAAAAAACATAAATAAACAATATAATTGTCCATCTGCATAATATTTGGTCACAAATTCACTTCTCTAAAATCAAAATATCAAATCATTATGCAGGTTGGTTCCTAACCCCATTGAATACAATGATCCTTCTCCTTCTCCAAAATTTGAATTCCCTATGTTTGAGACCGAGGAGGAAAGTGATGTAGAAGTGAGTGATGAATTGTCTTGTCTTCTTGAGCAAGATGAGAAGATTATTCAGCCATTTGAAGAGCAGATTGAGCTCGTCAACTTGGGCTCCGAAGATGATGTGAAGGAAGTCAAGATTGGGTCTCGACTGTGTCCAGATGCTAAGAAGGGGTTGATTGATCTTCTTTGAGAGTATTCAGATGTGTTTGCTTGGTCCTATAAAGACATGCCTGGGTTGGATTCTGATATCGTGGAGCATAGATTTTCATTGAAGCCAGAATACCCGCCAATCAAACAGAAATTGAGAAGAACGCATCCTGATATGGCTGTGAAGATCAAAGAGGAAGTTCAGAAGCAGATTGATGTCGGTTTCCTTGTGACTACTGAGTATCCGCAATGGGTGGCCAATATTGTGCCAGTGTCGAAGAAAGATGGAAAAGTCCGCATGTGTGTTGACTATAGAGAATTGAATAAAGCCAATCCGAAAGATGATTTCCCTCTGCCACACATTGATATGTTGATAGACAATACTGCTAAATTCAAAGTCTTTTCATTTATGGATGGATTTTGCGGATATAATTAGATTAACATGGCACCCGAGGATATGGAGAAGACTATATTCATTACACCCTGGGGAACATTCTGTTATAGAGTGATGCCTTTCGGTCTAAAGAATGCTGGTGCAACTTACCAGAGAGCAATGACTACTCTTTTTCATGATATGATGCATAAAGAGATTGAAGTTTATGTCGATGACATGATTGCTATGTCAATTGATGAAGAGGAACATGTTAAGCATTTATTGAAGCTATTCCAGCGTTTGAGGAAGTATAAACTCCGCTTGAATCCCAATAAGTGTACTTTTGGTGTTCGTTCTGGTAAGTTGTTGGGCTTTATTGTCATCGAGAAGGGGATTGAAGTTGATCCTGCCAAGGTCAAAGCAATACAAGAGATGCCTGCGCCCAAAACTGAGAAGCAAGTCAGAGGTTTTCTCGACCGCTTGAATTATATTTCCAGATTCATTTCCCACATGACTACCACATGTGCGCCTATATTCAAGATTCTTCGGAAAGATCAGTCTTGTGATTGGACCGAAGACTGCCAGAAAACATTTGATAGTGTCAAGGAATATTTGCTTTAACCTCCGATTTTGTCTCCACCTGTTGAAGGAATATCGTTGATCATGTATTTGACTGTGCTCGAAGATAGCATGGGTTGTGTTCTGGGTCAGCAAGATGAGATTGGGAAGAAAGAATTTGCAATTTACTACCTCAGTAAGAAGTTCACCGACTGTGAGAATCAATATTTAATGCTTGAGAAGACTTGTTGCACATTGGCTTGGGCTGCTAAGCGTTTGCGTCAATATATGTTGAACCATACCACTTGGTTGATATCCAAAATGGATCCAATTAAGTATATATTTGAGAAGCCTACTTTAACTGGGAGGATTGCCCGTTGGCAGATGTTTTTATCAGAGTATGATATCGAATACCGATCTCAGAAAGCGATCAAAGGTAGTATCTTGGTTGACCATTTGGCTCACCAACCGATTGAAGATTACCAGTCAGTACAGTGTGACTTTCCTGATGAAGATATTTTGTACTTGAAAATGAAAGATTGTGATGAACCATTGCTAGAAGAAGGGCTAGAACCTGGTTCCCGTTGAGGCATGGTATTTGATGGAGATGTTAATCAATATGGAAATGGCATTGGGGCAGTGATTATTACTCCTCAAGGCACGCACCTACCATTTATAACTAGATTGACTTTCAAGTGTACAAACAACATGGCAGAATATGAAGCTTGCATTATGGGGCTTGAAGAGGCCATGAATCTCAGAATCAAGTATTTGGATGTCTTCGGTGATTCATCTTTGGTTGTGAATCAAATCAAAAGAGAATGAGAGACAAATCAACCCGATTTGACACCATATAGAGATTATGCGAGGAGGATTTCAACTTTCTTTACAAAGGTTGAGTTTCATCATATCCCTCGAGATAAGAACCAGATGGCAGATGCTCTTGCAACATTGGCATCAATGATCATAGTGAAATATTGGAATGAAGTTCCCAATTTATCTGTGATGCATCTTGATAGGCCAGCTCATGTGTTTGCTATTGAAGAGATCAAAGACGAGAAGCCGTGGTATTACGACATCAAATGTTTCCTCCAAAGTCAGATTACCCGCCTGGGGCATCTTTTGAAAGATAAGAAGACTTTGATAAGATTAACCGGTAATTTCTACTTGAATGGTGATGTACTATACAAGAGAAACTTTGACATGGTTTTGCTCAGATGCGCGGATAGACACGAAGCAGACCTGTTGATGACCGAAGTGCATGAAGTTTCCTTTGGTACTCATTCCAATGGACATGCAATGGCGAAGAAGATGTTGCGAGCAGGTTACTATTGGTTGACAATGGAATCTGACTGTTGCAAGTTTGTGAAGAAATGCCACATGTGTCAAATATACGCTGATAAGATTCATGTTCCTCCGACACTTTTGAATGTTATCTCTTCCCCATGGCCCTTCTCCATGTGGAAAATTGATATGATTGGGATGATTGAGCCCAAAGCTTCAAATGGACATCATTTCATTTTAGTGGAAATTGACTACTTCACAAAATGGGTTGAAGCGACATCATATGCAAATGTAACCAAGCAAGTTGTTGTAAGGTTTATCAAGAATCAAATTATATGCCGTTATGGTGTGCCAAGTAAGATCGTTACTGACAATGGACCGAACTTGAATAATAATATGGTGGAATCTCTTTACAAAGACTTCAAGATTGCACATCATAATTCTTCTCCCTATAGACCCAAGATAAATGGAGCTGTTGAAGCTGCGAACAAGAACATCAAGAAGATTATTCAGAAGATGGTTGTCACATATAAGGATTGGCATGAGATGCTCCCATTTGCTTTACATGGGTATCGTACATCCGTTCGCACTTCAACAGGGGCAACCCCTTTCTCTCTTGTTTATGGTGTGGAAGCAGTACTCCCGTAGAGGTTGAGATTCCTTCATTGCGTGTGCTCATGGAAGCCAAGTTGACTGAAGCTGAATGGTGTCAGACCAGGTTTGATCAGTTGAATTTAATTGAAGAGAAAAGATTAACTGCCATGTGTCATGGTCAGTTATATCAGCAGAGAATGAAGAAAGCTTTTGATAAGAAGGTCAAACCTCGAGTGCTTAGAGAAGGAGACCTTGTGCTTAAGAAAATTTTATCGCTCAAGCCAGATTCCAGAGGAAAATGGACTCCCAATTATGATGGCCCATAGGTTGTCAAGAGAGCCTTCTCAGGCGGCGCATTGATTCTTACAACTATGGATGGTGAAGAGTTCACTCGTCCTGTAAACGCAGATGCAGTCAAGAAATACTTCGCCTAAAAAGAAAAGAACAACTCGCTAAGTTGAAAACCCGAAAGGGTGGCTTAGGCAAAAATGAGCGTCTCGGTGGATTGAAAACCCGAAAGGGCGATCCAGGCAAAAATTAGAGACATAAAACAAAAAGAATTTTTCGATAAGTTGAGTACCCCACCTTGGGGCAACTTATGCAAAAATTAGGGATTATGGCAAGCAACTGCATTCTGCTGATCTTCAGTGATTTTGAAGACTTGTTTGAGCACAAAGGGTTGACATTAGTCCATCTTCAGCAACGGTCAAGAGCACAATGGATATCAATATTTGGTAGAAGGATTAAGGATCATTTGTATTCAATGTAACCCTTTTCCATGTAAATTACCATTTTCAACTTTGTAAAATATATGGAGTCTTGTCATTTACAGACTACCATTCTATTAAATAAAGTTGAGCTTTTATCCAGTTGTTTCTACTCTTATTTACTTCAGCCAATAGTTTTAAATTTTATTATGATCATTTTGAAATTAAATTTTTTAAATTAAAATCAAGTTTTCTTTAATATATAAAAGCAAAAACTTTTCCAAAGCAAGTAAAAGGAATATCAACAGCATTTTAGTAAGAAGCAAGTTCTTAAGTGCGAAACATCTGAGGTTCCCCAAGAAGATAACTCTTCGAGTATCCCTAGACGTTTATGTTGGTTCAGTTCCTCGACGGAGTGTTTGATCCCCATTGAAGCTTATTCCTTTTTCCCAGGTGAGTTGGTTGCGGCGTATCCTTGTCCCCAATAGAGTTTCGGTCTTCCCCAGCGGAGTTCGTTTTTCCTCAACATGAAGATCGTCATGAGAAGATGTTTTGATCTTCCCAAGTAGATCGCTTTGGTGCCCCCACTAATCGTTGTATCTTTGCTCCCAGTCAGAGTTTCCTCCTGGTTTTTGAGCAGCTTTTTGATTCTTTCCCAGTAGGGTTGTTTCCCATTTTTTATGGTGTTGACCTAAAATTCCCTACAGTCTGGATGTTTGATCCTCAGCAGATCTCCTTCCCCAGCCAGGGTTGAGCCTTTGGGATGTCGATCTCTCTGTTCTCCAGTAGTTTGTCTCCATGATTTTATGGATTGACCGAGGATTATACCAGTGGTTCAATTTCTTTGCAACACCTCTGTATCCTTCGTGATCGTTTGTCAGCATAATCACCATATATACATACGCATATACATTCATATAAGTTCATGATTTGCATCTTGATATTTGATTTGTTTGAAACTTTCATTCTCTGTTATGGTGGTACTTTATCCCCATACCAAATCCGGTGTCTATCCTCTTTCAATTGTAGAGTGTCAGCCCCTAAGCAGAAAAGACTTTAACCTTTCTCTATTTCCCCACTGAGTTTGTTTCCTCGTGGATGATTGTTATTTCAGTTTCCTCTCCAGAAATTTTTCTGGATGGAATTACTCCCATTGAGTTATATCCTCATTGGGTTGAGTCTTAATTAACCGTTTTCTTTCTAGCTCTTACCTAGATGGATATCTTGGTCCCCTAAGAGTCTATTACCCAGTAACTGGTAATATTCTTCTTAGCTTGTGGATTGCTACTTCTTGCCCAATACCCAACAAAAGTACCCTTTTTCTCCTCAGCAGAATCCCTAGTGGATCTATTCCTCGAAAAAGTATATCCTTGATATGTTCATACTAACCGGTGACAGATATCTTTTCTTCCCCCGTGGAGTCTATCCTTGATATGTTCATCTTAACCGATGACGGGTTTTCTTCTCCTTGTTGGTATTCTATCCAGTAACTGATAGATGTAATCCCTACTTTTACTCCCCTTTTCAGAGTCTATCCTTGATATGTTCACTTTAACCGATGATGGATTTTCTCTTTGATTGGTCGTCTACCCAGTATCTGGTAGTTGTAAGTTCTACTTTGTCTCCTCACAGAGTGAATCCTTGATATGTTCATCCTAACCGGTGATGGATTTTTCACTTCGACGGTTTTCTATCCAGTTTTCGATAGATGTAATTCCCCCTTTTGTTGTTCAGTTGGTATATCCTTGATATGTTCATCCTAACCGATGACGGGTATCCTCCTTGACATCCCTAGGAAAGTCTATCCTTGATATGTTCATCTGAATCGGTGACGGATTTTCTTCCCTGTTGAGTTTATCCTTGATATGTTCATCCTAACCGATGACGGATACTCTCACCCTTTGATCTTCTGCCCAGTAACTGGTAGTCGTAAATCCTATTTTCTGTAGTTTTTCCCAGCAAGGCTATTCTTACCTAGTAACCGATACCGAATATTCCCCCTGGTTTTCCCTCAGCAAGTCATCCTTGATATGTTCATCCTAACCGATGACGGATGTTCTCTCTTTCAGATTTTTATTATCTCCTTGCCCAGTAACAGGTGATAGATAATAGATTTTTGCTCCTCATGTGTTGAAGTTTTTATTCCCCAGTTGAGTTGAGTGCGCGTTTCCTTAGTGAAATCGCTTCTCCCCCTGCACGAGTCGAGTATTTCAGTTTTATCCTGACTTATTCGTATCCTCTGCAGATGCTGTTTATATCCCCGACTGAGTCTTTCCATTGTTATATGGATTTCCTCGAATCCCCCAGTAGTTTCAAGTCGTAGCCTGGCCTACGCATAAATCTTTTATCCCCTCAGAGTCTCTGTCTCCCCAGTGAGTTTTCCTTATGGAATGCATTATGCTCCTGCGGAGATTCGGTCTCTCTGATTTCTTTTCCTTTGTGGCAATATCTCCCCACAGAGCAGTAGCTTTTTGCATTCATATCATTTGAATCATGAGGTCTCTTAGGGACCAAAATTTGTTTCTCTATGTTGTAATTTAAACCCATTTTACTGAGTCGACATGAATATTTTAACCTTCACCTCCTCAATTAGAATGTCCTTAAATAGGGGCAGCTGTAAGACCCATATTTCGACCCTAAGATCCATCATGCAATTTCATCATAAGCATTAGCATTGGGATCATACCTTGGCATCCTCCTTACCCCTCTTTCATTGGGTTTGTTTTGGGAGAGATCAGCAAGCACTTTGTGATTATATCATACTTGTATTTTATCATTCTACTAACAAAATACCAAAAATATGTCTTTGTATTTGCCTAATCCTTTTGTAGGTAGGGCATGATCTCATTGATTCATCAAGGTCACATCTAGGGTTTAAGACCCTCATGAATAAAGAGCATAACCAAGAATTGATTCAATAATTATCATGAACATCATATATGAGTCCCATTGATCTCTACATATTATATTGATCAAGTTTGCTTCAAGAGTTTGAGGGTGATTTGCCTTGGAAACCCTAGTTTGACTAGGTGTCTTCAGTAACTTCTCCAACAAGCTATCTCACCAATTGATCAAATTTCTCAAGGGGAACTTCAAATTTCATCATATTATGTATATATGATCTACCACGAGCCAAGAAAGTCAAGAGAATTGGAAGTTAGAAAGTTGGTTGATGGTGGTTGGCCAGATGAATTCATCTGATCAAAACTGGGTCTCCCTAGACCCTATCTCCTACAATTTTCACCATATGAAAATGGTTCCAAGAGAAAACATACTCTAAGCGACATTATAAACAACTTTAATGTTGATACCTAGAGCTAATTTTTCTTGGAAAATCATTTTCTATGTTGAAACATTATAGGTCATTTTGTCTAAACCCTACTTTGAAAGTCAACTTCCTAAGGCCATAACTTGCTCAATTTTTATGAGATGAAAGATTTCAAAGTTTCAAAATCAAATTCAATGTGTCTAATTCAACTTTTATATTTGGAATGGGAGCTAATTCAACTTCTTTGAGCATGTGATATGAGGCTACATTATAGGTCACTTTTGACCTATACCATTGATCAAGTGATTTTTCCAAACTTCAAAAATGCATAACTCTATCATTTCAAATCCAAATGACATGAAATTGGTGACCATTTTGAAGGTATTTGAGGGAGATACAACTTTGATGAAGACACTTTTCTCATTTGTAGCTCCCATAAAGAGTTAAGTAAGGTAAAATATTGAGACATATGGCTTGACACTTAGAAAATTTTTGATATGTCAAATTTTTTCCAAACTTCCACCTCAAATTTCTCCAAGTTCCAAGCTCCAAATGAAAAAGTGTTAAACATCAAACTTGTTCCTCTTGATCTCACCTTTCCAAAGAGCTCAAACTCATTCATTTTGGACTTGAAATGCATAGGTTGTGCATGGCTTAAACAAGCTGATATTATTTGGCATGGATCAATCTTCAAACAACAATGCATATTTTCCTTGCAATCCAATCCATCTCCAAAGCATCTGAGCTTCAAATTTGGACTATCAGCTATCATTTCATGGGCCTATGCGTGCCCATGCATCATCCATCATCATTTTACAAAAATTGGAAAGTGAGAAGAGTGTGCAAATATCACATGGATTTGGCTATATATACAATTGCATTTGCTCAGAAGTCACACACACGTTGCACCAAATTTGAATCCCCATTGAAAACCCTTCACTCTAAGAGGATAACCCTGATAAATTCATTTGAATTTGAGCTTGAATCTCCACTGTTTTGGAATTCAATTCTCCAGGAATCCATTGCTTCTAAGCCTTTCCATTCCTCTCCTTCAAGCAATTGAAGTGAAGCCAAGCATAATTCAGATCAAGATCTAGCAAGCTCAGACATCCATTGAAGGTAATTTGCAGAAATTTTAAACTCTTAGATTCTCTCAATTTATTGCTCAATTCCATTGATTCTTGAGTTATCTGAAGTCCTACCAATGTAGGCAAGAAGATTGAGTTGCTTTGAGGGCAAATCTAAGCAACTCAGATCATGAACCTCATTTTTCAATTCCACATATCTCTTAATATATTTGGAATTGGAGGAATTGGAGGTCATATTCGTGCTCAGTGATGTTTTAGTGATGGTTCATCTTGACCAGTCCGGTGGAGTTCACCAGGGAAGATGACCGGAGCTCTGGCTCCTACGATGATGTGGATTGCATCTAGACCATGGGATCTAATTCTCACGTTTTAATCTTGACCGTGCCTTGTGAATACCATGTGTACATCGCTGTTGACTTGGACATAGGTGGAACACGCGTTTTGGATCATCAGATCTGCCACCTCAATTAATGAGGGATATCTGATGGTCCACGTATTTTTGGATTTTCTGAATTTCATTTTAATTCCATTTTTTTTCAATAATTCATAATAAATTTAATATTGATCCAAAAAATATGGGACTTTCACCAAAAAATTTCAAATATTTTTCTCTTTCATATTCTGAATTAAAATTATTTTTTGGATCATTATTAATATTTTTCAAGAATTAATTGATTTTTGCATTTGTTTTTAATTGTTTAAAAATATTTTTAAGTGTCCAAAAATTATGAAATTTTTTCTCCAAGGTCCTTTGACCTTGTTTGACCTATGATAAATCTCATGGCTATTTATTTGGTGTTTTGATGAGATTTTAGGATTTGGACAAAACATATTTGAATTTAATGCATTATTTTACTATTTTTAATTGAATAAATGCCATTTTAATTGTGTTGACCATTTGTATTGACTTAATTGAGTTTATTATTTGTTGTTGGGCCTTGGTCAAGGTTGATTTGACTTTGTTAAGTTAATATTATTGGATTTAGGGGATTGATGGAATGTACATTCCATCTCCCAAAATGAATGAATAATATTAATTTGGTAAAAGTCCTCCTTTGACCAATTTGTGATCTCATTTATCCTTTTCCCTCTTGATCTAATTCATCTTCTTCATCCATTCACTTTCAATTGGCCAATGACATCTCAAAGTCCTAATGCTAGTTGATTGAAAGATTAACATGAGTATGAATGAGATTAGGCCACACCTTTTGCATATTTTTTGTGTGTGTGGTATGTTTAATGAGTATAGTTCATAATACTATGTCTCCAACATGCATTAACACCAAAAGTATATTGCCCGACCTCAAATAGTTGTGACTTCTACAAAAGTCCAATTACGATTGCCTAACATAGTGCTAAATTTGTGACATAAAATGCATAAGCATTCTAGTTAGTGAGATTGTAAGTCTCCTCTCTTCCATGGTATTGTGTGGAAACTTGGCCTTCTTTCCTTCCTTTGGAAGATGTTTTGGTTCAAGGATCCATGCTTGTGGCAAGTGGGTTGAGTGTTCTCCAAAGAATGTCTTGAAATCAAAAAGCAAAACAAAAATAACTACTAACTTACTAACCATTAACTTTTAATTTCAAGTCTTTACTTTAATGCAATTTACTTTTAGCACTTTATATCATTTTGCCACTATACATATCATTCTATTTGTTTATGTTAATGTAATTTTCACTTTGTCCACTTGGACCATATTGTGTGATATACTTTGTTTTTATGTTACCTTGTTTGCTAGTTTGGTCTTTGACCATTAATGTACATAATAATAACAAAAACCCTAAAAGACTTTTGAGTGGACTGTTGGTTTGATCTTGCCCATTTGGACTTAGAACTTAGGCAACATTCCTTTGCTAATGGACTTCGCCAATGCCAATTTGTTGAAGAACCAAGTGCTTGCAATTTGAAATTCATCTGATACATCATTCAAGATCTCTCCAGTTCATCTGCAACATTGATCATTGTTAAGTTGCTATGTTGAACCTGTGACTTGTGGAATTCATCTGCTACATAGGCTATTTTGAAGAAGATCATGAAGCAGATAAGCTTGGATGAGGCCATCTTTATTTGATGCCTTTGCTCTTCAAGATTGATATAATTGTGCATTTGTGTGTAGCTTGATTCTAAAAGTCCAAGGGAATTATGGGTTTCTATTGAAATACTTGTCTATTGGATTGCTCCCATTTGGTCAGATCTTTTCAACTTTAAACTTTTAATTCTTGTGCATAGGGTGGTCTCTTCATCTTCTCCCCATTTCTTTAATTTCAAAATCTCTCCCTCCATTTTCAAACCCTTCTTTGTGTGAACTACTTTTGTTCTAAACTTTGACCACTTTTACAAAAAGATAGAAACTTTGACCTTATGCCATTGTATTTTCAAACTTACTTTCTTAAATCAAACTTGTAAATGAATCTAACTATACTTGATTTAAAACTTTCAAAAAGCCAAAAAGAACTAACTCATTCGAACCATTTTTAGGCCCTTGTGCCTTTCAAACTTAAATTTTATTAAAATCAACACACTCATTTTGAAATTTATAGCACGAACTATGAGGTTTTGATCCCTCATTTATATGTTGGTACATAGGCACAAGACCGAAGGTCTTGTCAAACACAAAAACATAATTAATGAATTCTTTTCTCATCCCACCATTCTATTTATTTGTAAACATCACATTGTACAAAATACATATGCACACAAAAAGGGCTCCCTAGGAGTACCTAGGACACTTTGGGTGCTAACACCTTCCCTTTGTGTAACCAACCCCCTTACCTGTGATCTCTGATTTTTTATTAGTTTTTATTTGAAAACTTTTTACTATTTGGGTTTTGTTCGTACTTTTTCCCTTTTCCCTTGGAAACAATAAAAGCGCGATGGCGACTCTTGTTAATTGATCTCCAGCTTGTCCATAGCTTGATGGTCATGAATTTCTCGCTACACTAAGAAGTTACTTGAGCAAGGACTAGAGGAGAAGAAAATTGGGGATACCTATGAGGATACATCAATCCCAGATTAACTATATGACTAGTAGTCTAACCATACTGACCCCCATATGGAGCATAGGGTGCCCCAAGATAAACAGGTGGAGGTGTAATAGTAGAAGATGCCCCAAGATAAGGAGGATGAGGTATCTAAACACCTTGATTCAAATTATGGATAGTAGGTTGAGTAGCCTAAGGAGGAACATGAAAATCAAGGTGAGAGCCTCTCTATTCATCTTCGCTATCATCAGGAGTTTCAATAGTAATTGGCGCATAAGTATGAAGAGCTTGTCCCTGGTTGATCTCATCAACACGAGCCATCTGAGGAGAGTGAGTGGTCATGCCCCAAGGATGGGCAACAGAGTTCCCATTGGCATGATGCAAAGTAAAAGGTTGATATGGAATAAAAGCATTCCCATTAGCAACTTGGGGAGTAAATTTTGGAGGCAACCCCCACGGATAGGTGATCGGTGAATTCGCAAGTGCACGAATCACGTCAGAAGAAAATAAAAGAATATCGATCCCACAGAGATCAAATCGTCAATCTATCCATTACTATCGTTACAATGTTTATCTTATACGGTATAAAAGAGATATTGATGTTGCAAAATAACGGTAAATAATAAATGCAGTGCAGATAAAGACATGTTTGAAGACATGGTTGCAAAATAAAGTAACCGATAACTTCAAAAGAAGCATCTTTTGGTTGGTGTATTAGTTAATTAGTGAAGTCAAAGTTGAGTTAATACTAGGAGAAATGAAAGTTAGCATGGGTTAATTAGTTAGTGGTTAATAATTGGATATGTTATGGTGGAATATTAAGAATCCAAAATGGAGATAGGCTCATTATAAATTAGTGGTTTACTTTAGTCAACTATTGATAAAAAAAGTCAATAGTTGACTAAAAAGTCAACTATTGACCAAAAAAGTCAACAGTTGACTAAAAAGTCAACCTTGCCAAAACGTACATTTCTTTGTAATTTTGTGTATGAACTATGTAAATTGATACTTATATGAAATGTAATGAAAAATTTGAATGAAAAGTTTATTTGAAAAATATTTTCTTCATTTCAAATTGCAACTTTCCCTCTGAAACTTCAAATTTGAACCACATATTTAAATGTTGTATTATGAACAAATGGACTTAGCAATACACTACAAACTAAGAATCAATGTATCATAAATATATCATGGAGTATGAACCAATGAATCCACAGTAAGAAATGGATCAATGCCTTATGAAGGTGAATGAAAACATGTACGACCATGGATGGAACAAAACCTTATATCAACTGGATCTTCAAAATAAAAACCATGTAATGAACCTAATCAACAATGATAGATGGAAAGTGGTATGATGCAAGATAAAGTGATATGATACCCCTCTCAAGGAATTAGGGTTTTAAACAAACACAAGATCAATGTATAAGACATAATGGGCATAATTATGGTTTTATACACTAGTTATGGTTAACAGGCAAACCTCAGTGATGAACATCCTAAACTAGGGTTTCAAGTTCAATCAAAGACCAAAAAATGATCACCATTGATGAGCATCGTCAACCAGGGTTTCAGACTCACATAAAAGACAAATGATGATCAGACAGACAACAATGAATCAAGGAACTAGGGTTGCAAGCCACATGGTCCAAAGATGTCAAAATAGGAAACAATGCTTCACACAAATGACCCATAAACAATTAGGGTTTCCATGATCACCCAAAGCAATCAAAGAGACTCAAACCAAGGTAGCCCACAAAGTTAGGGTTACGGGTCTCCCTGTGAAAACTATTCCCCCCCCCCCCCCCACATAAAGATTTTGGTTTGCATTCATATCATATCACAAGCATCTTGTGGTATCTTAGGACCAAAAATTGGATCTTCAATATTTAAGTCTCTTCAATCTTGTCGAGATGAAGATTTCAACCTTCATATCTCCAAATTGAAGAAACTTAAATAGGGGCATCTGTCATACCCTAATTTTAACCCTAAGATTCCACATATCAATTGCATCATGTGCACACAAATAAGATCATATCTTGATACTTTATCCATCATTGGGGTTGCTTCTTGCAAAGATCATCAAACACCTTTTTATTTCTTGTTTTATCTTTGTGTTTACATGATTAATTGCTTATCTAACCATTAATCAAAATAGAAAAAATATGTCTTATTTCCCTTAAGTTTATTTTTCAAGGTAGGGTTTTTCAATCAAGAGCATCTCAAAGTTTTGTGGCTTACTTCTCAAAGAAAGTCAAAGGGTCATGTGTTTATTTTCATGCCTTCTTCAATAAGCAACTTCAAGCTTTGAGCAATTTAATCAATATAAATTCAAGGATACCTTATCTTTAGTTCATATGATCACCCATGTGCTTTGAAATGCAAGGAAAGTTCAAGTACACAATCTTGTTCCAAGAGGTTTGACCAAAACTCAACCATTTGAAGTCAAAGTTCCTAGGATCACAACTCCTTCAATTATGAACATTTTTGAATGCTTATTTTTGGATATGACTCTTCTCAACATCCTATACAACTTGTATTTACATTACAAGAGCCAATTATGCTTGGAGGATCATCAAACGTTTGGAGACATTATAGGTCATTTGTGGACTTAGTGAAATTTGGCCTATTTTCATGTGACTTTTTCCCAACTTTCAAAGATCATAACTTCTTCAGTTTTCAACATATGAGGCTGATTCGTTTTGCACAATGACATTTGTGACACCCTCTACAAGTTTGCTTCAATGACAAAGGTCAAAATATGCTTGGAAGGCCATGGAATTCATTGAGACATTACATGTCATTTTCAGCCATGAAGCACTCAAATTTTTCTAAGTTATGTAACCAGTTTCTCATGCCAACTTCAACATGACATAAATTTGTGCTCAAACATCCAAATGCAACATTTCTTGGCACATTGTAATCTTTTCCATGATGTTAACACATTGCAAAAAGAATGGGATCAAAAACCCTCTTGAGTAGGGTGCCCCATTGGGTTGAACATGATGACTTATAACTGAAGAAACTGTCATTGCCTGAGTTTTGAACTTCACTAATCTTAATTCCATGCCAAATTAACATGTGTTTTGGACCTAAACATGTTTAAACAAGTATATGGAAGTTAATTGACCCTTAAAACACATTTTGACTGAGTTTTAAGTCACACTTTTCTCACATCCGAATCAAATTCATTTTGCACAAATTCTACATAATTTCACAAGTATTTGGATCCAATCACATTCCATATAAATAGAGGGAGATATTGCATTCATTTACAAGCTTTTGAGAGCCAAGAAATCCCTGCTGCAACTTGATTTTTTTTCCAAAAAACCCAACTATCGTGTTTGAGTTCCAGCTTGTTCTGATCCAATTTATTGATTCCATCAGAACCTTCGGCATCCTCTGAAACTTTTGCAACAATTCCCCATCTCTGAAATCTCCTAAAGTGCTCTAACCAGATCAAGCTTCATCAACTTCTGATCACCATTTGGACAAGGTAGTTCTGAGCATCATTTGAACTCAATCAGGTTACCACAATGTAGTCCTTCAATCTATGATGCTCTCCCCTAACTTATCTGGTGTTGATTGATTGTGTTCACCATTTAATTTCATTTTTCGTGGCTTGCTTGTTTCTGAAACTTCTTCAAAAATCCCTTTGCTCAATTTAGATAAATGAATTTGAGGCATAAGGTTGAATTCAGGATGAGAAGATGATCACAATGGTGATGGTCTTGTGTTTTGAATTTACCAAACGATGAAACTCCAGTGAGAGCTCACCGAAGAAGATGACTAGAGTTTTCTCAGGTTGTCTGAGTTCGATCAGACATGTTAGAGGAATGAAATATTCTGATTGGTGGGATTTAAACTGGATCATGTGTTTGGCTTGCAGCGTGTTCCATCATGTTCTCTAACATATGGAGTGTTGGATCTGCCACGTCAATTAATGAGGCGTGATCCAACGCTTCGTGTTTTTTCTGATTTTAATTAATTTCTTTTATTATTTTTAATTGTGTTTTCTTTTAAAATTCATAGTAATTTCATTTTTTATCCAAAAAATCCCAAAATAATTTCTAAAATTCTCTTTTATTTTTTTCATCTGATATTTATTTTTTCATATTTTGTTTCACTGATTTTCTATTTTTCATTAATTTTCTCTTTTCTCGTTTATTTTAATTGGTTTAAAAATACTTTTCTGCATTTTAAAATTCTGAAAATTATTATATGCTTCTTATTTTATTTCCAACCTTCCATAATTTTCTTGGCCATTTATTTGGTGTTTTGAAGGATTTTATGGGTTTTCCATTTTATTTCTATTTTAAAATTCATTTAAAAAATACTTTTGGTACATTTTTATTTCATTTAATTGCATTTTATATTTGTGAACCCTTGTGAACTTCTGTTTGTCTTGGATCATGATGGTTTGGAATTCAAGTCTCATCAAATTCAATGGATCTTGGATGTTGATGGTCTGAAAACACTAATCCAACAAAATGGATGATTGATTTTAATGATGACTTGATCAAACTTTTGGTCCAATTTGGAGGTGACCTCTTTTGTCCCCTTCTTCTTCATCTCTTTATTTTTCCTTTGATCAATTGGATGACTTGTGTACATCTTGTTCATGATGTGTGGATTGGTTCTTGATGGACTTTCATCATTTCAAATCTACCTCCTAATTGATCATGTATCATTTAAGGTACTTTGGATTGATGCATAAGTTTGTCCTAAGTGTCATGAAGTGTGGATTGAAGTAATGGACCATCCTTCTAGCCTTTATGCTTGATAATCACCTTTCTTTCTTTTTGTGTGGCATGACTTTAGGAGAATGATTTACATATCATTTCTCTAGCATGTATTAACACAAATATTATTATTGACCGACCTCAGGTAGTTTTGACTTCTACATAAGTCCAATTACAATTGCTAACATAGCGCTAAATTTATCCCAAAAGCAAATGCATTTTTATAAGTGAGATTGTAAGTCTCCTATTCCTCATGGTATTGTGTAAAAATGTTTTTCCTTTTCCATTTGTGAGAGCTAGTGGCATAATTGTTGATTTTATCCAAGTTGGAGCCCTTCTCATAAATTATGTATAAGTTCATATTTTCATGTTTCTGAGTGGATAGTTGAGTGTTCTCCAAAAAATGACTAAATCATCTTTCAGCTTTGATTACTAACTTCCTTTACTAACACTTTATTGTATTAACTTTTACCTCAAATTTCATTTATTTTATGCCATTTACTTTATACTTTATACTTAACATCCCATATCATATTATTTGTGATTCTGTCATTTGTTTTTTTTGTCCATTTTGGACTTTATGCACATCATTGTAAATAAGACATTAATAAAGAAAAAACCTAAAAAGGAAACTTGTTTCTCCTAACTCGTGGACTTGTGGTCACTATCTTTGACATCATTGTGGAGCTATGGACTTAGAATTATGATTTTGGCCTTTGCTTTGGGACTTGTGATTTAAAACCCTAGAATTCATTTGGAACCTTTGACTATGGACTTTCTTTTGGAGAGTTGGTTGAGTTACTCTGTTTACATCTGATACTTGTATTATTATTTGCTTATTCTGGCTTGCTTGAGGCTTAATCCAAAGGAGGGAATTCTTGCTTGACTGATGTCATAAAGCTTGCTATTTCTTTGTGAGATATTTATTTCCTAGCTTTTACTTTATGCTTTAGGATAGTCTCTTGTTCTCCCCCCTTCTTTAATTTTGAAATCTTCTCCCTCTTTTCAAAAATCTTCTTGATTTCAAACTTGGACCACTTTCTCAATAAACCTTGACTTATGTCAAGTGATTTTCAAAACCTTTTTCTTAATAAGTGCTAATTCATTTTAAGCATATTGAGATCAATTTCAAAATACTTAAAAAAATGTATAACTCACTCAAATTGTTTTGTGCCCTTTGTGCACTTTTCCTTTTAAAATTTTTCTCAAGGCATTAGACATAAGTCATTTCCATAGTTGAGATATAATTCTCCTATCTCCATAGTATTGATGGTAATTTTTTTCCATATAAAAGAGTTAGCGGCATACTTGTTGATCCTTATCCAAGTTGGAGCCTTTCTCATGATGATGCAAAGTTCTCATACTTGTGGGTGACTAGTTGAGTATTCTTCTTAAAATGACAAAATGTCATTCCATTAAAAGTGAATCAAAACAAACACCTTTGTTATTTTTACCACGAACTACGAGGTTTTAATCCTCCATTTCACTTTGTTGATACATAAGCACGAGAGTTCAAAAGGTCTTGGCAAACACAAAAATCATTAAAAATATACTTCCTTTTCCATCTCTCCAATATTTTGCAAACAACACCCTTTCAAACAAAATGTATATATTTTCAAAGAGGTTCCCGTGGAGTACCATGGAGGTTTAGGATGCTAATACCTTCCCTTTGCATAACTAACCCCCGAACCCTTGTTCTCTTTTTATTAGTTTTATTTTAAAACTTCTTCGGGTTTTGTTCGTACTTTTTCCTCTTCCTTTGGAAACAATAAAAGCGCGGTGGCGACTCTTGCTTTATGAGTTTGTTGTATCTTGAAAAACGCGATCATTCAAGAGGCACTCACACACTCACAGAAAAGATGTTCGAACAGAGTCGCCGTCAAACTTTATTTATTCCAATGAAGGAAATGGAAAATATCGATAAAACCCACGAAAAAAACAACACAAAATAAAGTGGTTGTCGCAACCAAATTCGAGTTCGGGAGTCGGTTATACAAGGGGAAGGTATTGGTACCCCTCAAACCCGTTGTACTCAACGGGAACCACTTTGTTAGATTTGCGATAGAGTGTTAGCTAATATTAATTGTTATCTTCTACTTACCGAGCGAGAAAATAAAGGAAGAAAAGAAAGGCTCAGGGTTTTATAATATTAATGTGCTTGACAAGATTTCGCAATCCTGCTACGTATCTTCAGGTGCTATGAAGAACTCAAGGCATACGTAGTTCTTCTCAAAGAGAACTACTGGGTGGATTTCTTTTAAAGAGAGTGATGCTTGAATCATACTTGAGCAATTAAAACTTTACTTGTTGCTCGCTCTTGGAGGCTGAAGTCTTTGTTTGTTTCGCATCAAAATGGATGTAGCATACTCTTTTCTGAAAATATTTTCATGGTCGCTCAAGGACGAAAAATAAGTTTGATTGGTTGAGTGTTTTGTTAGATGACGATTACTCGAATGGCCGAGTAAGGTTACTCGTATCCAAGTACTCGAGAAGAGGAATAGAAGGCTCTAGACCATCCCTCTTTTCATCCTTAATTGCAAAAGGATTTAAATAAGGTTAATGTATTTTGGACGGACGATAAATACTCGAATGTCCGAGTAAGGCTACTCGTATCCAAGTACTCGGGGAAGGGAATAGAAGGCTCCTGACCACCTCCTTTTTTGTCCAAGTTTATTACGAAAATGAGTTTGACTTAAGTTTAATTATAAAAATAGTTTGGATATGAAGGGGGTTAGAAGTTTTTATAACATATGACAATTGCTCAAATGGTCGAATAAGGCTACTCGTATCCAAGTAATTGAGGAGAGAAATCGAAGGCTCGGAACCATCTCCCTTTTCACCTTTTTTTTTTGAAATAGTGTCTAAGTATGATTAAGTTTTTTAGACTTGATTAGGGAAATAACACTCGGTGTTGGATTGAGGTTTTTATATTTGCATTTGAATTGAAACAAATAGAATGACTTAAGGGTTTTGAAAATATCAGAGAAGTGGATATGGAAATAGTTCTAAATTTTGTGAAAATTACTCGACGTTGGATCGAGTATTTGTGTTTTGTTCTTTTCTAAAAAGGGTTGATTTTAATCTTGGAATTAACAATCAATTGATACAGTAATAAAAACGGTAAATTTATTACATACTCACGGAAATAGGGGTATAATTTATCGAATGGGGATACAACATAATAATTAAATGATAGAAGCTTTGAAAGACAGTTGTGAAGTAAAAAAATCTCGTTGTAAGAAGGCCCAAGAGAAAGCCGATGGACTCAAAGTAAAATCAGAAGTTTGAATTACATAATTTAGCGCTTCTGTTAAGAAATCATAAGGCGATTCATGTAGGAATCACCCTATCTAAGATCGATCAACAAGACTCTATGCGTGTGAGAAATTTCTGAAGTAAATTGAATTTTTAAGTTCAAAATTACTACACACCTGTGAAAAACTGATGGCACAAAAAAATAGAATTTTTTCCTTTTAACAATTTAAATAATTTAATTAACTCAATAAATAATACTAATAATCATAATAGTTAAACAAGTAAAAATAATAATAATAAAAATAATAATAAAAACGAATAAATAAAAATAAATTTTTTTGTCAAAATAAATATTAATAATAATAATAAAAAAAAGGATTTTAAAAAGAATTTTAAAAAATAGTGATATTAATATGGAAGAGAGAGAGAGAGAGAATTAAAAATTTAAAACAAAAATAGAAACACCTCCCACCGCACGACATGTGGCAGACATGAAAAGGATTTTAAAAAAAACTTCCTTTCCTCTTCTCATTCCCCTTCATCGTTCAGCAACAACAACAACATATTCTTTCTTCATTAATTTTTTTAATTAAAAAAAAAACAAAACCCTTTTTCCAAGTTCAAGAACAAACAACAACAATAAAGGAAAGAATAAAAGAAGCATATCAAACTCTCTTCGCTCACCCTCGAAGATCGCCGGCGGTTGCGTTGCGGTTATGAGACAAAAGAGTTTTGTTACGTCCTATTCCGGCTCGAAGCTTGCGACTGAGGGAGGTTGTAGGATTGGTTTTTCACCGAAGGGCATGGAGCTTATTGTGGCGAATCGACGATTTTGAAGTTTGATTTCATGTTGTTGTTTTTTGAATCGGAGGGAGTACGTTGGGTTATTGATGATGATGGAGAAGAAGTTTCAAAGATGATGATGAACGGAGGAAGTACGACACGTTGATGGTTGGTTCGTGTGGTTTGTGGAGTTCTGTGGTGTGTTTGCGGTATGTTTACAAAATGAGTTTTTTTCGTGAGATTCGAGTTGTCGGCGTGGTTGTTTTGAGTTTTTGAAGGAAGTTTGTGTGGTGTTCATGGTTGTTAATGGAGGATGGTTATGGAGTTGTTATTGGTGATAACTTGTTCTTTTCTCAAGAAGAAAATATTACTTTAATTCTGCAGAGAAAAACTAAATATTTAATTCTTTTGTACTAAGAGAGAGAAGTAGAAATTATTGTATGCTGTGTTTTTTTATGAAGGGAGTGAAGAGAGTTTGTTTTTTGTTATGGTGGGGAAAAAGAGAAGATGTTATATGGAGGTTGTTTGTGTTGTTTTTTATCTCCATGTCAAGGGATAATGCATCTGGCTTTCTCTCTTGTCTCATGGGCTTGTGTTGGTAAGCTGATAGTACTCCTCATCCGAAAGCATCACATCATTCGATAAATCCACATCATTTCTGTTTTGCTTCTAGCTGATTTTCTCTCTTGCCTTACTTTAATGGATGTATTACTAACCTTTCAACAATCACTTACCTGAAGTACTAAGGAACCTTTAAATAAAGTAAAATAAATTATAAATAGAATCCACTATAAAAAGAAATTAAAAAAAGTATTTGATGGACTATTAGAAAGGTCCAAAATCCATAATGAAAAATCTTTTCATCATAGCATTTCATGATGTCAACTTTTCGCATTTGGCGACCATCTAGTTACATTGTTGGCATTAACATAAAGCTCTAGACTTGAAAAGTAATGTACATGAATAATTTAATTATGAGCTTGTTCATGTTTATCATTATAGCTTGTGTTCTAATTTATCATATAAAATTTGCAGTTGAAACTCTCACATTGGTTTTCTCTTTTTCAACTTAGCAACATATTAAATATATATACATGTGAACTAAGTCTTTTTTTAAAATGCTTTTATTTATCTTATTAGTGTAAAAAGGAGTTAAAAACAACTTAAAAATCAAACAAAATTATACTATCTTAAATATTCAAAATTAACTCAAAATAAGAATGTGGAAAATTCTAATTAAATAATACGAACATTTTGACAAAGAGATAAAAATAAAAGGATTCAAAATGAATGAAAATCAGATGCAGAATTGCCAGAGAAAAAAATTGAATGCACCAAGATAATCAGTGCGAAATAAACTTATCGGAAACATGCAGATTTTGATCAAATTTTGAAATAAAAAATGATCGCTAAAAAGGCTTGGGCGAATAAAAATGTGACAAAAAAATAGTCAAAAAATTAAAACGAGCACACCAGGTTAAACTACGCGAACCGCAGATTAATAAAACTGATGTCTGAAAGCTCAATTTTTAAATTTTTCGCCCGCTAATTTGATGCACAGTTGAGAAACGATTCGACCAGTCTATCTATAGATCCGAAAAATTATTTGACTGATATTTTAAACATTATGAGGAATCAAATGAATTCTATGACAAGTGTAAAAATGAAAACATCTTGTAAGATTTCAGAAACAAAAAATACAAATACAAGAGAAAAGGAAACTATCATCCTAAGGATCCCTAGCAACAAAATCAGCTGAACAGGCCAAGGGTGTCACCAATCCCTCTGTGTAACCAACTCCTTTACATGTAATCTATGACATTTTATTAGTTTTGATTTGAAAACTTATTATCTTTGGGTTTTGTTCGTACTTTTCCCTTTCCCTTGGAAAAATAAAAGCGCAGTGGCGATTCTGGTTTTATTGACGTTGAGCTAACCAATAGCTCAGTGGTCATGAATTTACCGCTACAGAAAGAAAGTGGCGACTCTAGTGGGGAGTAGTCCTCAGTGGGTTTAGCCTACTTTTGTGTGTGTATATATTTGTTTGTTTGTTGATTGTATATATTGTTTGTGTGGTACTCTCTGTATGTTATGCTTGGTGATCTCTGTGTGGTGAAATAAGTTCTAACTCGAACTTGAGTGCAATTAAAATAGAAAGATGGTGTATTCATGTTCGACTCGTATGGAGTAGTCCTTAATGAGTTGGCTTGAAATCCATCTACTCAGTGGAGACTCCTTTGGAATTACTGATGTCACACGAGTAAGTCGTGGATAAGCATTACTTTTTTTGACTTGGGAGTCTGAGAAACTGAGGACCATAGAACATTCAACCTAACTTGGCCTATTTAGGACGTAGTGCAAAGACTATTAAAGTGTAGACTTGATAACAATTATTACGCGATACTCCACTCAGACGAGTTTCTCTTGAGAATACTATGGGTTGATGAGTCAGTCATCATAACCTATAGTATCTGATAGACGGGATCACGACTCTAGGTGCTTTTTAGAACATGATCTACATGTTTTTTCCCTAGTACACTCCTTTGGGATGCTTATTAACCTAACTCTATGCTCGTGACTCATGACAAACCCTCTAATTCTCAGTTGATCCGATCAGTTATCGTCAAAATCAATGGAACTTGGGTGTTGATAAGGTGAAAACCATAATCCACCAAAATGGATGATTGATCTTGATGATGACTCGATCCATCCCGTGACCTCTGTTTGTGTTTTCCCTGTGTGTGATCCCTTGTGTGTGATTGTTGCATTCATGCATACATGCGCATCATAGCATTCATCACAACAATAAAATTTCGAAAGAAACTAAGGTCATATTTGCAAATATTTTCACACCATGGATTATGGACGAAACAACACTAAGAAGTACAGTTTTAGATGTCCATATTTGAAAGAGTTAAGGAAGCTAACATCCTTTGTAGTTGATCCCTTAGATTTCAAGCAACATCATGAGAAGATTTTATCCGTGTTGTCTACTGAAGTTGTGGAAGGACTCTTGAATGTCTTGATCCAGTTATATGATCCTCTTTATGCCCATGTTGGAAGAGTATGCCTATTTCTTGGGTATACCTATATCCAACAAGGTACCCTTTAGTGGATTAGAGGAGATTACAAGGTCTCAAGTCTTAGTTGATGCTCTTCATTTGAAGAAGTCCTAAATTGATGCTAATATGACGAAGAAAGGAGGGATTTGAGGGTTAACTTTTGAGTTTCTCATTGGTAGAGCTACTGCTTTTGCTCAAGTTGGTAGTATGGACGCTTTCCAAGCCATATTTGTCTTGCTCATCTATGGTTTAGCATTGTTCCCTAACATTGATAACTTTGTTGATGTTAACGCCATTAAGATATTCTTGATTGGGATCTGTTCCGACTTTGTTAGGTGACACATATTTATATCTGCATTTAAGGAATTCTAAAGGTGGAGGAACTGTTGTGTGTTGCATCCCTCTTCCATACAAGTGGTTTATTTTGCATTTTCCGCAGACGCCAGTCTTCTTGGAGAACAAGCAATGTCTATGGTGGTCTTAGAGACTTATGTCTCTCACTAATGATGATATTGTTTTGTATAATTTTGCATTTGATGGCTTGGAGATTATTGATAGTTGTAGTGAATTCTCTAATTTTCCTCTTATTGGTACACAAGAAGGAATCAACTACAACCCTGCTTTGGCTCGTCGCCAACTTGGGTTCCCCTTGAAGGATAAACCTAATAACATTCAGTTAGAAGGTATGTTCTATCAAGAGGGTAAAGATCCCAAACATTTGAAGAGTAGAATGGTGCATGCTTGGCACAATGTTAATAGGAAAGGAAGAGTCGAGCTTGGTCCGTGCAATTGTGTAGCTTTGGAAGTTTACACTACTTGGGAGAAGAAGAGAGCTTTGGAGCTTAAGATGTCGTACGCCTGTGAAAGACCTATATCTATGGTTGTGGCTGAGCCATCAACTCTCCCTAACCAAGATGTAGAGGAGTTAGAAGACACACTTGCCAAGATAAAGCAAGAGAGGGACGTTTGGGAAGAACAGTTCCATGCTTTGAATCAAAAGCAAGTGGAGTTGCAGCTTAAGTTGAAAGACAAAGATGAACTCATCGAGATTATTGAGGAGCGTGGAGTGAAGAGACAAAGAGAGCTAGAGGATTTATTTTCCTCTAGTATTCCTCAGCTTTTTGGTGCTTGGGAGAAAATCATCAATCAACTTGTCATTGAGAAAGCTCAGATGAAGACCTCTTATGATTAAGAGATCAGACGCATCCGAAGGAAGTATACGCCCTTGGCCAGTTTAGCTAATTCAGTTGCTAGGGATCCTTAGGATGATACTTTCCTTTTCTCTTGTATTTTTATTTTTGGTTTCTGAAATTGTACTCAGTGTAATCCTTTCAAATTTATATGAATAAAAATAGATTTTTATGGTCAATTCAAATTTTATTATAGATTATTATTAATTGAAACATTTCCAAGTAAGGCTTTATATGTTCATTGAAAAATTAAAATAAAGACATTGCATTTCATGCATCATTTGCATAGCAGGTTTCTTCAGCCAGATGTCTTATTATTCTTCGCCTTTGTATCAGACAAGCTGACTCATCACTATGATACTCGCGCTAACCATCAACAAAGAATGGATCATTTGGAACAAGAGAACCGAGAGCTCAAGGAAGAAATTGCTAGACTCACCGCACTGATGGAGTTTGTCATTGCTGCTCAGAATCAACCATCTCTAGTTCCTGCAACTCCTTCTCAAAGGACTGCCATCACTGAGGTCGTTTCAACGCTGGTGCCTGTGATTCTTACCAACCAGTATGCACCAGCTATTCCTGCGGGGTTCCCGTGTGGAATGCCTCCAAACTTTATGCCTGAAGGTTATGCTCCAACTTTTGCTCCTAAGCCGACAACTAGCCCAGTCATGTCTATTCCTCCTCCTGTCGTGCATACTTTGCCTCGTGTCGAGGAAACCATTTATCATTCTGAGCCGTCTGAGGGCCCTAATGTGTATGAGAAAATGGATGAGATGAAGGGCCAATTTATAGACCTGATAAAGGAATTGAAGACCCTGAGGGGTAAAGATCTGTTTGGAAAGAGTGCTGTTGAGTTGTGCTTAGTGCCCAACATGAAAATCCCTGTCAAATTCAAAGTCCCTGACTTTGAGAAGTATAAGGGAAATACTTGTCCTTTGATTCATCTTGTAAGGTATGCCTATAAGATGTCGACTCAGACAGATAATGATCAACTGCTCATCCACTACTTTCAAGACAATCTGAATGGTGCAGTGCTTCGGTGGTATATGGGTTTAGACAGTGCTAGCAACGACTTGGGCGAGGCCTTTGTCAACAAATACAAGTACAACATAGATATTTGATCTCGATCATGATTAGTTATAGTCAATGTATCAGAAGGATAAAGAGACGTTTAAAGAGTACGCGTAGAGGTGGAGAGAGCTTGCTGCTCAAATCAGTCCCCCATTGGAGGAAAAGGAGATGACGAAGATATTCCTCAAAACTCTGAGTTCATTCTATTATGAACGTATGATTTGCAGTGCTCCCAATGACTTCATCGAAATGGTGAACATGGGGATGCTTTTAGAATAGGGGGTTTGAGAGGGCCGTTTGCCTAAGGAAGAAGCATCTACGAGCAAGAAGTATGGTGGGAGTTTCTCTAAAAAGAAGGAAGGGGAAACCAATGCAGTGTTTGTAGGGAGGCAAAGGAGGCCTCATGTGAGGAAAAATTCAAGATCTCAACAACATCATCATCAAGTATCATCTGTCATTCCAGTATTTACCAAAAATTCCATAATCCAATCAACAACAGCAACAACAACAGCAACAACAACGTACCCACAACAATCATAACTGCAACAATAATCAGCAGAATAATTTTGAGAGGAAGAAGGTAACTTTTAAGCCTATTCTGATGACTTATGCGGAACTGTATCCTTCTCTTGTCGTCAAGAATTTGATTCAGCCGAGGAATCCTCCGCATACACCTAAGCCTCTATCATGGTGGTACAAACCCGATCTGCACTATGCTTTTCATCAGGGGGCACCTGACCATGATATAGAGAATTGATATCCATTGAAGTATGAGGTCCAGATGTTGATCAAAAGTGGGTTGATATCCTTCGAGGACCGCACACCAAAACTCAAAGCTAATTCTTTGCCCGCTCATGGAAATTCTTCTGTGAATATGTAGATGGTTGTCCTGGTAATTTCAGGGTGTTTGAAGTCTGTCATATTTAGAGGTCTTTGGTGGAGATGCATAGAAATTTGTGTTTGATTAGTGTTGTGAACATGACCATGATGGTTGTGTTATCTGCAGTGTTAATCCATGAGGACATGTTATTGTCAAGAGGGACATTTAGAAGTTGATGGATGAAGGTGTTATTCAGATCAACCAGTCCAAAAATATGGGTAATGATGTGAATGTTATTGTGCCAGTGTTTAAGACTCCTGAGTGAGTAGTGATCCGGTTTGATAGCAGCAAAAGAAGTGATAATAGATTGGTATCACCGTTGGTAATAAAGTTAGCGGGCCCATTCCCGTATGCATTCGATAAAGTTGTACCTTACAAATATAATGCTGCTATAATTGAGAATGGGAAAGAGGTTCCTCTTCCCGCAACAAGTTTAGTAGTAAGTATTGCATATATTTTTAAGGTGACCGATAGTGTCGTGTATTTAGCCCAGTATCTCCGAAGGTTGTGGAGGATGTTATGGTTGGTAAGAAGGAGGATGTTCCTTTGGTTAATCCTGTTAACGCTCCAACTTGTTAGTCTGGTGAATCCAGCGGGTTGAAGGTTAAGGATGATGATGATGAGGTTCTCCGGTTGATCAAGAAGAGTGAGTTCAATGTTATGGAGAAGTTTCTCCAAACTCCATCAAAGATCTATGTCTTATCTTTATTGATGAATTCCGAGGCGCACCGAGAAGCGTTACAGAAGGTGCTTGAGCAAGCATATATGGAACAGGTTGTCACATTTGATTAGTTTGATCATATCGTCACCAATATCACTTCATGCAAAAATTTGAGTTTTTGTGATGAAGAGCTTCCCGAGGAAGGAAGGAATCACAACTTGGCCCTCCATATATCCATGAATTATAAAGAAGATGCTTTTTCAAATGTTTTGGTAGACACAGGTTCATCGTTGAATGTGTTACCCAAATCTACTTTGGCAAGGTTGTCTTATCAAGGCGCACCTATGAGATACAACGATGTGGTTGTGAAAGCGTTCGATGGTTCTCGTAAAACTATCATTACAGAGGTGGACCTTCCAGTTAAGATAGGTCTGAGTGACTTCCAAATTACTTTTCAAGTAATGAACATTCACCCGACCTACATCTATTTACTGGGAAGGCCGTGCATTCACGAGGCTGGTGATGTCATGTCGACGCTTCATCAGAAACTCAAATTTGTTAAGAATGGCAACCTGGTTGTTGTGGGAGGAGAGAAAGCACTTCTGGTAAGCCATCTGTCATCTTTCACTTATGTTGAAGCTGGAAAAGAAGTTGGGACTCCGTTCTAAGCTTTGTGTATAGCTGACAAAGTTCAGAAGACCGGGGCATCCATATCTTCTTTGAAAGATACAAGGGAAGTTGTTCAGGCTGGTGGCACCGACAAGTGGGGGCGTGTCGTAGAATTCATCGAGAACAAGAACAGGTCTTTTCTAGGATTTCAGCAAGGGCCGTTCAAAGGTGATGCCAAGGCTATGCAACAAGTTTTCCATAGTGGAGGGTTCATTCATAAAAAAGAACAACACTCAGCTACTATTATTGAAGACGAAGACAAAGGAGACAACGCCAACTTTGTGACACACGAATAGATTTGCAACAATTGGGTTGCTGTTGACGTTCCTATTGTAGTCCATTGTTAAAAGTAATATGTCTTATTGTTTATGAAAAATCCTTCTCCTATTCCTAAGGGAAAAGTGAAACATTGTTTGGCTTTCAAATTATCATCAATAAAATACAATTTTATTCATCCATATTTATGTTGTTTTTACTTTTTGCTTTTTCTGAAAATGGTAATCACAAAAAACATAAATAAGCAATAATTTTTCCCGTATCTGCATAATATTTGTGTGCACTTCATATTTCTAAAATCAAAATATCAAATCATTATGCAGGTTGCTTCTCAAACCCATTAAGTATAACGATCCTACTCCCTCTCCAAACTTTGATTTCCATGTGTTTGAAGTTAAGGAAGAGAATGATGATGAAGACGTCCCTGATGAGTTATTCCATTTTTTTGGCATGAGGAAAGAACCATTCATCCGTTTGAAGAGCATATTGAGTTGGTCAACTTGGGTTCTGATAATGATATCAAGGAAGTCAAGATTGGGTCACAGCTTTGTCCAGAGGTTAAGAAGGGGTTGGTTGAGCTTCTTCGAGAATACTCTGATTTGTTTGCTTGGCTTTATCAAGATATGCCAGGTCTTGATACTGATATTGTGGAGCATAGATTTCCGCTGAAGCCAGAATGTCCGCCGGTCAAGTAGAAGTTGAGAAGAACTCATCCTGATATGGTAATGAAGATCAAAGAGGAAGTGCAAAAGCAAATTGATGTTGGTTTCCTTGTTACCTTCGAGTATCCGTAATGGGTGGCCTATATTGTACCTATTCCAAAGAAGGACGAAAAAGTTCGTATATATGTTGATTATAGAGATTTGAATAAAGCTAGTCCGAAAGATGATTTTCCTCTACTAGACATTGATATGTTGGTAGACAATACAACTAAGTTCAATATCTTCTCTTTTATGGACGAATTTTCTGGTTATAATCAGATTAAGATGGCACCTAAAGATATGGAGAAGACCATATTCATTATGCCTTGGGGAACATTATGTTATCGAGTGATGCCATTCGGTTTGAAGAATGCTGGTACAACATACCAAAGATCCATGACCACTCTTTTCCATGACATGATGCATAAAGAGATTGAGGTCTATGTTGATGATATGATTGCCAAGTCAAGGACTAAAGATGAGCATGTTGAGCATTTGTTAAAGATATTCCAGCATTTGAGGAAGTATAAACTCTGCTTGAATCCTAATAAGTGTACTTTTTGTGTTCGCTTTGGTAAGTTGTTGGGCTTTATTGTCAGTGAGAAGGGTATTGAAGTTGATCCTGCCAAGGTCAAAGAAATACCAGAGATGCCTGCACCCAAAGCTGAGAAGCAATTCAGAGGTTTTCTTGGCCGCTTGAACTATATCTCAAGATTCCTATCGCATATGACTGCCACATGTGCACCTATATTCAAGCTCCTTCGAAAAGATCGGTCTTGTTATTGGACCGAGGATTGCCAGAAAGCTTTTGACAGTATCAAAGAATATTTTCTTGAGCCTCCGATTTTGTCTCCACCTGTTGAAGGAAGACCGTTGATCATGTATTTGACTGTGCTTGAAGAGAGTATGGGTTATGTTCTTGGTTAGCAAGATGAATCTAGTATGAAAGAATATGCAATTTACTACCTTAGTAAGAAGTTCACCGATTGTGAGTCTCGGTATTCTATGCTTGAGAATACATGTTGTGCTTTGGCTTGGGCTGCTAAGCATTTGCGCCAGTATATGTTAAATCATACTACTTGGTTGATAACCAAGATGGATCCAATCAAGTACATGTTTGAAAAGCCTACTTTAACTAGAAAGGTTGCCCGCTGGTAATGTTGTTATCTGAGTATGATATTGAATACCGAGCTCAGAAAGCTATTAAAGGTAGTGTCTTGGCTGACCATTTGGCACACCAACCTATTGATAATTATTAGTTAGTGCAGTATGATTTTCCTAACAAAGAGATATTATATTTGAAGATGAAAGATTGTGATGAACCATTGCTTGAAGAAGGGCTAGGACATGGTTCCCATATGGGCATGGTATTTGATGGAGTTGTTATACAATAATGGCATTGGGGAAGTGATTATTACTCCTCAAGGCACTCATTTTCCGTTTACAGCTAAATTGACCTTCAAATGTACAAACAATATGGATGAGTATGAAGCTTGCATTATAGAGCTCGAAGAAACCATTGATCTTAGGATAAAATATCTCGACATCTATGGAGATTCACCTTTGGTAGTTAATCAAATCAAAGGTGAATGAGAGACGAATCAAACCGGTTTGATACCATATAGAGATTATGCGAGGATGATATCAACTTTCTTTACAAAGGTTGAGTTTCATCATATTCCTCGAGATGAAAACCGGATGGAAGATGCTCTTGCAACATTGGCTTCTATGATCCTGGTGAAGTTTTGGAATGAAGTTCCTAATCTGACTGTGATGCATCTTGATAGGACAACTCATGTATTTCCTATTGAAGAAATCAAGGATGATAAGCCGTGGTACTATGATATCAAATGTTTCCTCCAAAGTCAGATTTACCCGCCTGGGGCATCTTTGAAAGATAAGAAGACTTTGAGAAGATTAGCTGCCAACTTCTACCTGAATGATGATGTGCTTTACAAGAGGAATTTTGATATGGTTTTGTTCAGTTGTGTGGATAGACACGAAGCAAGTCTATTGATGACGGAAGTCCATGAAGGTTCCTTTGGTACTCATTCCAATGGACATGCTATGGAAAAGAAGATATTGAGAGTAGATTACTATTGGATGACAATGGAATCTGACTATTGCAAGTTTGTGAAGAAATTCCAAAAGTGTCAAATCTATGTGGATAAGATTCACATTCCTCAGACACTTTTGAATGTCATTTCCTCTCCATGCCCCTTCTCCATGTGGGGAATTGATATGATTGGCATGATTGAGCCCAAAGCTTCAAATGGACATTGTTTCATTTTGGTGGCTATTGATTACTTCACAAAGTGGGTTGAAGCGGCATCGTATGCAAATGTGACCAAGCAAGTTGTTGTAAGGTTTATCAAGAATCAGATTATATGCTGGTATGATGTGCCAAGTAAGATCATTATTGATAATGGATCGAACTTGAATAACAATATGGTGGAAGCTCTTTGCAAAGACTTCAAGATAGCATATCATAATTCTTCTCCTTACAGACCCAAGATAAATGAGGTTGTTGAAGCTGCAAACAAGAATATTAAGAAGATTATCTAGAAGATGGGTTTGACGTACAAAGATTGGAATGAGATGCTCCCATTTGCTTTGCATGGGTACCGTACATTCGTCCATACATCAACAGGGGAAACCCCTTTCTCTCTTGTTTATGGCATGAAAGTTATGTTCCTCGTGGAGGTTGAGATCCCGCCATTACGTGTACTGATGGAAGCCAAGTTGACCAAAGCTGAATGGTATCAGACCAGGTTTGATCAGTTGAATTTGATTGAAGAGAAGAGATTGATTGCCATGTGTTATGGTCAGTAACCCTTTTTCATGTAAATTATCATTTTCAAAATTTGTAATGATCCATGGAGCCTTACCATTTGCAAACTACCATTCTATTAAATAAAGTTGAGCATTTATCCAATTGATTGTTATTCTTATTTATTTCAGTTTAATAAAACTGTATTTTATGATGATTATTTTGAAATAAATAAATTAATGAATAAACATTTTTTTGACATGATAAGACATTTACTTTAAGAACTTTGAATTTGAAAAGGAATGTCAACAACAATCTAAGAACAATAAGTCTTGATGTGTGAAGCATTGTTTCCTTCCCCGAGCAGTTGTTTGGTGACTTTATTTCCCCAACAGTTCCATGTTTATACCCAATATGGTTGATGTTTTCTCCCCAGCAGTTCAACATTTATCCCTAGTGGAGCTGATTTGTTGTTCTCTTTGTGGTTCATCATCTATCCCCAGGTGAGACTTTGTGATATTTCATTCTCAATCTGCATCTGTATTGTGATTGAACCCTGAATCCCCAATGAAACCTTTATTTGATTCGTAGATCCCTAACACCTTTATTTGGTTGTTGCATAGCCATGACAGTGTTTCCCCTTTGTGAGTTCCTGTAGTGTTGGTTGATATCTCTAGTACCTTGGAATTGGTTTACTTATCAATCTCCAAGAAGAGTCTTGTGACTAATATTTTTCCTTTTGAGGGATTTGTTGCTGATTACATCCTCGTGTGGTTTTTGATTTGTCCTGGCAGAATATTCATTCCACAGTGAAGTCGCCACAGAGTTAATATTTGAAATCCCCAGTAAGTTGTCTGGTTCCCCACTCAGAGTTTTGCCTCTTGTTGTGATGTGGCTCCATAGCGGAGTTTCCTCTTCTGATGAAAGATCTCCCTATTCAGGCAATGTTTGATTCTGAGCAGTATTGATGTAGTTGTCCCTTGCAGGATTGTCTCCCATTTGATATGGGGTTGACCTAAAATTCCCCGCATCATTGACTTGTTGCTTTGAAGTGTATATATATATATATATATATATATATATATATATATATATATATATATATATATATATATATATATATATATATATATATATATATATATATATATATATATATATATATATATATATATATATATATATATATATATATATATATATAAATATCCCTCAGCTTGAGATGTAGATCCTCGACATATCTCTCTTATCCTTAGCATGTTGGTTGATATCCTCAGCAGTGCTTTTGTTCCCCGCGAAGTTGCCAAGCTGTATTTCCTCCTCTCCTAGAGAGTTTGAGCTTTAAGCAAGATCTTTGACGATTATTGCTTATCCCCTAGCAGTTATTTCCTCCTCTCCTAAGAGTCGAGTTTTGAGTTGGATATGTTCTGATCCCCATGATTGTTATATATATATATATATATATATATATATATATATATATATATATATATTATATATATATATATATATATATATATATATATATATATATATATATATATATATATATATATATATATATATATATATATATATATATATATATATATATATATATATATATATATATATATATATATATATATATATATATATATATATATATTCTCCACCTCCTCTGAACGCTGAGTCTTCAACAGTTTTTGATAGGATGTATGTTCTTCATGTCTTCCCCAACTAGAGTTGAGCATTTGATCTGGATTATTATATCCCCTGTCTTCCTTGAGTGTATGGTTGTGTGTTGTTCCCAGGGAATTGAATATTTGAGATAGGATTTATACCCTCGATGATTTATTTTCATCCCTAGCAGGTTCTCCAGTTGGTGTTTCCATCTTGTTGAGATTAGCCGAGTATCTAGTTATAATGATTGGATCTTCATGCGCTCGTATGTCAGCATAATCATATACATACTCATGCATATACATTGATAAACATAACATCAGATATTTCTTTCTGCATTTTACGCATTGACCTAATTTATTGATCCCCTACTTCAGTGATATCATTTCTCCATGCAGATTCAGTCTGTATGTCCTTTAATATATAGTGTTAGCCCCTTAAGAAGAAAGAGTTTATCCTTTCTTCTTCCCCACTAAGTTATTTCCTTGTGGATGATTATTTTTGTTTCCTCCCCTGTTCATTATCTAGATGGAACCACTCCTCTTGAGTTATGTCCTCATTGAGTTGAGTCTTGTTTGACTGTTTCTTTCTAGTTCTTACCAAGATAGATCTTTTGGTCCCCCAAGAGTTTATTACCCAGTAACTGGTAATATCCTTCTTAATGTTGAGTACTTTACCTATGTTAATTTACCCAGTAACTGGTAAAAGGTGATTTACTTCTTTAATTTCCCCTGCGGATTCATTTTCGTTTCCCCATCGAGTTTATCCTTGATGTGTTCATCCTAACCGATGACAAATATTCTCTTTTTGGTCTTCTGCCCA
This sequence comes from Lathyrus oleraceus, assembly GCF_024323335.1. Taxonomy (NCBI): domain Eukaryota; kingdom Viridiplantae; phylum Streptophyta; class Magnoliopsida; order Fabales; family Fabaceae; genus Lathyrus; species Lathyrus oleraceus. The sequence goes on along the minus strand of NC_066584.1, from coordinate 159,852,467 downwards.
GTAAGTGGTAGTTATAAATCCTATCTCATTTTGGTGATTTATCCTTGATATGTTCATCTTAACCGGTGACATATATTCTTCCTTCTGAGTTTATTCTTGATATGTTCATCCTAACCGGTGACAAATATTCTCTATTCTCGGTCTTATACCAAGTAACTGGTAGTTGTAAATCCTTCTTCCCCAGCAAGTCTATCCTTGATATGTTTACCTTAACTGGTAACGAATTTTCTTTACGACGAGTTTATCCTTGATATGTTCATCTTGACCGGTGATGGATATTCTCTTTTAGGTCTTCTACCTAGTAACTGGTAGTTGTAAATCCTTCTTCCCCAGAAAGTCTATCCTTGATATGTTTACCTTAATCGGTAACGAATTTTCTTTACGGCGAGTTTATCCTTGATATGTTCATCTTAACCGGTAACGAATATTCTCTTTTCGGTCTTCTACCCAGTAACCGGTAGTTGTAAATCCCATTTCCCACGGGCAATCTATCCTTAATATGTTCACTTTAACCGGTGACGAATATTCTTCCTTCTGAGTTTATCCTTGATATGTTCATCTTAACCGGTGGCTGTAGCGGTGTATTCGTCACCATCGGAAATATTAATTAGATCCGAGGTAAATCATACAAAGATAGAGTCACCATCGCACTTCTATTTATCCAAAGGAATGGCTAGAAAGTGAACAAAAGCCTAAGAAGTTTTACAAAGAAAACTAATAAAAGGTCAGAGATCTGGGTAAGGGGGTAATTATGTCGTGGGAAGGTGTTAGGCACCCACAACATCCTAGGTACTCCTAGGGAACCTCTTTTCACAAATGTTGTATTATTGTTATTTGTTTATGAAATTATTTTGTGCAAACATGATTGAAGGGATGAGAGAAGAATGTACAAGTTTATTTACATTTTTGTGTTTGGATGGATGAACCCATTGCCTACGTACCTTTTCATGAAAGATAAGGATCAAAACGCCGTAGTTCGGCTAAAATATTTCCAAAAAGATGAGTGGATTGATTTTAAACAAAAGCCCTAAGGTCTTTCATTATCAAAGGGAGAACACTCGACCTGACCAACCACAAGTCCACCATGTGAGAACAGCTTCGACATGCTAGTGAGGGATTATGCCCTATAATAAGCATGGAAGTCTTATAATTCAATCACTAAGGACAAAGGTGAGATTCACATCAACCACTAAGATAATTCAGATCTATGGATAATGCATGAAAATTTGACTAAGAAGTGGACAAGGGCCACAAAAGACAATTGAGTGGGTTGAATTAACCAATTGGCATTATTCACAAAAATGAAGTCAAAGTATGAATTAGGATTCAATTACAATGAGTATTAGTGAAAATGAAGTTTGAAAATCAGGGGCTTAAGGCCTAGGTTTCTAGTTTTGAAAACAAGTCAAATGTTTGCACAAAAGTTTTTCTGGTTTTGGGTTAAGATGCAAGTGGGGGTTGTAAGGAAACAAAAGGTGGGGATGAGGAGCAAAACTTCATTAGGAGTTCCTCTCTTGAGATCATTTATAGATGATCCAAGTAAGTACCATCCTTTGGAATTAGGCAACACAAAGCAATAAGCAAATAAGCAGGCTCAAAGGAGCAACAAAACTGGAAATGGATTGCCAATAAATGGTCTTACATCCAACTCCGAAAAGAGATGGGAAACGGAGTGCCAATAAATGGTCTTACGTCCAACTCCAGAAAGCAACATGGGAAACAGATAGCCAATCAATGGTCTTACATCTAACTCCACAAAGAAACAAACACAGGAAACAGATAGCCAATCAATGGTCTTACATTTGACTCCACAAAACAAAACAATATAGGAAATGGAGTGCCAATCAATGGTCTTATATCCAGCTCCCCAAAAGGAACAGGAAACAGATAGCCAATCAATGGTCTTACATCTGACTCCTCAAACAAAGTAAATAACAAATGCAAAAGAATATGCAAAAGCAAACACAAGCAATCACATCAATCAATTAGCATACTCTATACACAAGCAAGAGGCTCATACAAGGTTGGGCTTTAGTCGAGGGGTCATATCAACCTCGACAAACAAGCCGGTACTGTTATGGGGTGGTGAGATGCTCTTAACCACTGACATTGACCGTCAGGGTGAGCAGATGAAATGAGAGATGAGGGTTAGACCTCATAGCTCTTAACCCTGGCCTGGGTGAGCTTGAATCAAAGAAGGTGTGGGACTCCAGAATGAGGAACTCTACTCCACATGACTGACTCGATATACAATTATCTTGGGTGTTTATTGAAATGCATCAGCAATCTGTGCGAGCATAATGAAAGACTCAACTGAATAGCAGGGGATTGATTGCAAATCCCTTCTATCTGCCAATCGCCTCTTCACTTAGGAGGACTTAAGTCACATGCCTCGACAATGAGGTCTTTAGCACAAAATTAAACAAACAAAGACATTGCCTCTTAAGGAGGACTTCAGCCAAATGCCTGCCAAACAGAAACGACAGGGCTTCCAGACTACATGGAGTTAGAGAGATTACCTAAGTGGTATGCCAACCACAAGCAAAGCAAAGCTCAAATAATGAGCTAAAGCGGCTAAAGTACCTGTACAAAAGGCTAGTCAATTAGTAACCGAGACAGATAAACAGAAAACAGACAAAACCAATCAACAGTGTTACACCAAGCAAAGTACAAAGTGCAAGCAACTCAAATTATTTCATCATTCAAATGACCTACAAAACAGCAAGGTTAGTTAATCAAGGTAACTTGCATCTCAAGTAATGATATCACATCATCCATTAGAACTAATTGCTTGAACCTGAAAGGCAAAGCTCAAAAGGTGAGTATAAACCACTAGTCCAAAGACTAGGGTCAAGGGTAAAGCAAAAAGTCAAAACAGCAACCAATATTCAACATGAAACTCATTTAATCAAGTAAGAACATGTCCTAAAAAGGACCAAGTCTAAAGCATCAAGCAAAGTCATCACATGAGCAAGATATGGGAAAGGCAATTACAAAGCACACAATTGGTCATCAAGAATGAAAATTCCATATTAAAACAGAAATGAATCAAACAATCATGAAAATGTTTATGTGCACACAACATGTCAAACACAAGCATCATGCAAAAAATTGTAATCAGAAAAGCTCAATTGATATGTCAATGAAAATGAACAAGTATGACATCAAATTGTGTGACACACATTGTCACACCATACATTCATGTACCTAAAACAGAGATGAAAATGGCTAAAAATCATGCAACATGTTGGGAATCAGCATACCAAATTTCAAATCAATTGGCCAATGTATGAGCATTTCACAATAGAATGAATGAAGCATGTCACATTTGCATACATGTCCAATGAAGCCAACACAATTAAAATTCCAGAAATGATAAAACCATGAAATCACATGATCATGTGGCAAAAAAATTGGAAGTGATTTGGATTAATTTTCAATTTATTATGATTTTTCAAAGTTGGATGAAAATATTTGGAATAATGTGAATCATGCACATGATAATTGGAGGGAAAGGATAAATGGTTTGAGTAATTTGAAAATGTGCAGCCAGACAGAATCCAACCATGTAGCAAAATAATCAAGCGCTGGGAGAATAAAATCCACAAAACTACATAGCCAGGAATCGAACCGTGCATAAAGGTTGATGTAGCGCATACACAATTGAAACGCAGCCGTTTCAATAATTGAGTTGGCATGCCAACTCAGATTCAATGCGCATGTGGACCGAGTCAACTAAACGACAGCCAAACAAATGGACACTTAGGCGCATGCGTGGCGGTGACTAGGATAAACCCTAGCATTTAAACACAGCGAACCAGACGGCAGCCAGAGCGGTGGTTTCCACCGTCTTCTTCGTGATGACGGCAGAGCTACAGTGTACATACATCAAAATTTTTCCAAAAACGCGCCATATATACATCATTCGAATGCTTATTCAATGAGGAACACGGATCGAGCAATATCTAGGCCTAATTCTTCATGAATCATGAGAATCGAATGAAAACATTTATGCATTCAAAACTTCAATTCCAGATATCTCATGCAATTCTTCACCATTTTTCATGAAATTTATATCAGCGTGATCAACATGCAAAGATCTACCTAAACATGTGCATAAAAAGGAGAATTAAGAGGTTCGATTTCCAACCTTCTTGGAGAGTAGAATGATGAAACCAGCGATTCAAGGCCTTGCAAGTGTCCAGATCGAATCCTGAGATGATGACTTGAAGTTTGATGTATGAATTGAATCTTGGAAATGCTTGGATCTAGCTCAAATGGCAGTTTCCATCTTCATGTTCTTGAGCTTGCACAACTTGATTTCTGCTCGAATTCTTCAAATCAAGGCTTGATTTGCACTCAATTACACTCCATAATCCAGAATATGCAAGAAAATTGCTATGTTATGTGGAGAATTTTGAAGTTTGAGATGAGAGAAATTTTTGGAGGGGAACTTGAATCTAGATCTAGAATGAGCAAAAACTCCAGAATTCTGTTATGATTTCATTTATATATGGTCTCTTAATCACTTCCAAATCAAAATTAATCATGAGTTAAATATGATTAGTGAAAATAAGGTGCATGACCAAAATTGGAAAATGTGAGGTGCATGGCAAATTTGGACGTGAACAGTAGCATATGGATGCTCAAATTCACTTAAAATCTTCTCATAAGCATAATGGCAATGGTATTTTGTTCATATGATGCACCCATTTTGAATTTGTCATTTTCCCTCCAAAATGTTCATGAATGAGCAAATGATTATATTAAAAAATTTCATGCAATGTAATGATGGATTTGGAAATTATAGGTCATGAGAAGCAATATGCAAAAAGAGGCACTCAATTTGGAGCTTTGGATCAAAAGTTATGGCTTGTTGAAGTTTCATGTACACATTGCAATCATTTGACCATATCTTCTCAACCATCCATCAGATGCTCATGATCTTGGACTTTTTAGAAATGGGAGAGAAAGATCTTCAACTTTCATGTTGGACAAAAATTAATTTGAAGCTTTTTTGATGTTGAAAAGTCAAGTTGAATTTGATCCACAAACTTGCCATTTTTGGAAACTTGAAATTATAGGTCACTTTCCATTTTGGGAAACTTTTGATTTGACTTCAAAATCTTCAACATAAGTGTTTGACATGATGAATAGGCCTTGTTTGAACATGCATGGGATGAAGAAATTCAATTCTCACACTCAAAGCCTTCAGTTGACTTTCAGTTGACTTGCATTGGTCCTTAGATGACCTGAACATATTCTGATGAACTTGAGCTTCAACCCTTGGGGAATTTGCTCCAAAATGAACCTCTAGCTCATATAAGCTCAAGATAATGACATGTGGTCCTCATACCAAGAAAATACCATCTTCTCTTGCTCATAGGAAAACCTTGAATTGCCTGGCTTGATGACTGCTTAGGCTGCAAAACAAATGTTAGATGACATATTTTTGGTGCTTTTGGTTAGTGATTAAACAAGAAAAGCAAATGATATACAATGCAAGCAATGCTTGATGATCAAGAACCACTCTCAAAAGGATCCCAACCCAAAGGAAAGGAAGCAAGGTGCTCAATCATCCTTGAGGCTATGGAATGCTATGATATGATGCCATGAGGGATCTTAGGGTCAAAAATTGGGGTCTTACAGATGCCCCTATTTAAGGTCATTCTAGCTGGAGAAATGAAGGTTAAAATCTTCGTCTCGACGCGGTAGAATGGGCTTAAATAACAACAATGAGATAAATTTTGGTCCCTAAGAGACCTCATGATGCAAATGTATGAATGCAAAACGAATTATCTCTGTGGGAATATGGGTCCACAAAGAAGAAAAGAAAATCAGGAGAAATGCAAGCCATTGGAGTAATACACTCACTAGGAACACAAAGACTCAAACAAGACTCTCATGGGGATAAGAAAAGAAAAGAATGCGTGAGCAGGACACGACTTGAAACTGGAGACTTTACTGGGGAGTAAAGGACTGACACTGGGGAAAAGAGTTCCAAAGGGAAACACATCCGATGGAAAGACTCAAGCTGACTCAAAGATGCGTGTGTTGGGGAATACGCCAACACAGCAAGACTATCCACAAAGGATACCTCAGATGAAATCCGGACTCAGACTGGGGAAAGAGCTGACAAGACAACTCTGTCGGGAAAATGCATGTATTGGGGAGTTATGCCAATACAGCAAAAAGCGAATCACAACAACTACTCCGCTGGGGAAATCTAACAAAGACTTTCCAGGGGAAGCAAAAGGATGAGATGTTACCGGTTACTGAGTAGCAAACTCGGGAAGAATGAATATCTAAGACCTGTGTACGGGTGAGAGATATCAATCGACCAAATCATCTGAGGAAGACCTGAAAAAGGTATATTTCAACTCAGGAAAATCTGACTCCGCAGGGGACCAAGGTCATAATAGGGAGCAGAAAGGAAGGAACACCAGGGATACCGGTTACTGGGTATATAATAGGTGACCAACCAAAACGTGAATTGGGGTTTACTTCCAAAACACTCATCATCCGAAAGGAGGGCTTGAAAAAACAAATCAACTTAAAGGATGGACATTCGACTCCGCAAAGGGAAAATGAATCTTACTCAATTGGGGAAGGACAAAAGGCTTCAACCAAAGAGTGCATGAGATATATTATCCATTACCGTCAGAACGTGGATAGTATACTCGCATGGAAAGAACACCTGGGATACCGGTTACTGGGTATATAATAGGTGACCGACCGAAACGTGAATTGGTTTTTACTTCTAAAACACTCATCATCCTGAAGAGAGCAAAAACGCAAACTTGTTAAAGGATGGACATTCGATTCCACAAGGAATACGAATCTTACTCCGCTGGAGAAACAATCAAAAGATTTTGACCAAGGAGTGCATGAGATATATTATCTATTACCGTCAGAACGTAGATAATACACTCGCATGGAAGATTATCCATAACCGGGTTGTAGGTTGTTAAAGGATAAGTCAACCGAAAAAAGAGAAACAATCGTTACCAACAACAAAAGGGTAGACGAGAGATGACTCACCGGGGATAAATTGCAAGCATACGGCAATTATCTAGGAAACATATCACCGGTTACTGGGAGATACGCTCGGAAAAGGGGTAGAAATGAATATTCGACTCCGCAAAGGGAACACGAATCTTACTCGACTGGGGAAACACAACAGGCTTCGACTGAAGAGTGCATGAGATATATTATCTATTACCGTCAGAACGTAGATAATATACTCGCATGGAAGATTATCCACAACCGGGTACTGGGTTAATAAAGGATAAATCATCCGAAAAGAAAGGCATCGGGATACCAAAACTAGGTATATAATGATGACGGATCAAAGGGAGCAACAGACATTACCAACAAAAGGGTAGATGAAAGATGACTCACCGGGGATGCATTGATAAAAAATCAATGATCCGGGGACCAAATCACTGGCAAACGGTGAAAGGACCCGCTGAGGATAAAATTGCTAGCATACGACAATTATCCACAAGAAGGAGGGAATATCAACATCGAATACTGGATGAAGATAACCACAAAGAGGGGATTACATCTACCGAATACTGGGTAGAAAACCACGGAAGAGTAACCGTCATCGGTTAGGACGAACAACAAGGTTAACTCTGCAAAGGGGAGAAAATAGGATTTACAACTACCGAATACTGGGTAGAAGACCAAAGACTCAGCTGAGGATAAGGCGAATGATTGCCGATTACTGAGCAATTATCCATCTATTCCACAGGGAAGCACAGACTCCGATAGGGAGAAAAACAACATAGGATTTACAACTACCGAATACGGGGTAGAAGACCACAAAATCCGCCATCAACCAGGATGAACCACAAAGGTTACCTCTGCTAGGAGATGCAAGTAGGATTTATAACTACCTGCTACTGGGTAGAAAACCACAAAGATAGGACTTACAACTACCGGTTACTGGGTAGAAGCCACAAACTCTGCTGAGAGCAAGAAAATAGGATTTACAACTACCGGATACTAGGTAGAAAACCACAAAGAATAGGACTTACAACTACCGGTTACTGGGTAGAAGGCCACAAACTCTGCTGGAGAGCAAGAAAATAGGATTTACAACTACCGAATAATGGGTAGAAAACCACAAAGGATAGGACTTACAACTACTGGTTATTGGGTAGAAGCCATAAGTTCCACTGAGGATAAGATGAATGAGTGCCGGTTAGTAAGCAACTATTCATTTATGCCACAGGGAAGCACAAGAGACAGTCACAAAAGGCCAATTTAGGATCAAACTAAAAGGCAAACTGAATTAAGACTCGTCCTAATGAGGATATAGCTCAATAGGGAAAATCCATCCCAATATATGTGTTGGGAGGAAACGGAAACAACCGTCATCCACGAGGATGTATCTCAGTGGGGAAATGGCAGGAAAGGATAGACACTTTCTACTTAAGGGGCTGACTCTACATTGAGAGATTAGACACCCGACATCTGCTTGGGGAGATCTATATCACCAATTAGCAGGAGACAACAATCAAAAGATATATGGCAAAAAATGCAACATGGATATTTGAATGTTGTGATTATGCATGAATATGCTTGATTTATGTTTGATGAATGCTGACAAAACAGACATAACTAACACCAACAAGTCCAGGAATCAAACGCCGGGTACTACACCACAGGAGAGGAAGCCAGGATCACCGGAGAATAAACACTCTACCGGGATCAAAGACAACAAGGATCATCTGCAAGGATGGATCATCAGTCTCAGCTGGGAAAGAGGAGCTCACTGCACCGGCGAAAACTGCGACGAAAGCAACTCCAAACAAACTCCACTGGGGGAAACCCACTGAGGGAGAAAAGATCACAAAAATAGATCCTGCCACACAAGTAACTCTACTGGGGATCGGAGATATCAGGAAATCACCAAATCTCTGCAGGGGAGGAATCATCACAGATACAATCCACCATGCCACCAATCTACTGGGGATTTACCCGAGGAAGAGGAGGAGAACTGGGGATCAACCACCAAAATACCAATCCTTCCAAAAGGAAAACCACAACTGCTGAGGAGGAAGGAATCACTGCTCTGGTGAAGGGAGGGGAGGTGAAAACCTCAACAAGCAATCTGAATGAGGAGAAGTCATAACAAAGACTCTGCTCAACAAAAATCTGCTCGGGAGAAATCCCAACAAATACCCTGCTTGGGGGAGAAACCCCAACAACAATCTGGAGAAAGAGGATACAGCCATGCCAGGAATATGAACAAAAGTCTTACCCTGTTGGAAATCATGCAACCCTTGGGAGAGCACTGAGAGTTTCTTAAGTATCCTTTCATCATTGTGAATGTTCACTTTGTTTAAAAACAATTTTGAAAAATTTGTTTGTTTAAAACAATGACATTTTATCAATTAAAACATGCAAAACATTTGTTGAATTGAAAAAAATAAGAGTGCAAATAATAGGATAAAAGCTCAAATTGATTTGATGGAATGGTAGTCTGCAAATGGCAAGACTCCATAGATCTGTACAAATTTGAAATCGGTGATATATATTGGAAGAGGGCTACATTGAACATAATGACCATTTCTCTACCAAATTGAATCCGATGTATTTGAAGCTTCAATTGACGATGACTGAGCGAGAATCTCTGACGAAAAGAAGGTTGTAAAACAGAAAGTCTTGTCAGGATGCAGTTACTTGCCAAATCCCTAATTTTTGCCTAGATTGCCCCAGGGTGAGATGCTCAATCTAGCGGGATGCAAATTCATTTTTGTTTTCATGTCTCTAATTTTTGCCTGGATCGCCCTTTCGGGTTTTCCACCGAGACACTCATTTTTTTGCCTAAGCCGCCCTTTCGGGTTTTCAACTTAGCGAGCTATTCTGTTTTTTTTTGTTTTTTTTAAGCGAAGTATTTCTTGACTGCATCTGAATTCACAGGACGAGTGAAATCCTCCCCATCCATTGTTGTAAGCATCAAAGCACCGCCTGAAAAGGCTCTCTTGACAACATATGAACCTTCATAGTTTAGAGTTCACTTGCCCCTGGAATCGGGCGCGAAAGACAAGACTTTCTTGAGCATAAGGTCACCTTCTCGGAACACACGAGGTTTGACCTTCTTATCGAATGCTTTCTTCATCCTCTGCTGATATAACTGACCATGACACATGGCAGTTAATCTCTTCTCTTCGATCAGATTCAGCTGGTCATAACGACTTTGGATCCATTCAGTATCAGTCAACTTTGGGGTTTGAGGGTGTCATTTCTTTATATTTTTTTTTATTTTTTGATTTTTTGATTTTTTTTTTTGATTTTGATTTTTGATTTTGATTTTAATTTTGTTTTTCACCCCTCTTTTTTTTTATTACATTTGTAATGCCCCAGTTTGACTGTTGTCGGGTTCTCAAGATGCAGCTGAATGATCTTCTTTTTTATGCTCAAGAAGATGGGTAATCTCATCAGGAATCTCTTCAACATCATCTTCCTCTGCTGAATACAGGGAATCCAAAATTGGGAGATGGCGTTGGATCATTATGTTCAATGGGTTTTAGAATCAACCTGCATAATGATTTTGGATATGAAAATCTTTTTAGAAATCAAACAAGACAATCATTATGCAGATGAAAAGATTGCTTTTATTCTTGTTTTAAGGGTTTTTTGTGATCACCAATTTCATGCAAAAAGTAAAAGTGAAAACAATTGGAAAAACAAATGTTTAACATGAATTTATTGGATGAAATATCATTGTATTAAATGATGTCAACAATGTCATCACTTCTCCTTTTGGCATGGGAGAAGGGTTTTTTAAGCAAAGTGAGTCATTACTCTGACTTATGAATGACCGTAGGAACATCCACAGCGACCCAATTGTGGCAGATCCCGCCAGGGATGACAAAGTTGTCAGTATCCTCTGCATCTTCTTCCAGAACAGCAGCAGCTTCTTTACTCTGATCGGCGTGGATGAAACCTCCACTCTTGAACAACCCTTGCTCGTTGAAGACCCCAAAAGAATAGCCAATGCCAGCTCGGGACTTGTTATCTTCAAGCTCGATCATTTTTCCTAGACCAGTAACTGCACCATATTCGATGGCCAGTTTCGCATCTCGATAGGAAGCAAATGAAGGAGACCTCTTCTCAACAGGCTCGGCTATAGATAAAGCTTGGAAAGGCGTTCCAACTTCATCCTCAACATCAATGTATGAGAAGGAAGACAAGTGGCTAACCAGGAGAGCCTTTTCTCCCCCTACCACAACCAGTTTCTTATTCTTAACGAATTTCAGCTTCTGGTGTAGGGTGGATGTCACGGCGCCAGCCTCGTGAATCCATGGTCTACCAAGGAGACAACTATAAGATGGGTGGATATCCATAACCTGAAAGGTGATCTGGAAATCACTTGGTCCAATCTTGATTGGGAGATCAACTTCCCCAATCACAGTCTTACGTGACCCATCAAAAGCTTTCATAACGACTCCACTCTGCCTCATGGGAGGCCCTTGATATGACAATCTAGAGAGAGTGGTCTTCGGCAATACATTTAGGGATGACCCAGTGTCCACGAGCACGTTGGACATGGCGTCGTTCTTGCAATTCATGGATATATGTAATGCCAGGTTGTGGTCTCTTCCCTCCTCCGAGAGATCAGAGTCACAGAAACTCAAAGTGTTGCAAGCAGTAATGTTTGCAACAATGCTGTCAAACTGTTCTATTGTGACGTCGTGATCAACATAAGCCACATCCAAGACTTTCTGCAGAGCCTCTCTGTGCGGTTCTGAATTTAGAAGCAACGATAACACGGAGATCTTGGATGGTGTTTGTAGAAGCTGATCTACAACACTGTACTCACTCTTCTTGATGAGCCTCAGCATCTCATCACAGTCTTCATTCATAGTGCCACTAGGGCCAACAGAAGAAGTAGGAGTCTTTTGTATAAAGGAGGGTTTAGCAACAGGTGCCGGGTTCGGAGAATTCACAGCATTCCCAACCGGACGCTCAATAGAGTCAGCAACAGCCTGAGGCTTCGAAGGTGCTGAAAACACACGACCACTACGGGTCAACCCGCTCACATCAGCAATGTTCACAACAGATGGAGAAGGCAAGGGCACTTCTTTCCCATCTTCAACAGCAACAACATTATAGCGGAATGGAATTGCCTTGTCGGACGAATAAGGCACAGGACCTGCAGGCTTGATGATCAGGGCAGGAGAAACCTTCTGCTTGCTACCATCATATCGGATGACAACAGGCTCAGGGATTCTGAACACAGGAGAAATCACATTAACTTCTGGTTCGTCTTAATCAACATTCCTGTTCTAAAGAATCTCAATGGTCCCATTGTCCAGCAATTCCTGAAGATCTTTACACACTTGGCGACAACCCAATCTATTGACAGAGTAGATACGGCATTTGTCATGGTCGTGCTCCAGATGACTGTAATCACACAGCAGACGATGCAACTCGACCAATGACTGTCGAACATGGCTAACATATTTGACCTTGTATTTGCCAGGGCAACCCTGGACCATGTTAACTGACTTCCCATGCTCGGGCAATGGGTTCTTTTTAACATTAGGACCTGAGTCCTCAAAGCTCAGAATGTCGCATCTCATAAGGTCTTGAACCTTAGTCTTCAACGGAGAGCAGTTTTCCACATTGTGGCCCGGAGCACTAGAGTGGTAAACACAATGCTGATCAGGCTTATACCACCACTGAGGGTTAACAGGTATAGCCGGAGGATCCCTGGGAGTAATCAATTTCCGCTCTATCAAAGAGGGATACAGCTCTGCGTATGATACAGGAATACGATTGAAAGTGATCTTCTTCCTCTCATAATTCGTACTAGCTTGATTACTGTTGCGAGGCTGGTAGGCCTGCTGTTGAGGACGATGTTGTTGTTGATACTATTGAGATGATTGTTGATTGTTGTGTTGCTGATGATGATATTGCTGATCGTTGTCTCTGAAGACAGGTGCTATGTGAGCCACCTGATGCTAATTACCGGCATGACGCACAGGCTTCCTTCTCACGGAGGGTCTTCTGGGTTTGACATGGGATTGCGCAACATGTGCCTCCCCATCTTTCTTCTTCGCAAACGCCCTATATCGCTTGCTAGAAGAGCCTTCATCTTTGGATAGCCGTCCCTCACGGACTCCTTCCTCTAGTCGCATCCCCATGTTCACCATCTCGGTGAAGTCAGAAGGCGCGATAGCGATCATCCGCTCGTAATAGAATGAACTCAAGGTCTTCAGAAAGATCTTGGACATTTCCTTCTCTTCCAGCGGAGGCACAATCTGAGCTGCCAGCTCTCGCCACCTCTGGGCGTATTCTTTAAATGTCTCTTTGTCCTTCTGGGACATGGCCCTGAGCTGATCCCGATCGGAAGCCATATCCACATTGTATTTATATTGCTTGACGAAGGCTTCGCCAAGATCATTGAAGGAACGGATGTTTGCACTGTCCAAACTCATATACCAACGCAGTGCAGCACCGGACAAGCTGTCCTGGAAATAATGAATGAGTAGCTGATCATTATCCGTTTGAGTAGACATTTTCCTAGCATACATAACAAGGTGGCTGAGAGGGCAGGTGTTCCCCTTGTACTTCTCAAAGTCTGGGACCTTGAATTTCACAGGAATCTTCACACCGGGAACTAAGCAGAGCTCGGCAGCATATTTGCCAAACAAATCCTTCCCTCGAAGGGTCTTCAATTCCTTGCGAAGTTCAAGAAATTGGTCATTCATAGCATCCATCTTCTCATGAACATCTGGGCCCTCAGACGGCTCAGAATGGTAGATGGTGTCGTCTACCCTGGAAGTGGTATGCACGACAGGAGGAGGCATAGCAAGGACCGGGCTAGATGCTGGCATGGAAGAAAACGTTGGCGCAGGAATATCAGGCATAAAGCCAGGAGGCATCCCCCACGGAAACCCGGACGGCATGGCTGTTGGCACGAAATGGGCACTAGCAGTAGGCACTGTAGAGGAGACAATCTCAGAGATGACTGTCCTCTAGGGAGGAGTTGCAGGTGTTGGAGACGGCTGATTCTGAGCATCTAGGAAAGACTCCATCAAAGCACTCAGTCTGGCGACTTCCTCTTTTAGCTCACGGTTCTCTTGCTCAAGATGACCTATCAATCTGGAAGAGTTGGCTCTGGTGTAATACCGATGAGTCAGCTTGTCTTCAAAATAAATGAAGAGCACAGAGTCAAATCACAAGACCAGAAGCTGAGAACAACACCTGCTTATGCAAATGATGCATGCAATGCTCGTGCATATGATTTGTTTTTTATTTTCGAAGGAACTTTTAGGGTATTATTTGCAAATTTTGAATATTAAGCATTTGATCGCATATGGAAAATATCTCATCAAATATATTTGAGAAAAGAAGTACAACATTGTCAATCATTACAAGAGAAAAGGAACATAAACATCCTATGGATCCCTAGAAGCTCGGGATGTCGGAAGATAAGTTGCACGAAGCCTCTTAATCTCTCTCTCATATGCTGCTTCCATATCTGCTTTCTCTTTGGCAAGTCTGTCATACCTCCTTTTCCAGAACTTGGAAGACTGAGGAAGTAAAGCAGTCCATGCATCGTTCGGATCATCAATGACCTGATGCTCGAGGAACTCGATCAGAGCATCCTTCTCCTTAAGCTGTTGAAGCAACTCTTCTCTCTCACGGATCCAGGCACGTGAAAGGTCTTCGTCTCTCAACTCCTCTATGCCTTGGTTAGGGAGGATTGAAGGCCCAGCCATAACCAAAGGTGTAGGTCTCGGATAACCATAAGGCATGAGATACTCAGATGCTCTCTTCCTTACCCAAGTAGTATACGGCTCCAAAGCTATGCAGTTCTTCGGACCCAACTCACTTCTACCCTTCTTATGAATCTTGTGCCACGCGCGGACCATCCTTGCTTTCAAGCCTTGGGGATCTTTACCCTCCTGAAAGAACACACCTTTTAACAGAATGTTATTAGGTTTATCCTTTAGAGGGAACCCAAGCTGACGACGTGCTAAGATAGGGTTGTAGCTAATCCCACCACATGTACCAAGAAGAGGCACATTGGAGAATTCACCACAAGAGTCAATAATCTGCACAGTGTCATATACGCGATCATACCAAGAGATATCATCATTAGTGAGAGACATGAGTCTCGTAGACCACCGTAGACATCCCTTGTTCTCCTTGAAGGCAACCGTCTGAGGTAAGTGAGAAATAAACCACTTATACAACAGAGGCAAACAGCACACAATAGCGCCACCACCCTTTGCATTCCTCAGATGCAAAGAGAAATAGGTATCACCCAACAGAGTCGGAACGGGATTAAGAGCAGAGAAGATCCTAATAGCGGTCACATCCACAAATTTGTCGATGTTGGGGAACAATACCAATCCATAGATGAGAAGCTCGAATATGGCTTCAAAGGCATCCTCACTGATGGCCTTCCCATAAACGGTAGCTTGAGCGATGAGAGGAACTCAGAAGGAAGACCTTGAATTCCACCTTTGGTAGTCATATGAGCTTTAACCAAGGATTCATCTATGTGCAGCAAGTCAACTATCTCTTGAGAAGTAGGAATACTCTCTAAGCCACTGAACGACACCTGATCCAGAATCGGAATACCCACAAGATGAGCATACTCCTCAAGGGTGGGCAATAACTGAAAGTCTGGAAAAGTGAAGCAGTGATACAGAGGATCATAGAACTGCACCAAAGTACCCATCAACCCTTCGTCCACCTGAGTAGTCAGAAGAGGCAGAAGCTTCCCATAACGAGCTTTGAAACCCAAGGGATCTAATACATAGGATGTCAGATTCCTTAATTCTTTCAGATCGGGTTGTCTGAAGCTGTACTTCTTTGTATGCCTTTTTTGTCTTTCCATATCTAAAATTTTTGCAAATAAACCCCTTAAGTTCCTTGATTTTTTTTTCCTGATGATATGGGTGCAGATGAATGCATGAATGCATGAATGCAACAATCACACTCAAGGATCAAGCAAAGCACACCAGACAAAGGTCATGGGATAGCTCGTATTATCCTTAATATCAATCATCCATTTTGGTGGATTATGGTTTACACCTTATCGACACCCAAGTTCCATTGATATTAACGATATACGAACGGTTCAAACCTCCTTAATATCAATCATCCATTTTGGTGGATTATGGTTTTCACCTTATCAACACCCAAGTTCCATTGATATTAAGGAGGTGTGAACGGATCAACCATGAATCACGGGTTTGTTGTGAGTCACGAGCATGGAGTCTCGGTTGAGAACCACCCAAAGGGAGTGTACTATGGTTTAAACCTGCCGAACATGTTCTACAAAAGGTTCCCATAGTCATCATCCCATCTTTCGAATATTATCGAAGGAACGAATACTCGTATTCCAAAAATATTCTCAAGAGAGACTCTTATGAGTGTAGTATCGCGTAACAATCGTATCAAATCTAACATTTGAACGACTTCCGCACTACGTCCTAAAAATAGGCCAAGATGGGCTTGGTAAACTAAGGTCCTTGGCTTCTACGGCACATATTGGAAGAATAATGCCTAACCACAAATAACTTGTGTGACGTCATTAATCCAACATGACCTCCACCAAGTGAATGGACTCGCAAGTCAACTTGCTAAGGAATAACTCCACACAAGTCGACGAGACTATGCCATTCTCCTATCATAAGGTGCACTCGAGCTTGGGTATAGAACTCATCTCACAGAGATCACCAAGCAAGCAAGCAATTGATATATCAAGCAATTCAAGCATTACAATCAATACAGTAATCCCAAATTGCACCAAAAATATGTCATAAACAAATATGACACAACAATTGTGAAAAGTAGGCAAACCTACTAGGAAGATCCCTCCCTAGCAGAGTCGTCACTTTTCTGTAGCGGTGTATTCGTCGCCATCGGAAATATTAATTAGATCCGAGGTAAATCATACAAAGATAGAGTCGCCACCGCACTTCTATTTATCCAAAGGAATGGCTAGAAAACGAACAAAAGCCTAAGAAGTTTTACAAAGAAAACTAATAAAAGGTCAGAGATCTGGGTAAGGGGGTAATTATGTCGTGGGAAGGTGTTAGGCACCCACAACATCCTAGGTACTCCTAGGGAACCTCTTTTCACAAATGTTGTATTATTGTTATTTGTTTATGAAATTATTTTGGGCAAACATGATTGAAGGGATGAGAGAAGAATGTACAAGTTTATTTACATTTTTGTGTTTGGATGGATGAACCCATTACCTACGTACCTTTTCATGAAAGATAAGGATCAAAACGTCGTAGTTCGGCTAAAAGATTTCCAAAAAGATGAGTGGATTGATTTTAAACAAAAGCCCTAAGGTCTTTCATTATCAAAGGGAGAAAACTCGACCTGAACAACCACAAGTCCACCATGTGAGAACAGCTCTGACATGCTAGTGAGGGATTATGCCCTATAATAAGCATGGAAGTCTTACAATTCAATCACTAAGGACAAAGGTGAGATTCACATCAACCACTAAGATAATTCAGATCTATGGCTAATGCATGAAAATTTGATTAAGATGTGGACAAGGGCCACAAAAGACAATTGAGTGGGTTGAATTAACTAATTAGCATTATTCACAAAAATGAAGTCAAAGTATGAATTAGGATTCAATTACAATGAGTATTAGTGAAAATGAAGTTTGAAAATCAGAGGCTTAAGGCCTAGGTTTCTAGTTTTGAAAACAAGTCAAATGTTTGCACAAAAGTTTTTCTAGTTTTGGGTTAAGATGCAAGTGGAGGTTGTAAGGAAACAAAAGGTGGGGATGAGGAGCAAAACTTCATTAGGAGTTCCTCTCTTGAGATCATATGTAGATGATCCAAGTAAGTACCATCCTTTGGAATTAGGCAACACAAAGCAATAAGCAAATAAGCAGGCTCAAAGGAGCAACAAAACTGGAAATGGATTGCCAATAAATGGTCTTACATCTAACTCCGAAAAGAGATGGGAAACGGAGTGCCAATAAATGGTCTTACGTCCAACTCCACAAAGCAACATGGGAAACAGATAGCCAATCAATGGTCTTACATCTAACTCCACAAAGAAACAAACACAGGAAACAGATAGCCAATCAATGGTCTTACATCTGACTCCACAAAACAAAACAATATAGGAAATGGAGTGCCAATCAATGGTCTTATATCCAGCTCCCTAAAAGGAACAGGAAACAGATAGCCAATCAATGGTCTTACATCTGACTCCTCAAACAAAGTAAATAACAAATGCAAAACAATATGCAAAAGCAAACACAAGCAATCACATGAATCAATTAGCACACTCTATACACAAGCAAAAGGCTCATACAAGGCTGGGCTTTAGTCGAGGGGTCATATCAACCTCGACAAACAAGCCGATACTGTTATGGGGTGGTGAGATGCTCTTAATCACTGACATTGACCGTCAGGGTGAGCAGATGAAATGAGAGATGAGGGTTAGACCTCATACTCTTAACCCTGGCCTGGGTGAGGTTGAATCAAAGAAGGTGTGGGAGTCCAGAATGAGGAACTCTACTCCACATGACTGAGTCGATATACAATGATCTTGGGTGTTTATTCAAATGCATCAGCATGTAGTGCGAGCATAATGAAAGACTCAACTGAATAGCAGGGGATTGATTGAAAATCCCTTCTATCTGCCAATCGCCTCTTCACTTAGGAGGACTTAAGTCATATGCCTCGACAATGAGGTCTTTAGCACAAAATTAAACAAACAAAGACATTGCCTCTTAAGGAGGACTTCAGCCAAATGCCTGCCAAACAGAAACGACAGGGCTTCCAGACTACATGGAGTTAGAGAGATTACCTAAGTGGTATGCCAACCATAAGCAAAGCAAAGCTCAAATAATGAGCTAAAGCGGCTAAAGTACCTGTACAAAAGGCTAGTCAATTAGTAACCCAGACAGATAAACAGAAAACAGACAAAACCAATCAACAGTGTTACACCAAGCAAAGTACAAAGTGCAAGCAACTCAAATTGTTTCATCATTCAAATGACCTACAAAACAGCAAGGTTAGTTAATCAAGGTAACTTGCATCTCAAGTAATGAGATCACATCATCCATTAGAACTAATTGCTTGAACCTGAAAGGCAAAGCTCAAAAGGTGAGTATAAACCACTAGTCCAAAGACTAGGGTCAAAGGTAAAGCAAAAAGTCAAAACAGCAACCAATATTCAACATAAAACTCATTTAATCAAGTAAGAACATGTCCTAAAAAGTACCAAGTCTAAAGCATCAAGCAAAGTCATCACATGAGCAAGATATAGCCAAGGCAATTACAAAGCACACAATTGGTCATCAAGAATGAAAATTCCATATTAAAACAGAAATGAATCAAACAATCATGAAATGTTTTATGTGCACACAACATGTCAAACACAAGCATCATGCAAAAAATTGTAATCAGAAAAGCTCAATTGATATGTCAATGAAAATGAACAAGTACGACATCAAATTGTGTGACACACATTGTCACACCATACATTCATGTACCTAAAACAGAGATGAAAAAGGCTAAAAATGCACAACCAAGCCTCAAAAATCATGCCACATGTTGGGAATCAGCATACCAAATTTCAAATCAATTGGCCAATGTATGAGCATTTCACAATAGAATGAATGAAGCACGTCACATTTGCATACATGTCCAATGAAGCCAACACAATTAAAATTCCAGAAATGATAAAATCATGAAATCACAACCACAAAATAGTAGACATTCACATGATCATGTGGCAAAAAATTGGAAGTGATTTGGATTAATTTTCAATTTATTATGATTTTTCAAAGTTGGATGAAAATATTTGGAATAATGTGAATCATGCACATGATAATTGGAGGGAAAGGATAAATGGTTTGAGTAATTTGAAAATGTGCAGCCAGACAGAATCGAACCATGTAGCAAAATAATCAAGCGCTGGGAGAATAAAATCCATAAAACTACACAGCCAGGAATCGAACCGTGCATAAAGGTTGATGTAGCGCATACACAATTGAAACGCAGCCGTTTCAATAATTGAGTTGGCATGCCAACTCAGATTCAATGCGCATGTGGACCAGGTCAACGGAACAACAGCCAAACAAATGGACACTTAGGCGCATGCGTGGCGGTGACTAGGATAAACCCTAGCATTTAAACACAGTGAACCAGACGGTGGCCAGAGCGGTGGTTTCCACCGTCTTCTTCGTGAAGACGGCGGAACTACAGTGTACATACATCAAAAAATTTCCAGAAACGCACCATATATACATCATTCGAAAGCTTATTCAATGAGGAACACGGATCGAGCATTATCTAGGCCTAATTCTTCATGAATCATAAGAATCGAATGAAAACATTTATGCATTCAAAACTTCAATTCCATATATCTCATGCAATTCTTCACCATTTTTCATGAAATTTATATCAGCGTGATCAGCATGCAAAGATCTACCTAAACATGTGCATAAAAAGGAGAATTAAGAGGTTCGATTTCCAACCTTCTTGGAGAGTAGAATGATGAAACCAGCGATTCAAGGCCTTGCAAGTGTCCAGATCCAATCCTGAGATGATGACTTGAAGTTTGATGTATGAATTGAAGCTTGGAAATGCTTGGATCTAGCTCAAAGGGCAGTTTCCATCTTCATGTTCTTGAGCTTGCACAACTTGATTTCTGCTCGAATTCTTCAAATCAAGGCTTGATCTGCACTCAATTACACTCCATAATCCAGAATATGCAAGAAAATTGCTATGTTATGTGGAGAATTTTGAAGTTTGAGATGAGAGAATTTTTTGGAGGGAACTTGAATCTAGATCTAGAATGAGCAAAAACTCCAGAATTCTGTTATGATTTCATTTATATATGGTCTCTTAATCACTTCCAAATCAAAATTAATCATGAGTTAATTATGATTAGTGAAAATAAGGTGCATGACCAAAATTGGAAAAAGTGAGGTGCATGGCAAATTTGGACGTGAACAGTAGCATATGGATGCTCAAATTCACTTAAAATCTTCTCATAAGCATAATGGCAATGGTATTTTGTTCATATGATGCACCCATTTTGAATTTGTCATTTTCCCTCCAAAATGTTCATGAATGAACAAATGATTATATGAATAAATTTCATGCAATGTAATGATGGATTTGGAAATTATAGGTCATGAGAAGCAATATGCAAAAAGAGGCACTCAATTTGGAGCTTTGGATCAAAAGTTATGGCTTGTTGAAGTTTCATGTACACATTGCAATCATTTGACCATATCTTCTCAACCATCCATCAGATGCTCATGATCTTGGACTTTTTAGAAATGGGAGAGAAAGATCTTTAACTTTCATGTTGGACAAAAATTAATTTGAAGCTTCTTTGATGTTGAAAAGTCAAGTTGAATTTGATCCACAAACTTGCCATTTTTGGAAACTTGAAATTATAGGTCACTTTCCATTTTGGGAAAATTTTGATTTGACTTCAAAATCTTCAACATAAGTGTTTCACATGATGAATAGGCCTTGTTTGAACATGAATGGGATGAAGAAATTCAATTCTCACACTCAAAGCCTTCAGTTGACTTTCAGTTGACTTGCATTGGTCCTTAGATGACCTAAACATATTCTGATGAACTTGAGCTTCAACCACTTGGGGAGTTTGCTCCAAAATGAACCTCTAGCTCATATAAGCTCAAGATAATGACATGTGGTCCTCATACCAAGAAAATACCATCTGCTCTTGCTCATAGGAAAACCTTGAATTGCCTGGCTTGATGACTGCTTAGGCTGCAAAACAAATGTTAGATGACATATTTTTGGTGCTTTTGGTTAGTGATTAAACAAGAAAAGCAAATGATATACAATGCAAGCAATTCTTGGTGATCAAGAACCACTCTCAAAAGGATCCCAACCCAAAGGAAAGGAAGCAAGGTGCTCAATGATCCTTGAGGCTATGCAATGCTATGATATGATGCCATGAGGGATCTTAGGGTCAAAAATTGGGGTCTTACAGTGACATATATTATCTATCTTTGGTCTTCTTCCTGGTAACAGGTAGTTGTAAATTCTATTTTCTTTCATTTTCCCCCAGTAGGCTATTCTTACCCAGTAACCGGTAATGGATATTCCTCATTTTTCTCAGTGAGTCATCCTTGATATGTTTACCTTAAGCGGTAACGAATGTCCCTCTGCACGAGTGTATTATCTTCCTATCCAATAATAGGTGGTAGATAATATATCTCCTTTACTCATGTGTTGAAGTTCTTCTTCCCCAGTTGAGTTTGGATTCATATTTCTTTGTGAAATCGAATTTCCTTTTTGGTGTTTGGGTATTCCAACTTTATTCTGATTTAGGCCTTTCCCCAGTGGATGTTTCTTGCTGTATTGGTTTTAGCCCGATACATGCAAATTCTTTCCCCAGTCCGAGTCTTTCCATTGATTTATTTTCATGAAAATCCCCTCGTGTCTCTAGCAAAGCCTGGCCTAAGATTTCTTTAACGCTTGATACTTCAAGTGTACTCTATAAGACCCCAATTTTGACCCTAAGATCCCTCATGCTATCTCATCATTTGCATTTTCTTTGGGATCACACCTTGGCATCCTTCTTACCCCCTCATTCATTGGGTCTGCACTGGGAGAAATCGCCAAGCACATTTTGATTGTATCATACTAACTAAAATGCCAAAAATATGTCTATGTATAGCTTTGTTTCTTTTGTAGGTAGTGTGTTGAATAAAATGGGAGTTATCCCGAGTATCGATCTCGAGGACTGCGTAATAAGTATCAATCTTTATAATAATCCAACTGAACAAAAGATCATATGGGGTTTGATGATAGTTTGCAAAAATAATAAGAACGAGAAATAAAAATATTAAGCGTATAAAAACTGTTTAACTGATATGAGAAAGCATGCTAGGGCCAGATGTATGAATTGCTTTGTAATACACTTCTTCTATATCATATAACATCTATGTTGTAATAATTCAAAACCGTTTCTCAAGAATTGTTTTCTCTAATTCCTTAGCTGAAAACCATTAACAGTCAAGTTCAATCCTAATTCCTCAGTTATTCAAATTGATGTTATGAAATATGTAATTGATCAAGAATTAATGGTAGCTACAGTTTGATCCTCATTCCTAAGTGATTAAACCGGGGTTTTATTATACAACAAGCGATAAGACAGTTTGTCTGACCTAAACTTTAACCAGAGATCAGAATTTCATTTGACCGATAAAATAAAGCATTAAGAACGTTGTATAATAATTTGAATGAAGAAAACATCGATGATCATAAAAACATAGAAAAAGTATTCATACAGTAGCAATTCAGGAACACCCCCCTAGAATTGAGGGGTTTAGCTTCTCATAATATTCAAAGACAGTAAATTACAAATTAGAGACATTACAATTTGTTGTATACGAAGGTTGATCTTCAATCTCTTTCGATCTTGAAGATCTCTTATCCTTTAAACACCTTGCAAGCTCGCTTCTTCCTTCTGTCTCTTTTCTTCTACGACAAAAAGTCCTTTTCTCTATGCCAAAATTCAGACTAAATAGCTTCCAAACAACTAAAAACATTGCGAAATACCCAAACTGCCCTCCGAACGTACAAAGGGGTCAATACATGAAAAATCAGCAAATGGGGCGAAATGGCCAACACGAGCCGTGTCAGGTGACACGGCTGCCCGTGTTGGCCTTACTGTAAGTTCACACTCCAACCTTGCTGACACAGGCCGTGTCAGCTGACACGGGCACCCGTGTCATCCCCCTGGATTCTGGGTTCCATTGGTTCTTTTTTGCACATGCTGATACGGGTCGTGTCAGCTGACACGGGCACCCGTGTCAGCCCCTTGTTTTCGTCTATTTTTTGCTTTGCATGATGTCTTTGGCCTCTATTCTTCCGATACGCATCTTTCGGACTTGTTATTTGACCTGGTAACCAAATAGTACTACACAGAAACGCATAAAATGCGACAAAAAGAGAAGAACTACTAATGCAACATAAAACAAGCGGAAATTTATAAAATGAAATAAACTTAAGAAATCACTAAAATAAAGAGCAAAATGTTACCGATTCTTGAAGATTCAATGCTGGATGAATGATGAAAACTAAGTGTAAATGGTGACCGATCATAACCCCAAATTTATCTCATTGCTTGTCCTCAAGTGATGTAAGAGACAATGCGGAGGTCAACCATGGATTCTATTCTCTCCATAAAACAACTGATGTTATTTGCAACTTATCTTTCTCCTTCCCGATTAAACTTCTGGTTTACCCATTCGAACTTATCTACCGCCTTATCACTTCAGAGTGTTCTTTTAACTGCAAACTTCTTCACACTACTCACCAAATCTCTCGGGGTTAAGGTGTTTAGCACTCAAGATATCAAGGTATGCAATATCAACTCTTACTTTTTGAATAGATTCTACGTTAACTACACAAATACAATTCACACACTTTAAGAGGTCTTCTGGGTTGTAACGGGGCTTAGGTACGGTCAGGGAGTAGACAAGAAAATGGATGACAAAAGGTTTTAGAACTCGGCATTCATGTTGTTGTTTTTCTTTGTGCACGAATTATTTTATGGGGTGTCGTCCAATCTTGACTCTTTTTTTTTCCTCGAATTTTTCTTTAAAGTATCACAATAATGCATGAGTATATGACCTAGGCAAGTGCTTATACTTCATTTCTATTTACTTTTTTCATTTCTTTTCTCTTTTTTTTTTCCGGTAGGAGTGGATGTTTCTACACAGTTTTTCTTTCCTTTTTCTTGCACTTGCCCCTTTTCCAACATTTCTTCTAAGGATTACCACCCCAAACTTATCTTTTTGCACAAATTTTACACTACAACAGTCATGCCGAGCGAGGGTAGGAAGTGTTTGGCTTATGGTTATCATGACGGTTTACACAAATAAGGGGGTACAGGCTCAACAAGGTTAATCAATGGATAAATACAACATTGTGGATGGCTAGAAAGGCTAAAAGGGTGAAAACAAACAACGTGCCTCAATGTGCGTCTTTGTATTGTGCTGTATCAGTATAACTTACGTAAAATTAGAGAGATAAAGTCATACCTGAATGCATTCTTTTGTGTTTGGTTAAGTTGAAATCTCACCATGTTGGATAAGCTTGCAGGCTCCAAACCATTCTTTATGACAAACAACTTCTTTTTCAGCTCGGGCTTACCTTCTCCTCTTTCGGTTTAGAGTTTCTAAGTTGCGTCCAACATTTTGTTTCTCAGCTGTATCACCTTCCAGCATAATCCATTTTCATCTGTAACTTAAAAAAAATAAAACAGCCACGCAACGACAAACAAAGTAACACAACAGACACGACTAAATATAAAATATAAAGCAATTAAAAACCCCCACACACTTGAACCAAAGATTGTCCGTAATGTTTAATGTCAAGATAAGAGGGGTATTCACAATGTTTATTGAGGAGGTGGGGGCGGGTACGGATAATGCAACATCATGCGTTACATCATCGCGTTCATCTTATCCAAAACCGTCCCTTAACGGTGTTGTTTGACTACGAACCTGGTGAGCTCCTCACCTTGCCTAGATTGCTCCGTGCAAAGGTGACCGATCTCATCCTGAATCCCACCCCATTGGTCTTGCGGCATGGAGTAGGACCCTGAAGCTTGAGTCGGTTCCTACGGTTGCTGGTAAAAAGGCTCCTCGGTGCTCGGTGCACCTTCCATATGTTCATCTGCAGGCAAAAAGTCTAAAAAATCTTCGTCCCCCTCATCCAGGTCGGGACAGTCATAGAGCCAGTTGGCTCTGTTAGTAATACTGATGAAATCGTAAGCAGGTAAAGCAAGGACATTGACTTTTTGGCAAATGAGAGAGTAATAATCTTATTTTACCGCAATCATGCCTTGTTGGACCAACGCGGCCATGTCCAGTTTGTTTTTACCTGGAACCTATGGAGAGTCAGCCAGTGCAGCACCAAATCCAAAATGATCGGCAATCTGTGTAATCATGCCGCCAACAAAAATGTCGCCTGAAGTAGTGCGACCAACTCTACCTAAGTAGTCAGCTGCAAATGCTGCTACGTTGATTAGATTTTGTGATGCCATACTGTACAGAAAGAACATCTCCCTTTAGGTGGTGACACCGGTGCTATCTCCACGACCAAACATGGTGTACGTCAACGCCTTTTGTGCATACCTGAAACACGGGTTATGGATACCCGATTCCTTTTCCCCTTTGGAAACATATTTAGTGTTACCTGTTATAGCGGTCCAAAATTCCGCCGGGACAAACGTATCGGGCACCGTTCTAGGGCCTACAATTGGGAGTTTTAAGATCCTCCCTAACTCATCCACAAACATTTCCATATCAGTATTAAATAATCGAAACTGCAATGTACCGTAGTATTCTTTTTCCGTTCCATTCCACCTATTTTCAGCTTAAATTCAATGGTACTCAGGAATTCAAGCGTAATGCGCGCGAAAGTTGGCGCTTCCAGCTGCATGAATTCTAGCATCCCTAAGGTGTGGAACATACGGTGAACCTCAGCTTGCAATCCTAATTCCTGCAGAGTGCCATTACACATGTACCTCGTGGGGGTTAATTTTCTTTTAAGATGAACCGCATACCTCTTCTGGTGTTCCAAGTTCTCGAACATAATGTCATACTCATTCGGGGTTCTTCTCGCCCTTTGTCGTGGACGGGATGATTCCGCCACATTTTTGCTTTTTTCTACTCGGCGAGACATATTCTTACCTGCACACAACAAAAAGAAACAAGAAATTGAAAAGAGAGATTATGCAAAAATATTACCGTAGGAAAGTCGAGGATGGAAAATGGTAGAACTTTTATGAAGACGGATGGAGAAATGATGGAGATATGAGGTGAAAATAGAGAGCTTTAAGTTAGAAAAATGGAGGTTTTAAGGTATTTTTGAGAGAAAGAGAGATGGAGGTGAGAGAATAGGAAGGAGATGAGGTAAATGAGGAGAGAATGGGTGATAAAATGGATTTATTTGGTGAAATTCGGAGGTAGGCCCATGCTCCAACGGTCAAAATTTCAAAAAAAATTCACACTGCGCTAGCTGACACGGGTGACCGTGTCAGCACATAACACCTCAAGGACACGCGCCATGTCCGTCCGAGAAGTAGCTTATTCAGCTTATTCCACGCAGGGGTTGACACGGGCCGTGTCACCTGACACGGGCACCCGTGTCAGGCCCCTAGAAACCTAATTTTTGTCACCTCCTTGGCACTTTCTATCACGGGTCGTGTCAGCTGACACGGGCGCCCGTGTCAGGCCCCTGAATATACTTTTTCCTTCGTTTCCTTTCTTGAGTTGTGCCTGGCTTCTGCTTCCGAATTTTTCAGAGACTTTTTGCGACTGCTATCTTTAACTCCTCTAGCAAACATTGTTCACACCTGCAAGTAGATAACACATAACCAAACAAAGATAATAATTAGATACAAAAGCGCGGGTTGCCTCCCACATAGCGCTTCATTTAACGTCTCTTGGCTTGACTGTTGCGCATCTTATCAGACAAGATGAACAACATCAATTTGGCCCACTTCTTGCCCCACATTGTAAGGCTTCAATCTTTGGCCATTCACTTTAAAAATGTCCCCGTTGGATGGATTTTTTATTTTGACTGCTCCATGGGGATATACCTTGTGTACCATAAACGGACCCCACCATTTCGATCTCAGTTTTCTAGAGAACAACTTCATCCTTGAATTAAACAATAGTACCATTTGTCCTTCCCAGAATTCCTTCCTTTGGATTCTTCTATCATGCCATTTCTTAGTTTGATCTTTGTAGATTTTTGCATTTTCATATGCCCGGTTCCTAAATTCTTCTAACTCATGGAATTGAAGGATTCAGGATTCTCCCGCTTTCACAAGATCCAAGTTAAGGAATTTTGAAGCCCACAAAGCTTTGTGTTCAAGTTCCAAGGGTAGGTGACATGCCTTACCATATACCAATTGATACGGGGACATACCAATCGGTGTTTTGAAAGCAGTTCGAAATGCCCAAAGTGCATCATCAAGCTTACTCGCCTAATCCTTGCGAGAAGCATTAACCGTCTTCTCTAGGATTTGTTTCAGCTGCCTATTTGACACTTCAACTTGACCACTTGTTTGCGGGTGGTACGGAGTGGCTATCCGATGTTTTACATTATACTTCAAGAGTAGCTTCTCCATTAGGTGATTTAAGAAGTGAGTTCCTTCATCACTTATTAGAGCTCTTGGCACTCCAAACCTGACAAATATGTTTTCTTTCAGAAACTTGACCACCACTGTTGCATCATTTGTTGGTAGAGCAGTTGCTTCTACCCAATTGGATACATAATCCACCGCCACCAAAATGTAATTCTATCCAAATGAAGGTGGAAACGGTCCCATAAAGTCAATACCCCAAATATCGAAGAGTTCAACTTCCAGCATGGGGTTTTGCGACATCTGATTTCTTTTCGAGATGTTTCCCATCCTTTGACACTTATCGCACTCTTTGATTATTTGCTGAGCATCTTTGAAAAGTGTCGGCCAGTATAAGCCTGACTGGAGGACTTTGGAAGCGGTTCTATCACCACTAAAGTGTCCACCATAGTCAGAATCATGACAAGCTTTCAGAACATCCCTCTGTTCTTCTTCGGGAACACATCTTCTAACCAACCCGTTTACTCCTTTCTTGTACAAGAATGGGTTATCCCACAAATAAAACCTGCAATCATACACAAACTTTTTCTTTCCGTTAGATTCAAATTCACTAGGGATCACCCCGCCTACTAGATAGTTCGCGTAGTCTGCGAACCAAGGCATTCCAATAACCGCAAGGATGTGTTCGTCAACAAACTCATCCTTTATTGGATGCTTTTTGTCGCATTACGCGAAAAACCGGTGGGAAAACGAAACAACAGAGCCGCCACCGTGCGTTATTTATCCCAAAAGAGGGAAAGGAAACGCTCGAAGTAAACCTGGGAAAGACATGGTCTTGCGACCAAAGAGAGATGGGATCGGGAGTCGGTTATGCGAAGGGAAGGTATTAGCACCCCTACGCATCCGTCGTACTCGACGAGATCCACGCTCAAAAAGATAGGAAAAGGGTTGCTAAAACACTGCTTAAAACAAACATCTATCACTGGCTGAAAGAGACACAAGAAACAAACGAAACTGACTCGGCAGGATATCGCATCCTGGGCCTACGTAGTCTATCAGGCATAGACATCAAAGTCGACGTAGTTCGGACTAGGGGAAAACGTGCTCGCTAGGATGTCGCATCCTATGCATACTTATCTTCTCGGACTAAGAAGAATCAGAGCACTCGTAGCTCGGCTAACGCACGCAAGAAAAAACAACACGGGAAATCGATTGCCAATCGCTGGGCTTACGTCAAACTCCACACAAAACACACGCACACTGGAAACCAAATGCCAATTGCTGGACTTACATCGGACTCCAAGCACACAACAATAGGATACGGAATGCCAATCGCTGGTCTTACATCCATCTCCTAAGACACACAAAGACAACACAAAAAGGGCGCCCGGAGAGATCAGCTCATCTCCTGCCTACGTACCTCATCTGGTATGAGGATCAGGGTAACGTAGTTCCCCTACGCAGGGACAAAGGACTAGCCTAACCAGATAACAAAGGGAGACACAACTAGGGAGACTAACTCGAGCCTAGATGTTATCATGCATATCATCCCTAAGTCAAGGTTGCTATCTAACTTGCATAGGGAGCAAGCTAAACCTAAACAGCACAACAGTCAAAGCAAACAATCACAAATAGCACACACTATATACACACAAAGTGGGCTCACACAAGGGTTAGGCTTTAGTCAAGGGGTCATGTCAACCTCGACAAACAAGCCACTGTATCAGGGTGATGTTAGCTCTTAACCCTAACATTGAGAGTTAGGGTGAAGCAGATGAAATAGGAAGTGAGGGGTGTGCCTCACAGCTCTTATCCCTGGCCTGGGAGAGCTTTTAGACAGATGAAAGTGTGGGTTCAGAAAGTGGGAACCCTTCTACACTTATGACGGACTCAACATAGATCTTGGGTTAATGTCCACAAGGCATCAACATGTGATGTGAGCCAAGGGACGACACACTGAATAGCAGGAGATGGACTATACATCTCTTGTGTCTGCCAATGCCTCTTCACTTAGGAGATATTTGATATGTACAGGGACAAAGATAAACAAGCACAAGCATTGCCTCTTAAGGAGGACTTCAAACAGGTGCCTGGCCAAGTAACAGGCCAGGTCTTCCAGACTACATGTAGTTAGAAGGTCATACCTCAGTGCTTAAGCTAGCAAGCAAAGCAAAAGCAAGTTCACAAAGGAACTATAGCAACTAAGGTACCTGAAAACAATCCAACATAATCAGTACACAACTCAAACAAAAGTCAAACAGACAGTTACAAGTCAACAGACAACTGTACATAAACAGACAAACAAGCATCAATGCACAAAGGTGCAAGCCACAAGGCCTAAGCTCATGTCTCAAAGCCTACAAAATAAACTCAAGATTAGTCATAAACAAGCAATAAACCAACTCCAATTGAGTGCACATCATCAAGTATAAGCAATTGTGCTCTTTGACCTGAAACATAGCTCAAATGTGAGAAGCCAACCTCTAGGACAAGGCCTAGGGTCAAAAAGAGGGAAATAATTCAAAACAGAACATGAAAATCAGCAAGAATCAAGTTCAATCAAATAAGAAACAAATCCAAGTGGTCTCATATTCATATCATCTCCCAATTTCATTTTATAAAGCATAGAAGGCATAACATGCATGTTCAAAGCTCATAGAACCAAACAAAATGATTCAATCCAAACCAACTCAAACATATTTCAATAAATCCACAAAACATTCATGGTCAAACAGAATTCATAACATGATCAGCACACCAAATTTCAAGCCATTTGGACAATTGTAAGCAAGTCAAATAAAATCCCTAAGTCAAAGCATGCTCAAACAAGCTCATACAAGGCACAAAATCATGCATCAACTTCAAGCAAGCCTAAAATAGAATCTACACATGATAAATGCACCAAACCAAAGCCATGGCAAACCTTAAAGTGTCTAGAATCACTCCACAAAATTTCAAGTTCATCCAATACATATCAAGAATTTCACAAATCATTTAAGATCATGACTCACAAAAAGTCCACAAATGGTCAAATAGAAAGGAAATTCTCAAACAAATTGAAAATGCACTCAAAAATTCTACAAAAATTCGAAAGTCATCCTAACATTCAGAAGATTCAACATGCAAAAATTCAGATTATTTGGCATTCAATAGGCATGGAAAAGAAATTCCACAAATTGGACAAGAAATGGTGTGACACACATTGTCACACCTCCAATGATCAGATCATATCTCACAAACTAGAAATTCAAAAATCACAAACTCTATACTAAAATGCTCCTAAAGGTGTCTAGTTTACTCATGTAAAATTTCAAAATCATTGGATCAAGCATCATCATTTCACAATCAAAATGGTAAGCAAGGTGCATGAAAGAACACATGTGAACATTCCCTAGCCAAAATGAAAATCCAGGCGTGCACAATTTTTGTAAAAATCACCATAAAATAGTAGAGATCATAAGGAACATGGCACAAAAAACCTCATGTGAATTGGACAATTATTTTAGGAGATATGAATTTTTAAATGAGAAGAAAAAATAAAAAAGTTATGAACAAGGCATGGTGAACATGGAAGCATATGATGAGAAAATACCAAAACCTAAAGTGTGAAACGCTGGAGCCAGGAATCGATCCACTGGCGAGTTTAAAATTGAGCGCGCGCCTAATGAAACTATGCGTTTCATTAAAGGAGGTGGCGCGCTGCTATTGGTTGCATGGCACACAAACAATGGAATTCATGCAAACACACGGGAAGTGGATCAAACAGGCATGGGAAACGAAAATGTTAGGGTTCATGTGACATTCATCATGTTCATCATCCATTTTCCAGCTCAAGAACGAAACATCACCAAAATTCACAAGCAGCATACCAATGGCTTCGTCTTAGCATGCACATCAATAATCTAGCATTGATTAAACCTAATTCTAACTAACATGGACGGATCGATCGAAAGAAGTTTTGAACATCAAACTTATAGTCAACATATCTTGCTTAATTCTCAATGAAAATCAACGATTCAAAGCGCAGTATACTCAGCATGGCAAGATCTACATGAAGCATATCACTATTTCATGAATTGAGAGCATCGAAATCCAACCTTAATTGAAGAGCAGTAGCGAAATCGTGATTTTCTGGCCTTGTGATGTGAAAATAGAAGCTCTACAATGCTCCAGTAGATGAATGGAAGAAGGAATGTTGCTCAATTGCCTTGGATCTAGCTCAAATCAACAGTTGCCATTGATGAAGCTTGATGCAACAGTCCAAGAAACAGCTCGACAGTGATGATTCCTTGCCACAAATCAACTCCAAAAGGCTTGTGAATGATGGATCTATGAAGACTTAGGCAACTTCTATGAAGAAATTCGCAGAACAATGGAGAGAAAAAGTTGAGAGAATGTGCAATTTTCGATCTAGATCTGAGATGAATGAATGTTAATCCTGAATTCAGTTAGGATTATCCTTATATACCATGCCCTAATGAAGTTCACTAATCAAGGTTAAGCAAAATGCAATGGTTAATGAAAATGAGTGTTTATGCTAAATTGGTCAAGCCACCCTCATGTGCATGAGAACCTTGCTACAGTGCACGAAAATTTAATCAAACACACTCCAAATGTCATGTAGTAGCCAAATGTGAAGCTTGGAAGTGTGGGAAAGGCTCATTTTCAAAATTGATATTTTCCTCCAATTTTCAAATTCAAATCCAATGAAAAATGCCATTTTTGTGTGATGATTTTTAATGAAATGTAATGGATGATTATGATAGAGCATGTTAAAAGGAGAATGTAGCAAAAAACCCCACTTCATTTGGCCAATTGGTGTGAAAGTTATCCAACTTTGAAGTTCAAATTTCCTTGACAATGATTTGATCATAACTTCTCAACCACACATGAGAAATTCATGTTCTTTGACTTTTTGGAAAGATGAGAGCAATATCTTCAACTTTCATGTTGGACAAAGTTTCATTTGAAGTTTGTATGATGATGTAAATTTGAGGAGAAGATCTTTCCATTTTTGGCAGTTTGAAATTACAGGTCACTTACTATTTTTGGAAACTTTTCATCTGACCTCAAATTCTTCAATATTGATCTTTGACATGTCAAATGAGACTTGTATGGACATGAATGAGGCCTTTCAAACCATCTCCCACCTTCAAATCCATGGTTTTATGCACATTTGACTTTCTAGGGTTTCAGATGCATTGATCAATGACTGATGACTTCTGAGCATCCAACCTTTGGCCAAACCACTTCAAAATGATCCCTAGGTCATATGAACTTGATGAACCAACCCTAGGGCTTTGCCTCCATAGGAAATGCACTTGCTTGCTTGCTTGACTGGATCTCTTGACCAGTCTTGACTGATGAACTTGCACTAGGTCAAAGGGACAATGCAATGCTATGCAGTGGACCATGTAATGTTAATGACCTAACATGAAAATGTATGTACAAAAAGGGAGGTGCAAATTTGAGGTGCTACACTTTTCCTCATTCTCCTCTATGGGGAACATCCGGGAGAGGTGATCTGCCACAGTATTTTCGCACCCTCTTTTGTCACGAATTTCCACATCAAAATCTTGGAGGAGTAGGATCCATCGCAACAGTCTTGGCTTAGAGTTGTGCTTAGCAAATAAATACTTCAAAGCAACATGGTCAGTATAAACAATGACTCTAGAACCCAACAGATATTGCATGAATTTATCAAAGGCATAGACCACAACTAGCAACTCCTTTTTGGTAGTCGCATAGTTCATCTGTGCAGGGTTCAAAACATGACTAGCATAACATATGACATGCAACATGTCGCACCTCGAAAAAATGGGGATACGACTTCAAAGCGAAGCGCGATCGCACGCTCGCAATGATGGACTGAGCAGAGTCGCCACCGAACTTCATTTATTCCTAAAAAGGAAAGGGGAAATATCGATAAAACCCAGGACAAAAGAAAGGATAAGATATGGTCATCGCAACCAATATCCACGTTCGGGAGTCGATTACGCAAGGGGAAGGTATTAGCACCCCTCACGTCCGTTGTACTCAACGGGAACCATTAGGTCAGTTGTGTGCATTAATGTTAGTTTGAAGTGTTAGGCTTTTCAATTATTAGGTGGGAAAGAAAGAATAGAAGAGAGAAGAAATATTTTTGGATTTTTAACGAAGGACTAAACCTAAGTTTTTTATTAGTGGGCCTGACAAGATTTACAAATCCTGCTCCTACGTATCTCAATAGAGAAGTCAAGGCTTACGTAGTTCTGGGTAAAAAAATGTTTGTTTGTTGGTCGATTTTAGCGAAAGCTATACTGTATTAATCGACGAAAACATCGTTTTACCCAAAACAGATGAGGAGTGGACGCATACCACACATCGAACGGATTTATAAATCTACATTCGGAAAAGCGTCATTTATCTCTACTCAACAATCGTGGCCGAAACATTGTTTTGTATCACTTAAGACAATATATCTTTCATTTATGAAAAAGGTTTTTGATTAATCGCACGGCGGCGAGAAAGAGTTTGATTGGTTGGATGTACTTTGAGTGATGGCGAGAACTTGGATGAGCGAGATATACATCTCGAATCCTAGCCTCAGGAGTGCATGGTATACACCATGTTCCATTTCCATCTTTATTAAAAAAGGTTAAGATAGGAATTAAGTATTTTAGAATTTGATTGAGAAAGGGTTTGAAGAAACCGCATTGACAATTTTAGACGGTGGCGAGAGTTAAGATGGGCGAGGCATACGTCTCGAATCTTAACCTCAGGAGTGCATGGTATACACCATGTTCCATTTCCACCCTTATTGAGAAGGTGTTAAATAAGAATTAGGTATTTTGAGTTTTTGTTGTAAAATGACTTGACCTAGATCAAGTATTGATGGACGTTTGAGAAAGATTTGAATGAATGTTTGATAGAGCAAAGTGGATAAATTTGGATGATGGCGAGAGCTAGGATTGGCGAGATATACATCTCGAATCCTAATCTCAGGAGTGCGCGGTATACACCACGTTCCACTTCCATCTTATTGAAAAAGGTCTTGAATATGAATTAATATTTTTGAGTTTTTATTAAAAAAATGGCTTGACGTTGGATCAAGCATTTGATGAAATTTGAGAGAAACGGAATAGAATGGGAGAGAGAAAGGAATTGATTTGTTTATTGAGAAAATACTCGACGTTGGATCGAGTCATATTTTTTTGTATTTTTGAAATTGTTAATTTTATTCTTGTGTTAGTAGATAACTAAACAGTCAAGTAATAAAGAAATAAAACAGTACCAAATTATTACACATCGAACCCACTACACTAAAGACATAGAAAACACTCCTCTCCACCAGACCACTTACCAACTAATTGTTATTTCAATACTAATTTAAATGTATAAACTAAAATAAATTAAAAAGGATTAAAATAAAAAAAATAAAAAAACTAAATAATAAAAAAAAGGTAGAATAACCTAATTAATCCCAACCACTTGTCTGTTGGGTTTCCAAAGGGGAATAGGTTGGAAATGGTAAAAAAAAAAGAATCAACTTTAATCGCCAATATTAATATCTACTGGGAAAAACCAACAGTCACTTAAAATGGAATTAAAAGGGTTTTTAACCACGCTTAAAGTAAATAATAAATAAAAAAAGAAAATGAAACGAAATCTCAGAACTCTTCCTCTCTCAATCTCTCCATCCCATTCCAATCTCAACGATGCTCTCTCAACCTCTCACTCAAACTCTCAATATCCTTCCATCGCTACCATCACGTCCCACACCCAAACGCCCATATCTCACTCAATCGTGTAAGAAAGTAATGTCTGAAACGAAAAAACTCACCTTCGGCGATGACAACGACAACGATGAAGCTCACAGGTTTGTCCTTGATTCGGTGATTAGGGGTTGGTATCCTTTCCGCCGTTCCTCTTTTTTTCGAATCGCCAGATGGCGACTCTGCTGGGGACAGTTAAATTCTAAGCGAGTCAAGCCTAGTTAGGACGTCTGTATGCCTTTGTTTGTTTAATTGTGTGACTTTTCTTTATTGTTTTTACTATCTTTATTGTTATATCTGTTGAATATTGGTTCTATTGTGATTGTTGGTACTTGGATCTTGATTGCAAACCATGTGGGAAAGACTCTACACCCGAGTCTAGAGTGAAAAAAACATAAGATAGGACGATGGTTGAGTAGTACGGACTCCCGAGGTGAATACTTCGTAAGGGTCGGTACGAGAACCTCACTTAGAGTAGATCCTTTTGCAAATATTGTCGCCCGAGGTGTATACCTCGTAAGCGCCGATGTTTCAAAGGGGTCCATGACTCTAAGGACCTTTTAGAACATTAAACCTTTGGCCAACTAGAAATGATGGTTGCGTAGTATGGATTCCCGAGGTGGATACCTCGTAAGGATCGATACGAGAACCTCGCTCAGAATAGATTCTCCAGATGGAGTTGATGACCGGAAAGTATTTTCCGTAAGCGTCAAACAGTCTTTTGAATCCATGACTCTGAGTATCCTGTCTAGAACCCAGTCGATGGTTGCGTAGTACGGACTCACGAGGTGTATACTTCGTAAGAGTCGGTACGAGAACCTCACCCAGAATAGATTCCCTCGATGGAGTTGACGACCGGGAAGTATTTCCCGTAAGCGTCAAACATTCTTGTGAATCAATGACTCTGGGAATCCTTTGTAACAAAAGCCCTAGACCATACTCGGTGAGAACCCCGTTTTGGAAAAGCAATCAAATTTATCAGTACCTCGGACTTTTGAACCCGTGTATTGAAGAAAAAACACAAATATGCATGGCTTGCATTGCATTCATTCATTGCATTTGCATCGCATCATAATGCATGTCATTCTCCAGACAAAATACCAAAAAAAAAACTCATCCATCTTTTGTCCGTGAAGCAAAGTGATTCTCAACACGCGAAGAGCAAAGAACCATGTCTCAGGGGATGATGGACGAGCTAAGGAAAAGCCAAGAAGCGCTGAAGGAGGAACTTAATCTTTTGAAGAGCCAAATGAGATGGGTCTTGGAAACCCTGCAAGTCTTGTTGAGAAAAGAGGGTCACCCAATACACACTGCTGCAACAAAGAGAGCTACTACCCCGCATCCATCTGGTGTCACCCCAAGTCAAGGGAAATTCTATGTGGCAACTCCTCATTTACCAGTATATGGACCTCCCTCAAGACGTCATCAGCAACATCCTCTGGCTATTCCTCCTCAAAGTCACCAAAGCCAGGTTCAGAATAAAAATCAGAATCAGAACAAGAGGAACAAGGATCACAATGACTCGATTCCGGTGCCCTATAGCAAGCTCTACCCGCAACTGATCCAAAATGCTTTGGTGACACCTCGAGCTCTCACGCATGTGTCACCATACCTGCCATGGTACAATCCAAATGCAACATGTGAATTCCATAAAGGGGCATTGGGACATGACCTAGATTCTTGCTTTGCGCTAAAAGCCTTGGTACGAGGACTGATTAACAAAAAGAGCTTAGTTTTTGAAGAAGATCACCCGAAGATCAAGTGCGAATACCATACTGGAACAATGGGGCACTCCATCGAGGAATGCATGAGTTTTAAGCTCAAGCTGCAAGGATTAATTGACATAAGGTCACCAACACTCAAGGAGGAAGGCTCAGGTACATATACCTTGATTTCTGGGCCAGATAATGAGAAAGGGAAAGGACCCTTGAGACCCCTCAAGGTTTTGTACCACAAGGAAGATGTCAGGGATGTGGCTAGTGAGCTATCATTGTTTCCTGGTAAGAGCATTGAGATACCGCCTTGGATTTCCAATGTCACGACCTATACCAATGAAAGAAAAGGAGAAGTGAGTAGTGGATCCAAGAGGGTTGCGTTCGACGATGAGATTGAAAGAAAAGAATTTGAAGATCATCATGTCAAAAAGCTGGTTGATCCCAATCTTCAAGTTTGAAGAAGTCAATTCCCTAAAGTTGGCAATCATTTGGCTGTCTCAGCATTTCTTTTGTAGTTTCTTTGCATGTTGACTGTCAATTGCTTTTAAGCATTGTTGTTTTCTTTGAATTGGTAGGATTAAGGAAATGTTTATGCATCTTTTGAATTGATCCATTCGTATTCACTCGTTTTTCATTTATGTTAAAAAACAAAAACAAAAATACTCCTCTCATTCATTTTTGTTTATCAAACCGTTGTGTTAACAAAGATTGGAGGGAGGATGATGAAAACCCAAACACCTGAAAGTGTTGTGGTATGCTTTTGAGTAAAACCTTGTCGATGATGTAAGGCATTGTTTCAAATCCCCAAACACTGAATTTATAAGGAGTTAATCCCTAGACAACCACTTTGAGCCTAGAAGTTGGTGTTTATTTCGGATCTAAAACCCTTAATCTTAACCTGGGGCAGGGTAGTTATGTTCAGATAGTTTGATCATGCAGTCGATCTTTCAAAAAATCGTCCATATGTACACCCTCCAATTAGGTTCAACCACATGTTATCCTTCGCGCACATGTTGAAGTGTCGAAGAAGTTGAGAAAAGATAAAATTAATGTTGGTTGATCCTCATCCACCAATAATGTGGCAGTCACACGCATAAAAAAAAGGATTGAAAAAACGGAGCAAACAGAAAAACCCTAAATCTAAAAATAAAAAACAAACCTATTGGGAAGAGGCGAAAGAGGGAGGTTCGAGATTCGTCGTTGTTGTTGCCACCGCCGAAGGTGAGCTTCTTCGTTTCAACCATTGGATTCTTACACAATTTGAGTGAGGTTGAGGGTATTTGGAAGTTGGGGACGCGATCGAGAGAGAGGGGTTAGGTCTGAGTGAGCGAAGTTTGGGGCGTTTACTGAGAGTGATCGAGAGGGATTCGTTGAGAGCTCGCGAGATTGTGAGAGACGCGAGGGTAAGATTGTGAGTGAGATTGGGAGAAGAGGATTCGAGAGAGCTAGACGATGAAGTCTGTTTTATTTTCTTTTTTTCAATTTCTTTCCCTAATTTATTTTAGATAGAATATTTCTTTTAAAAAAAAAACTATTAAACCCATTTAATTTTCCTAGGTATTTAGTTAAATGTTTGTTTATATTTTCAATTTATTTCCTCCTTTTCAATTCACATTCCCCATTGATAACCGAACAGCCAAGCGGCTGGGTTCAGTTACTAGTAGACCACCAGTTTTTTTATTTATTTAGTTTTCTTTATTTTAATTATATTTTTAACTTATCTTGGTTTATATCTCTAAAATAGCATTAAGATAACAACTAATGATAAATAGCCTAGTGGAGAGAGGGTAGTTCCATAGTCTCAAGAGGCGTGGGTTCAATACTCGTATGTAGCACTTTTTTAGTATTTCATTTTCTTTTCTTTCAGCATTTTATTTTTTAGTGTTTTATTGTCTTTTAGCATTTTGTTTCTTTTAATATTTTTTATGTCCATGTTTTTTTATTACTTCCATCATGCATGCAAAACCATTTTAAAACTATAAAAATCATTTCTTTTCTCGATTCAATATCGAGCCCATTTTCCATACCCTTGTAAGTCGATTGCTTTTAAGCATCGCCATCAACCTCACATAGCTTACTCTTGGGCTTTCTTACAATGAGCCGGTTCTCTTGCACTTACACTCATATTTCGCATCATTTTATTGTTTGGGCCCGATTTAATTATTTCATGATTTTTTAATCCCCATTTGACAAAATGTACCCCACTCCCCCGATGTGTAATAATCTTGTACTGTTTTATTTCTTTATTGCTTGACTGTGTAGTTAGCTACTAACACAAGAATAAAATCAACAATTTCAAAAATGCAAAAAAATATGACTCGATCCAACGTCGATTATTTTCTCAATAAACAAATCAATTCATTTCTCTCTCCATTCTATCCCATTTCTTCCAAACTTTCACCAAACGCTTGATTCAACGTCAAGCCATTTTTTCTAATAAAAACTCAAAAATATTAATCCCTATCTAAACCCTTTTCAATAAGATGAAAATGGAACGTGGTGTATACCACGCACTCCTGAGACTAGGATTCGAGATGTATATCTCGCCAATCCTAGTTCTCGCCATCATCCAAATTCATCCACTTTGTCTTCT
Source organism: Lathyrus oleraceus (assembly GCF_024323335.1). Taxonomy (NCBI): domain Eukaryota; kingdom Viridiplantae; phylum Streptophyta; class Magnoliopsida; order Fabales; family Fabaceae; genus Lathyrus; species Lathyrus oleraceus. The sequence continues at coordinate 159,812,289 of NC_066584.1, read as the reverse complement.
CAAACACTCAGTCAAATCTTTCTCAAACGTCCATCAATACTTGATCTAGGTCAAGTCATTTTCACAACAAAACTCAAAATACCTAATTCTTATTTAACACTTTCAATAAAGGTGGAAATGGAACATGGTGTATACCATGCACTCCTGAGGTTAAGATTCGAGACGTATGCCTCGCCAATCTTAACTCTCGCCATCGCCTAATTGTCAATGCGGTTTCTTCAAACCCTTTCTCAATCAAATTCCAAAATACCTAATCCCTATCTTAACTTCTTTCAATAAAGATGGAAATGGAACATGGTGTATACCGTGCACTCCTGAGGCTAGGATTCGAGATGTATATCTCGCTCATCCAAGTTCTCGCCATCACTCAAAACGCATCCAACCAATCAAATTCTTTTCTCGCCGCCGTGCGGTTAATCAAAAACCTTTTTCATAAACGAAAGGTATCTTGTCTTAAGTGATACAAAACAATGTTTTGCCACGATTGTTGAGTAGAGTTAATGACGCTTTTCCGAATGTAGATTTATAAATCCGTTAGATGTGTGGTATGCGTTCGCTCCTCATCTGTTTTGGGTAAAATAATGTTTTCGTCGATTAATACAGTATGACTTTCGCTAAAATCGACCAACAAACAAACATTTTCTACCCAGAACTACGTAAGCCTTGATTTCTCTTTTGAGATACGTAGGAGCAGGATTTTTAAATCTTGTCAGGCCCATTAATAAAAAACTTAGGTTTAGTCCTTCGTTAAAAGATCCAAAAACATTTCTTCTCATCTTTTCTTTCTTTCCCACCTAATAAATCGAAAAGCCTAACATTTCAACTAACATTAACGCACACAACTGACCTAATGGTTCCCGTTGAGTACAACAGACGTGAGGGGTGCTAATACCTTCCCCTTGCGTAATCGACTCCCGAACCCTGATATTGGTTGCGATGACCATATCTTATCCTTTCTTTTGTCCTGGGTTTTATCGATATTTCCCCTTTCCTTTTTAGGAATAAATAAAGTTCGGTGGCGACTCTGTTCAGTCCATCATTGCGAGCGTGCGATCGCGCCTCGCTTTGAAGTCGTATCCCCATTTTTTCGAGGTGCGACAGATGGCGACTTTGCTGGGGACTGGAACATCCCTAAGCGAGTCAAGCCTAGTTAGGATGTTTGTGTGCCTTTGTTTGTTTAATTTTATGGCTTTTCCCTTATTTATTGCTTTTAATATCTTTATTGTTATATTGATATCTGTTGTATATTGGTTCTATTGTGATTGTTGGTACTTGGGTATTTGATTGCAAACCATGTGGGAAAGACTCTACACCCGAGTCTAGAGTGAAAAAACATAAGATAGGACGATGGTTGAGTAGTACGGACTCCCGAGGTGAATACTTCGTAAGGGTCGGTACGAGAACCTCACTTAGAGTAGATTCTTTTGTAAATATTGTCGCCCGAGGTGTATACCTCGTAAGCGCCGATGTTTCAAAGGAGTCCATGACTCTAAGGACCTTTTAGAACATTAAACCTTTGGCCAACTAGAAATGATGGTTGCGTAGTATGGATTCCCGAGGTGTATACTTCGTAAGAATCGATACGAGAACCTCGCTCAGAATAGATTCCCTAGATGGAGTTGATGACCGGAAAGTATTTTCCGTAAGCGTCAAACAGTCTTTCGAATCCATGACTCTGAATACCCTGTCTAGAACCCAGTCGATGGTTGCGTAGTACGGACTCGCGAGGTGTATACTTCGTAAGAGTCGGTACGAGAACCTCACCCAGAATAGATTCCCTCGATGGAGTTGACGACCGGGAAGTATTTCCCGTAAGCGTCAAACATTCTTGTGAATCAATGACTCTGGGGATCCTTTGTAACAAAAGCCCTAGATCATACCCGGTGAGAACCCCGTTTTGGAAAGCAATCAAATTTATCCATACCTCGAACCGTTGAACCTATCCAAAAAAAAAAAGAAAAAAAAAGCATTGCATCCATTCATTCATTGCATATGCATAAAAAGCAAAACTCTTAGTTGTTTCGCATTATTTCAGGAATCCAAGACTTGTTAGCAAGATGAATCCTGAGAGAAGGGGTACTTTTCAGTTCAAATACAAGAACGTGGACCTTACCAGCCTACAGAAGTTGAGTGCCAAAGTAACACCCCTCAAACTCAACAGCTTTGTACAAAACTATGGAAGAATCTTGGACATCCTAAATGAGAAGATGGACATGATGACCGCGGTGACTATTGCTCAGTTCTATGATCCACCTCTCCGTTGTTTCACGTTTTCTGACTTCCAGTTGGCTCCTACCTTAGAGGAGGTTGAGAGGATCGTAGGCCGGAACTTGAAGGACCACAATCCATTTCCTAAGCTTGATGAAGATATTCCTCCCAAGAGAATAGCTTCAGCTTTGGGTCTGAAAGTTTCTGAAGTCGTGGATAATTGGGATGTGAAAGGACCTTTCAGTGGTTTTTCTAGGAAGTTCTTGGAAGATCAGGCCAAGAAGATGGAAAAAGAAGGGGATTGGGAATCCTTCTATGCTGTGTTAGCCGTGTTGATATATGGGATAGTCCTCTTCCCAAATATTGACCATTTCGTGGACCACCTGGCGGTGAGAATTTTCCTCTCTGGTAACCCTGTACCGTTCCTCTTGGCAGATCTCTACTACACTCTCCATGATCGTCATGAGAGGAAGGGAGGAATTGTCTTATGTTGCGCGCAGTTGTTGCACGCCTGGTTTAGATCCCACATGCCCGAAGAAGGTCCTTTTGTCTCAAAGGAACTCAAGCCCTTCCAGAAGTTAGCTTCCCTCAATTCCAGTCATGTTAAGTGGTATATCAGGGATTGGGAAACCGAGAATGTGATTGTCAGCATTGGAGACTTCCCCAATGTGCCTTTGATAGGAACCAAGGGTTGCATCAACTATAACCCCGTGCTATCTCTACGGCAGCATGGGTACCCTATGAATGGCCCTCCAGAAGCTAAAGCTCTAGAGCCTTTCATCTTACATGGTGTTGAAGCGGATCATCCAATGGTGAAAAAGATCAAGAGGTCTTGGCAAGCCGTTATCAGGAAAGGTAAGGAGTTGGGTAAGAGAAATGTCATTGCCCGAGAGCCTTACACTTGTTGGGTTAGAGAGAGGGTTCAGATGATTAAACTCCCTTATCCATTTGATCCTTCTATCTATCCATTGGTTCCTGAGCCAGAGCCCATATTACCTGAAGATGTAGAGAAGCTCAATGCCCGTATCAAGGAGTTGGAGTTGGAAAATGCTGATTTGAGAATCAAGCTTGGCCGAGTCTCGATAGAGAATGGGAATCTGAAAGACGATCAACAAAAGAAGGACAAAGAGCTTGAAGTCTCCAACAAAAGAGCCAGAGAGTCTGAAGCGAGGAGAGAAAAGTTTGGGCAAGCACTCTATAGCACTAAATCTGTGTTCAAATCAAAGGAAGAAGAGTTAGATAGAGCTTTACTCCGGATTCAAAAGCTCAACAAGACTTTGGAGCTGACCCTTGAAATGAAAAGGGAAGCACGGTTGATTTCTGAGATTCGTACTCGTGAATTGGAGAATACCATTCAGAAATACAAGGATACTCTGGAACGTGAGAAGCTGAAGACCGAAGAGTCAGAAAGAGTGTGCACACGGTTGAAACATCATTTGGATCGAGCCGATGCTAGAATCCAGGCACTTGAAGGTGGGGATCAAGATGCTGCCTATATGGTGTTGCTAAATGAATGCAGATATTGGAGAAACCTCTATAGGGACATAGAGGTGACAAAGGCTGAAGACGTGCGCATTATCCAAGATCTCCAAACACTGAGTGGAAGGGCAAATTTCTGAAGCTGTCCGGATTTGCGAGTTCCATCATGCAAGAACTACCTGAGAAGCTGCAAGAAGCTGATTGGTGCATGTGTCCAAAAAACACCCCGCATCAAGTCTATAATTTCATTAAGTTTTGTAAGGCAATGTTAGAAGGGTTAACTACCGACCTTGCTACGGTTCGGAAAGCCCATAAACCATGAGCACGTTGTTTGTATTTGAACTTGAATATGAGATTAATGAAAAATCGCTTTTGAGATTCGTTTTATTGTGTTTCATTGCCTTATTATTTTAAATATTTGCAAACAAGTGTTGTGACATTTTAAAATGAATGATTGAAACTAACCAAAACCTGCAGTGGAAACGTGTTACAAAAGTATAACCAACCATACAACCAGTTTCACAGAAGAGCATAAAAAAAAATTCAAAACAGTTACCCCTTAAATCTTCTCCATGGACTGGTCAGGCAAGCCAAATGTGTAAGGGAAGATGTAATATCCGATGACCAATTGGAGGATCCCTGTCAAAAGCAGAAACCAATAATTTCTAGAAGGAAAAAACAAAGGCATTGATAGAAATTTTAAAAAGTGAAGTGTCCGATGACCAACAGGAGGATCACTTTCAGAAGCCGCCGCGAAAAATTCCTAAGAGTAGGAGGCACACCATACAGACTGATGAAGAAGTTATTGATGACTCGGCTGATGACAATGCCCCTCTGTTGCATAGAACTTCTAAAAGGAAGAAAGCTAAATTCAAGGATGAAGAAAATATGAGTTTAGATAATGAAATAGATGATTCTCTTCAGCCGCACAGAACTCTACCAAGTAAACAATCCAAACTGCCCCAAACTTCCAAATTAAACAGCAACACCAACAAGAGTAAGTCCATTCATAATAGCCGCAATCTGAAAAAATCTCACCTGCAGCATTGCATTTTGAAGCAAGCGCTGTAGCACCTCAAATTTGCACCTATCATTGTACATATCATTTCATATTAGGTCATAGTATATCATAACCCATTGCATAACATTTGCATTGTCCCTCAGTTGCCTCAAGAGCAAGCAAGCAAGAATTAGGTCAAACTGATCAGGAGGTCAGTCAATCAACCAAGCAAAGTTGTTTCTCAAGGAATCAAAGCCCTAGGGTTTGTCCTACAAATTCACATATCTTGGAGTATCATTTGAAATGTTCAAGTCAAGGGTTGAAGGCTCAGATGTTATCAATCAATGCAAAGCCAGGTCAGAAACCCTAGATATTCAACAGTCAATCAAAACAGTGGATGGTGGCCATTCTTTTGGAATTTGGGCACCATGATCAATCATCAAGAGTTCATATGTCTTGGGACATCATTTGAAGTCAAGATTTCAAGGAACTAGGGTTTGGAATTCATCAGATGTGCACAGTCAGGTCCAAAACCCTAGAAAAGTCAAAGTTGGTCAACTGTGATTGATTCTTTGGATTGGATGGATAGAAATGGTTTGAAGGAGTTTGTTCATGTCCTAATAAACCTCATATGTCATGGCAATCAACATCATGGAAGAATTTGAAGCAAATCAGAAAAATTCCCAAAATAGAAACTGGACCTGTAATTTCAACTGCCAAAAATAGAAACTTCTTGATCCTCAACTTGCATCATGATACAAGCTTCAAATGAATTTTTTCCCAACATGAAAGTTGAAGATCTTGTTCTCCCATTTTCAAAAAGTCCAAGAACTCCCAAATCCCATGTGTGGTTGTCAAGATATGATCCAATCATTTTCACCAAATTTTGAACTTCAACTGAGCATATCTCCCAAACCATAAGGCCAAATTTGGTGGGGTTTTTTCCTACAAACCACATTTTTCATCCTCTTTCCAAAAATATAAATTTCATGACCTAAAACCTTGCCAATCAAAATGGCATTTTTGGACCTTTTTCACTTAAATTCAAAGTTTGACCAAACTTTGACTTTTTGCTTCTTTGACTTTTTCTTGACTTGGCCAATTGAGAAATGTTCTAAACCATATTTGTGACTTGCCTCAAGCTTAAAAGCATGTTCATAACACCATTATACTCCATTTTTGAATCAAAATGCAAAGTAGGCCAATGGTGCAAATAACCTCATTCAAGCAAATGTCATGTACAACCATTCCACAAGCCCACTCGAGCAGCAATCCACACCTCCACTTCTACACTTTCCAAATTAGTAAATATGCATATTGGTGCATTTAAGTTAATAAGGTTTAGCATTTGATTAACTAACAGTAAACAGATGATATAAAGGCATTATTCTGTCATTTGCAACCCTAGGGAAACACGGCAGCCACACAGAAATACACATATTCTCCTTCTTGCATTTTTTGGCATTTCAAAAATTCTGATCAAACCCTCAAAGCACACAAGAAACCCTTGCTTTCTCCATCATCTAAACCTCATTTGAGAGGGTTTTCGAGCATCAAATCTTGACTGTGGTGCATTTCCTCGGTCTGTTTTCTTCAAGCCATAGTAATGGAAAATCGTGAGTTGGATAATTAAGAGTATCATTGAGCTAGCATACTTCAAGAATCCTCCATTATAAAGCACAAGGGCCATTTGTTTGAGCAAATTCCACCAAGTAACCACTGTTCCATTGGATTCTTCAAAACAAGTAAGTGAATCGATTTTCTCCTTTTACCATGCCATGCTATGTCTTAACTAGTTTGTGTCGTGCTGATTTTAAGGAACTTTAAATGGCTTGAAATGGTTAAGCATGCTGTAGGATATTTGGATTTGAAGTATGATGTACAAATGTATTTGCCCTCGATTCATGATTAATAAGGTGTTTTAAGAGAAACCATGCTTTGATCCTTGGTATATGTTGAATGCTGATGAGATTACCATGCTTGATTGTTGTGTCTGGAACTTTTGTTTTTGGTCGACTGCTGGATTTGATGATGATATGCTGTTCATGTCAAACTTAACTCTGCCCAGATTTTCTCATGGTTGATGATTTGTTTTGTTGATTGATTAATGCTGCTTAATAGTGATACTTCATGGCCGGGAGTTTTGGTTGATAATGTTTGTCCATGTGTTGATGATTTAAATGATGAACCATGAATGTTGAATACTGAAGGTTGCTGCAAGTGCCAAACCCTAAATGGTGCATGAAGCATTTCTAAACCCTGCTGCTGTGATTGTTTATTCGAGTTTTGTGTTATGATAATGTTGAACATATACTGCTACTTTATGATTTATGTTGAAAGCTGTGAATGCATTGCTGTTTGATCTGTTGGTATTTGAATGATTGTTTTGAAGTTGGATAATGAGCCTACCCTGCTGCTGTTTTAAATATGTCCAGAAAATCAATGATTTGTGTTTGGTTGTGGCCATTTGATTGTTGCTTTAATTATTATGTTAACATGTTGCTGTTGTTATTTTTTTGATCGATTGATGAACCTGCTTTAAGAACAAATGCCAATGCCTTGCTTTATTAGAAACCATGCTGCAGTTTCAAAACCCTATGAACATGTCCAGGAATCCAGGATTGGTGTTTGTTTATGTTTAATTTATGGCTATTTTGAATATTACATGAATATTGTTGTTGCCTATTATCATGCTGCTGTTTTGAATGTGCTTAGAAAAAGCCATATGTCTGTATTGTATGATGCTGTTTGCTTGCCGAATGCCATGGATGGTTGATGTTTGAATTCGTTTGAATGGTGATTGAATATGCATGAAGAGCATGAACACATGCTGTTATAAACCCTAGAAACCTGCCCAGAATGCATGAGCTCGTGTTTCATCTGTATGTTGCATGATGCGTTTCAGTAGCATGTTGATGGGATGATTGAATTTTGCTTGGCTGATGTGATTACAATTGCCCTGCTATAAAACCTTAAGTTGTCCTGAAAATCCATGTGAAGCATGTTGTATGCTGTTGTTTGTTTGCAGTAGGAGCACTACCAATGATATGATTAATTGTATGTTGTTGGAATTTTGATTTGTTGATGATGTTGATAAACCAAGTTTCCAAAACCATGAGCTGCCATGATAGTTAAATCCTGCTACTGTTATGCTTGAACACACGAATTGCCCTGCTGTTTTGTTTTCTTATCCGTCCAGAAATCCATGTGGTTCGTGGTTGGTGTGTATAGTTTGTGGCTACTTGATTTGTTGCATAGTTGTTATGATTATATGCTGCTATTTCATTTGTTGTTTTGATCGAATGCCCATGCCATTGTCAAACCCTAATACTGCATGCCATGCCCAGAAATATTGAAGTTGGATTGGTTGATTTTCATGCGCGCACTGTTCTGTTGGATCATAGCCAATCACAACATTTCGTTGTGTGCTTCAAAACGCTGCAGTTTTGATTAGTGATATCCAGAATTACAAGATTGCCATTCCTTTGACTTGTGTTGACCATATGCCTTGCTAGTTTGTTCATGTTTTGCCCAATTAATCACCCATTTTCCACATTTAATTTTTCAGTCATTTTTATTCCAAAAATTCTGATTCTTTTTCCATGATGATCACAAATGTGTCTAGTTTTTTAATTATGATTTTTATTATTTTTTTGGTTGGCTGGATTTTTATTGATAAATGATTTCTCAACATGTATGCCATATTGATACATCTTACCATTTCAATTGTGAAATAATGATGTTATATCCATTGCCTTTGAAATTTTTTGTGATGAAACTAGACATGTTCACCTTCATTTTGGTATAAAGTTTGTGGATTTCCCATTTGTGGTTTGCTGGTTATGAATTTTTGAAGTTATGTGTTACATTTGTTGTTACACCACGATCATGCATTTTCCCTAATTTTGTTCACATACTTCCTTGCATCCAAATGACCCCAAATTTTGCATGAATGATCTCTTGTATGTCTAATTGATGTATGAATTTTCTTGGAATTAATCTTGCTGTTTTCCATTTGATTGTGAATTTTCTCCCATGCTTGGTCATTTGTTGACTTTTTTGTGCTATGCCTTGCCAAATCCTTTGTGAAATTCTCAAATCATATTGTATGTCCATGAAATTTCATATGTGATAACTAGACATCTCAAGCTTTGCATTGGTGTTAATCTCATTCATTTATCTTCTGTTTTCAAATTGATATGATTTTTTGAAGTTGACCCATGCTTGTTGACTTTCACCATGCTTACTTGAACTTGGTTTGACTTCATGATTTTATTTGACTGCCTTCCTCTCATCCAAATGCCATGAAATTTTACATGTATACCATGTTAGATGTTAGGATTGAGTTTGATTTATTTCATAATTTTTGAGATTGTTTGAGTTGACTTTTGAATGAAGTTTTTGCTGTTGACTTTTGTATGCTTCTCTTGCCATGCTTTGCACTCTTTTGCATAAGAAATGACAATGATGCATGATATGATTGTGGGCCCAAGTGTGTTAGCTTCCCAAATGTTTGACTTTGACTTTGAGTTGACTTTTCCTTGCTGCCTTGACTTTTTTCTTTCATGTTTGACCCTAGGCTAGTCCTAGTGGTCCTTTGGACTTATGTTGAGTTTATTTGTTTCAGGTTGAGCATAGTGCTTCCAAGATCATACCAATTTGATTGATGTTTGTTTGTCTATATTGTGCTAACCTTTTGTTTTGTAGGTGACTCATGTAACTTGAGTCTTGCTTTGCACAGTTGACCTCCTGTGGTTGACTGTTTATCTATTTCTTTTGATTTTGACTGTTGACTTGTTTACTAATGAGTTTGACTTTTTTCAGGTACTTTAGTTGCCTAAGTTCTTTGAACTTGCTTGCTTTGCTTTTTAGCATTTGCTTTGAGGTATAATTACTTCTTCTTCATGTAGTCTGGAGACCCGGTCTGTTATTTGACCGGGCAAACTGTCTGAAGTCCTCCTTAAGAGGCAATGCCTGTGTTTGTTTAAATTTGTCCTAAGCAGGAAAAGTCCTTCAAGTAAGGCAATTGGTGGAAGGTAGGGATAAGCAATCTATCCCCCACTATTCAGTGTGTCCTCTCTTTGCTCCCGGTACCTGGTTGAAGCAATGAGATAAATACCCAAGATCTAATCGAGTCAATAATGTGGAGAGAGTTCCTACTTTCTGAACTCCCACACTTTCTTTGATGCTCTCTCTGATTTGAGATAGAAGCAATGAGGCACACCCCTCATTCTCCTTTTCATCTGCTTCACCTGAGCCCCTCAATGGCCAGGTTAAGAGCAACCTTCACCTATTACAGTGGACTTTTAAAGTCAAACCCTCTGGTGTGAGCCCCCATTGTTTGGCTATAGAGTGTGTTGTTTGATTCTCATTGACTGTTTGATTGCTTCATATGCACTTGCTTGCCTGTATGTTATGCATTTATCATCATCAATTACCATTAATGCATGAGCATCTCTTTTGTCTGTTTGACATCATTATTGTTGTTTACCCATTGAGGACAATTGTAAGTCCCACAAGTTGGCATTTGTTCCTATGATATGGAAGTGAGTATAAGACCATCACATTGGCCACTCATTTTGTCTTTGCTTATTGCCTTGTTTGTTTGTATGTGAGGATACAATTGTAAGTCCCACAAGTTGGCAGTTGTTTTCCTAGGATCATACTGTGTGTTAGAGTAAGTCCCACAAGTTGGCACCTGACATTCCTGTTCTGCTTTCTTTGTTTGTGAGAGGATGCAATTGTAAGTCCCACAAGTTGGCATTTGCTTTCCTATGATCATGTGTGGAGTTAACCTAAGTCCCACAAGCTGGCAGTTGACTTCCATATTTCTTCATTGTTTTCTTTCTAAGGAGATTAGTGTAAGACCATTGAGTGGCCTCTGATATCCAGTTCTGTTTTAGGAGATTAGTGTAAACCCAGCTATTGGTATCCGATATCCGTTTTTGTTTGTGAGATTGGAGTAAGACCATTGAGTGGCATCCGGTATCATCTGTTTGTTTTATCATTACTTACTTTCCATTCCAAAGGACACCCTTGAATCATTTCTCATATGATCTCAAGAAGTGAACCTCCTGAGAAGTTTTACTTTCCATCCTCACTCATTCATCCTCATTGTGTCCTAGAACCTTTTCACACTTTGATCTTAAACTTGACTTAGACATTGTGCAAACATCTTCATGTTTTTTTTCAAACTAAAAACCTGGACTCAAGTCCTTGACTTTTTTCAAACTCCATTTCATAATACTTCTTTTGAATTAATCTTAATCATACTTTGACTTCACTTTCATAATCACAATCAATTAACTTCACTCATTCACTTGTTTTGGCCATGTCCATTAATCTTTTCATGCATTAGCCGTAGGTTTCAATTATCATTGTGGTTGATGTAAACCTCACCTTATCTTTAGTGAGTCGACAGTAAGACTTCCGTACCGAAAATAGGGTTAACCCCTCTCGTACGTCGAAGCTATCCTCACATGGTGGATGTTGGTTTTGGTCGAGTGTTCTCCCATTGATAATGAAAAGCCTCAGGGCTATTGTTTAAAATTGAATCCAACTCACTTTTGGAAATCTTTTAGCCGAACTACGGCGTTTTGATCCTTACCTTTGATGGAAGGTACGTAGGCAGCGGGTTCATCCGCTCAAACCCAATAAAACTTGTACATTCTTTTCTCATCATCTCACTCCTGTTTGCACAATGCATATGTCTTAACAAATAACAATCTTTTACAACAAGTGTGAAAAGGGCTCCCTAGGAGTACCTAGGACGTAGTGGGTGCCTAACACCTTCCCATTGCGTAACTTACCCCTTACCCGGAATCTCTGATCTTTTATTAGTTTTCTACGTGTAAAACTTCTTAGGCTTTTGTTCGCTTTTTAGCCAATCCTTTGGATAAATAAAAGTGCGGTGGCGACTCGAAATTTCATTGTATTGCTTTGCTTATGGTTTAATTGATAAATCATATGGCGACGAATACACCGCTACAGAAAAGTGGCGACTCTGCTGGGGAACCTAGTTTCCTTGGCGGTAGTGCCTACTTTTCACCTTTGTTGTGATATATTGTTATTTGTTATTTGATTTATTCTTGCACCATTTGGGATCACTGTATTGATTGTAATGTGTGAATTGCTTGACATACATTGCTGTTTGCTTTGGTGGTCTGTGAGATGAGTTCTATACCCGAACTCGAGTGCACTCTAGGATAGGAGAATGGCATAGTCTTGCCGACTGGTGTGGAGTATTCCTTAGCCAGTTGACTTGCGAGCCCATTCACTTGGTGGAGGTCATGTTGAACTAATAATGTCACACAAGTCATTTGTGGTTAGGCATTATTCTTTCAATCATGTGCCGCAGAAGCCAAGGACCTTAGTTTACCAAACCCATCTTGGCCTATTTTTAGGACCGTAGTGCGGAGGTCGTTCAGATGTCAGTTCTGATACGATTGTCACGCGATACTACACTCATAAGAGTTTCTCTTGAGAATATTCTTGGAATACGAGTATTCGTTCCTCCGATAATATTCGAAAGATGGAACGATGATTATGGGAACCTCTGATAGAACATGTCTGGCAGGTTTAAACCCTAGTACACTCCTTTTGGGTGGTTCTTAACCGAGACCCCATGCTCGTGACTCTCAACAAACCCTTGATTCGTGGTTGAGTCGTTCAAACACCGTTAATATCAATGGATCCCGGATCGGGTGCAAAACCTAAAATCCACCAAAGCGGCTGGTTGATATTAGGGATGTTTGAACCGGTTCATGTACCGTTAATATCAATGGAACTTGGGTGTCGATAAGGTGAAAACCTAAATCCACCAAAATGGATGATTGATATTAGGGATACATAGAGCTTTCCCACGACCTTTGTTTGGTGTGACTTGCTTGATTCTTGAGTGTGTTTGTTGCATTCATACATTCATGCACTCATCCGCATACATGTCATCATCAGAAAAAGAAAATGTTCAAGGAACTTAAAGGGTTTATTTGCAAACTTTTCAGACAATGGAAAAACCAAAAAGACATACAAAGAAATACAGCTTCAAGCAGCCTGATGTAAAAGAGTTAAGGAATCTGACATCATATGTATTAGATCCTTTGGGTTTCAAAGCTCGCTATGGGAAGCTTCTGCCTCTGCTCACCACTCAGGTTGACGAAGGGTTGATGAGTACTCTTGCTCAGTTCTACGATCCGTTGCATCGTTGCTTCTTATTCCCAGACTTCCAGCTACTGCCGACTTTGGAAGAATACTCTCACCTCATTGGGATTCCGATTCTGGATCAAGTGCCGTTCAGTGGCCTAGAGAGTATTCCATCTGCTCGAGAGATTGCTAGTCTGTTGCACATAGATGAAGATCTGATTGGAGCTAACCTGACTACCAAAGGCGGAATTCAAGGTTTTCCTTCCGAGTTCCTCATTTCCCAAGCTACTTTTTATGGGAAGGCCATGAGTGAGGACGCCTTTGAGGCTCTGTTTGTGCTACTCATCTATGGGTTGGTGCTGTTCCCCAACTTCGACAAGTTCGTTGACATGAACGCCATTAGGATCTTTGCAGTCCTTAATCCAGTTCCGACCTTGTTGGGTGATACATATGTCTCCATGCACCTGAGGAACATGAAGAATGGAGGAGTCATTGTCTGCTGTTTACCCCTGCTGTACAAGTGGTTTATTTCGCACTTGCCGCAGACAGTCGCTTTCAAGGAGAATAAGGGATGTCTACGGTGGTCTCAGAGACTCATGTCTCTCACCAATGATGATATCACCTGGTATGATCGCGTGTACGATACCGTTCAGATCATCGACTATTGTGGGGAATTCCCTAATGTGCCTCTTCTTGGTACATGTGGTGGGATTACCTACAATCCTATTCTTGCACGACGTCAGCTTGGGTTCCCCCTGAAGGATAAACCTAATAACATTCTGTTAGAAGGCGCGTTCTTTCAGGAGGGTAAAGATCCCCAAGGCCTGAAAGCCAGATTTGTCCGTGCTTGGCGCAGTATTCACAAGAAAAGTAGGAATGAATTGGGTCCAAAGAACTGCATTGCTTTGGAGCCCTATACTTCTTGGGTCAGACAGAGAGCTGCAACCTACCTGATGCCGTACGATCATCCAGGACCTGCACTGTTGGATGTGGCTGGGCCTTCAACCCTCCCTACCCAACGTGTAGAGGAGTTGAGAGAGGAGGACCTTTCGCGTGCCTGGATCCGTGAGAGGGAGGAATTGCTGCAACAGCTCAAGGAGAAGGATGCTATGATTGAGTTTCTCGAGCACCGAGTGATCGACGATCCGAACGACACTTGGACTTCTCTGCTTCCTCAGTCATCCAAATTCTGGAAGAGGAAGTATGATCGACTTGCCAAAGAGAAAGCTGACATGGAGGCTGCCTATGAGAGGGAGATCAAGAAGTTGTGCACTTCCCGTCTTCCAGCATCCCGAGATTCTAGGGATCCATAGGATGTTATTTACCTTTTCTCTTTGTAATGAATCAGAAACGCTGTATTTCTTTGTCTCAAAATATATTGAATGAAATATTTCCGTGAGCAAACAAAAATGTCTAAATATTCAAAATATTGCAAACAATACCCTAAGGGTTCCTTGAAAACAAAGCATTTGCACAAGCATTACATGCATCATACTCATCTCATTTGCATAACAGGTGTTCTCAGGCCATCTTCTCACTTTGATTCCTGTGTCCAGACAGGATAGCTGATCAAAGACCGCATCGCTACTCAACAAGGCTCAACCATCAACGCAACATGGATCAGGTTCAAGCCGAGTTGGCAGAGATGAGGGCAAGCATGGCCCAATTTATTCACATGATGCAAGGGGTCGCACAAGGCCAAGAAGAGCTACGAGCAATGGTCCAGAGGCAAGAAGCTACATTGCCACCGCCCAACCAGCCTCTGCAAGAAGGAAACCCAGTTCCTGAGGTCCCTGCCGCTGCTATTCCCGTCAACAACTACGCTGTGGGTGAAGAGTTGAGGGGTATCCGAGTCGACGGTCAACCGATTGCTCCGGATGTTGTTAGTCCCAGAGTCATCCATGCTCCGGTCCGTAACAGAATTCCAATTGTTGACAGACAAGAGGATTTGTTTACTATGCTCAGCGAAGACGACAACATGTTGGGTAGAAATGATGCGAGAGATCGCAAAGTGGAGGCCCTTGCTGAAAAAATCAGAGCAATGGAATGTCAAAACTCTCTCGGTTTTGACGTTACCAACATGGGATTGGTTGAAGGACTCAGAATCCCGCATAAATTCAAGGCACCGTCATTCGACAAATACAACGGTACCTCTTGCCCTCGCACCCATGTGCAGGCGTACTATAGAAAGATATCCGCATATACAGACGATGAGAAGATGTGGATGTATTTCTTCCAGGATAGTCTATCTGGGGCATCCTTGGATTGGTACATGGAATTGAAGCGGGATTCAATTCGGTGCTGGAGAGACCTGGGTGAGGCGTTCCTCAGGCAGTATAAGCACAATATGGACATGGCTCCAACCAGAACTCAGTTACAAAGTTTATGTCAGAAGAACAATGAAAGTTTTAAAGAGTACGCCCAGAGATGGCGCGAACTAGCTGCGAGAGTTCAACCCCCTATGCTGGAAAGGGAGTTGACTGACATGTTCATTAGCACTCTACAAGGTGTCTATATGGACCGGATGGGAAGTTGCCCATTCGGAAGCTTTTCTGACGTCGTTATCTGCGGCGAAAGAACTGAGAGCTTGATCAAAGCTGGGAGGATCCACGATACTGGTTCCTCATCGTCATCCAAGAAACCCTTCTCTGGGGCACCTCGCCGTAGAGAAGGAGAAACCAATGCTGTACAGCACAGAGGGAGTGCTTACAGAGCCAACAACAGGGACCAGTATCGTCCAATCGCCGCAGTGACCATTCCTGCGCCTCAACCGCGTCCACAACAACAAAGAGTTCAACAACAACCACAACAACCGCAACGACCTCAACCACAGCAACAACAACAGCAACGTCCTTTTCAGCAGAGACAGAGATTGAAACCTGATAGGAGATTTGACCCTCTGCCTATGTCGTACGCAGAACTACTACCCGAGCTACTCCGGTTAGGGTTTGTAGAGTTGCGTACAATGGCTACTCCTACCGTGCTGCCACCCGGCTATGATGCCAATGTAAGATGTGACTTTCACTCTGGGGCACCAGGCCACCATACTGAAAGATGTCGGGCGTTTCAGCACAAGGTCCAGGACTTGATTGATTCCAAGACAATCAACTTCTCTCCGGTTCCGAATGTGGTAAACAATCCTATGCCGCAACATGGGGGGCATAGGGTTAATAACATTGAAGATGGGGAAGCTGAAGACCTGATAGTGAATGTCGAAGATGTTCAGACGTCTCTGTTGGTCGTCAAGGGCCGATTGATAAAGGGGGGTGTTGACCCAGGTTGTTCAGAAGGTTGTTTGGGCTGTTCAGAGGCCATGGATGGTTGTGACCAGTTGAAGACTGGTGTTCAGAGTTTAATGGACGAAGGCTGTCTACAGTTTAGCCGTGCTACCAGAGATAATGGGGCAGTGTCTACTGTCACTATTTTTTATAAGCCGGCTGAAGGAAGAGGACGTGGGGCTGTCAGTACACCCACCACCAGCAATACTCCGGTTACCATTTCTGCTCCGGTAACCATCAGAGCACCTGCTACTATTGTTGCGCCTGGCAGAAGGCAGAATGAAAATAGTAGAGCTGTGCCCTGGAGTTATGACAATGCCTATCGCCGAGATAGGAGGGCTGGTAACCAGACAAGGCCAGTTAACCAAGCTCCAGTCACGATCAGTGCTCCTGTGAGGATCCCTGCTGTTGCAAGTCCGGTGGTGGACAATGTTGGAGGACAGGGAGGCTTCACAAGGAGTGGACGACTGTTTGCGCCTCAGCCTGTGAGGGATGCTGCTGCTGAGTCATCCGCAAGAGCTAAGGGCAAACAGGCAGTGGTTGACGAAGAACCGGCTCAGAAGGAGGCTGAGGGTTCTTTTCAGAAAGATGTTGAGGAGTTCATGAAGATCATCAAAAAGAGTGACTACAAAATTGTGGATCAGCTCAACCAGACTCCGTCGAAAATCTCGATACTCTCCTTGCTGATGTGTTCTGAGGCACATCGGGACGCTTTGCTCAAGATGCTGAATATGGCATACGTCCCGCAAGAGATATCGGTCAACCAACTGGAGGGTGTGCTAGCAAACGTGAGTACCAGGCATGGTGTAGGTTTCACTGACCTAGACCTAACGCCTGAGGGTCGTAATCACAACAAGGCCTTGCACATCACTATGGAGTGCAAGGGCGCAGTATTATCTCACGTGCTAGTGGACACCGGGTCATCCCTGAATGTCCTTCCAAAGCAGATACTGAAGAAGATAGATGTCGAGGGAGTCGTGCTCACTCCCAGTGACCTGATCGTGCGTGCATTCGACGGATCCAAACGTTCTGTGTTTGGTGAAGTCACCTTGCCAGTGAAGATAGGTCCAGAAGTCTTCGACATCGTGTTTTATGTGATGGACATTCAGCCTGCTTACAGCTGTTTGTTGGGGCGTCCTTGGATACACGCCGCTGGAGCAGTCTCGTCAACTCTCCATCAGAAACTCAAATATGTCTGGAACGGTCAGATCGTGACCGTCTGTGGTGAAGAGGAGATTCTGGTGAGTCATCTCTCCTCATTCAAATATGTTGAGGTGGATGGCGAGATCCATGAAACCCTGTGCCAGGCATTTGAGACTGTGGCATTGGAAGGTGTAGCTTGTGCAGAGCAGAGGAAGCCGGGCGCTTCAATTTCATCGTACAAGCAAGCCAAGGAGGTTGTTGACTCCGGTAGAGCAGAAGGCTGGGGCAAGATGGTTGACTTGCCTGTAAAAGAAGACAAGTTCGGCATTGGGTACGAGCCTCTCGCAGCAGGGCAGAGCGTACAAGCAGGTCCGAGCACCTTCACCAGCGCTGGGCTGATGAACCATGGGGACGTCTTTGCTACTGATGGTGAAGACAGTGATCATGATTTGGATGTCTGGGTCCGCCCTTGTGCACCAGGCGAGGTTATCAACAATTGGACAGCAGAAGATGTGGTCCAAGTTACTCTACTGACAGAGTAATTTTCTTTTGTTTTTTCATTTTTGCATGAAAACCCTACGTTCCGCCCAGGGCGTAGTGGTTCATTGTAGGGCCACATCATGTTCGCAATGTTTATAAATAAAGGACGTTTTTTCAATCAAATTTTGAGATCTTTGTCTTTCTATTTTCTGTTTTTCCACTTTTTCAAAACAGTAAAAATGGCAATGTTTTTGTTTTTTGTGACTTTATTGAAATCTTTTTCTAAAAACAAAACATTAAACATGCAGAAGTGATCTTTTGGCACCCACTGTGAACGACTCTGTTATGGCTCAGTATGATTTCAACAATCCCATCTACCAAGCTGAAGAGGAGAGTGAGGAAGACAGTGAACTCCCTGCAGAATTGGTCAGACTACTGAAGCAAGAGGAAAGGGTCATCCAACCTCACCAGGAAGAGTTGGAAATTGTCAATCTGGGTACCGAAGACGCCAGAAGAGAGATCAGAATTGGGGCTGCTTTAGAAGACTCTGTCAAGAGGAGGCTAATCGAAATGCTAAAAGAATATGTGGAAATATTCGCCTGGTCATACCAAGATATGCCTGGGTTGGATACGGACATTGTGATGCATCGGTTACCTCTCAGGGAAGAGTGCCCGTCGGTTAAGCAGAAGCTTCGCAGAACTAGTCCTGATATGGCTGTCAAAGATCAAAGAAGAGGTTCAAAAGCAGTGGGACGCAGGTTTCCTGGCTGTTACAAGTTACCCACCTTGGGTTGCCAACATCGTTCCAGTGCCAAAGAAGGATGGCAAAGTCAGAATGTGTGTCGATTACCGGGATCTGAACAGGGCAAGTCCAAAAGATGATTTCCCATTACCTCACATCGATGTATTGGTGGATAATACGGCTCAATCCTCGGTATTCTCTTTCATGGACGGTTTCTCAGGCTACAACCAGATCAAGATGGCGCCAGAGGACATGGAAAAGACGACATTCATTACACCTTGGGGCACGTTCTGCTACAAAGTGATGCCATTTGGGCTGAAGAATGCCGGTGCTACCTATCAGAGGGCAATGACGACTCTCTTTCATGACATGATGCACAACGAAATCGAAGTGTACGTGGATGATATGATTGCGAAGTCGCAGACGGAAGAGGAGCACCTGGTTAATCTGCAGAAGTTGTTTGACAGACTGGTCAAGTTCAAACTGAGGCTGAATCCGAACAAGTGCACGTTTGGAGTGAGATCCGGGAAGCTCTTAGGCTTCATTGTCAGTGAGAAAGGGATTGAGGTAGATCCAGCTAAAGTCAAAGCTATTCAAGAGATGCCTGAACCGAAGACGGAAAAGCAAGTCCGTGGGTTTTTAGGGAGATTGAACTACATTGCAAGGTTCATATCTCATCTAACTGCCACATGTGAACCAATTTTCAAACTGCTCAGAAAGAATCAGGCGATCAAATGGAATGATGACTGTCAGGAAGCTTTTGACAAAATCAAAGAATACTTGCAAAACCCTCCAATCCTTATCCCTCCAGTTCCAGGGAGACCACTGATCATGTACCTATCAGTCACCGAGACTTCGATGGGGTGTGTATTGGGTCAGCATGACGAGTCTGGTCGAAAAGAGCATGCCATATACTACCTAAGCAAAAAGTTTACCGACTGTGAAACAAGATATTCACTGCTCGAGAAAACTTGCTGTGCTTTGGCCTGGGCTGCTCGCCGACTAAGGCAGTATATGTTGAACCATACTACTCTGTTGATTTCTAGGATGGATCCTGTGAAATACATCTTTGAGAAGCCAGCTCTCACCGGACGTGTTGCCCGATGGCAGATGATTTTAACCGAATATGACATTCAGTACACGTCTCAGAAGGCCATCAAAGGTAGTATTCTGTCAGACTATCTTGCCGAACAACCAATCGACGACTATCAGCCTATGATGTTTGAATTCCCTGATGAAGACATCATGTATCTGAAGACGAAAGACTGTGAAGAGCCGCTTGTCGAGGAAGGACCGGATCCTGATGACAAGTGGACACTGATGTTCGATGGGGCCGTGAATATGAACGGTAACGGTGTTGGTGCAGTGTTGATCAATCCCAAAGGTGCTCATATACCTTTTTCTGCCAGACTGACATTCGACGTCACCAACAATGAAGCTGAGTATGAGGCTTGTATCATGGGGATAGAAGAAGCCATTGATCTGAGGGTCAAAACACTCGACATATTTGGAGATTCAGCTCTAGTGATCAATCAGGTCAATGGAGATTGGAATACAAACCAGCCACATCTGATTCCGTATAGAGATTACACCAGAAGAATACTGACGTTCTTCAAGAAGGTAAAGTTGTATCATGTCCCCCGGGACGAGAATCAGATGGCTGACGCCTTGGCTACTTTATCCTCTATGATAAAGGTTCATTGGTGGAATCATGTGCCACACGTTGCTGTGAATCGACTCGAGAGGCCTGCATATGTGTTTGCAGCCGAGTCTGTTAATGCTATTGATGATAAGCCGTGGTATTATGACATCAAGAACTTCCTCAAGACTCAAGAGTATCCTGGGGGTGCGTCGAAGAATGATAGGAAGACCCTGAGAAGGCTTGCTGGAAGCTTTTATCTGAATCAGGATGATGTGCTATACAAGCGGAACTTTGACATGGTCTTGCTCAGATGCGTGGATAGACACGAAGCAGACATGTTGATGCAAGAAGTGCACGAGGGTTCGTTTGGTACCCACGCTGGTGGTCATGCAATGTCGAAGAAATTGCTGAGAGCCGGATATTACTGGATGACTATGGAATCCGATTGCTTCAAATATGCTCGGAAATGCCATAAGTGTCAAATCTATGCTGATAAGGTGCATGTACCACCAAGCCCGTTGAATGTCATGAACTCACCCTGGCCGTTTGCCATGTGGGGCATCGACATGATCGGGAGGATTGAACCAACTGCTTCTAATGGACATCGCTTCATCTTGGTTGCGATCGATTACTTCACAAAATGGGTGGAAGCAGTTTCCTATGCCAACGTCACCAAACAAGTGGTTGCCCGGTTCATCAAGAAGGAAATCATCTGTCGTTATGGAGTTCCCGAGAGAATCATCACTGACAATGGTTCGAATCTCAATAACAAAATGATGAAAGACTTATGCAGAGATTTCAAGATTGAACATCACAATTCTTCTCCTTACAGACCAAAGATGAACGGTGCTGTAGAGGCGGCTAACAAAAACATCAAGAAGATTGTGCAGAAAATGGTCGTTACGTACAAAGATTGGCATGAGATGTTGCCTTTCGCTTTGCATGGATACCGTACCTCAGTGCGTACGTCGACCGGGGCAACCCCCTACTCCCTTGTGTATGGTATGGAAGCAGTCCTACCAGTTGAAGTGGAGATCCCTTCTCTGAGGGTACTATTGGATGTCAAGCTGGACGAAGCCGAGTGGATTCGTACAAGGTTTAATGAGTTAAGCCTTATTGAAGAAAGACGTTTAGCAGCTGTTTGCCATGGGCAGTTGTATCAGAGAAGGATGAAGCGAGCCTTTGATCAGAAAGTGCGTCCTCGGACATTTCAAACTGGCGACCTAGTTTTGAAGAGGATCCTTCCTCCCGGTACAGATAACAGGGGCAAGTGGACTCCTAACTATGAAGGTCCATATGTTGTGAAGAAGGTCTTCTCCGGTGGAGCCTTGATGCTTACAACTATGGACGGTGAAGATTTTCCTTCCCCTGTCAACTCAGACGTAGTCAAAAAATACTTCGCGTAAAATTGACCCGCTGGACAAAAAGAACAAAAGAGTCCAGGCAAAAATGGGCATCCCGGCGAACCAAAAACAGAAAAAAGGTTCGGGCAAAAGTTAGGGATAAAAACGAAAAACGTACACCCGGTAAGTCGAAAACCCGCAAGGGCGGCTTAGGCAAAAATGGGTATCCCGGTGGATTGAAAACCCGAAAGGGCGGTCCAGCCAAAAGAGGGATTAAAAGCGAAGACTACAGTCTGAGTCATCTGTACTTCGTCATGCTTCGTCAGCTTCCATCTCCAAAGATGTGATCGGTCCAGTCATTCTTCTCAGAAAGCAAGGAATTGGGAGGAAACTGAGGATCTATGAGTTATAACAGAGTTGGGAAACAGTGGATGCCGTGTTCACATTGCCATTAGGATAGTTTATTTTCCTTTTGTGCGCAATTACCTCTTTCTAGGAATTGCTTCCCAATGTATTTTGCCTTTTCAGGCACACTTTCAATCAATAAAAGTCGTTATTCAGATAAATTGCTCTCTTGTTTTTACTTTTACTGTTTTGTTTGCAAAAACGTCCGATTTTTGATAAACATTGCAT